>NC_140990.1:266552911-267157911 GCF_052327205.1 Somniosus microcephalus | reverse complement strand
TTAAGGAATGGGACAGAGTAAATGGAAACAGATTGTTTCCAGTAGTGTTGGGGTCGAGAATGAGGGAACATAGATATAAGATTAAATATAAGGAGATTTACGACTGAGAGCAGGAGAAACCTTTTTTTTTTACAAACCGGGTTGTGAGGCTGTAGAGGGTTTAAAGCAGAGAGTATGTCATCTTTTAAGACTAGGCTAGATAGGTGGTGGAAGGAAAGGGGGATAAAAGGATACGGAAGCAGGGCAGGTACATGGGATTAGTACTACTGACAAAGAAGCACTGGAGAAAGTCCAAAAAAGATTTACAAGGATGGTACCAGAACTGAGAGATTACAGCTATCGGGAAAGATGGAACAGGTTGGGGCTTTTTTCTTTAGAAAAGAGAAGACTTAGAGGTGACCTGATAAAGGTCTTTAAAATTATGAATGGGTTGGTCAGAGTAGATGTGGAGAGAATGTTTCCACTTGCGGGAGAATCCAAAACTAGGAGCAATAAATACAAGATAGTTACTAATGAATGAAATAGGGAAATAAGGAGAAATTTCTTTACTCAGAAAGTGGTTAGAATGTGGAACTCGCTACCACAGGAAGTGATTGAGGCAAATAACTTGCATGCTTTCAAAAGGAAACTAGATGAGTACATGAGAGAAAAGGGAATAGAAAGATATGCTGAAAGGCTGAGTTGAGGTAGATGGAATGGGAGGAAACTTGTGGAGTATAAATAACAGTGCAGACTAGTTGAGCCAAATGGCCTGTTTCTGTGCTGTATATTCTATTCAATTCCGTGTACTACTCCATAACGGACTGGTTGTACTGAACAGCCTGTTTGTGTTGTAAATTCTGTGTAATTCTACAAAATTCTATGTTACTCATATCCTTCTTGCTGAGCTTGGCTGGCTCCCTGTTCCCCAGTAGCAACAACTTCAAAATCCTCTTTTTTTTCTTCAAATCTCTACATGGTCTTTCTCCACCCTTGTACCCCAGGTTACACCCTCTGCTCTAATGTACATTTTTTCCTTCCCTTTCCTCCCACTGCTTGGCCATAGGTGGTGGAGCTTTTGACTACCATATCCCTGCACTATAATTCTCTTCCTAAACCATTAAACTCTCCTATATCTCTCTCCTTCAAAGGCCTCTTCAAACCTTAACTCTTTGAGACTGCTTTCCTACTTCCTGCTTGGTCCACTGGTACTCTTTTAAAGCATCTGGGATGTTTTGTCACATAAACGGTACTACATTTAAAGTAAATTGCTTTGAATGATTTTGAATCATCTGCATCTTTTTTTAAAGAAAAGACAAACCTTTTCCTGCCAGGGCATTAAGTTTACCATTAAAACTAATAAAACCCAGGATTTGAGTACAAAACTGCTGTTGTCACAGCAGGCTGTGTTTTTATGAAATGTTAACGGCACTAGTGAATTACATCTCTTCATGAGGAGAGTTTGAAAATCAGCTGTGGGTATTTATTCAGATTTGTTGTTTTCTAGTAATTAGCAGAATGTCAGCTGATAACTAAGGGAGTAGATGCTGAGTCCAAGTTTTGAATATCTTGAGGTTTTTCCCATCTAATAGTACTGCATTTATGTAGTAAATTATCATGTTGCAATGTCTGAAAGTGTTTCACACAATGAATTACTTTTGAAGTGACTAGAGATGTAGGAAAAGTTTGTCTTGTTAAATCAAAACCAAAAGAAGTAGCTCTGTTTATTATGCATTCATATATTAAATGTGAAGTACAAAGTTGTTGAGACAGGGTTATAACTCTTAATGTACTTTTTCACTTATCTCAGGTTTTGGAAGAGTGACGTCAAACAGATCTCTCTACATTGCTCTCCAGTATTTATACTGTCCTGTATCCGTGCTGTCCTGTAGGCATGCGCTGAAGGTGGGCTCTCCATTTTCTAAATCTGCCTCTTAAATAGGCCTGTAGAAGAACAGAGAAATGTGGTCATATGAATTATTTGATTCCTTCTCTTTAACATTAAAAAATCTGGAGTGCAGGCCAGGAATGGGTACCGTGTCCTGATGCAATTATGCGGATGCACTGAAATCACAAACTGTTTCGAATGCCACCTTGGGAAGCAGTAAGATGGATGATAGATAGAGAGACCCATGTATGTTGGGAGTCAACAACACTTGTATAAAGTAGAAAGTGCCTTCACTTGGTCTCATTGGTTTAGCACTTCCTGGGTGAGGGTACGAAAGGGATCAGCTGCTGTGTTTTTCAGTCTAACGAGAGGTCAGGGCAGCTAGATGAAAATAAAAACAGAAAATGCTGGAAATACTCAGCAGGTCAGGCAGCACCTGTGGAGAGAGAAACAGAGTTAACGTTTCAGGTCAATGACCTTTCATCAGAACTGGAAAAAGTTAGAGATGGAACCGGTTTTAAGCCAGTACAGAGGCAGGGAAAGCGGGGAGGGAGGAAAGAACAAAAGGAAAGGTCTGTGATAAGGTGGAAGGCAGGAAAGATGAAATGACAAAAAGGATAATGGTGCAAGATGAAAGGAGATGGTAATGGTACAAGTAAAGAAACAAAAGATGGGTCTAGAGGTGTAAAGGGGACTATCAGAATCCTCAGCAATAGCTGCCGTCCGAAAAAATGGGGGGAGAGGTTATGATCTGAAATTGTTGAACTCCGTGTTGAATCTGGAAGGCTGTAAAGTATCTAATAGAAAGATGAGGTGCTGTTCCTCGAGCTTACGTTAAGATTCATTGGAACAGTGTAGGAGGCTGAGGTCAGAATGGGAGTGGTCCGGAGAATTAAAATGACAGGCAACCGGAAGCTCGGGGTCACGCTTGTGGAGTGAACGGAGGTGTTCCGCAAAGCGGTCACTTGATCTGCTTTTGGTCTCCCCAGTGTAAAGGAGACCGCATCATGAGCAGTGACTACAGTATACAGCTAGATGAAATGTTGTATAAGATCAAGTCAACCGTTTCTTTCTCTACGCTTGTATCCTTATATTGCCACCCAGAACATTTCAACTGCCTGCAGAAGAATTAAGCACTATCTCAAGTTTTGTCATGCTTCTGTTTAGGTACAACTGGTCTCTGCACGTTTGCCACTCGGCTACCGATTCATTAGGACAGAGTTTCCACTCCTGATCATTATCCAGTGATCCTGCCGGAAGATCACCCAAGTGAACATTGGGTGAGGCAGCATCGGTGTCGGGGGTGATTCCATCCACAGCGAAATAGCTCACTGATACTGTTAGCAAGAGAATGGTCGCTTAAACAAGGTACCAGGGGGTTGTTGGCACAATAAACTCTCTAGGATACACTGCAGTTTTTCTAATTAGAAAATGGCGTTGCATCAACATGAAAGCAGTTGTATAACTGGACCATTTATTAGTTGAATATTAATGAGCACATGCCGAAGGATTAAATGCTAGTGCCCAGCAAGTTCATTCTTTTTTAATTCACGTTTTTATTTCCCTTTCATTTCCTTTTTTACTGGTAGAATAACAAGGTCGCAGAGCTATTGATGAACATCTGAATGGTGCAGAGTTTTTTGTTGCATTTACTTGGACCATCCTAGGGTACAGTTTAATGGGTGTTAATAGCCCCTGGTATCTTGTTTGGCCATTCACTCGCTGACAATAAGTTTCAGTGAGCTATTTTGCTGTGGAGGGAATCACTCCTGAGACTGATGCTGCCTCACCCAATGTCCACTTGTGTGAACTTTCAGCGGGATCACTTGATAATGATAAGGAATGGAAACTCTGACCTCCCTTGGCAAAGGTACCAAGACTTAGTTATCACCCCCATCTCTGTTATCGGTGAGATTGACTGATTAGGACACATTAAGAATTGAGTCTGTGATCTTCATATTCAACAAATTCAGACCATAACCTCTGCCCCTATCCTTTTTTTCCATTTTTCCCCCCTCTCTTACATGGCAGCTGTCAATCATTATGACATTGCCATTTACACTTCATATCGAGTCAACATTTGTTTCTTAACTTGTCCCATTACCATCTCCTTTTGCCTTGCACCATCATCCCTTTTGTCTTTTAATCTCTCCTGCCTTCCATCCTATCACAGACCTTCCCTTTTGTTCTTTCCTCCCCTCCCCCCTCTCCCTGCCCCTACACTTGCTTAAAAACTTGTTCCATCTCTAACTTTTTCCAGTTCTGACGAAGGGTCATCGACCTGAAACGTTGACTCTGTTTCTCTCTCCACGATGCTGCCTGACCTGCTGAGTGTTTCCAGCATTTTCTGTTTTTATCTTCATATTCTGTTGGGCTCAGTGGCACGTCAGTTATAGCCCTAATTGGGCCTTGTTATCTCTTGATGAGAAAGTGCTAAACCTGTAAAGTTATTGGTTAGGCCACAAAATATTGTCAGGTTTTGAGTGATTTACTTTAGGGGGTCTATTCACTAAAATAATACCAGCGATTAAATGCTTTATGTACGAGGAAAGACTAGAAAAATTGGGGCTCTTTTCATTAGAACAAAGAAACTCGAGGAGTTCTAATGGAGGTGTTTAAAATTGAAGGTTTTTTTTTAGTTCAAGAGGAACTGGTGAGTCAATAACTAGAAGGCATAGTTTTCAAGTTCATCACCAGGCGAACAGGTTAGGAGAAATATTTTAAGGCAGATGATTGTCAGGATTTGAAATGCCCTATGAATAACCGTGGTGGAAAGATAAACCGTAATAGCTTTTAAAAGGGATATGGGTAAATATTTGAAAAAAGAAAAATTGAAAGGTAAGGGCCGGGAATGGGACTAAGATACCATTCTGGTTGTTTATCAGACTGGAGGGAAATATACAGTGGTGTCCCTTAGGGGTCGGTATTAGGACCACTGTTCTTTTTGACATATATTAATGACCTGGACTTTGGTATAGGGGGCATAATTTCAAAGTTTGCAGATGACACAGAGCTTGGAAATGTAGTAAACAGTGAGGAGGATTGTAGTAAGGAGGACAGAGTGGTGAAATGGGCAGACACATGGCAGATGGAATTTAATGTAGAGAATTGTTAAGTGAATCATTTTATAAGGAAAAATGAGAGGCAATATAAATGAAGTGGTACAGTTTTAAAGGGGGTGCAGGAACAGAGCGACCTAAGGGTTCACAAAGACAAATCTTTGAAGGTGGTAGGACAAGTTGTTAAAGCTATTTAAAAGAAAAGCATACGGGATCCTTGGCTTTATAAATGGAGGCATAGAGTACAAAAGCAAGGAAGTAATGGTAAACACTTATAAATCATCAACAACAACAACAACTTCTATTTATATAGCACCTTTAACATAGTAAAATGTCCCAAGGCGCTTCACAGGAGTATTAAAAGACAAAAAATTTGACACGAAGCCACATGAGAAATTAGGGCAGGTGACCAAAAGCTTGGTCAAAGAGGTAGGTTTTAATCACTGCTTGGATCTCCGCTGGAGTATTGTGCCTAATTCTGGGCACCATACTTTTTAGGAAGAATGTCGAGGCCTTTGCGAGGGTGCAGAGGAGATTCCCCAGAATGGTATCAGGGATGAGGGACTTCAGTTATGTGGAGAGGCTAGAGAAGCTGGGATTTTTCTCTTTAGAGCAGTGAAGGTTAAGGGGAGATTTAAGAGGTATTCAATATTATGAGGGGTTTTGATAGAGTAGATAGGAAGAAACTGTTTCTACTGGCAGGAGGGTTGGTAACCAGAGGACACAGATTTAAGCTAATTGGCAAAAAATCTAGGGGGAAATGAGGATTTTTGTTGACTCAACGAGTTATGATTTGGAATGCACTACCTGAAAGGGTGGTGGAAGCAGATTAAATGGTAACTTTCAAAAGGGAATTGGATTTATACTTGGAAAAGAAGAAATTTGCAGGGCTATGGGGAAAGAGCGGGAGAGTGGGACCAATAGCTCTTTAAAGATCAGGCACAGACACAATGGGCCAGATGGGCTGCTTCTATGCTGTATGATTGTAAGTGACAGTCCTGAGAGCTGACATGGGTGCAAGGTGTCAAATGTCATGCTCTGTGTTGTAAAACTATGATTCTAATGCTCTACTACTAGATAGTGAAAAGGGAGTGGAGTAATTTGAATGATGGATGTTGTCTGAAGACTAGTTGAGATGAGTGACAATTTGTTTCTTGTAGGGGCATAATCAAGGAAAGTAAAGTGATTTCTAGATACGCTATATAAAGTTAGTGAAGGAGCAGATGAGCACAAGTCTTCTGTAGACTGACACAAAGTTCGCACGTTTCTGGGAAATTGTGCTTCTTGGGTAATGGAAAATGCTTGAAGCTAAATAAATGTTTAATTCTGTAAGGTACAAAGGGTGGAAACCAGATGCTATTTTTAAGTCTGAGTAGTTTGTTGAAGACTGTACTTTGAACATCTGAAAGAAGGACTGTCTCAAGTTAAATATCCTGCCCTTAGGTGCTATAGCACTTACATTGTTAAAGTAAAGGCTAAAGTACACTGCTGTTTGTAGCACTATGAACCAAGTGAGCTATTCACTAGAGTTTAATGCTGCATAAATTCTGTTGGAAGAGATTAAAAACATATTAATTTTAAAACTTGTGCTTGTGTGTCACTGGAAATGCAACTGCAGGCCGACTTGAATAGCAGTACGGCTGTACATATTCAAAAACTGATTACGTTTTGATTAGGAACTTTTTCAATATGGTACTGGGCAGTTTCAGGCAGACATTGTAGATAACATTCCATGTTAGTCATCAAAAAAATTAAAATATTTTGAACCTTGAACTGGACCAATGAAACACTGTTATTGTAGTATAGTACAGTAAACATGCATTCAGATGAATTTGTTGGTTTGGCTAGATTTGTATGATCTAAACATTAGAGAATGAAAGCATTGGTAAACTATATTACTGATGACGGTGTTGAAGCATCCATCTTTCATTTGTTTAATGCTGGCTATTTGCATTGAGATCAGTGCACATGGATGTGTTTGTTCTAGAAGCTGCCAGGTGCAATTTATGTGCTTTGTTAGCTGTAATATTTTAAGTGAAAAACATTTCTTCGTCTTTTAATTATTATAAGATTTTTCTAATAAATTAAAATAAAATTTTAGTTTTGATTCAGCTCAGTTTATACGACCTTTAAGGTAGAATTTGAGCTGATAAATGCCACGTTAATGTATTTTTTTCCAGGGTGAATGAGATAACAGCAAAGGCAATGTTAGCTGTATTTTGGTGTGTTTAAAATAGCTCAATGGTACAAAATTCTGTAATTTAGTTAAAGTTAAGCAATATGCAGATTACAGAGAAATTAAGATCAAACTGACACTATTTAATGAATGTTCCAGGTGTTCTTGATAGAATATTTTGTTACAACAGAAGCCTTTTAATAGTACACCTCTAGAAAATGAAATAATCTTTTTAATGTATTGGTAGAGTTTTATGCTCATCAAAATCCTAGATATTGCATACATACTGGGGGGACTAACAAGGCAAAGGAATACACAATGAATGGAAAGACCCTAGACAAGACGGAGGGTCGGAGGGATCTGGGTGTGCAAGTACACAGATCCCTGAAGGCGGCGGAACAGGTGGATAAGGTGGTAAAAAAGGCATATGGGATACTTGCCTTCATTAGCCGAGGCATTGAATATAAGAGCAAGGAGGTTATGATGGAGCTGTATAAAACACTGGTTAGGCCACAGCTGGAATACTGTGTGCAGTTCTGGTCGCCACACTACAGGAAGGATGTGATCGCGTTAGAGAGGGTGCAGAGGAGGTTCACCAGGATGTTACCAGGGCTGGAGCGCTTCGGCTATGAAGAGAGACTGGGCAGATTGGGTTTGTTTTCCTTGGAGCAGAGGAGGCTGAGGGGGGACATGATTGAGGTGTACAAAATTATGAGGGGCATAGATAGGGAAAAAGCTCCTCAGCATCCATCCTTAGTAGAGGGGTCAATAACTAGGGGGTATAGATTCAAGGTAAAGGGCGGGAGGTTTAGAGGGGATTTGAGAAAGAACTTTTTCACCCAGAGGGTGGTTGGAGTCTGGAACTCACTGCCTGAAAGGGTTGTGGAGGCAGAAACCCTCACAACATTTAAGAAGCATTTGGATGTGCACTTGAAATGCCATAGCATACAAGGCTACGGGCCAAATGCTGGAATATGGGATTAGATTAGGCAGGGCTTGATGGCCGGCGCGGACACGATGGGCCGAAGGGCCTCTATCCGTGCTGTATTACTCTATGACTCTATACGTTCATCAATGCGCTTTTTGCTCATTTTATCCAATTTTAGAATTAAGCACGCCAAAGTGAGTTACAGCCGTTAGATATGATATGATATGTTCGATGTGGATCAAAGTTCCTTTTACTCTGCTCCAACCTCCGAAGAGTATTCTGTACTGCACGAGTTGATTTTTTTTCCCACTTCCTATTGGCCATCCTGTTGTCTTGACATTTTCATTTATTGCGGAATAAAATATATTTTTGCAATGCAGTTCCATGCACTAGTGTTCAGACTTTCCAAACTGATTTCACATACAATCTTTACTACAACAAAGGATGAAGGCATACGTTAGTCTCGGCTGGATTTTGAACTTAAGGCCCAGAAGTGAAGGGTCAATGTATGAATCACTGTGCACCCATTCTCCCTCATCCAATTCATTTTTTTATTGCAAGAGCTACATTTTGCTTCCTCCTGATGGTGTTGACTTCTTGCTGAGGTACAATTCCATGGTGCTCCCTCTCCCTGGTACTTTGACCATATTTGGCCATTTATGGTCAAATATGGTCATTCATATGTGAGCCTTGGCCATAAACATTGGGAGGCTACTTAATCAAGGGCGAAATCTCAGCTGAGCCTGATCCTATCCTAAATCCACACTTCCAGAAGCTTACTGCAAAGTAATCAAGAGCAGGAACCAAGCTTATTTTCATCTTCCTTAACCCCAGGAATGCTGAAGCCATTTTTAGTGCCCTTACTGCAACCCTAGAATACCTCAGTTATCCCAGTGAAGAGTGAACCCAGGAACTTTATGGCTCAGATACTCACTGAATAAACTTGATGTCCAGGAGAGTTTTTCCAATTACAGGTACTGCCACAGGAAAATCCTAAGTTCAGA
Organism: Somniosus microcephalus; assembly: GCF_052327205.1. Taxonomy (NCBI): domain Eukaryota; kingdom Metazoa; phylum Chordata; class Chondrichthyes; order Squaliformes; family Somniosidae; genus Somniosus; species Somniosus microcephalus. The sequence continues at coordinate 267,148,877 of NC_140990.1, read as the reverse complement.
AGTTCAATAAAACACTGACAAAAATAAAGGACTGATGAATAAAGCAGTGCTTGAACAAATATTTTCTCCTGAATTTTTGTACTCATTGAGGTGAAGGATATTAATGATGGGGAATGGAATGCTTCACATTTCAGGCATCCACTGTTAGTATCCAGAACTCCTAAGTTAGGTATAGCACTGCTAGATGCAGAATAAAGGTCCCTCTACTCTGCCCAAAAATTACATGTTAACTCTAACCTCAGAAAAGCAATCCCTACTGCCCCCATGTGCATTTTGCTCCATTTCCCAGACCAGCCATCCTGTGACCTCTATATAAAAAAAGAAAGATTTGCATTTATATAGTGCTTTTCACAACCTCAGGACATCCCAAACTGCTTTACAGCCAGTGAAGTACTTTTGAAGTGTAGTCACTGTTGTAATGTAGGAAATGTGGCAGCCAAAATTGTGCAGAGCAAGCTCCCACAAACAGCAATGTGATAATGACCAGATAATCAGTTTTTTCTTTAGCGATGTTGATTGAGGGATAAATATTGGCCAGAACACCGTGGATGACTCCCTGCTCTTATTTGAAATAACGCCATGGGATCTTTTACGTCCACCTGAGAGAGCAGACAGGGCCTCAGTTTAACGTCTCATCCGAAAGACTGCACCTCTGACAATGCAGCACTCTCTCAGTACTGCACTAGAGTATCGGCCTAGATTTTTGTGCTCAAGTCTCTGGACTGGATGCGCAAACAGGAGACTTTCATCCTGTCGGTCTAGACTTCATTTGAAACTGGGTTGCAGAGATGAAAGACTAGTGTATAACCTGGTGCACCACTCCGTTGCCCCACAAACATTCTTGTTTAACTGGCATGTTTTGTACCTGGATTAAATATAGACGCTGAGTGGTTGTTTCGCTTGGCTGGAGTGTCTAGAACTAGGGGACATAGTCTCAGGATAAGGGGTAGGCCATTTAAGACTGAGATGAGGAGGAATTTCTTCACTCAGAGGGTTGTGAATCTTTGGAATTTTCTGCCCCAGAGGGCTGTGAATGCTGAATCTTTGGGGTAAAAAATTAGGTAGCTAATTTTAGCGCCCCGAAAAAGTTAGCACCCCCGTGGCCGATTTTCCCAGTAGTGCCCCGAGAGGGAGGAGGGACACTACTGGAAGTGCCCCGTGTCCCTCTTGGGGCATTGTGAGCCAATATCACGGCGCTCTGTGCCGCAGCGCCGCGGTACTGCATGCCTTCCTCCCCTTATTAAACGGGAGGGGCCTGGCGCAGCGTGTCCCGGCACCCAGCTGGGCCACCAGGGATCGGGATTCCCGGCAAACGAGCCCGAGGAGTGCCGGGCTCATGGAGGGCAGCCAGCACTCCACTGGGGGGCTTCAGGGGCGCCGGGGACAGCAACGGGGGCAGGTGCTTAAAGGCGGCCAGCAATAAAAATGGCCACCTGCCACCTCCCCTTTAACTAGCGCTGCAGGTAGGCCCCCTGACCCTGGTGGTAAGTCGAGGGGGCCCCACCCAATATTACAGCCGGGGCGCGAGCAGGGGTTAGCGCCACCGCTAACCTCCCACTGAATTTCGTGGGAGGCGTTAACGGTGCTGCGCTAAGGCACTAGTTGATTTGCGCCCCAGGAGGGCGCTAACAGGAGGCGCAAATCAACCAAATTTAGCCTCCTTTGAGTATATTTAAGGCTGAGATAGATAGATTTTTGGACTCTAGGGGAATCAAGGGATATGGAGATCGGGCAGGAAAGTGGAGTTGAGGTCGATGATCAGCCATCTTATTGAATGGTGGAACAGGCTCGAGGGGCCGTATGACCTAATCCTGCTCATATTTCTTATGTTCTTAAACTGTTCCTGCTTTGTTTTTGACCCGGCAGGAAAAGTTTTTCTGTATCTTGCATTAGCCAATGCTATCTTGTTCAGTCTGGACAGTTAGAATGGTAACTTTTATTAAAGGGTTGACAGACTGTGTACTGTAAAAATTGCTCATACTGGCTCTATTAAGGTTCACTATCAGTGCTATACAATATAGTATGATTTCTGTAGCATTGAATTTCCACCTTTTTGATGTTAAGGATGAGTGATGTTCATGATTGACTCTGTTGTCTTCTTGCACTATGTGCAGTCCTTCAGGGGCATGACATACGACTCTTCCCAACCTCTGGAGTTTTGTAGCTGGTTGCTAAGTACGCAAGGGTGGCATGAGCTAACGGGCTGACTGTGCAATTTTCATTCCTCCTAATGGGAACTGCCTTGGCCTCAAATTACTAACTTTCTGACAAGCTGGCTGAAAATATATCTTTACCACATAGAGAGTAGTGGATCTATATCCTATTGCTACCATGCCTACATCAATCTGCTGTGTCCTTGAACTGGCAGTTTCTAAAAAAAAAAAACTAGTCAAAACACAGGTTAAATTTGAACTATAAATTGGTCTAGTCTACCTAGAGCAGAAGAAATGGAATAACTCCTAAAAGCAGCAGATTCTGAGGGGAAGAGGGGGATTGTTGACTTTGAGCAAAAACTAGTGATGGATCCAGTGTGACAGTTTTTTGAAGTCTTATAAATTTGATGATAAATCTCAATGGCACAAGAGAAAGGAAAGCTAGCTGTGGAAAACACACATACGTTCCCGACGTCGATGGTTAGAGATTCCACAGTGTTTTCTTGCACTTGTTCCCATGAGAAGGCCGTGGAGGGCCATCTTTTTGAACTGCTGAGTCCTTTTGGTGATGGTGTTTCTACAATGGCGTTAGGTGGGGAATTTCAGGATTTTGACTGGGCAGTGGTGAAGGTGCCCCCATGATACTGTTGCTCTTGTACTTCTTAGTGGTAGAGGTTGCAGGGCTGGGAGGTACTGTTGAAATAAGCTTGGTGAGTTGCTGCAATGCATTCTATAAATGGAAACCAGAAGCTCAAGAGAAAACAAAATCTGTTGATATACAGAAATGATTAAGACCAGATTTTGTATTCAGGACTTGGTGCGATTAAAATGGTTAACTATTGGAAGAGCAGAAAAGGAGAAATATCATTTGTATTCTCTAAGCATGTGTAAACAATGCACTTTAATCAATTAAATGAGCGTGATTGGCAACTTCTTGACTTTCAAGATAAATTTTTCCACATGTGAAAATTCAGAATGATTGACATCTTCTAGATCCTTTTATTGTATCGCTAACAAAAAATGCTGGAAATGCACACTAGATCAGTCAACATCTGTAAAGAGAAAAATTGGGTTATTGATGTTTTGGGTGTGTAACCCATCGCCAGGACTGAAAACTGAAAGGTAGACATGTATTTATTTTAAAAAGAAACAGAAAATTCTGGAAATACTCAGCAGGTCAGGCAGCATCTGTAGAGAGAGAAACAGAGTTAACGTTTCAGGTCGATGACCCTTCATCAGAACCGTATATATATATTTTATTAAGGTTGAAAAAAATTGAGGAAAAAAAGGGCATGAAAGAGGAAGAGAATCAACAGATGTACCAAGAGAGCGTGAATGGTTGGGCTGCCATACAAAGTGCTAAATAGAAGATCGTTAGATGATATGAAAGGTCATCAGAGTGGTGATGCAGAGACATATAAGTGACAACAAAATGTGCAAATAGTGCAGAGTGAAAAGCCATTGGAGAGGTCCATATGAACAAAAAGGAGAAAAAGAGAGGAAAAGAAGCAAGATACCAATGGAGCAGATCTGAAACCAACTTTAAATACTGCCAATTCCAAAGAGAGAAAAAAAACGAGGTCAACATCATGTGTGCACACCCTTTCAGCGCAGTGTTCTGACAAAGGCCCGCCAACCTAAATGTCAACCTGCCTTCCCTTCCTTAGACACTGCTGCTCATAGGCACTTCTTAATGTAAAGAAAATGGAGGATATAGCTACGGTCTAAAGTCACTGAAATATATGTATTGCTTCTAATGCTTGCATTTAGCATTGTTGAAACAATGCAGGAAACCAAAGATAGAGAGTTTAAGTTGAAGTGATGAGCCACAGGGAGATCAGAATCATCCTTGCAGACAGAACCGAGATGTTCATCGAAGTGATCATCTGTTTGGTCTCCCCAGTGTAAAGGAAACCGCATTGTGAGCAGTTTACTAGATTGGAGGAAGTACACGATTTGCTGTCTCAAATGGAAGGTGTCTTTGGGGCCCTAGACAAGTGATGTGGCAGGAGGGAAATGGTCAGGTGCTGCATCTCCTGAAGTTGTATTTTCATTTCACTGCCAGCAGTTCAACATGTTTTCAAAACCATTGTGGATTTGTTCTTTTAGGCTTCTTGAAAAGGCCACAGAATTGAAGCCATACTTGAGCTTAAAAGTATAAGAAACCAAGGAGTTTTTCAAAGCTGGTTTTCAAAGACTGAGGGAATGCTGTTTTGATTTCAATTCATGTGTTTAAAATACAGGTTCACATCAACATGCAGTGCTTCAGGATACATTTTAAAATCTTAACTGGGTTTTGTCAAACGTTCTATCTTCATAGATTGTGCACAGTATCATAATTCTACATGTTTTATTTTGTGCAGATGATGCAACTTACTAATACTTGCAGAATTTCCACATTTAAGGGAGAACTTTTGTAATACAGTACTGAGTGTGCAAGGTTCTCAACACTTCAGGAGCAATGTTTGATTTTCAGTGGTGTGCTCATTTCACATACCTACTTACAAATGCTTGTCTTGCATGATATTTAGCAGTCTTAGGACTGGCAATCAAGCTAGTGGTTGTGCTTCTTTTAAAGACAAACTGTTGGTCACAATTCTAAAGTTATATGGACACAACAGATAACTGTAAGATAGTGGCTTGAGTTGTGAACGACAGAGTAAATTTTACATTGTTGATTGTGAACTACAATGAATAATTCACTTTGAGCTACTTGAGTTTTCTTTCTATAATTTTGATTTTTCAAACCATTATGTATTGTGTGAGAGAGGCAGCACAAGATTATAACTAATGGAAATCTTATTTGTAAATAAGATTTGTGGATTCCTGAACCAATTGCATCTATTGCAAAATGCATCCACTTGTATACAACCTGTTTGTGAAGATCATCAGTGTAATAAAATGAACATTTCCATTCTGTGTTCCACTAACTGCTGATGTTAGCTTCAAGTGTTAGAATTCATATCTGTTTATCAGTTCTCTGCAGGGCTAGCCCAGTCTCTCTAGGGCGAGTGAAAAGCTGCTATTAAATTTAGTGGGACCATAGTGTTAAAAGAACCTTTTTGTTTTTGCTATGGAAGTTGGGATCACCCTGCTTTCTAATATGCATTTGTGTTCCTTCTTGAGGGAAGGAGCAGAGCTGAAAAATGACAACTGAGATTGGTGGGCTGGAAGCTAACGGAGGATAGGTTGAGCAACATGGAAGACCAAGTACTGGAACATTGGTATATCTCCTGCAGATGTACAATTCTCTGATGAGAAAATTGGACTTCTTAGCCAGATTTTACTTTTGAAAATATTGCCAGATTCCTCAAACTATCATCATGATTATAACTAAGGATTCTGAGTTTTTTTAATGCCGCTGCGCTGAATGTACTTTGTTATAAGTGGAAGACAAAAAAAGTCACTAGTTGTTAATGCATGCTTAGCAAATAAACATCATTATCATCAACAACTTGCATTTATACAGCACCCATCGTGTAGAATAACATCCCAAAGCACTTGACGGAGGATTAATCCAAAAATTGGATGCCAAGCTAACGGAGATACTCGGCCCAAAATCTTGGTCAAAGAGATGGGTTTTAAGGAGGGTCTTGAGGGAGGAGACGTAAATGCAGAAGTGGAGGGATTTAGGGAGAGAATTCCAAAGCACGGGGCCTAGACCGCTGAAGGCAGAAAGCCAATGGGTGGGGTGGATGGAGGGGATGTACTAAAGGCTGCAGTCAGAAGAATGGAGAGTTTGGGGGGGGGAGGAGGGTTGTAGCACCAGAGGAAGTTAGAGAGATAGGATGGAGGTGCGGCCATGATGGAGTTAAACTTGTCAGCTCTGAATCCATCCCCCTTCACAAAAAACATTTATTTCCACCCTTTCAACATTACTTTACTGCTACCTCTGCTTCTCCACCACTGAAACCCATATTCCTGCTTTTGTCACCTTGAGACTTGATTATTCCAATGCTGTCCTTGCTGATCTTTCTTTATCCAAGCTCCATAAACCCCAACTTGTCCAAATGCAGATGCTTGTATCCTGTATTGCACCAAGCCCTGCTCACCCACTGCTCCTGTCCTTGAAGATTTACATTGCTTCTCAGTCCTCTAACACATACATTTTAAATCCTCACCTTCAAATCCCTCCATGACTTTGCTCTACCCTACGTCTGCAACCTCCTCACTTTGCCCTCCAGACCCGTCTGACTCTTGCCCTCCCCCCATTTCACTACCGGTGGCAGGGCTTTCAGCTGTCTAGGCACTGCTCTCTTGAACTTCTCCCCTTGAACCCCTCTGCATCACACCCTCTCCCCTCTCTTCTTTGAAACCCATCTTTTTGTCTAAGTCTCCAACTATCCCCCCCCAAAACTCTCCTTCCCTCCCAAACTTTCTTTCCTGTCCTGGCATTCCAACAACAGCTTGAATTTATATAACTCCTTTAACATAGAAAATCATCCCAAGGCACTTCAGCAAAGCGTAATCTTATGAAAATTGGTGTCGACCCAAAGAATGAGATATTAGGAGGCGGGACGAAAAAGGTGGGTTTTAAGGACAGTGTTAAAGTAGAAGAGCAAGGTGGAGACACAGAGGTTTAGGGCAGGAACTCCAGAGCTGAGTACCTAGATGGCTGAAGGTACTGCTGCCAAACGGGGGTGCGGAAGAGGCCAGAACCAGAGGAATGCAGAGTTCTTGGTTGACAGCCTGGAGAATGTTAGAGATAGGGAAGGTAGAGGCCATGAAGGAATTAAACATAAATTATTATTTTAATTTTGAGGCGTTGGTGAACCAGGAGCCAATGTAGGTCAGCGAGCACAGGGGTGATGGGTGAGTGGGATGGTGTGGGATAGGATACAGGCGGCAGAACTTTGGATCACCTGAAGTTTATGGAGGATGGGAGGCCATCCAGGAGAGTGTTAGAATAGTCAATACTGGAGGTGACAAAGACATGGATGAGAGTTTCAGAGCAGGTGGCTTGAGGTAGAGGCGGAGACAGGTGGTGATAGAGGTGAAAGTAAGTGGTGAGGATATGGGGTCAGAAGCACAGCTCAGGGTCAGCCCAAGGTTGTGAACAATCTGAGATGGGGGTGGGGGGGGGCACCCTTGAATTGGTGGCAAGGGTGCAGAATTTATGGCTTTGGTTAGGGCTGTTTGATAATGTGGCTGGGGCAGAAACCTGATTGGAGAGATTCAAACATAGATTTGCAGGAAAGATGGGCATGGATTTGGAAGGTGACAACTTTAGATAGGAAAGGGAGGTTAAAGATGGGGTTGTTTGCAAGGACAGAGGAGTTGAGTGTCGGATTTTTGAGGAAGGAGATAATGGTAGTTTCGAAGAGGCAGTACCTGGTGAGAAGAACTGTGTCAGCTAGCATGGGGGCCAGGAAGAGATGTGGGTGGTCAGCAGTTTCGTGGGAATGGGGTGAAAAGAGATACTTCATTCCTCGTACTCCATAAAGTGCTTTACAATGTTTTGTGTTGCAGGCGCTGTATAAATTCTTGTTGCTGCTTTTGTAAACTGTTTTTGTCCTTTTTTTCTACTATGAGTCTGCAGAGTTATCATTGTTACATTACACAGCAAGACATTTTGAGTGAACCTTGGAGGCAAGCTTAATTCATACAACACATTAGGCCTTAACAGTTGAATAAACTTCTGTTTATGGAATATTTGATTTATTCCCTGTACGTCTACACAATGGCAGAACTGCTTCTCTACATGTTGACCGTGGCAGTCGCACATCTCCTATGATGTCTTCCTAATTGTAGCTATTTCAGGTCCATTCTTGCTGGTGGTCAGACACTCTTCCTCAGTATGGCCACTGCTTCTCTACATTAAAGCAAATATTTACATTTTTGCACTGCTTAAGAAATGTAAACTGCTCCTGACTACTCCCACTCTATAGTCCTGCTACATTTCTTTTGCAACAGGACAATGTGGTAAACCACTTTTATCGTTCACTATCGTTACACTATAGTTATCACTGTTGTATTGTTATCACTGTTCTCACTGTTGTATCACTATACGAGGCCGCCTCTTGTCGCGCTGTTATACCTGGGCTGACCACCTCCGACTCCGCCCATGGCTCCACCTACCTGCCCAGGTATAAAGGTAGTCGACTGGCTGGTATTCCTCCTTGTTGGACCCGATCACCCACGAGGGTGGGCTCTGTTATTTAGTCAATAAAAACCTTTAGTTACGTTCCTAACTCGTCGCTTTTTATTGGACGAATTGATAGGTATATCAATTTTATTGACTAAATTTTAAAGATGTCTACTACTGGCCAGCCAGAAGCCCTCCCAGAAGCACAGCCACAGCAGCTTTCAGACACCGGGCTACACCAGCCACACCAGCCGGCTTGGCTGCAAGCCCTCAAACCACCGTACCTGGATCTAAACCCACAGGCAGCAAACTCAGCCCTCGACTTCAAACACTGGCTGGGCTGCTTCGAATCCTACCTGGAAGAATCCGGCGTCCCTCAGAGATCCAAACTAAGAGTTCTGAACGCCCAAGCGAGCCCGAGAGTATACGCACTCATCCAGGACACGACTACATACGAGGCCGCTATCAACCTACTGAAACAGCAGTACCGGAGCCCGGTAAATTACATGTACACCAGGCATCTCCTAAGATCCCGCCCGCAACAGCCAGGAGAGTCTGTAGCTGAATTTTTACGGGCGCTAAGAGCACTCGGCAGGAACCGTGACTTTAAAGCGGTGACGGCTGTTGAAAATACGGAAGATAATATCCGCGATGCCTTTGTGAAAGGCCTACGGTCCGACCACTCACGGCAAAGACTGCTTGAAGCTAAAGACCTCGACCTGGACAAAGCTGAAGCCCTCGCTCTCTCCCTAGAGGTGGCCCATCAGGACCAGGAGGCGTTTTCCAGGTACTGCTCGCGACCCTGGGACTCGGGCCCGACCCCTACCGCAATACCCTTCGCAGCGCCGCCCCCGGGACCTACCTCCGCGTCGGCGTCCCGGACCCGACCGGGACCGCCACCCCCGGTACCGGCTCCGACATCGGGCACCCGCGATCGGGCCGCCGGCTGCTTCTTTTGCGGCCAGGAGAAGCACCCGAGGTCGCGCTGCCCAGCCAGGAACTCTACCTGCTCAACCTGCAGGAAGAAAGGCCACTTCTCTAAGGCCTGCAGGAGCGGATCTTCAGAGGCCAGCAGTGCCTCATGCGAACTGTGGGGGCGGCCATCTTCTTTCAAGGCAACTGAGGCCAGCATCCCCACACGTGAGTCATGGGGGCGGCCATCTTTGATAAAGGCAACCGACCCCAATAGTGCCTCATGTGAGTTATGGGAGCAGCCATCTTCTCCGCCATTTTGTCCTACCTCGTGGGAGACGCCATTTTACCCACCACGCCCGACTGCCACCGGGCCTCCGGACCCGACGACCGCCTCGCCCGCAGACGACAACGACTCGCTTACCTACACACTAGCCTCCGTCACTCTGGATCAAGCCCGCCCACACCACCTGTCCAAGTCGATGATGGACATCAAAGTAAACGGCCACGCCACGACCTGCCTGTTCGACAGCGGAAGCACGGAGAGCTTCATCCACCCAGACACGGTGAGCCACTACTCCCTCCCTGTCCTGCCAACGCGCAACCGAATCTCGATGGCATCGAGGTCCCACGCCACGGACATTAGCGGCTACTGTGTTGTGACCTTGTCGGTTAAGGGTACGGAGTATAAAAATTTTAAACTCCTCGTCCTCCCCCAGCTCTGCGCTGCCGTCCTACTAGGGCTGGACTTCCAATCCCACCTCCAAAGTGTAACCCTAGCATACGGTGGACCCCTCCCCCCACTCACAGTCGACAACCAGCGAATGTTAAACCGCCCACCGTGTAACACCTGCAGCCTATCCACCCTCAAGGTGCCGCCACCTTCCCTGTTCGCTAACCTCACCCCCGACTCCAAACCCGTCGCTACCAAGAGCAGGCGGTACAGCGCTGGGGACAGAGCCTTCATTAGCTCCGAGGTGCGGCGCCTCCTGAAAGAGGGCATTATCGAGGGGAGCAACAGCCCCTGGCGTGCCCAGGTCGTGGTCGTTAATACCGGCGATAAAAATCGCCTGGTCATCGACTACAGCCAGACCATAAACAGATACACCCAGCTGGATGCATACCCCCTTCCCCGCATATCTGACATGGTCAATCAGATTGCACAATACCGCGTATTCTCGACCATCGACCTTAAGTCAGCCTACCACCAACTCCCTATCCACTCTGAGGACCGCCAGTACACCGCCTTCGAGGCGAATGGGCGCCTATACCACTTCCTTAGGGTCCCCTTCGGTGTCACCAACGGGGTCTCGGTCTTCCAAAGGGAGATGGACCGGATGGTTGACCAGAACGGACTGCAGGCCACATTCCCCTATCTAGATAACGTCACCATCTGCGGCCGCGACCGGCAGGACCATGACGTGAATCTGGAGAAATTCCTCCGTACGGCCCAACGGCTGAACCTCACCTACAATAAGGAGAAATGTGTGTTTAACACCTCGCGCCTTGCCATCCTTGGCTGTGTAGTAGAGAACGGACTCATCGGCCCCGACCCCGAAAGAATGCGCCCCCCTCATGGAGCTACCCCTCCCCCACTGCCCTAAGGCACTGAAGAGAACCCTGGGGCTCTTCGCCTACTATGCCCAATGGGTGCCCAATTATGCGGACAAAGCCAGACCCCTCATGAAGTCCACATCCTTCCCCCTCACGGAGGAAGCGTGCGCGGCCTTCTCCCTCATCAAGGGAGACATAGCCAAGGCCACAATGCACGTAGTGGATGAGTCCATCCCCTTCCAAGTGGAGAGCGATGCATCCGACTTCGCCCTAGCCGCTACCCTTAACCAGGAGGGGAGGCCGGTGGCCTCCTTCTCAAGGACCCTACAGGGCCCCGAGATCCGACACTCGTCGGTCGAGAAGGAAGCCCAGGCAATTGTGGAGGCGGTACGGCGCTGGAGGCATTACCTGGCAGGCAAACGATTTACCCTCCTCACCGACCAACGTTCGGTTGCTTTCATGTTTAATAACAAGCTGAGGGGCAAAATCAAGAATGACAAGATCTTGAGGTGGAGAATCGAGCTATCCACCTACGATTATGATATCTTGTACCGGCCAGGTAAGCTGAACGAACCCCCTGATGCTCTTTCACGAATTACATGCGCCAGCGCGCATATTGATAGACTTCAGACCCTCCACAACGACCTCTGCCACCCCGGGGTCACCAGACTTTACCATTTCATTAAGGCCCGCAACCTGACCTACTCCATCGAGGAGGTCAGGACCATGACCAGGAACTGCCAGATCTGCGCCGAGTGCAAACCGCACTTCTATAGGCCGGACAGAGCAAGCTTGATCAAGGCCACCCGCCCCTTCGAGCGCCTGAGCATCGACTTTAAGGGGCCTCTACCGTCATCTGACCGCAATGTGTACTTCCTCAACATCGTTGATGAGTACTCCCGTTTCCCTTTTGCCTTCCCCTGCCCAGACATGACCAGTACCACGGTCATCAAGTGCCTGAACGACCTCTTCGCCTTGTTCGGGTTCCCGAACTATATACATAGTGACCGGGGCGCCTCCTTCATGAGCGAGGAACTCCGTCAGTTCCTACTAGCGAGAGGTATTGCAGCAAGTAGGACCACCAGCTACAACCCCCGAGGGAACGGCCAGGTGGAAAGAGAGAACGCGACGGTATGGAAGGCCGTCCTCTTAGCCTTAAAGTCTAAGGGCCTCCCAACCTCCCGCTGGCAGGAAGTCCTCCCGACAGCGCTGCACTCCATCCGGTCACTACTTTGCACTGCCGTTAACGCCACCCCCCATGAACGAATGTTTGTTTTCCCCAGGAAGTCGACTACGGGAACCACTCTACCAACCTGGCTGACCTCTCCGGGGCCCGTCTTGCTGCGAAAGCACGTGAGGGCCCATAAAACGGACCTCCTGGTCGAGAGGGTGAACCTCCTGCACGCCAACCCCCAGTACGCCTACGTGGCTTACCCAGACGGGCGGGAGGACACTGTCTCCTTACGAGACCTCGGGCACTCCGGAGACACCACCTTTACCCCCCCCCCCCCACCACCCCCCCAATTCCAGCCCAGGTAGACGGCATGCCGGAACCCCACGAGCCTTCGCCGACCACGCAGACACCAGCATTAACACCGGATAATGCAGCACCACCGCTGCGACGATCGGAGAGGCTTGCGAGGCCTCCGGACAGACTGACATACCAGAACTGGTAGTACACTTCACCCCGCCGGACTCAAATCTAAACAAGGGGTGAATGTGGTAAACCACTTTTATCGTTCACTATCGTTACACTATAGTTATCACTGTTGTATTGTTATCACTGTTCTCACTGTTGTATCACTATACGAGGTCGCCTCTTGTTGCGCTGTTATACCTGGGCTGACCACCTCCGACTCCGCCCATGGCTCCACCTACCTGCCCAGGTATAAAGGTAGTCGACTGGCTGGTATTCCTCCTTGTTGGACCCGATCACCCACGAGGGTGGGCTCTGTTATTTAGTCAATAAAAACCTTTAGTTACGTTCCTAACTCGTCGCTTTTTATTGGATGAATTGATAGGTATATCAGAGAAGTAAACTGATACTATGGTTTTAATTTCAAGAATACTGCAATTTTACCAAAAATTGAGCACTTATGATCTGTTGTTTCTAAAAGAAATGCAAGCAGTGTTTTCTTTCTGTACAATGGTTGAACTTTGAGGGATTTCAGTAATTTTAGTCATTGCACAGCCACAATTGAGAAGTTAAACTTGTTGATGCTGATTCTTAGATTTTTTGTTCCTTCAGCTATAATTGTGTGTTAGGCAGGAAACAATCTGATTGGAAGTTATTACATAGAATGTACAGCACAGAAACAGGCCATTCGGCCCAACTAGTCTGTGCTGGTGTTTACACTCCGCATAAATCTCTTCCTATTCTGTCTACCTCATCTCAGCCATTCAAGCATATCTTTCTATGCCCGTTTCTCTCGTGTAATTGTCTAGTTTCCTTTTGAAAACACCTAGGCTATTTGCTTCCTGTGGTAGTGAGTTCAACATTCTAACCACTGTCTGAGTAAAGATATTTCGCCTTATTTCCCTAGTGGATTTATTAGTAACTATCTTGTATTTATGGCATCTAGTTTTGGATTCTCCCACAAGTGGAAATACTCTCTCCACATCTACTCTGTCCAACCCATTCATAATTTTAAAGACCTCTATCAGATCTCCTCTAAGTCTTTTCTAAAGAAATAAGCCCCAACCAATTCAATCTGTCCCGATAGCTGTAATCTCTCAGTTTTGGTACCATCCGTATAAATCTTTCTTGTACTTTCTCCAGTGCTTCTATGTCCTTTTTATAGTATGGAGGCCAGAACTGTGCATAGTACTCAAGAATGGCCTGACACAAATTTAACATAACTTCACTACTTTTGAACTCTATACCCCTAGAAATAAATCCCAATGCTTTGTTAGCATTTTAATTGTTTTGTTAACCTGCATTGCTACTGTTAATGATTTGTGAATCTGCACCCCGAGATCCCTTTTGCTCTTGCACCCCATTATCCCCATCCTCAATGATGGTGGAGCCCAACACGTGAGTGCAAAAGACAAGGCTGAAGCATTTGCAACCATCTTCAGCCAGAAATGCCGAGTGGCTGATCCAAATCGGCTTCCTCCTGAGGTCCCCACCATCACAGAAGCCAGTCTTCAGCCCATTCAATTCACTCCACGTGATATCAAGAAACAGCTGAGCGCACTGGATACAGCAAAGGCTCTGGGTCCTGACAACATCCCGGCTGTCGTGCTAAAAACTTGTGCTCCAGAACTAGCCACGCCTTCAGCCAAACTGTTCCAGTACAGCTACAACACTGGCATCTATCCGACAATGTGGAAAACTGCCCAGGTATGTCCTGTTCACAAAGCAGGACAAATCCAATCCGGCCAATTACCGCCCCATCAGTCTACTCTCCATCAGAAAATTGATGGAAAGTATCATCGACAGTGCTATCAAGCGGCACTTACTCGGCAGTAACCTGCTCACTGATGCCCAGTTTGGGTTCCGCCAAGGCCGCTCGGCTCCTAACCTCATTACAGCCTTGGTCCAAACATGGACAAAGGAGCTGAATTCCAGAGGTAAGGTGAGAGTGACTGCCCTTGACATCAAGGCAGCATTTGACCGAGTGTGACATCAAGGAGCCGTAGTAAAACCGAAGTCAGTGGGAATTGGGGTGGGTGGGGGGTGGTCATACCTAGCACAAAGGAAGATGGTTGTGGTGGTTGAAGGTCAATCATCACAGCCCCAGGACATCGCTGCAGGAGTTCCTCAGGGCAGTGTCCTAGGCCCAACCATCTTCAGCTGCTTCATCAATGACCTTCCCTCCAACATAAGGTCAGAAATGGGGATGTTCGCTGATGACTGCACAGTGTTCAATGCCATTCACAACTCCTCAGATAAATAAGCAGTCCATGCCTGCATGCAACAAGACCTGGACGACGTTCAAGCTTGGGCTCATAAGTGCCAGGTAACATTCGCGCCACACAAGTGCCAGGCAATGACTATCTCCAACAAGCCAGAGTCTAACCACCCACCCATGACATTCAACGGCATTACCATCGCCGAATTCCCCACCATCAACATCCTGGGGGTCACCATTGACCAGAAACTTAACTGGACAAGCCACATAAATACTGTGGCAACAAGAGCAGGTCAGAGGCTGGGTATTCTGTGGCACGTGTCTCACCTCCATCTACAAGTCACAAGTAAGGAGTGTGATGGAATACTTTCCACTTACCTGGATGAGTGCAGCTCCAACAACATTCAAGAAGCTCGACACCATCCAGGACAAAGCAGCCCGCTTGATTGGCACCCCATCCACTACCTTAAACATTCACTCCCTCCACCACCGGTGTACCTTGGCTGCAGTGTGTACCATCTACAAGACGCACTGCAGCAACTTGCCAAGGCTTCTTCGGCAGCACCTCCCAAACCCGCGACCTCTTCCACCTAGAAGGACAAGGGCAGCAGGTGCATGGGAACACCACCACCTCCAAGTTTCCCTCCAAGTCACACACCACCCTGACTTGGAAATATATCGCCAATCCATCATCGTCGCTGGGTCAACATCCTGGAACTCCCTACCTAACAGCACTGTGGGAGTATCTTCACCACACGGACTGCAGCAGTTCAAGAAGGTGGCTCACCACCACCTTCTCAAGGGCAATTAGGGATGGGCAATAAATGCTGGCCTTGCTAGCGACGCCCACATCCCATAAACAAAAAAAAAAATTCAGTTTCTTATTTTCTACAGTGCAGGTGATGTTTCTGTTTTTCATACCAAAGTGCATCGCCTCACATTTATCAATATTAAAGTTAATTTGCCACTTAACTGCCCAGTCTGCAAGTTTTCTAATGTCTTGTATTATGTTGCATTCTCCTTCAGTGTTAGCTATATCCCCCAGTCTGATATTTTCAAATTTTGATACTGAGTTACTTGTCAAAATCCAAATAATTAATGTAAATTATGAATAACATGGTGCTAGCACTGATCCTTGTGGAACATCGTTTTCTACCTTCCTCCAGTCTGCGTTACTACCAGGGCACTGGCACCAGTACTGGGGAAAGGGACCTGTTCCGTTGGGACGGGCTCCACTTAAACCGGGCTGGGAGCAGTGTCCTGGCGAACTGAATAACTAGGGCAGTAGACAGGGCTTTAAACTAATGAAGGGGGGTGGGAGGATTCGGGAAAGAGTAAATTTAAAAGCAGCAAGAGAAATGTCAAGGCTCTTGAGCAGAGTAGAGTTTTGGGTAAAAATAAGCAGAGTGGGTCAGGAAGGGACAGAGAGAGAGTAACAAAGGTAATAAGGCATCAGTGACTAAGGTGACATCAGGAAAAAATAGAAAAAAGTCAAAGCGAAAGGCTCTATATCTGAATGCGCGAAGCATTCGCAACAAAATAGATGAATTAATAAAGCAGATAGAAATGAATAGGTTTGATCTAATAGCCATTATGGAGATGTGGTTGTAAAGTAGCCAAGGTTGGGAACTAAATATTCCAGGATACTTAACTTTTAGAAGAAATAGGCAAAATGGAAAAGGAGGAGGGGTAGCCCTGATAGTAATGGATGGGATAAAGACAGTAGAGAGAAGGGATCTTGGCTCCAAAAATCAAGAAGTAGAATCAGTTTGGGTGGAGCTAAGAAACGGCAAGGGGCAGAAAACATTGGTGGAAGTTGTTTATAGGCCCCCAAACAGTTGTTGTAATGTAGGGCAGAGTATAAATCAGGAAATTAGAGGTGCATGTAACCAGGGTAATACAGTAATCATCTGGGACTTTAATCTGCATATAGACTGGGCAAACCAAATTTGCAGTAATAGTGTGGAGGACGAATTCATGGAATGTATACAAGATAGTTTTCTAGATCAGTATGTTGAGGATCCAACTAGGGAACAGGCTATTTTAGATCTCGTATTGTGCAATGAGAAAGGGTTAATTAATAACCTTGTAGTAAAGGGGCCTTTAGGGAAGAGTGACCATAATATGATAGAATTTTATATTGAGTTTGAGAGTGATTTAGTTAAATCCAAAACTAGGGTCTTCAATCTAAACAAAGCAAACTACATAGGTATGAGGGACGAGTTGGCTAAGGTAGATTGGGAAACTACGTTAAAAGGCATGACAGTAGACAAGCAATGGCTAGCATTTAAAGAATTAATACATAATTTACAGCAAATATGCATTCCTTTAAGGCACAAAAACCCCACAGGAAAAATGGTCCAACCGTGCCTAACAAGAGAAGTTAAAGACAGTATTAGATCAAAGGAAGAGGCTTATAATGTTGCCATAAAAGAGTAGTAAGCCTGAGGATTTTGGAATTCAGCGAAAGAGGACCAAGAAATTGATAAAGAAAGGGAAAATAGAATGAGAGTAAACTAGCGAGAGACATAAAAACAGATTGTATAAGCTTCTACAGGTATCTAAAAAGGAAAAGAGTAGCGAAGGTAAACATGGGTCCCTTACAGGCTGAGACGGGAGAAATTATAATGGGAAATAAGGAAATGGCAGAGAGATTAAACAAATACTTTGTGTCTTGTCTTCACAGAAGAAGGTACAAAAAACTTCCTGGAAATAGTGGAGAACCAAGGGTCTAGCGAGAATGAGAAACTGAAAGAAATTAGTATTAGTAAAAAAAAAAGTACTGGAGAAATTAATGGGACTGAAAGCCAATAAATCCCCTGGACCTGATGGCCTACATCCTCGGGTTTTAAAAGAGGTGGCTATAGAGATAGTGGATGCATTGGTTGTCATATTCCAAAATTCCATACATTCTAGAACGGTTCCTGCGGATTGGAAGTAGCAAATGTAATCCCACTATTTAAGAAAGGAGGGAAAGAGAAAACAGGGAACTACAAGCCAGTTAGCCTGACATCAGTAGCAGGGAAAATGCTAGAATCTATTATTAAGGACGTGGTAACAGGGCTCTTAGAAAATAATAGTAATAGGATTGTGCAGGGACAACACTGATTTATGAAAGGGAAATTATGTTTGACAAATGTGTTAGAGTTTTTTGAGATTGTAACGAGCAGATTAGATGAGGGGGAACCAGTGTATGTGGTGTATTTGGATTTTCAGAAGGTATTCAATAAGGTGCCACACAAGAGTTATTAAACAAAATTAGGGCTCATGGGATTGGGGGTAATATACTAGCATGGATTGAGGATTGGTTAACGGACAGAAAACAGAGAGTAGGAATAAACGGGTCATTTTTGGGTTAGCAGGCTGTAACTAGTGGAGTACAGGAAACTCTCGATTTACAGGCGCCTAAATAACCGGAAATCTCTGTTAACCGGCAAAAGTACGTTTTACTTCATATTCGTGGCCGTTCCTGGATCTGTGGCTGTGTAACTGGGGTTCCTGCACCTGTTGCTAAGTAACAGGGACACCTGGATCTTGTGGCCGGGATTCCTGCACCTGTTGCTAAGCAACAGGGAAGCCTGGATCTGTTGCTGTGTATGGGCTCTTGTACCTTTTACTATATCTCTATGTAATCCGGACTTTTTGATTATCCGGCACCACGCCGGTGCCGGATTTAAAAAAAAAAGAGTTTCCTGTACCACAAGGATCAGTGCTTGGGCCTCGGCTATTCACAATCTACATCAATGATTTGGATGAGGGGACCAAATGTAATCTATCAAAGTTTGCTGATGATACAAAGCTAAGTGGGAATGTAAGTTGTGAGGAGGATGCAAAGAGGCTTCAAGGGGATTTAGACAGGTTAAGTGAGTGGGCAAGAACATGGCAAATGGAATATAATGTGGAGAAATGTGAAGTTATCCACTTTGGTAGGAAAAATAGAAAAGCAGAGTATTTTTTAAATGGTGAGAAATTGGGAAATACAGTATTGGTGTTCAGAGGTTGAAAGTTTTCCCTGGCTGGGGAGTCCAGAACCAGGGGTCACAGTCTCAGAATAAGGGGTTGGCCATTTAAGACTGAGAGGAGGAGAAATTTCTTCACTCGGAGGGTGTTGAAGCTTTGGAATTCTCTATCCCAGAGGGCTGTGGAGGCTCAGTCGTTGAGTATATTCAAGACAGATATCGATAGATTTTTGGATATTAATGGAATCAAGGGATGTGGAAATAGTGCAGGAAGATGGAGTTGAGGTAGAAGATCAGCCATGATCTTATTGAATGGCGGAGCAGGCTCGAGGGACTGAATGACCTACTCCTGCTCCTATTTCTTATGTTCTTATGAACCCATTACCCCTACTCTCTGCTTTCTGTTTTTTTAGCCAATTTGCTATCCATTCAGCTATATGTCCCCTGACTCCACATGCCCTAACCTTGTCCTGAGCCTACCATGTACCTTTTATTGAAGGCCTTTTGGAAATCTTCAGCTTATGAAAACTACAGTTTTCAGACATGCAACAAACAGAACTTGTTCTATTTTCCATTGTTTGAAATTGGTATTTTTTTTACAATGACATTATAATCTTGGAGACTGTGTGTGTACACTTCTTCTTTCGTATGGTAGTAGCAAAGCAAATCAAATGCCAATATCTAAGTTAGATATCCAGGCCAAAGCTTCTGGTGTAACAGCGTGGATAGCTTGTAGGCTGCCTACAACTTTCCTCTGAGGGCAGTGCTCAATGATGTGCTCCAGGGTCTGATTAGGAGCTCCACAGTTGCATGATGGGGATGCTTTAATCTTCCATCTATGAAGAAGGTGGCAGCATCTACCATGACTGGTTCTGAGGCGGTTGATGGTTGTCCACTGTTTGTGAGGAAGGTTTGGTCCTTTAGGTTGAAATGTGGGGTCCTCTATAAGGAATCCATTCCGTATGTAACAGTTCTTCCAAGCATTTCGCCATCGGTCATAGAAACATAGAAGATAGGAGCAGGAGTAGGCCATTCGACCCCTCGAACCTGCTCCGCCATTCAATGAGATCATGGCTGATCATCCAAACTCAGTACCCTGTCCCTGCCTTCCTACCATATCCCTTGATCCCTTTAGCCTTAAGAAATATATCTAACTCCTTCTTGAATATATTTAATGAATTGGCCTCTACTGCCTTCTGTGGTAGAGAATTCCACAGGTTCACCACTCTGAGTGAAGAAATTCCTCCTCATCTTTGTCCTAAATGGCTTGCCCCTTATCTTTAGACTGTGACCCCTGGTTCTGGACTCTCTCGCCATCAGGAACATCCTTCCTGCATCTAGTCTGTCTAGTCCTGTTAGAATTTTATAAGTTTCAATGAGATCCTCTTTCATTCTTCTAAACTCCAGCGAGTATAAGCCCAATCGACCCAATCTCTCTCCATACGTCATTCCTGCCATCCCAGGTATCAGTCTGGTGAATCTTCGCTGCACTCCCTCCATGGCTAGAACATCCTGCCTCAGATAAGGCGACCAAAGCTGCACACAATACTCAAGGTGTGGTCTCACCAAGGCCCTGTACAACTGCAGCAAGACATCCTTGTTCCTGTACTCGAATCCTCTCGCTATGAAGGCCAACGTACCATTCGCCTTCTTAACCGCCTGCTGCACCTGCATGCATACCTTCAGCAACTGGTGCACAAGGACACCCAGGTCTCGTTGCACTTCTCCTTCTCCCAATCTATTGCCGTTCAGATAATCTGCCTTCCTGTTTTTGCCACCAAAGTGGATAACCTCGCATTTATCCACATTGGGCATATGCATGGCAGATGCAGTATAATCACCCAACCTGTCCAAATCATACTGGAGTTTCTCTGCATCCTCCTCACAGCACACACGCCCACCCAGCTTTGTGTCGTCTGCAAACTTGGAGATATTACATCTAGTTCCCTCGCCTAGATCATTAATATATATTGTGAATAGCTGGGGTCCTAGCACCGATCCCTGCAGTACCCCCCTAGTCACTGCCTGCCACTTGGAAAAATACCTGTTTATTCCAACTCTTTGCTTCAAGGTCGAGGGGGGGTCGCTGAAGGGCTTTGGCGACGGTTCAAAATGGCCTTCTAGATTTGAGATGGGTTTGAGGGTAGGTTGTTCAAGTCGGCCTGGATTGGCATGTCTTTGCTGGTGTAGCGGTTGTATTCTCTGGAGACTGCATATTCGCGCCGTAGGTGTGGTGGTGCGAGGTTTGAAAGCACGGGCAGCCAAGGTGTTGGTGTCGATAAAAGCGCACCGGTGATAATTCTCATAGTAGAATTCAGCTGGACATCAATGGATTTGACATGCGGACTTGATAGCCATGCCGGAGAGCAGTACTCCGCTGTAGAGTACACCAGGGCGAGTGCTGCCATACGGAGGGTTTGAGTGTCTGCTCCCCATGTGTATCTGGCGAGTTTCTGGATTAAGTTGACCTTCCTCTTTTTAGTTTCTTCCCTAGGTTCTGGAGATGTTGTCTATATGACAGGGTGCGATCTAGCGTGACTCCTAAATAGGAGGGTTTTTTGGCATGTTTTATCTCTGCGCCGCAAAAGGAGACTTTCAAAGCTTGGTTTGCTTGATGGGTGTTGAGGTGTAATGTCGAGGTGACGGTCTTTCGCGGGTTTGGCCGAATTCGCCATCGCGGAGGTAGGCCTCCATCCTCTCTAAATCACTGGTCCGGGTCTCCTCGGTGATGGACAGATTCATGTTTTGCGTGGCCAAGGCAATGTCATCAGCATATACGAACTTGCGGGACTTTGTTTCGGGTAGGTCACTGGTGTGAACGTTGAATAACATGGGTGCCAGGACAGAACCCTGTGGGAGTACGTTGTTCAATGTCCTGTATCTGCTCTTCTGGGTGCCAGAGTGTACACGGAAGCGTCGGTAGCTAAGCATGGAGTTGAGAAGATTGATCGTTGTTCTGCATGGTAAAATGGTGGAGAGCTTGAAAAGCAGTCCATGCTTCCATACTGTGTCATATGCCACTGACAGGTCCACGAGTGCTACGGCAGTCTTGAGCTGGCGCTGGAAGCCTGCTTCGATGTGCGTTGTTAAAGCTACCACTTGGTTGCAGCAGTTATGGCTGCTCCGGAAGCCCGCTTGCTCCTTAGGAATGGTTGGCTCGATGATGGGGGCTAGTCTGTGGAGCAGTAGCCTCTCCAGCACTTTATAACAAGTGCAAAGTAAGGAGATCGGGCAGTAACTGGAGGCTTCACAAGCATTCTTCCCCTGCTTCAGGAGGGCAATTATTTTAGTCTCCCTCCAAATAGGTGGAATTTTACCAGTTGCCAGTACCTCAGAGAAGAAGGTGGTCAACCATCTCTCTGCTTTGGGTCCCAGTGCTTTTAGGAATTCTGGGTGTTAGCTTGTAGAGATTACCAATCTCTTTCAAATTATCAGGTTCGACAGCAAACCAATATGGTGGGAATATTGTGTTTAATCAGAGTTTAAGACGGAATATAACACATAATAGGAAACTTGTTTAAACGGCACCTAAATATCCGGAATTCTCTTAACCGGCAAAATTGATACTCCGAAAACAATACCTCAATAACTGGAAATGTTGCCGAGTCCGAGTCTCCTGCGGTGGCCAAGTTAGTCAGTGGGGGTAGTTCTCCAAACTGCCACTACTCAGCTTCTTGGCGCTGTCTGAAGTCATTAAAGAGTTATGGATTACCCTCAACTGGCAGTACTGTACTTAATGAAGCATCTTCCACCATCCATTTAACACAACATTCTGTAGGTGAGTACCCAATTACTGGATACTGCACATTTCTTGATTTTTTTATTTTTGTTTATTAAAAATAGCCTCAGTAGATAACCCTTTCCATCATCTGGAATTTTTAATCAACCGGCACCATCCCGGTCCCATCGGTGCCGGATACCAAAGAGTTTCCTGTAGTTATACAGCAAAAACATATGACCGTGACAAGCAGCTGGTACCGGTCCCGATCGGACAGACAGCTGGCATGCACAAACAGTTCTCTGGCTTACGGCCTTTCTCCTTGTCGTCTAGAACCTCCAAGAATGGGTTGAGTCCGCTCCCAGAGAGTGTTAGACCAGCCCCACTCTTGTATGGCTCTCCCTCTGTCTGTGCTTAGGGCTTTTCAGATATTTCTCTTATTCTCTTTTTAGGGGTGGGCCTGGGGCCAAATTATTGACAAGACCATTTATCCTAAAGAGGTTCTCCTAAAAAGTCAGTGCCCAATGGCATGTCGACTTCTTTGACTCCACTTCGAGATGAAGATCCTCCCTCCTGGAGGGGTCTTCACAATCATTACACATTCTTTATTGTTTATACGTTTTAAAGGCCTACCCATCGGAATTTCTCTTATCTCCCTTGTCCCTATCCATCTAGTTTGGAGTCAGACATGCCATTCTCGGCCATCAGATGTTCGTAACTGCTTGTTATCAGTTATTTATGTTCATGCTGTTCATGCAGCTTTAGCTATGCAAAGCGAACTATTTCATTATCAGACTATTGTACCATGGAAAGAATCATTAAATTCCCAAAGATATCTTCTATTCCCATACGCTGGTTAACTTATGCATTTAAAGCAGTTTTGTTAAATAAAGTCAAAATCATAACGTAGCATTATAAAATGGTTATTAGCAGTAATGGAAGAAACATAGGCATTGGGCCTTGGTTGGTCAAATTAAAGCTACATAAAACAATCTTCCTAGCACACAAACAGCAGACAGCTAGCCTGGACACAAGGTCATATGTGACCGTCACAGTGCAAAATGTTATAACATCTGCAGGGAACCAAAACGTAAGCAAATTCTAAGCATCTATCCAGTTATTCTAACACCAGTCTGAAGAGACTTTTTGTCTCAAGTTCTAATACCATCATGTAAACACAGCATTATTCACGCCACTATTTTTATCCACATAACCATATACATTTTGGCTACCACTGATTTCTAACATGGGTAAACACCATCTGGACCAGCAGCTTTTCCAGATTTGGTTGTTGACAGGGCTGCGTTTAGTTCATCCAAGGTGAATGGATCAGACATAGTTGACAATCTTGGTGCCGCCATCAAGTTTGTCAAAAGCTGCCACTTCACCTGGCATCGAAATTCTTTGTCCACCGGAGCCTTTGATGTTTTTATCAATTGGGATGGAATGGTGTCCGCTCTGATGGTCGTCCTGTGTTTATAGGTGGGATTTGCCCTGCCAAGTTGACGGAGCAGGGCCCATGCTTTCCTGCTGAAGTGAGTGAAGTTAGTTTTCTCCACAAGGCTCCTCCACCTTTCACAGCTTGCCAAGATCAAGGACTCCAGAATTGAAGTGGCTGTGGCTGGGTTTTTGTTCAGTGAATACTCCTGGTAGAGAACTTTGCTTTCTTCCGTCCAACAAGGAATATATGTCTTTCTAAACCCCCGAGGTATACTGTGTTTTGCAGCAGCTTTAATAATTCCTATAAACCTGTTGAAGGCATTGATGGTTGGCGGAATCCACCTGATGTTGATGTCCACTGAGCTTTGGAAGGTTTCCCAATCTTTTTTTAAGTTCTATCATGGTTCCGGTGTTAATGTAATGACAGGTATTTCGGTGCCAATGTTGATGATTGAGGGCCTGCGTTGACTGTTGGGGAAATCGTCAAGAATGGTTCTGGAGGCGATGATTGGGTTTCCTTTGCTGTCTTTAGAGAGGAAACATAGGTCTGGGTTATATTGTCTCTGCCACCTTGACAAATGAAACATACCTCGATCTTTGGCGTCAAAAAGGAGGAATTTATTTTCTAGTGAAGCCCACTGTACAATTGCTTCTCCATCATAGTTGGCGTCTGCATAGCCCCAAATTGTGTGGTGGCTATTAAAGTCTCCGAGATGGATGGATGTAGACTCAGTGGGAGCGGTGGGTCAGACCACTGTACAAGTGGTGGTTTATAGACATTGGAGATTGTTAGCTCTCCTACATGTATTGATGTCGTGAAAACTCCAGCAGTACTGCTCTGCTCGAGTTCAGCGACTAGGTCAAAACCTGTGATACATCCTCTTGTATCGAACTGGTGGATGTGTTTGATGTGTGTTTCTTGAAGCATCAGGACATCGACGCTGTGTTTCTTCAGTAACCTTTTGAGGTATTTGCATTTTGAACGAGATGCCTTCGATGTTAAGTTGGCATATTCGGATGGCTGGGCCTACATGTAGTTTTCTTTGGTCCTCCTTTGAGACGACATTAGTTGTGAGGGAGTGCTTTCAATGCTTAGTGCATGGCAATCCCGTTCAGTTTTCTTTCTAAAGTTAATTGTTCTACTCATTGAGAGAAATTTAGGTTTAACCTGCTCCCTTTCAGTCTCCTAGAGCACTTCGGGTTGTCTAAATATTGCAAAAGCTAATGTCTGCTACGAGCCTGTCACGGAGTGGCTGCAAGGTAGTTGCGTTGATCAGCATCTTTTCTTTTGGTCCTGCATGCTGATCATTATTTAAATATCTCCTATGGCTGGTTCACTGTTTGATCTGCTTTTTTCCAATCAATTAATCTGGACTATGTTCCCTCTTGTGCCACTAAAATTAGTTATTTTTCAATTCAACACCTTTTATCTTGGACTTGACCTTTTCTTTATCTGTTTTCAGTGTGAATCTAAATCATTAGGGACGGGCAATAAATGCTGGCCTTGCCAGCGACGCACACATTCCATAAATGAATTAAAAAAATTGTTATGGTCACTCTTTCCCAAACATTCTACCCTCAAATCACTTACTTAACCTAACTCGTTACCCAGAACCAGATCTATCTAGCACCGCATCCGCATCCTTCCTCAGACAACATGCTGATTAAGCAAACAATCCTGGATGCATTCTAGGAGCCTCTCCCTACTTTGACCAGAAACTTTTGTCTTATTCCAGTATACTTCAGGGTAGTTGAACTCCCCCTGTCTGCACATATTCTGAAATGCCAGTAACTGGGAATATAATTGCGAACATAATAAAAGCAAGCGTGGAAGATGAGCCTTATACACATTAGGATTTTCTCACTGTCTCACTTAAGCTATGTCTGCTATGCCTAGATAATAAAAGATTATGACCAAGCTCATAGAAAACACCATTTCAAATTAATTTTCAGTCACTATCTGCCCCTCTTGATGCTGCAATTTATCTGGGATCACTCTTCCTGCCTCTCACACTGACACTTTGGTGCTGTGGTGGCCACACTTTGAAGTTGTGTTTTGTAGCTTTTTGTAACTATTTGACTCAAAAAAAAAAAAAAAAAAAAAAAAATTGTGTGTACGTTTATATAGCACAACTACAGTTTGGAAGTTGACAGTGATTTAACTTCCATCCAAATATATTTCCAGGTGTGAAAGTTATTGGTTACAAGAGTAATTGTTTGGAAAGTCTACCTTTTGATATTCCTAAGCGTTATAAAGGCCACTGTACTTTTTTAGTGTCTCTGGCACCTTGCACAACTCTGCTTCTGAAGTGCTGGTATCTTGGGGGCAGAGGTTTTATAGAACTTCCACTTTGCATTATGACATCTAGCTGTGCTCCAATGATGACAAAAATAAAGATAATAGATTGTGAGTAGCATTCCCAATTTATGATGTTACTAGAGCAGAACTTCATGAAGTACAAGCGGAAGTGTTAGATAAAATATCTATCAGTCATTCTAAAACATGAAGTGTACAGCTATCTTCCTTTATTTATCACTTTGGATTATGAGGCAATTTAGTTGAATATACTTGCCAGTTAAATTTTGTGGAAATTTTATAAAATATTCTAGAGTATGGTGAATCAGTCTGCAGTAAATGTAAGCGTACTTATGTTGGAATATGACCTATCCACTTGGTAATATATTCACAAAGGGTATAATGTCAGTCATAAGATAATTTAATTAGTGCCTTTAAAGTAGTGAAACAGCCTAAGGTACTTCGCTGAGGAAACAGACAACATTGATTTTTAATTCATTGCTTAAAAATAAACATCAGTTGTCAATTATTTTTGGGTTTCTCCTAGGTGAAACTACCACCTATAAGGTGACCGTCCTGCAGTCCAAATGAGAGCTGACAATTCAATTGCGATTGGTGTGATGTGTGTTAATCTACACTGAGACTTGAGCCTCTTGAATAGTGGTGAGTTCCTGAATTGCAATGGCCCATTAGTATTTTGTTTTTAATACTCCATGTCTCAATTCAATATTGTATTGTTTAATGTTTTACCTGTTCCGAGTAGAATGCAAGGCTTTCAACTGTTTTCATATCTTAATGTGATCAAAAGCTAAACTTTCATGCTGAACTGAAATTATTCCAGAATTCTAGCACTAAATTTCTCCTCACAATTTATCTAAAATTTTGTTGAGTTTTCTTAATCTCCGACTTGTATAAGGAATCACTAGTCATAGGCTCTGATCTATTTTGAATATTGTGGAGTGCTATATGCTGGTTAAATTATATTTTTTGGCACTATTTCTTTCCATCTGCTATAGCTTCATTATTCATGTTGCTCTTTTTAATGACCTGGGTTATGTTTTTCCCTACTACCCAATCATCTTTTGTAATAAAAACAAATTCAGCTCTGAGTCTTTGCTTACAGCTTCAGAGTACTAAATCCTAAGGCCTAGAAATTGGGTTGAGGCGCCAAACTGGCGGCAAGTTCGCCTGGGCTCTGGTTTTTGCGCAGCGTTCGAAGCTGTAGCGATCGTCAGAAATTCAGTTGAAGTGCCCCTAGAGGGAGACGGGGCGAGGCTCGAGGCGCTCTGCGTCCCTCTTAGGGCGCTGAAACTGAATATCGCAGCGCAACGTGCCACAGCGCCACACGCTGCGGCACAGCACACTGCGGTACTGCAGGCCTTCCTCCCATTGTTAAGGGGGAGGGGCCTGCAACAGCGCGAACCCCGATTGCGAGTGTTGGCAAAAGAGCCCGGCACCAAGGAGAAGTGCTGGGCTCTCAGGAAACAGCCGGCAATGCCGCGGGGGGGGGGGGGGGGACCCAGGAGGCCGGGGACGGAGGTGCTGGCAGGTGGCCGCCGAAAAAGCGGCCGCCCCGCACCTCCACCTTAACTTGCGCCTCTGCCGGCGCAGCAAGGCCCTGTGAACCGGGCGCGGGTAGCGAACGGCGCTACAGCGGCGTTCGCTACCAAATATCGCGTTCGGGGCGCGAATGGGGCGCTGCGCATACCGATGACGTCATCGGTGGTGGCGCAGCGCAAATGGCTAACGCCACCATTAGCGCCCCTGCTGAATATCGCGGGAGGCACAGCCAGTGGCGCTACAGCCACTGACTGCCTCTTTAGGCGCTAACAGGTGGCGCTACTCACCCAATTTTTCCCCCTAAGTGTTTTTGTATAATCCCCTCCGATGTATCAATATCATTTTGTAGGTAAGAGGCCCAAAATTGTACATAATGAGTACGGTAGCCTAGTGGTTATGAACTAGCAAGCAGATTTTGATAGTTCAAATCTCATTATGGCAAGTTGTGAAAGTGAATTAAATAAATCTGGTAAGTATGGGCCGACACCAGAAAATGACCATGAATGCTGCCGATTTTTTCTAAAACACAACTGGTTTACTAATGTAATCCAGGCCAGGAAACCTGCCACCCTTACCTGATTTGGCCTACAGGTGACTTCAGTCCCACACGAAGTCCCTCAAGGCAACTAGGGATGGACAATAAATGCTGCTTTGCTTATATTACCCACATACCATGAACAAACATATAACAAATAGGCAAAGGAAGAATTGCTTGTTTCAACATGGGAAAACTGCCTTTAAGATCATTTCTAATATTTGGCTAATCTGTTTGACAAGCATTTCATATTGACTGGAAACTTAGAACAAATGATCAATTAACTTGAAATTCTTTTCCTTTTCAAGTTGGCTAATGGACAGCCAAACTTTGGATAAAACCAAACTTTCATTATGTACACATTTCATGCTTGGTATACACAAGCTTGCATGTATATGCACATTAAAATATGTCAGCTCATTCTGAGTATAAAGGTTAACTAGCATGGGCGTTTCTGCTTTCATTAAAGGAATGTAAAGCTGCAGAAAAGATTAAGAGTATAGTGGAGCACAGGAATTTCATTCAAAAGGCCCTAAATGTAAAATGCAAGCTTAGCTGACATTCAAGATATTTGGGCAGATTTTTGCTGCATCACTTTCAACCCACTAGATGGAGTGCTTCATAGTAGTAGTGGTTAAGAAGTGGTTCAGTAATATTTCGCAAGGCACCTGTACCTCAGAATTCTTTAAGTTTATATTGTTGGGTCATTTGCACAGCACTGGATAAACTGTGTTTGCTACTTGGTTTCTGGTTGCAGTACCTCCCCCAGTTGTTCAACCCAAAGGTCCATAATGGCCAACCAGCGAGAAATCATATTACTGAACTGGCCTGAGCCACCAGTATCCAATACTGATGGCAGATTTCTTTATATAGATGTGAAGGGAGCTACTTGCCCTGAAGATACCAGTGAAAGTAAACTGGTTAAGGTTTCTTGGAGTCTCTGGATGCAGCAGTGCCACCCCATTCATTTAACATTACTGTATATGTCTAGGTTTCTATTGGCAGCCTCTGTAAAGTGAATAGAACATCGCTGTTTACAAATAAATCAAAAAATAAAAGCAATGTGTTGAAGCTACAAATTGCTACCAGTGGAGAAAAGTTACTGGACTTCCTTTTTGAATTTTGATAAATAAGGAGGGTGCATAATTTTTAGGCTCACCAGTATAATGGCTACATCCATCAACAAGAATTTATATTTTCACTACTTTATGCAAAATCTACGCGTACTTTGAAAGCACTTTTGTGTCTTTTATCCAGAGAGGCCTCCTGTCATCATTCTGGAACTATATTCAATGGTGGGAGTAGTATAGTGGGAAAATGCCCCAAGTGTCAGGTTTGTGGTCTGACACCAGATGGAATGCATAACATGCACGAATCTCAGACCCCACCCACCTGTAGACCTAAAAAAAAAACACTCTTGGGAGTGATATAGATGGGGAGCAAAATGTATGCCGACACCCTCTAGAAATCTGTCCCTTGTTTCCAGATTTTAAAATTCATAATTTGTGGCTTAGTGATCAAACACTTTGAACTACATGATTTGGCATCTGGTATTCGATGTGGGTGGTTGTGACGCTACAAAACTGGCAGTTGTTTATACATATGGATGGTAAACTAACTTTCTACATAAAATACCAATTAAGCTCCACGCACAACTTCTACCTGTGGCACACTGTGATTACCTGAAACTCTGTTCCTTGCGTGCAGAAACTCAACTTCATTTAAAAATCAGGTGTTGATCCAAGATAGCTGAAGCATTAATTAAGTTTTGTGTTGTATATGACTTGCCTGTTGGTACACCACACAATTTCTCC
This sequence comes from Somniosus microcephalus, assembly GCF_052327205.1. NCBI lineage: Eukaryota > Metazoa > Chordata > Chondrichthyes > Squaliformes > Somniosidae > Somniosus > Somniosus microcephalus. The sequence goes on along the minus strand of NC_140990.1, from coordinate 267,118,997 downwards.
AAGTATTTTGGTGTTCCGAGCAACCGTTAGGATAAAATTCAATTCAGCATTTTGCAACATTGAGTAGAAGATGTATATAATTTCCTTAACTTTGTCTTGAATCTATATATAGTGACTGTATTTCAGCTTTACATGCATTTCAAATATCCCTTTTAAAATGTTGGAATACTATAATTTGGCTTTGTTTTGAAATACATGAAAGTGTCTAGTGTTTAGAAATCATAATTTAAAAATTTACATGGATTTTCTTCATCTGGGCTAAAATTGATTCAGGATATTTATAATTAGTGATTTCTGCATAAACTAGTGATTTCTACCAAAGAATGAAGATGCTAAGTATAAATTGGACGGTAATGCTGACAGAGGTTGTACCAAAGAGGAAGTCAAGGAAAGAGTGCTGAAATTCCTTGATTGCAAGGCAGTGTCTGTTTCAATTTTGCCAATTGTGCTGGTTGGGGTGTTTAGAGAGATTACTATTTATAAAAGCTCTTGATATATAAATTAAAAATTTGCAGAAAACAAACGCTAGGTTTATAATGACTGTGGAATCCATACCATGCCTTCAGGACAGGATGGGAGGATATTGGAGAAAACTGGCAGTAGAGCAAAATTTAACTGGAGTTTTACAGATGCTGTCTCAGTTTCAGACTGTTTTAGACTATTTCTATATATGTAAATAAAAGCTCTCTGCAAACTCAGGTAAGCAAGGCTGTTCTTATAATTTGGCAATCATTTTAACAATAGAAAAACATTAACGAGGTATAGCCAAATGAGATGCTGCCATTTTGTTTCAGTGACTAATCATGTTCCTGAATACATTAAAACAGAAGTATCACTAATTTCCATAGTGAAATGCACACAAATACTGTAATATAGTTTAAGTATTACAAATATCCTTAGATTGTTCACTTGTTTGGATGCTAGGTATGGAGAGCTTTCAGCAAAAAGCAGTCTGAAACTGAGACAGCAACCGTAAAACTATAGTTAAACGTAGCTTTACTTTTAAAAGGATAAAACATTTCCATTTTTGCCAGGTTTCTTCATTATTTTTCCATCCTGACCTGAAGGCACTGACATGCTTGGGGCATGGATTCCATGGTCATTGGTTGCCGTCAGGTTGCCAAGTGGCCATTATTCATGTGTGAGCCTTGACATTGAGTGTTGGAGGCGTCCTAGTTGAACCTGATCCTGTTGTTCCCACAGCTGCCACCTCTGCTGAGATCAGATAACTTGGTACAGATCAGAGCCAGATTTTGAAACTTCTGTGTGGCTCAGCTGCTCGCATGATAAACTTGTTGAGCTATTGAGAGAGCCAGTTTTAACAAGTTTAAACAGGTAACACTTATAAGTAGAAATGAGAAGACAAGGAAGCAAGAGAGGCCAGTTTTTAGCATTACATAAAACAATCATTTGAAAAACTAAGGAGAAAGGAAAAACCTTTCATCTGAAATCAAATGAAATGGAATTGCAAAGCATATTGGTCAGCATCTGAAAGGGAAAGAAAAGTTAATAGATTTCAGCAGAAATGTTAACATCTTTCTTTCTGATCCTGACTAGCCCATGCATTTCTACTGTTTGTTTTTATTTCATATACAGTATCCAACATTCAAGGTTTTTTTTCATATATCCAACATATGCAAGGTTTTTTGTTTTTTGGAAAATTCCGTTTTAAGTTTCAATTTTCATAAAGATCTTTAATATAAATAAATACATTTTAAACTAGTACCTGGGTAAAATTCTTAAATTTAGACGAACATAAATGTTTCCATTATTGAACTGACCGAAGCAGATTTATTAAATGCCCTCCACACTTGATACAACTGACTTTTTTTTCTATGTAGAAGAGGTGCTTTTTCCCTTTTAATACTAAGAATACTATGAATTTTGACAAATACTTTGATTGAAATAGGGAGGGTGCATAATTTATAGGCTCACAAGTGTAATGGCTATATCCATCCAACAAGAATTTATATTTTCACTACTTTGTGCAAAATCTACGTGTACTTTGAAAGCACTTTTGTGCCTTTTATCCAGAGAGGTCTCATGTCATCATTCTGGAACTATATTCAATGGTGCGAGTAGTATAGTGGGAAAATACCACGTGTCATTATTTTATCCATTTTCATGCTCCTGATCGATAACCTTGTTCCATTTGTAATCATATTGCAAGACAGTGAAGACTGTTGAAAAACTGAAATGAAGGATTTTTTTGTCTCAACGAGTGGCTCTCCTATGGCATTGTTCATTATGGGGTAGCGATTGCAGTCAAGTGGTGACTGAATAGTAGGGCGGCCTCCTGTACATTTGGGGTGGAAATGAAAAGTGATAGTGCCAAGCCTAACTCTGACAGAGTAGAGTGGGTTGTGGTGGGGTTGGAAGTTTGGGTAGGCAGGCCATTGCAGCAAACACTATACTCCCACGATGTTGCATATAGTTCGCAGGTGATGAGGTGACAAACAAGTACTAGGGAGGCTGTATACAACAGGAGGACTGTGTGTAGATTTAGCAATGTTTCGGAGCAGCAGCAGGGCAGTGCATAGTGGTGCTAGGCCTGGCTTTGAGGCAGGTGGGGTGGGGGGTGGTGGCGGGGAGAGCAGGAGCCTGCTTGGAGAGAGCAAATGAGTTGGGTGCACTGTGATAGCAGATACTTTTTGGGGTGTGGATATACATTTAAAAATAATTATTAATTTTGGTGTGTAGTTTATTAATTTATATATGATTTAAAAAGTCACAATTAAATGTTACAATATACCTGTTTAATAGAGGTTGGGATGCAGACAACTGTCATGGAAGCTGCTCAAAAACATTTTGATAGCCGCACAATTGAAAAATTATCAATCAGAAATGACAGATTAGACACCAAACACAAATTATAGATATACTAAACTAGTTGCAAAGGTCAGACCTGAGCTTAAACTGGACCAATCGGAAATCACCTACATGTAACTTCAGATGGATGGACAAGACAGAAAAATATGTCATTGTACAGATATACAAAATAATAGATGGATGGAGTTGAACTAGAGACTATAAAATTGTCTCTTGTAGGTGGTGGGTTTAAAAGATCACTTCTGATTTTATTACCAGCTCTGGAATGCATGCATGCTTAAGACATTGATAATTAACAACAAAATCTTGGATTTGTATCATGCTTTAATGTAAAAAAAAAAAAAGCCCTAGTCATTTTGTGAGAAGTGAGAAAACCAATGTCAAGCCAAAGGAGAGTTTGGGAGGGGTGACCAAAAACTTTGTCAAAACAGTGGGTTTCAATGAAGTTCTTGAAGGAGGAGTGGCAGGTGGAGATGCTGAGTGGTTGAAGGATGCAATTCCAGAGCCGGGGACCTAGGCAGCTGAAGGTACTGCTACCAATAGTGGGGCAAAAGGATTGAGGGCATGCACAAGAGGCCAGCGTGAAAGAAACAAAGTGATGGGGTGGGGGTTGTAGACCTGGAGGGAGTTACAAAGATAATGGAGTAAAGACCAGGGAGCAATTTAAACACAAGGATGAAAACTTTAATTATGAGGTGTTGGGGAAACCAAGAGCCAGTGCAGGTTAGCAAAGGTGGCAGTAATGGGCTAGCATGACTTGGTATGGCAGCAGTTTTGAATGGCAGAAGTTTATGGAGGCTAGTCAGGATAGCATTGGAGTAATAGTTTAGAGGTGACAAAGGTGGCATAGTGGTTAGCACTGTTGCCTCACAGCACCAGGGACCCGGGTTCGAATCCGGCCTTGGGCGACTGTCTGTGTGGAGTTTGCACATTCTCCCCGTGTTTGCGTGGGTTTCCTCCGGGTGCTCTGGTTTCCTCCCACAGTCCAAAGATGTGCGGGTTAGGTTGATTGGCTATGATAAATTGACCCTTGGTGTTAGGGGGATTAAATATGTGGGGTTACGGGGATAGGGTGGGATATGTGTTGGTGTAGGGGTTACGGGGATCGGGTGGGATATGTGTCGGTGCAGGCTCGATGGGCCGCACCACTGGGGTTTCTGTGATTTCTGTGAAGGTATGAATGAGGATTTCAATTGCAGATGGTCTGAGGTAGGGGCAGAGGCAGGCTCTATCATGGAGGTAGAGGTAGGTGGTCTTGTGATGGACAGGATAAGCACTCAGAAGCTCAGCTTGTGTCAAATAGGACACCGAGGTTGCGAATAATCTGACTCCGCCCGAGGCAGTGGCTGGGGAGGAGGATGGAGTGGATGAGGGGGCCAGGGAGGGTGGTGGAGTCTCCAAAGGATCCATCCTTGGTCTGCTCATCTACATGTAACTGTTCTGGACCTATTACCCTGATGCTGTACATGATGCAAACTTGCATAGGCAATAGCAGATATAAAAGACTGCCTATCCAGCTTCCTTGGGGACAGGTTGGATTCGATGCAAATACAGACAAGGAAATAAAATATGAAATAAATTTTGGGAAGGAAGGCTATAGGGAGTGGGAAGAGAGAAGGGATAAAAGAGAATCAAAGTTTAAAAAAATAATGTTCTTAGACATGCGGGCACTCCAGTTGAATCATGATTTCTGCTAGGTGACTCCAGTGATCTCACTGATCAGAAGTGTTGCAGATTAGTTTCTTTGGAGACTGTGGTAATATAACTTCTGACTGGTTTCAGAACTTCTCTGGAGCCACCTGATCCTAGGAAACAATGTTAGAGGCTGGAGATGCCAAGTTCTCTGGAACAACATTTAAGCTGGGGTTGGAAGTCATGCCCCAGTTGTTTACTGTGGAGCCACTCCACAGACCTCACCGTTGGCCTCACTGGAGTGGTATAGCAGGGAGTTGATGGATTTCATGCCAAAAAAAATTGTCATTTAAAAAAAAAACTATCAAAATTCTTCTGTGGCTAACCTTTTCTTGTATAAAAGGGGGAGGCAGTACTTTCAACAAAACATCTTGCTAGATTTCCCTTCCCCTTCAACAAGAGTCCAAAGCTTTTAAAAAAATATTTTCTTGCTTTGCTGAATTTTCTGTCACCGTTGACAGTCCATAAAAGTGCTGACTTTATTATGAAGAGCATACTTTCCCGGGGTTTTGTAATGCACATCAGTGCCATAGTCTTTATTGATGATACATCTAACCAATCGATCAATTTTAATCACAAACATTAATATTCATAGGAGCCAGTTTTCTTCATGTTCCCAAAGTGGTACATAAGCTGTTAAGAAACAGACTTTTCTTCTTTCAAGTGCAAAGACTTTTTTGGGGAACAGATTAAATGTTTTGCTATATTTTCTGATGTGTAATCTCCTTAACTGGCAGAAGTTCTAATTCTGATACAAGTGTTTTGACATTGTTTTAAGAAGGCATTAATTGCTGCTTGCATGCTGCTTTTTAAATTATCCACTAAATACAATATAGGAGCAGTAAAAACTAAAGCTTTATAACATTATTACATGATTGGTATTATACACTTAACCTCCGAGGTTTCTCTCCTCTGACTTCTCTACCCTCCTGCCCTCACTCCCCACTCAACCTCGACCTTCACCTGAACTCTGGTACCCACATCCCCAGCCACTCCCTCAACCTTGCCATCTTTTGCAGCCTCTACATATCTGAGGTTTTGATCACCAATAAGGCTGTGTTTCCTTCCTCATCTCCTTTAACACTCATGTGCCCCACCTTCCTTCAACGTTACTACTATATTCCCCCTGCCCCTTTCACCAATTTAAATAAAAAATCTCCTTCAGCTCCCTCAAATTCTTTCCCAAACTCCCTTCCTATGGCTCTCCAGCTGTCAACTAAACTGGTGATGATCCGCTTTCTAAAACCTTGTTCCCATCAAATATCTCTCTTCTAGTTCTGTCATTACCCCAGTGCAGTTCCCATGTTCGCTGCCAAGAGCCGCAAATTCGAGTTGTCAGATCTAGCCTGACCATAATAAGGCCTAGTGTGTCTCACTCTCTTCCGTTTCTAATTCCAGAATAATTTTGGAGGGCAATGCCAACCATGGTAACTTTTTTTCTCCATTTTGGACTGGCTCCTCGAATTCTTTATGCACTCTTAGCTTTCCGTGTGGTGTTTCTATCTTTCCTGTGCTTTCTCCCTTCTCCTTGCTCCCTTTTCCCCCCTTGCTCCCTTCCCCCCCCCCCCCCCCCACCCCCGTCCTCTCTTCGTGTTTTTGTTCATCACTCCTCCCCTCCCCCGTGTGCTCTGTTGCTTTTGCTCCACGTTGTTTGGTGGTCTACCCCATGTGTACTCTTGCTGCCCCAACCATGTGCGTTCACTTCTCTCCCTCTGTGCTTGCTCACTTACCTTTAAACACTGGTTGGTATGTTTGTGGAATGTTAGGAAAAGGGTTTGCAAGTGTTTTAATTATGTTCTATATTTATGTTAACCTCATGCTGTTGATGTCTGGCAGTTTACTTAATACAATTAAAATATATTTATAAAATAACAAAGAATACAGTACTGACTATCGGGGATAAATGCATTAGATATAGATCAATTAAACACATATTATAGAGAATCCATTCATGACATTTTTAACCAACCAGTGGGTCATAATCTCACGAGTGGCCATGAGATTTGTATTGGCAGTGGGAAGAGAGAAAGAGGTACCCAGGCATTAAGAATGAGAACCATGGCCCTACGATTGGACGTTGATCAAAATAATAAACACTAGGATAGGGTGTGCAAACAAAATGTAATTGTTTTTATATAATTTTAAGAAAAGTGAATGAATCTCTGCCTCCTGCTTGCTCACAGACAGGAAGCTGGGAGCGGAGTTGCAGTTCGCTGGTGTGAGGAAGTGGAGCTGGGAGCAAGCCAGACGACCAGTGCCTGGGAACGAGATGTTTGGTATAGAGCTGGGTGGTCGGTGAGAGGAGGCTGGAGCCGCTGGACAAAGCCTCGGATTCATTCTCCTCCTTACGAGAGTCCCAAGGTTTAGGACTTGACTAGGGCCAAATCTTCAACGTGGTTATATTTGAAGTTACAGCTTTTAAATGGTTAGCAATTTCAACTTAAATTTTCAGTTTTTGATATTGAACTTGGAACAGCTGCTTCTGTGTTTGTTGTAGATGTTATCTTTGATTTGATTAGTTGCTAAGCACATGCCTACCAAGGAGCAATAAGAGAGTACCTGCAATCAATCAGCTCTCTGAAATGGGAAGGTGTGTTTATATATTTATAATAATTCTATGGGTGCAGGTTTTCCTGTAAAATATCTACATTAAAAAATATAAATTACAGGAAAACATGTACTCATACAATTATAAGTTATGATTACATTACAACAGCATATGAGATTTAGTTTTTGTTGGGCTTATATTGTAGATACTTCTTCCTGTCTTTTGCTTCTATCCTTGCTTCCCTTTCCTCTGTCTCCCTGCACAGGTTCCCAACCCCCTGCCATTTTAGCTTAAACCCTCCCCAACAGCACTAGCAAACACTCCCTCTAGGACATCGGTCCTGGTCCTGCCTGTTAGGTCCATGTATCTTAGTGTTGTGTCCTTCAATAATCAGACAACAGACTGCAGGGAACGATTCAACAGGTGTTTACTGAATGAGGGTTACTCTAGAACTAAGTGTACAGATCACTACTCAGGGTTTATATACAGGTGTGGTCACTGCCGGTACTACAGTATACAGGAGCTGTAAAAAGTAGTTCTCCCCTTAAAGGTACATACATTACAATTCCCAGGTGCAAACCGTCCGGTTTGTACTGGTCCCACCTCCCCCAGAACTGGTTCCAATGTCCCAGGAATTTGAATCCCTCCCCCTTGCACCATTCCTCTAGCCATGTATTCATCTGAAATATCCTTCTATTTCTACTCTGACTAGCACGTGGCACTGGTAGCAATCCTGAGATTACTACCTTTTGAAGTCCTATTTTTAAATTTACCTTCTAACTCCCTATATTCAGCTTTTAGGACCTCATCCCGTTTTCTACCTATATCGTTGGTACCTATATGCATCACGACAGCTGGCTGTTCACCCTCCCCCTCCAGAATGCCCTGCAGCCTCTCCGAGACATCCTTGACCCTAGCACCAGGGAGGCAACATAGCATCCTGGAGTCTTGTTTGCGACGGCAGATACGCCTATCTATTTCTCTTACAATAGAATCCCCTATTACTATAGCTCTCCCGCTCTTTTTCCTCCCGTCCTGTGCAGCAGAACCACCCATGGTGCCAGGAAGTTGGCTACTGCTGCCTTCCCCCCGATAAGCCATCTCTCCCAACAATATCCAATGCGGTATATCTGTTTGAGAGGGGGATGGCCACAGGGGACTCCTGCACTACCTGCCTGCGCATACTACTCTGCCTGTGCAGCCTTTACCTGTGGTGTGACCAACTCCCTAAACGTGCTATCCACGATGTCCTCAGCATCGCGAATGCTCCAGTATGTATCCATTCACGGCTCCAGCGCTGCAATGCGGTCTGCCAGTAGCTGCAGCTGGATACACTTCGCGCACACATGGTCGTCAGGGACACAGGAAGTGTCTCTGATTTCCCACATAGTGCAGGAGGAGCATGCCATGGGGCTGAGCTGTGCTGCTATGACTTACCCTTTAATTAATTCCAAATTAAATTAAATCAAATCAATACTACCAATTACACTACAATTAAATGATATGCTCAAGGGCCCTTGTTTACTAGCACTCCCCGCTACACAACAGAGACATTAGAAACTATATTCCATCTTGCCCACTCCCTGAGCCTGTGGAAATCCCCATGAAGCCTCTTCACATCCTCTTTGCCACTGCCACCTAGCTTTATATCATCAGCAAATTTGGAAATGTTACATTTAGTCCCCTCATCCAAACCATTGATATAGATTGTGAATAGCTGGGGCTATTAAATACCCCATTAAAAGTTAGACTCTCTTGGATTAGGTGTAACTGGAGTTTTAATGGCGTATTGACTGCTAAACAAAGGTTATGGCCCTGAAAAACTAATTTTAATTTTGTGGAGTGTCAAATTTATCCATTTTAATTAAAAAAATTACAATTTTTAAGGAACTTTAAAATAAAATGTAAAATTTAAAAAAAAAAAAGTCTGTTCATCTTTATTTCAGGTTTGCTTGCTTCCCATGTGAGAGCCCCTGTAGTGTATGTACCTTTAAGAGGAACTATGTTTTTGAAGCCCCTGTGTACTGTAGTACCAGTAGTGACCACTCGGGTATATAAGCCTGTATAGCGTCTTGTGTAGTTAGTTCACCTCCAGACTTTGTTCAGTAAACACTTGTTAAATCAACTCCTGCATTCCGTGTCTCCATTAACACACGGATCTAACAGCCCCAATCTTTGTTTTGCTCTTTCTAACATTTTTAAAAAGTTGGAATCAAAGGAGCTTACCCACTTCCTGGTTCGCTGTGAGAGAATTCTGTGTTTTGATTGGCTGCTTAGACAGCTTGTTGCCATCAGAGCAGCTCTTCACTGGGAATCCCCATTAACCTCTGTTGATTTCAATTACGCATCAGAAAATCCGAATTTCTTGCCACAGAGATAGAGATCTTTGTGCAAAGCTTAATTCGGGTCCAGCGGCACACGGCTTTGCATCTTCGCTGACTGCATATTACGTGCCATGAAATTTAAAATCACTGAGCTTGCAGGTTCAGTGCCTGATGTCTCTGCTGATTTGCTGGCAATACATTTAAAAGTACAAATCAGTGTGAAATTGGGACCTTCCTTCTTCTTCTTAGGCAGTCCCTCGGAACCGAGTATGACTTGCTTCCACATTAAAAATAAGTTTGCAGGTGACTGATTAGTCCAATGCGGGACCTACAGTCTCTGTCACAGATGGGGCAGACGGTGGTTGAAGGGTGGGGTGCTTGGGTTGACGTGCGCTGCCTGCGCTTGGCTTCCGCTTGCTCTCGGTGAAGAGTGTGATGAAATATGCCATTCATCAGGCACTCTGTATTCTCTGTGTTTGATTGTGCCTGTGACTGTGACAAGCAGGGGAGTTTAGTTTCAGTTTCATTTCCTTACCTGTATTGTATTGTGTGTAGGGCTCCGCCCATACCTGGCCCCTACTTAAGCAGGCCCCAGCGTGTCTCACAGGCAGTACAGCAGATCTCTGGATGAGAGACACTTCTCCACTGTGTATTACTTTCTGAGTTAATAAAAGCCTTGCTTTGCTCCGTTAACGTTGAGTCTCGGATTCATTGAGGCACATCAAAGAGACTCGAGATGTTCGGCGCCTTCCTGGATGCTTCTCCTCCACTTTGTGCGGTCTTGGGCCAGGGATTCCCAGGTGTCGGTGGGGATGTTACACTTTTTCAAGGAGGCTTTGAGGGTGTCCACGAATCATTTCCTCTGCCCATCTGGGGCTCTCTTGCCGTGCCGGAGCTCCGAGTAGAGCGCTTGTTTTGGAAGTCTTGTATCGGGCATGCGGACAATATGACCCGTCCATCAGAGCTGATCGAGCGTGGTCAAAGCTTTGATGCTGGGGATGTTGGCCTGAGCAAGAACACTAACGTTGGTGCGCCTATCCTGCCAATGGATTTGCAGGATCTTGCGGAGGCAGCATTGGTGGTACCTCTCCAGTGCTTTGAGGTGCCTGCTGTACATGGTCCATGTCGCTGAGGCATACAGCCGGGCGGGTATCACTGTTGCTCTGTAGACCATGAGCTTAGTGCCGGGTTTGAGGTCCTGGTCTTCAAACACTCTCTTCCTCAGGTGACCGAAGGCTGCACTGGCACACTGAAAGCGGTGTTGGACTTCGTCGTCGACGATGGTTTGGAGTTCGATCTCCGAGTGAGCGCAGATGCAAGCGTCGTCTGCATACTGTAATTCGACGACAGAGGATGGGACGACCTTGGACCTGGACTGGAGGCGACGGAGGTTGAACAGTTTCCCGTTTGTTCTGTAAATTAGCTCCACTCCAGTGGGGAGTTTTCTGAGGGTGCGATGGAGCATTGCAGCAAGGAAGATCGAGAAGAGCGTTGGTGTGATGACACAGCCTTGCTTGACCCCGGTTCGTACGTGACTTGGGTCTGTGGTGGAACCGTTGGTCAGAAGCATGGCTTGCATGTCATCATGAAGCAGGCGGAGGATGGTGACAAACTTTTGAGGGCAGCCGAATTTGAGGAGGACCTGAACGCCGTACTGCTATCGTTGCCCGGGAGCTCAGACGCTTCGACATTGACATCGCCGCCCTAAGTGAGACCCGGCGGGCAGGGGAAGGCAGCTCAAGGAGCAAGGCGGTGGTTACACCTTCTTCTGGAAAGGCAAACCTGAAGAAGAACGCCGCCTCCATGGGGTAGGCTTCGCCATAAAAAATGAACTGGTTGGACGTCTGAGACTCCCCTAGCGGTATAAACGAGCGCCTCATGACTCTTTGACTCACCCTAGCCTGGAACCAGTGCGCCAAGGTCATCAGTGCGTACGCCCCAACACTGGAAGCCACAGACGAGACCAAAGAGGAATTCTACTCCAGCCTCAAACAATCCCTGTCCCGAGTCCCAACGGGCAACAAGATGATCCTCCTTGGTGACTTTAACGCCAGAGTTGGAAAGGACACAGACCTCTGGGGAGGTGTGATCGGCAGCGAGGGGGTAGGGAAAGCCAACTCCAACGGTACCCTCTTCCTGTCGAAATGCTTAGAACATGGCCTCGTCATAACCAACACCTTGTTCCGTCAGAGAGACAAATACAAGGCTTCATTGCAGCACCCTTGTTCCAAGCACTGGCATCTGCTGGACTACGTCATCGTCCGAGCAAGGGACCTCAAGGACGTCCGCATCACCCGCGCCATGACAGGAGCTGATGACTGCTGGACAGACCACTGCCTAATCTGCCCTGTCATCTCTATCAATGTAGCCCCAAAACAGCGGCAACAGAAACAATGCCGCAGGAAAATTAACGCTGGAGCACTTAAAGACCCCGCTAAGAAAGCCCTATTCAGCCTGTGCCTCTCAAACAACCTGACGACTCCCAGTGATGCAGAGACAGAGTGCCCACAGCGTCTGGTCTGCACTCAAGGCCTCCATAATCAGCACGTGTGAAGAGACGCTCGGTCACTCGACCAGGGAACACCAAGACTGGTTCGATGAGAACGACCAGGAGATCCAGGAGCTAATAAGCCGTAAGCGCAAGGCATTCCTGATCTGGAAACAGCAACAGAACTCGAGAGCAAGAAAGCAGCTCTACAGAAATTGGGACCACACTGTAACTGGAAGGCGACACACAGCATGGATTGAGAATTGGTTAACAGACAGAAAACAAAGAGTAGGTATAAACGGGTCTTTTTCAGGGTGGCAGGCTGTGACTACTGGGGTACCGCAAGGAAAGGTGCTTGGGCCCCAGCTATTCACAATCTATATTAATGATTTGGATGAGGGGACTAAATGTAACATTTCCAAATTTGCTGATGGTACAAAGCTAGGTGGCAGTGTCAGTTGCGAAGAGGATGTGAAGAGGCTTCAAGGGGATCTCGACAGGCTCAGTGAGTGGGCGAGATGGAATATAATGTGGATAAATGTGAAGTTCTCAACTTTGGTAGAAAAAACAAAGGCAGAGTATTTCCTAAATGGTGAAAGATTGGGGAATGCAGATGCTCAAAGGGACCTGGGAGTCATTGTACATGAGTCACTGAAAGTGAATGTGCAGGTGCAGCAAACCATTAGGAAGGCAAATGGTATGCTGGCCTTCATTACAAGAGGATTTGAGTACAGGAGTAAAGAAGTCTTACTCCAATTATATAGGGCCTTGGTGAGACCACACCTGGAGTACTGTGTACAATTTTGGTCTCCTTACCTAAGGAAGGATATACTTGCCATAGAGGGAGTGCAACGAAGGTTCACGAGATTGATTCCTGGGATGGCGGGACTGTCGTATGAGAAGAGATTGAGTAAACTAGGCCTGTATTCTCTTGAATTCAGAAGAATGAGAGGGGATCTCATTGAAGCATACAAAATTATTACAGGGTGGATGCTGGGAGAATGTTTCCCTTGGCTGGGGAGTCTAGAACCAGGGGCCACAGCCTCAGGATAAAGGGTAGGCCATTCAGGACTGAAATGAGAAGAAATTTCTTCACACGGAGGGTGTTGAATCTTTGGAATTCTCTACCCCAGAGGGCTGTGGAGGCTCAGTCATTGGGTATATTCAAAACAGAAGTCAATAGATTTCTGACTAGTAAAGGCATCAAGGGATATGGCGATCGGGCCGGTGAATGGAGTTGAGGCAGAAGATCAGCCATGATCTCATTGAATGGTGGAGCAGGCTCGAAGGGCCAAATGGCCTACTCCTGCTCCGATTTCTTATGACAACCAAAGCCACCTCTCCCCAAATGTGTTCTCCTTCACTCCTCACCCCGCCACTCATTTCCTGATTTCCCATGTTGGCCAAGCAGATCCAGCCAACTGTCCACTGAGGCTGCTGCAGTCGTGGGCTGTTCCCTTCATTTCTCACTTCTAAAAACTGTTTCAGTCCCTCCTGCCCCTTTTCAGTTTTACTTTAAAGACACAGTGCCCACAAGAAAGGATTTCAAAATGCTGATTGAAACTCCCCAAGGCATGTAAACGACAGCTTCCTGGTTATGACCACCCTGAAACCTACCATGTCAACCTCAGCAACAATGATGCTGTACCTTTATGACGTGAAAGGCTAGCCAAGGGGAAGGAGCTGGAGACCTTGAGGAAATCCAATCTGTTAACTGACTGCAGAAATAGGTGATCTCAATACCAAGGACATTGCCACAACATCTGCAGTGTCATCCATGGCTCAGTGGAAACTCTCTCGCGTCTGAGTCAAAGGGTTGTGGGTTCAAGTCCCACTCCAGGGACTTAATCACATAATCTAGGCTGGCACTCATTTCTTTCCTTCTTTCCTGCTTCCCTCTGAGATAGGGCAGCACGGTGGCATAGTGGTTAGCACTGTTGCCTCACAGCGCCAGGGACCCGGGTTCGAATCCGGCCTCGGGCGACTGTCTGTGTGGAGTTTGCACATTCTCCCCGTGTTTGCGTGGGTTTCCTCCGGGTGCTCCGGTTTCCTCCCACAGTCCAAAGATGTGCGGGTTAGGTTGATTGGCTATGATAAATTGACCCTTAGTGTTAGGGGGATTAAATACGTGGGGTTACGGGGATAGGGTGGGAATATGTGTCGGTGCAGGCTCGATGGGCCGAAATGGCCTCTATCTGCACTGTGGGGTTTCTGTGATTCTGTGAAAAGGCTCTTTAAGAATGTGAGTACATAACTTGCAAGGAAAAGATCTTCATGACCTAAGTAAGAACTAAGAGGAAAAAAATTGTGCTTCCACAGCCACAGTATTTAAATTTTTGCCAATCTCTCCTTTGAACTATTGTAGAGGCACAGGACATCCATAGGCCATCATGTATAGATTGCTGTACTGAGCCAAGTCAAATTTCTGACTGGAGTAATCACCAATCCTTTTTGACATGCCTGCGGCTGCTGACACCTTCCCACAAGACAAGCATATAGGGACTGTGGTGTGTAAAGGTGGTCCCTTCACCTCATCCCAAGCTGGCAACAACTCCTTTGACATAAACTCAGGCAAAATCAGTACACTACTACTCACTCTACAGCAATAGGAGATCCGCAACAAAAAACATTTAGACACACACTGACACTCCTGATGCAATAACTTCCTGCACCCTAGCCCATAACACCACACCAGGGCAACAGGACCACCCTGTCACGGGTCCCCTAACCTCCTGAGTAGGAATGACCTAGCCCTGATTTATAGAACTATATATAACTGTATATGACCTCCATTGCATGTAACGGCATTTATTTTGAAGTATTTTGTAGTACCAGGAAATTCTTTGATATCCGGCACGTACGGGACCGGGATGGTGCCGGTTGGTTAAAAATTCCGGATAACGGAGAGGTATACCTACCAAGGTACGAGAGCCCCGTTACACGGCCACAGATCCAGGAGTCCCTGTTACACGGCCACAGGTGCAGGAACCCCGATTACACTGCCACTAATATACAGTAAAACTTATCTGAACCTACTCCTGAATTTTGCCGGTTAATAGAGATTTCCGGATATTTAGGAGCCGTTTAAACGAGAGTTTCCTGTATATACTCTGTTACAAACCATGTCCGAAGAAAGCATCTTAACTTCTTAAATAAATAAAATGATATGTAAAAAATGTACTACAGGTAGACTATCCTTTATCCGAAAACCTCGGGACCAGTCGTGTTTCGGTTTTCGGAAAATTTCGGATTTCGGAAGGTGGGTCGGCGGGGGTCGGCGCGGGGGTCGGGGTCGGCGGGGGTCGGTGGGGGTCAGGGTCGGCGGGGGTCCGCGGGGGGGGGTCAGCGGGGGTCGGGGGGGGGGTCGGCGGGGGTCCGCGGGGGGGGTCCGCAGTCGTGGCTTGTCCGTCGCTGCTAGCCTGGAATGCAATGAAGTTCCGCATTTCCACCAACAGGTCGTCGTGCTCGGTCGGAACAGGGGCCGGCACCGCCGCGGGCTCAGAGCTCTCGTTGCTTTCGAGCCTTTGGAAGAGAGTCAGGTGGTTCCGCGGGGGGGTCGTGCGCACGACTTACGCTGACCCTCTGCTCAGCGTAAGGGGGTCGGTCGGGGTCGGCGCGGGGGGGGGGGTGGTCCGCGGGGGGTCGTGCGCCACTCTGGTCATGTCGTGCGCACGACTTACGCTGACCGAAAAAACCTTCGGTTTTTAGAGGGTTTCGGTTTTCGGAAGTTCGGATAAAGGGTAGTCTACCTGTATTGTGCTTAGCAGCTCCTTTGAGCCCCATCTCAGTACCTTTTAATGACATTTGTATATGCTGCACCCTGATAGCTATTATATCAGTACAGGTACTGAGAGAAATTGTGAACCAACTGGAAAACTTATTCAATGCATTGAAATGCACTGCAATTGGAAAATTGGAAAGTTCTGTATTTTAGCAGTTCCAAATACTGTATTGGCAAAACATTTTGATATTTTCTCAGTTTACAAATTAAATTTTAATAAGACACTTGCAAATTCAGTTACATCATTACTTACCCACAATTGGTGTTCATTAAAATTCACCATAAAGTTAACACTAACAAATTTGCTAAGTGCTTGTCACAGATGTACAATACCTGTTGAAATTGGCCAAGCTAAAAGCTGACTTTTCACATCTTTTTAAATTGACACCAAGCTGTAAACTAGCATATTGACTTAATTAATGAGTCTTTAAAAAAAAAAAATTTAAAATTTATTTTCAGGGTATGAAATGCTTTAAGTTTTTACTCCAACTAGGTGTCACTGAGCAATGAACCTTCAGTGAGCTGTTTTTTTAAGTTTTCAGCTTTTGCACCATGATGCTGAAATACACTCATATTACAATAATAACACTTCTCAGATGTCAGAATTTTTTTTTATTGTAATATAACCACAACCTACAAAATAAGGTCTTAAATTAAATTTTTAATTAAAAACTGTAAGGTTGACTTAGATGCTACTTGTATCGAACTGATTTCCAAGCTTATCGTGCTGTCGAGAAAATCTTTGTACGTTCAGCTCCACACATTTACAGAGGTGATGTCAAGGTGAAAGCAGATTTGCAGAATGGTTGGAAGTCATTGATATTCTGACTCTGAGGCTACAAATGGCTCTGTGGCAGATGGAGTCTTTGTCAAGAAAGAAAAATGGCAGCTCTAGCATCAGAGCTGTTTCTGCTATCAACTCAGCTCACAGGCTGTGACCTTCTAGTGTTCAGCGGCCTTTGGATTCCTCTGATCAATTGTTCTCATTTTATTGCTAAGTAAGAGATGTGAAAAGTCTACCGAATTGCAGAAATTCACTACATTGTAACAAAGATTGTTTTTCCTTTTGAGAAACTGTTTTGTAATTGTACGGGGTAAATGGAATGAAGTAAGAAAAATGTGTTTCAGAAGTGAGTAAAATGTTTTAGTTTGCATGTTAATATTTTTTCTCACTAATTCACACTGATTTGGCATTGGTAAGTGGCAGTATTAACATATTTGCAGTGATACACGCAGCAATGCGAATTAAATTTCGTCTTGGGTTAGATTCTTTTCATCTCTTTCTGTCTTTATTATCAAAGTAGAAATAAGAACAGCTGTTGTAGCATAACTTTCATTACCTAGGAACACTGTGATGTATAACTATATGAACAGTATAAAGAAATAGGAAAATTGATCTGTTTCCAAAAAGTACATATCATTCAATATAGTGGTTTTCCTATTTGGCGGGGCAAGACCAGAGCATTAAAATGTGTGTGTCTGTATGCAAGTATATATATCATCTTTGAACTCCAAATCTTTTGATTCTTGCATACCTTGTTTAAAGATTTAGATGAACTGTCATTTGTCCTATTTGAAATTGGTAGAAATGTGAAATTAACAGCAAATTCCATGGGGTGTGTGATGCCTAAATTTGTAATTGCAACTTCAAATTTTGTAATGGTTTTTAGTAAATGTTTTATTGGGTTTTCCCTTTTTTTTTACAAAGCTCATCTTTGTGCTCCGAGGGTGGGGAGCTAGCAGGATCTCAGTCAGGGGTGGAGAAAGCTGAGATTGCGCTCAGTGGGCGGGCGTGGGAGGCGGCTGGTTGCATTTCTCATAAGTGAGGGGATGAGGGGCTTAGTAGCCAAGAGTTTTGTGTGGTGGAGAGGCACTGATTTGTGCTTGGTGGTGTGGGGGTTCTGGTCTAATTGTTGATTGGTGGAGTTGGGGGCGGGGGTTTGTGTGCGTGTTTCGGTTTGGTGGGTGGCAGTTGTTGCCTGCATTTCTGCTCCGTTTGGGTGGTTGACGCAGGGATTTCTACATGGCGGGGGTGAGGTGATTTCTGCTCATGCATGGGAGGTGGGGTGAATACGCCCTGATTTCATGTCAGTGGAGATGGAGGTGGCATGATTTCAAGTTAGTGGGGGTAGATGCAATTAGGGGGCAGGGTGTTGGTGCCTTGCGTTTTTGCTCAGCGGGATAGGGAATTGTGCTCTGGGATTGAAGGGCCTGCACGGTTTGCTCAGTGGGGGGTGGGGGGGGGAAGAGTTACAGATGATTTTTCAGTCACTTTAACTGCTCAAGGTCTTTCAGTTTCTTACCTTTGTTCGTAGAGCAGGCCAAACAGTTGTTGCTCCAGTCTGTGCATCATTTTCGAGGATTAGTCACTTCACTGTGTCCTTGCAGGTTACATTTTTCATCTCTGGCTGCCGGGGTACAGCGATGCCAGAATGTCTGCTCAGTTTTGGGGAAAGGGCTGGCCCCAATCTGTACCATGTGGGAGAGAGGGTGGGGGTGGGCAGTTGTTAAAGAACTCAGTTGGGGGGGTGTTGGGGCTAAAGGCCTGAAGGCCTCGTCTGCTTAAATGGGTGGGTGGAAGGAATACCTGCACAGTGGAGGAAGGGGTCTTGGAGGCAATATCTACTCAGTTTAAGGAGTTTGGGGCTGGAGGCATTATCTGCTCAGTTGATGGGGTACAATATCTTAATGGAGGGTGTGAGGCTGTGTCTAGAGTTAATGTCTGCTCATTGTGGTGGAGAGGGGGTGGGAGTGGGTTGAGGCTGGTCACATTATCTGCTCCGTGGTAAGCTGGGGGGGGGTGTGCGGCGGCGAAGTTCTCACTGGCTGATGACGTGCTCACTGATGGGTGTGGGGGAGGGGAGGGTGGTGAGGAGGTCTGGTGGGGGAGGAGACCTGGTCGTCATTTTCTGTGTTCGGCTGTGTTGGTGGTTCTGGGTAGATCATAATTCATTCTCCTTGAGGGAGACTTCTGCTTTATCTTCATTGGTGCGGATGAGGGGGGGGTTGGCTGCAGACTTTCACTTTACTATTGTCATTGCTGATTACTGGCAGTTCTTCAGGTGGCTGACGATCCCTCCTGGCTTATTGCTTCTTCACTTCTGTGCTGCCTCTATTGGTGTGTGCACTTTGTGTGCTTCGTACTTTTGTGGCATGACTGGTTTGCTTCTTCGGGCCCCTTTTCAGTCATTATTCTTTCGGCAAATGTGAGTTTGATGACAGATATTTTTCTCTCTCAATTTAGCTTTTCAAATGTTTCTTATTACCATCTATAAATGGGGCTTCTTATCTGTATGATTGGCTGGTTGAGTTTTGCCGGCTGACGGTGGCTTGAATGAACGCGGCTTCCATACTTTGTACACGCAAATGCTTTCTTATCACTTTTATATTTTACAATTATTTTCTGCTCGGTTTAGCACATCCTGTGGGCCCAGGATTGTAATATTTTCCCCCTGGGGCAAATGAATTAGGATCTCTGAGGTATAAACAGAAAATGCTGGAAATACTCAGCAGGTCAGGCAGCACCTGTGGAGAGAGAAACAGAGTTAACGTTTCAGGTCGGTGACCTTTCGTTAGAACTGGAAAATGTTAGAGATGTAACAGGTTTTAAGCAAGTACAGAGGCAGGGAAAGTGGGGCATGCGGGGAGAGGAAAGAAGAAAAGGGAAGGTCTGTGATGGGGTGGAAGGCAGGAGTTTCCAGCATTTTCTGTTACTATTTCAGATTTCCAACATCTGGAGTATTTTACCTTTGTATTAGAATTTCTGAGGGTTGTATGAGGTGTGTCATGTAACGTTAGGTGCTGGCTCATTGTAGTTAATTACTCATATGCTCATACACAGAAACAACTACAGGTGCAGTATCTTTGGAATCTTAAGACCACTCATCATTTTTATCATATAACTGATCAATCGCCTGGGCATTCAAGGCCAAGTGTAGTATTCAGGTCAAGCAGGGCTAGAGGATGGGAGATAACTGATTTGGACCAATAATGGGGATGGAGGCAGATGGGCAAGTATGGAAGGGCAAGGAGGTGTGAGCCAGAGAGAGTAAGGAGGCAGAAGGAGGGAGGGATGGATAGATAGAGAGGGAGGAAGGATGGAGACAGAGGGGGAAGATGATGATGGGGAGGTTGGCTCCAAACAGCTAAGCGATGTTCAGTGATGTGCTCTGATAAGGAGGCTGGGCGCTAGTCACCTACATAATGCTTAGGGGGTGGGGTGGTTCATTGAGGGTTTTGGGCTCCAATCACCTAAGTGGTTGATGCAGACGGAGGTTAGGGAGATGTGCTCAATGAGTGTGGGAGGGAATATTGTTTAGCTGAAGGGGGGTGGGTTACAATATGCTGGGGCGGAGGGCAGAGTGGTTGGCTCAGTGGGAAGCGGGGTGTGGATGGACCTATATATTTGCTCGGCATGAGGGGTCATTCCACAGATTTGTGCTCATTGTGAGAGGGCGGCCAAGTGCAGGGTTGGGCACGCTATTTCTTACTGGGGGACTCTAGTGGGATTAGCGTCCAGTTACAGTTTTTATGCTTGGTGGGGTGGGGAAAGTTGTCCTTTGTGGTTTGCCCCCAGAAATTTTTGTTTGGTGAGGAGGTTTTAGGTTAGAATAGGATTTGCTGGTAAGCCTGCTCACTGTGGGACTGGCGGTTTCCATGTATGTTTGTATTGCTTTTTGCTCATTATTTGTGTGGGGGGAATTGGATTGCTATCCTGACTTTCTACTCCATGAAGACGGCCTCTTCAATTACAGGGCCTCCTTCGTAAAATTCACTGACTGACTTCAACAGAGATGCCTTTCTTCCACCAAGTTGATTTCGTCCAAACATAAAGCTTTTGCACCTAGCCTCGGGTTGTTCTCAAATGATGTCTGTTTGGTTCGCCGTTTTTTGGGAGGCAACAGATACAAATTTCTTTTTAGAAGAATGCACCGGTTGATTGTTGGTTCAGCAGGCGGCTGTCACGTAATGATGGGTGCTATTCCATTCTACACAGTCAGTGTTATGTTCACAGTGCCACCTATAGGTGTAGTACCATTTCAATCTTGAAAGCACTATAGATAGATAGGTGTTAACCTTTGTCCAAAAATCATGACACAGGAAGTCTGCAATTCTAAGAAATGTAATATACCTATATATTTAATTTGAATCCCTTACCTTTTTAAATCGAAGGGTACACCGTTAAATGATATGCAAGATGTACCAGGTTGGAGGTAGGTGCCTAGTGTTCAGTTCTGGGGACCAGAGAGTTCATGGGGTTTAGCAATACATTGGATATGGTCCTGGGCTTTGGTAGCATCTCCTTTGGTAAGCGATGCCTGGGGTTTGGCAAGACTGGATGTGGGTGGAATATATGGTTTGGCTCTGTTGGAATCCTGGCGTGGGTCAGCAGCAGTGGGGAAGGGTAGAGGATCAGTTTATAAGAAATCTATGCAAACATTCAATGTTTTATGATTAGTTCCTGTTTTCCTTTGATAAATACTATAGCTGGATAAATAAATATACAGATTCCACTTTCCATGTCTCTGTCTCTGCCTCTCTGGAATGGTAAATAAAAACATGGCTGCTTTAATTAAATAATTTTTTACTTTCAACCAGAAAAGTTCAGTCTGCAATTTTTGTAGCTCTTGGACACCAACATCCTCTTTGGCCAGTTTTACAGTTAATCATAAACATTCCCAGAAATTACATCAGAAAACATTATTTACCTGAGTATTTGTTCGATGTCGACTAACTGGTTTATTTTATCATCAGGTTATGATACAGAAAAATTTTGCATAGCTGCTGGGATTTTTTACTCAACAGCAAATAATTACTGTTATTCTCACTCGTAGCTGTATAAACTGATTTATTTTCAAATTGTTAATATAGTGCTCTCTCTCTTTACTTAACAAGCTTTGTGAAGTTAATAGCCTTTATTTAAAAGGTTAGTTGAAAACCGATTCAAGTTCATTGTCCAGTTTTTAATCAGAATCATTTTCAAAACCACGCAATCTGAAATCTGAGACCACTTAATATATTACAGATTATAGATAGAAAAAAGAAAGAGCATTTATATCAATAACGATCTTGCATTTATATGGTACCTTTCACATCCTGAGGGTGTCTCAAAGCATTTCACAGTCCATGAATTACTTTTGAAGTGTAGTCACTCTTGTTTTGTAGGCAACCAAGACAATTTGCACACATCAAGGTCCCACAAACAGCAAATCAAATAAATGACTAGTTAATCCGTTTTTGTAGTGTTGGTTGAAGAATTATTGTTGGCCAGGATAACGGAAGAACTGAGTAGTGCCATGAGATCTTTTGCGTCTATTTGAACAGGCAAATGAGGCCGCAGTTAACATTTCACCTGAAAGTTGGCCCCTCTTGCAATGTAGCATGCCCTCCGAGTTGGACCAGTGAAAGTCCTGGCATGGGGCTTTAACCCACAACCTTCTGATTCCAAGACAAAAGTGCTATACTTATCAAATAGATGTATAATATTCAATCTAAAATTGCATGGCCTTTAGTCAGAATTATTTCTTTTTACTACCCCCACAGTAAAATATTCAAACTTTAAATGGGCATCATCATTAAAAAAAATAATGCTCAGCAGATCTTGTTTGTAAACGTTGTATGCTGTGAAATCAGTCATGGTATCTTATTGCATCACTTCCATGGCATAATTCTCCTTGCCCAAGCAAAGCTTGTTTCTTCAAAAACATACTTACTTAAAATAACATTGATTATAGTTTTTATCTTTTCCACAATGTACAGAAAAGTACAAATTTTCTTTCTAATTTTCTCTCCTCTTCTGAGTGCTTTGGCTGTCTCTCTGGGCTGTGTTTACACAGGCACATGTCACCCTCTGGCAGCCTCCCTAAGTGGTCATTGTTCATGCTTGAGCCTTGGTGGTGACTGTGGAGGGCAATCCATTTCACCTGATTTTTGTCCTCCTCTGATGATCACACGCACGCTACCTCTAGTAGTTATGATCAAATAGTCATCGGAGCAGTGATCTTGGCTGATAGTTTTTCCTGTTTCATAACCTGGGGCATTTTAGCAAATTGTAGTGATCTTACTGCTGCCCCAGCTGAGAGCTAATTTAACACCAATTGGGGATTGAACTTGGATGATCTTGATTTGTAAGGCTGAGAGTTAGGAACTTTGTGCCTGAGCCAGTACTGTCCCTAGGAACCCAAGTATATTTGTGTGAGGAGAAATTATTATTTCACTCTTAAATGATGTCAAATGATGCAATGATATACTAGGACATAATGAATGTTACAGTATGGAAGTTAAAATTATTGGTCGATTGTCCTGCAGACTTTATAATCTTCTATAGGTAAGGAAAAACAAAAGTTTACATAAGAACATAAGAAATAGGAGCAGGAGTAGGCCATTCGGCCCCTCGAGTCTGCCCTGCCATTCAGTAAGATCATGGCTGACTTTCCCACCTGCTCCCCATAACCCTCGACTCCCCTGTAACTCAAATATATGTCTATCTCCGCCTTGAATATATTCAATGACTCTGCCTCCACAGCTCTCTGGGGTAGCGAATTCCAAAGATTCACGACCCTCAGAGAAGAAATTCCTCCTCATCTCCGTATTAAATAGGCGACCCCGTATTCTGAAACTATGCACCCTAGTTCTAGTTTCCTCCACGAGGGGAAACATCCTTCCTGCATCTACCCTGTCAAACCCCCTCAGAATCTTATGTTTCAATAAGATCACCTCTCATTCTTCTAAACTCCAATGAGTATAGGCCCACCCTGCTCAACCTTTCTTCATAAGACAACCCCTTCATCTCAGGAATTCACTGAGTGAACCTTCTCTGAACTGCCTCCAATGCAAGTATATCCCCCCTCAAATAAGGAGACCAAAACTGCACGCTGTACTCCAGGTGTGGTCTCACCCTGTACAGTTGTAGCAAGATTTCCCTACTTTTATATTCCATCCCCCTTTGCAATAAAGGCCAACGTTCCATTTGCCTTCTTAATTACTTGCTGTACCTGCATGCTAACTTTTTGTGTTTCATGCACAAGGACCCCCAGATCCCTCTGTATCGCAGCATTTTTTAGTCTCTCTCCATTTAAAAAATAATTTGCTTTTTTATTTTTCCTACCAAAGTAGATAACCTCACATTTTCCCACATTATACCCCATCTGCCAAATTTTTGCCCACTCACTTAACCTATCTATATACCTTTGTAGACTCTTTGTGTCCTCCTCACAACTTGCTTTCCCACCTATCTTTGTATCATCAGCAAATTTGAACACAGTACACACGGTCCCTACATCCAAGTCATTAATATAGATTGTAAATAGTTGAGGCCCCAGCACTGATCCCTGTGGCACCCCGCTAGTTACAGTTTGCCAACCTGAAAATGACCCATTTATCCTGACTCTCTCCCTTTTCTGTTAGTTAGCCAATTCTCTATCCATCCATGCTAATATATTGCCCCCAACCCCGTGAGCTTGTATCTTGTGCAGTAACCTTTTATGTGGCACTTTATCGAATGCCTTCCGGAAATCCAAATACACTACATCTACTAGTTACCATTTATCCACCCTGCTCGTTGCATCCTCAAAGAACTCTAGTAAATTTGTCAAACACGATTTCCCTTTCATACAATCAAGCAAAGTCAACATGGTTTTATTATGATTTTCTAACTGTCCTGCTATTACTTCTTTAATAATGGATTCCAGCATTTTCCCAATGATGGATGTTAGGCTAACTGGCCTATCGTTTCCTGCTTTCTGCCTCCCTCCTTTCTTGAATGGGCCGTTACATTTGTGGTTTTCCAATCCGCTGGGACCTCTCCAGAATCCAGAAAATTTTGGTAGATTACAACCAACGCATCCACTATCTCTGCAGCCACTTCTTTTAAGACCCTTGGATATAGGCCATCACGTCCAGAGGACTTGTCAGCCTTTAGTCCCATTAGTTTGCCTAGTACTTTTTCTCTAGAGTTAGTCATTGTTTTAAGTTCCTCCCTCCCTATAGCCCCTTGATTATCAATTATAGATTAAGCTTTGAGTTTCTTTAAAGGCTCTTGTACTCTTAATTTTTTATTTATATACTTTCTAGTGTTTACTGCTGGTCAATATCTTTCCATAATTGGTGCATCTCAATACAGTAAGATTTGTGAAATGAGGATATAAGTCTATAATCTCTTGTATTATACATGGAATAATAATTTTCAGAAAGTGTTCTTAGTTGCATATCTATACCAAAAGAAAACATAAAACCTTGACTCCTGGCCTGTGAAGATTATTACTAAAAATTCTGCAGCTGCACACACTTCCTGTCTGTGTCACTTGACTTGCCACATTTTTGACATACTTTTTGTGTCAACTTTTTCTATTCTAGTTTCCTTTGTCCACATTTATAATGTATGCCTGTATAAGCTTATCACACCATAATTACACAGCTTGGCCACTTAGTGGCTTTCTGCCCATTCTGACATCATCTTCACAATGCCTCTCTGGAAAATTATGGAGTCTGCGTCCACCATCTTGTTATCTCCCAGGTCAATTATTGTTTCAAGTTATTAGTACTTGCCTTTATTTGCATCCTAATTTTAACATCGTTTTTAGTTTCACTTTTTTAGCCCGAAGCCTGATCTCTCCCCATTGAAATTTAAAACTACAAAGCGCACAGTCACTGATCCTCTTGTGAGCCGTCGGAACCCTTTTGTTTTTCTTTGCCACATTGTCCAACTTTGTAACCCTGTGAACGTTAAGGAACCAAAATGAAAGGTCAGAAAATTAGGAGAAAAGACTGAAAAATCAGATACAACTATAAAAAGTAAATAAAATAAAAATCACATCTCTGTCTACGAGGTCAAACGTGGCAATTTGCCTGCAGCTGCCGACCCTGGTGTGGCGCAGCTACTAATGTCCACTAATCCGTTTTATTGCGAGAGTGGTTTACTGCTGGCTAACAAGTAGCGTCCTATGGAGGGCTATTGCCAAGTTGTTATTCCTCAATTTAACTTCTGGAAAGGGAGAAGAGGAGGAAAAGGGGTAATATTCACAAAGATGACATTACGAAGGAGACAGACGACTACTTGGAAAATCTATTTTATGTCTTGCACAGACTCAATGTTATGTATGTGTGTGATATAAAATGGTTTTAACCTCTGCAGTAAATAAGTAGATGCATAGATTCACTACCTTTTTAAAAAGAATACTAGAACTTGATGAACAAATGTCACATTATTTAATGATAAATAAAACATTAGGTTAGAAATGACATTTCTATACCTATATTTTGAAGTTTGGGAAGATGTGATAAATATAGAATGACAGCTGTCTGGAACCACAGTACAAGTCAGTACCACAATTGAAATGCTTTAATGAGTTCCTAAATCATGAGAGTGAAGCTTGAGAAAGTTTGCATAGTCATCAGAACCTAGGGATGTAGCTTCGCTTGTAATATGCATCCACTGAACTGATGTTTTATATAATAGATATACAGTCTTGCATTTTGTGGTGGTAAGTGTGGGACAAATATTTTGCTTTACTGGTTCACAACTGCTGTGAGTATAGTCATTTTAGTTACCTTTTATTATTTCAGGTGAGCTTTGTGTAGAAGTGACCGGTCCAGTTATGAAATGGTTTTGGGGGTGGCCACACTGTAATTACTAGAAGTAAAAACTGAGTAGAAAGTCCAATTTTCTGATGCTGAATTTTTAAGAAGTCAGTGCACTTGAATTGATGGGAGGGTGTGTTTGTACATGTGCCTTTTTAAATGCCCCGTCCTCTTCTGGTTTTGTAATTGCCAAAAGGTGGGCACCTTAACTGGAGGGGCAGGTGCTGTAGGTTGGTAAGTTGAAGCCAGCGTTGTGAGATATTGCTAAATGTGGTGAGACAGCACTGTGATGCAAACAGAAGAGAATCATTTGTCTGTGGTTGTGTTAAGATTTTCACTATTGTGGGTATGTAAAACAGTTAATGTAATAAGTTATTGATCACGTCAGTCCTCGTGAATCGGTTTTCAGATCTGTAGGACTTAATTTGTTCTAAAGATAAAAATGTTCCTCTTGACAATTTATCTAGAGTCTGTGCAGTTTCTAAAATGCGACGTGATTGTAGATTACGTCTCACTGGTGGCAAGTTGCATGTGCTTTTTTTAGCGTGAAAGGCCAATTGTGAATTATTTGACTTTTAATTCAAGTAAAAGTCGCTGAAACTCGGTGATTATTAGAGTTCTGTTTGTGCATATTATGTCTGATCAAAACAAATACATAATGAAATGAATTTGGGCAAGCGAAGTGCTTCTACTACTGTTACTGAGTGTTTTATCACAGATGTTTTGGGTTTTAATTCTTAAAACAGCAGGCTTTTAGACATTGAAATCAAATCGCTTCCATAACTTGTTCCTTCAATGGGTATAACTGCATTAATCCCATTGTCAGGCGTGGCTCAATGGATAGTACTCTCGCGTCGGAGTCAAAAGGTCATGGGTTCAAGTCCCAGGACACTGAAGAACAACAAGGCCTCGGGAGCAGATGGAATCCCCGCCGATGCACTAAAGCATGGCGGAGAAGTACTGCTGGCGCAAATTCATGAACTCATTTCTCTTATCTGGAAGGAGGAGAGCATGCCAGGGGATCTCAGAGATGCTGTAATTGTGACCATCTTCAAGAAAGGTGTGATGAAATATTCCATTCATCACTCATTGGTATTCTCTGCCTGTGACTGTGGTTGGTTTCAGTTTCATTTCCCTTACCTCAGTTCCGTTTCCTCACCATTGTATTGTACTGTGTGTAGGGCTCCGCCCATACCTGGCCCCTATGTAAGCTGGCCCAGCCTGCATCACATCCAGTACGGCAGACCTCTGGATGGAAGATACCTCTCCTCTGTGTGTTACCTTCTAAGTCAATAAAAGCCTTGTTTTGTTTCGCTAACATCGAGTCTCGGATTTATTGAGGCACATCAAAAGGTGACAAGTTCGATTGCGGTAATTACAGAGGAGTTTCCCTGCTGTCTGCCACAGGGAAAGTCATCGCAAGAATCCTCCTCAATCGCCTTCTCCCAGTGGCCAAAGCGCTCCTCCCAGATTCACAATGCGGATTCCGCCCACTAAGGGGCACAATGCCCACTAAAGGGCACAATGGACATGATCTTCACCGCACGTCAATTACAAGAGAAATGCAGGGAACAGCACCAACCTCTGTACATGGCCGCCTTTGATCTCACAAAGGCCTTCGACACTGTCAACCGTGAGGGATTATGGAGTGTCTTACTCAAATTCGGCTGCCCTCAAAAGTTTGTCCCCATCCTCCACCTGCTTCACGACGACATGCAAGCCGCGATCCTGACCAACGGTTCCACCACAGACCCAATTCACGTACGAACCTGGGTCAAGCAAGGCTGTGTCATCGCACCAACGCTCTTCTCGATCTTCCTTGCTGCAATGCTCCATCTCGCCCTCCGTAAGCTCCCTGCTGAAGTGGAGCTAATTTACAGAACAAACGGGAAACTGTTCAACCTCCGTCGCCTCCAGGCCAGATCCAAGGTCGTCTCATCCTCTGTCGTCGAATTACAGTATGCAGATGACGCTTGTGTCTGCGCGCGCTCGGAGGTCGAACTCCAAACCATCGTCAACACCTTCACCGAAGAATACGAGAGCATGGGCCTTGCACTAAACATCCGTAAGACCAACCTGACCCCGCCACACAGTATTGCCCCCGATTATCAAAATCCACGGCAAGGCCTTGGACAATGTGGACCACTTTCCATAACTCGGGAGCCTACTGTCAACAAGGGCAGATGTCGACGACTAAGTCCAACACCGCCTTCAGTGTGCCAGTGCAGCCTTTGGTCGCCTGAGGAAGAGAATGTTTGAAGACCAGGACCTCAAACCCAGCACTAAGCTCATGGTCTACAGAGCAGCAGTGATACCCACCCTCCTGTATGCTTCAGAGACATGGACCATGTACAGCAGGCACCTCAAAGCACTGGAGAGGTACCACCAACACTGCCTCCACAAGATCCTGCAAATCCATTGGCAGGATAGGCGCACCAATGTCAGTGTTCTTGCTCAGGCCAACATCCCCAGCATCGAAGCTTTGACCACGCTCGATCAGCTCCGATGGACAGGTCACATTGTCTGCATGCCCGATACGAGACTCCCAAAACCAGCACTCTACTCGGAGCTCCAGCGTGGCAAGAGAGCCCCAGGTGGGCAGAGGAAATGCTTCAAGGACACCCTCAAAGCCTCCTTGGAAAAAGTGTAACATTCCCACCAACACCTGGGAATCCCTGGCCCAAGACCGCACAAAGTGGAGGAGAAGCATCCGGGAAGGCGCCGAACACCTCGAGTCTCTTCGCCGGGAGCAAGCGGAAGCCAAGCGCAAGGAGCGCACGTCAACCCAAGCACCCCACCCACCCACCCCTTCAACCACCGTCTGCCCCACCTGTGACAGAGACTGTAGGTCCCGCATTGGACTCATCAGTCACCTGAGTACTCATTTTTAATGTGGAAGCAAGTCATCCTCGGTTCCAAGGGACTGCCTAAGAAGAAGACGACTTGAACACATAATCTAGGTTGACATTGCAGTGCAGTATCGAAAGAATGCTGCACTGCCGGAGGTGCTGTCTTTTGAATGCGACGTTAAACTGAGGCACCATCTGCCCTCTTGGATGAAAGAAAACGATCTTGCGACCGGGGAGTTCGCCAAGGTGTCCTGGCCAATATTTACCCCATAACCAACATTTACTAAAACAGGTTATCTGATCATTTATCTCATTGCTGTTTGTGGGACCTTGATGTTGGCAAATTGGCTGCCACGTCCACATTAAAAAACAGTGACTACACTTCAAAAGTACTTCATTGGCTGTAAAGCGCTTTGGGATGTCCAGAGGTCATGAAAGATGCTATAAAATGCAAGTTTATTCTTTCTTTCTTAAACTCATTTCACATGTATGATGCTCATAACTAACAATTCTTATGGCCATTCCTCCAGTGACATTGGAAAATTCATCCAGGGTATATGTACAGTATTATGTTTTACACATTGAGGTGGCCATGTATATGTTACAGATCATGTGTTTCTTGTATATATTTGTGACCATCGCTGTATCTAACGAACTACATTGCCTTGTAGTCTATCTCTTGTGCATTTCAGCAGTCAAACATGAATTCCACAATAGGCCATTATTTGTGGCTGGCACTTGTAGGCTAAGAGAAGCATTAGCCTATGAGAGTCTGGCAAAGAAAAGTTGCATGTTTCTCTCATTCTTCTTGCTGGTATTAAATAACTTCAGTAGGACAAAGCAAGATGAGATATTTTTATTTTGTACTGTGTTAATGGGAACTGAAAAAAATTCCAAATGTAAATACAGGTTGGACCCCGGTAATCCGGCACCCTTGGGACCAGGCCGGTGCCGGACCATTGAAAATTCCGAGCCACTGAAGGTTAGGTAAAAACACCTAAAATAACAATATTAGGTACAATATTATGTTTGTTTATATCGCGGGAAACGGTGGCGCCGCCGAGCGGCTGCTCAGCAAACGAAAGACCGCCGGTTTCAATTCGTGCCGGACCGTCGGGTGCCGGATTACCGGGGTTCAACCTGTAGTGCACTTGAGAAGTGGAGCTGCACTAAATTCTAGATCTAAGTTCTGTAAACAGCATTGCCTCTGTAATTTGTATAGTGACTTCCCTCAATCTGTAA
Source organism: Somniosus microcephalus (assembly GCF_052327205.1). Lineage (NCBI taxonomy): Eukaryota > Metazoa > Chordata > Chondrichthyes > Squaliformes > Somniosidae > Somniosus > Somniosus microcephalus. The sequence continues at coordinate 267,088,666 of NC_140990.1, read as the reverse complement.
AGTCTCTTGCATACATCTCAATTACACTGATGTTGCTCTGTTGAACTTATTTTTCTCTTGCCTCTTAATTGTACTATTCTTAATTAGGATCATGTTTCTTCCGTTTCCGATGCTATAAATGAAATAATGTACCATCTATAAAGTCTTGGTGGTACAGTTTCTTGCTTGTAGGAAATTCTGTTTATTTTGGGTTGAGCTTGGTGCGGCGGTCCAATTGGGAGCAAACTACAGACAGAATTAAGAGACAAAAGAGCATTTCTATCTGGCATTATTTAGCAATCAAAATCATCAGAAAATTGTGTTCAGGTTACAGAATATAACATGCCGGTTTTGATAACAGAAACTAACTGTGCATAGGGTTAAAATGCATAAAACCAGAGAATAAATAGAGTATATTGCACCATGTAGCAAAAATGATTTATTAAGATTTTAATCAAAAGTGAAACAGACCCAGTAATGTACTGGTGCAATGTCTATTGTTTAAATATGTTGAAGATGGCATTATAATGTCATACTGATACTGTAATATATTGTTGCATCAGGGAAAATGCATTCTAGATGTAAAGAATGAAGCCATTTGAGCAGCTATGGTGTAATTGAAAATGGAGCTGAATTTTGTACTTGCAAAACACTTAATGCGCATGTGTGTAGTACTGATATTCTCTTAATTATATACTGTCATTTCTTTTTGGATGAATGTCTAAAGCTTCAGAATGTGGCAAACAGATTTGAATGGTTATGAAAATGATGCAACAGAGAAAGAAAGCCAGAAAAGGGAAATGATATGGAGGCCCCAATATAATACATATATATGTAGGTGCAGGATGATAGTTGATTTCATTAGTGTTTCTCATTTATATGCGCTGCCTGTTCTTCTGCAGTAAAATGAATATTCTGATGCCCTGTTTGAAAAGGATGATGCATTTCAATATGTCACATACATTTAGAGGGTATGAAAGTATGCCTTTTTAAATTTCCCTTTTCTTTCTGGATACAAAGGTTTAAGTAAGTGTCCAGGGGTATTTTTCTGAAGGTAAATGGGTATATTTGTTCTTTGCAGACATGCCAATTTTAAAAACTTAATTTCAGACACAGTTGGTATCCAGAATATTTCATTCAAAGACGCTGAAGGTATTTGTGTATGGATGGAGAATTTCCATTAAAAGCTACTTGAATGTGAGATAGCATTTAATTTCTTTGTGTGTTTATGTTTGATGCTTCTGAAACTAGAAAGATGCAGTAAACAGGATGGTTCTGGGAACTCCTGGTATGGTTCTGGAAATTTCAGGATAACTAACCTTTGTATGTGAAACATTATTTAACCCCTCACCCCAGCCCAGGCAGAAATGTGAAGATCTTTCACAATATGTAGATGTTGCATTAAAAAAGAAATAACAGAAATTTTCAGTATCCTCTGGTGCTGCAGTAATTTTCAGAGCATATTTGATAGACTGAAAAAATAAGCGTAGGTTTACTGGTTAAGATTTTATCACGGAAAAAAAATTGACTGGAAATAACTATGTATCCTTATGCTGCTGGTATCCATTGCACCATTGTCAGTCATGTCTTTCAAAAAACCCTCAGTCCCACTGGCAGTAGTTGATATCTAGGGAGTATGTAAGACAATTTATAGTAATCTTGGGCTGTGCAATTTCAGCAACTGTAACAGAAGCTTCTTTTCCCCTGAAGACCTCCAAGAGTAAAAAGGTCACTTCACTATCTTAATGTAAGTTAGATACTTCCCCAGCTGGTGTAGTTTCTAGTCAGATGGTCTGCCATGAGGAAGATAAATCCAATTCTTCTACACATTAAATGGGTGATCTAGAACTAGAGAGATGGAGAGTAACATGAAGGTGTAATATAAATGCTCAGAATTCAAACACTGGGAAACTTGCATCCCCAAACAGTCTGCTTGATGAATGATTGCAACCTTTGTTGCAAAGACTCAAACCCTGCTGTTTTAAAACTGTTTTAGCAGCTATCCACTCCTCCTTGCTGGAGTCTTGTTGGCTTATGACACCTTGTCGTCCTCTTTTTTTAAAAAAAGTGAAAAGTTCACAGATGCAAAAACATAATGGCAAAAGTTCACCAAAAGATGCAAAAACTACAGAGTAGAGATAATGGAGGACTTCAATTATCCTAATATAGACACTGGATAGTAACAGTGTAAAGGGCAAAGAAGGGGAGCAATTCCTGAAATGAATACAAGAGAACTTTCTTGATCAGTGTGTTTCAAGCCCAACGAGGAAGGATGCAGTGCTGGGTCTAGTTCTGGGGAATCAAACCTTGGTGGGCAAAACAGTAATTGAACAAAGAGATGATGGTTTGGGTACAGAGTAGACACATTCCTATGAGGGGGAAAGGAAGGGCATCCAAAGTTAGAACTCCCTGGATGACTAAAGATATAGAGGTTAAAAGAGTACAGAAACGGGAGGCTTCTGACAATTGTATGGTTCATAATACAGTTGAGAACCAAGCTGAATATAGAAAGTGCAGAGGAGATCTAAAAAAGGGAATTAGAGGCAAAGAAAGAGTATGAGAATAGATTAGCGGCTCACATAAAGGGGATCGCAAAAGTCTTTTATAAACATATAAATAGTAAAAGGGTAGTCAAGGGAAGGGTGAGGCCGATTAGGGACCAAAAAGAAAATCATCTTATGGAGGCAGAGGGCATGGCTGAGGTACTAAATGAGTACTTTGCATCTGTCTTCATTAGAGAAGAGGATATTGCCAATGTAGCAGTAAAGGAGGAGGAAGTAGTGATATTGCAAATGATAAAAATAAAGAAGATGTATTTAAGGGTTGGCAGCCCTCAAAGCAGAAAAGTCACCCATTCTGGATGGGATGCATCCTAGGTTACCGAGGGAAGTAAGGATGGAAATTGCAGAGGCTCTGGCCACAATCTTCCAATTCTTTTTGGATATGGGGTTGGTGCCAGTGGACTGGAGGATTGCAAATGTTACACTCCTGCTTAAAAAAAAAGGGAGAGGGATAAACCTGGCAACTACAGGTTAGTCAGCCTAACGGGGGTGTGGTAAACCACTTCTTTCGTTCACTACCGTTACACTATGGTTATCACTGTTTACACTGTTGTATCACTACACGAGGTCGCCTCTTGCCACGCTGTTATACCTGGGCTGACCACTGCTGACTCCGCCCATAGCTCCGCCTACTTGCCCAGGTATAAAGGTGGTCGACTGGCTGGTATTCCTCCTTGTTGGATCCGCTCACCCACGAGGGTGGGCTCTGTTATTTAGCCAATAAAAACCTATAGTTACTTTCTTAACTTGTCGCTTTTCATTGGATGAATTGATAGGTATATCAATTTTATTGGCTAAATTTTAAAAATGTCTAACGAACCGTCAGACCAGTCAGACGCCCAGCTACAACAGCCACAGCAGCCGGCCTGGCTGCGAGCCCTCCGACCGCCGTACCTGGATCTAAACCCACAGGCAGCAAACTCAGCCCTCGACTTCAAACACTGGCTGAGCTGTTTCGAATCCTACCTGGGAGAATCCGGCGTGCCTCAGAGATCCAAACTAAGAGTGCTGACCGCCCAAGTGAGCCCTAAAGTATTCGCACTCATACAGGACCTTACTACATACAAGGCCGCCATCAACCTGCTGAAACAGCAGTACCGGAGCCCGGTAAATTCTATGTATGCCAGACACCTCCTAAGATCCCGCCCGCAACAGCCAGGAGAGTCTGTAGATGAATTTTTACGGGCGCTACAAACACTCGGCAGGGACTGTGACTTTAAAGCGGTAACGGCTGCAGAAAATACTGAAGAGAATATCCACGATGCCTTCGTGAAAGGCCTTCGGTCCGACTACTCACGGCAAAGACTGCTCGAATCAAAGGACCTCGACCTGAACACAGCTGCAGCCCTCGCCCGCTCCCTGGAAGTGGCCCATCGGGACCTCGAGGCGTATTCCAGGTACTGTACTGCGCGACGCTGGGACTCCGGCCCGACCCCGGCCGCAATACCCCTCGCAACGCCGCCTCCGGGACCTACCTCCGCGTCGGCGTCCCAGAACCGATCGGGACCGCCACCCCCAGTACCGGCTGCAACATCGGACCCCCGCGATCGGGCCGCCGGCTGCTTCTTCTGTGGCCAGGCGAAACACCCGAGGATGCGCTGCCCTGCGAGAAACGCGACTTGCTCCCATTGCCAGAAGAAAGGCCACTTCGCTAAGGCCTGCAGGGGGAGAGCCACAGACGCCAGCAGTGCCTCATGCGAATTGTGGGGGCGGCCATCTTTCATCCAGGCCACAGATGCCAGTATCCCCTCGTGAGTCGTGGGGGCGGCCATCTTTGATCAAGGCAACCGACACCAGCAATGCCTCATGTGAGTTGTGGGGGCAGCCATCTTATTCAACCTCATGGGCGCCGCCATTTTGTCCACCACAGTCGACCGCCACCTTGTCGCCAGACCCGACCACCGCCTCACCCGCAGACTACAGCAGCTCGCTCAGCCATACACTAGCCTCTGTCACACTGGACCAAGCTCGCCCGCATCACCTGTCCAAGTCCCTGATGGACATCAAAGTAAACGGCCACGCCACGACCTGCCTGTTCGACAGCGGAAGCACGGAGAGTTTCATACATCCAGACACGGTGAGCCACTACTCCCTCACTGTCCGGCCAACGCGCAACCGGATCTCGATGGCATCGAGGCCCCATTCTACAGACATCAGCGGCTACTGTATTGTGACCCTGTCGGTTAGGGGCACGGAGTATAAAAATTTTAAACTCCTCGTCCTGCCCCAGCTCTGCGCTGCAGTCCTACTAGTGCTGGACTTCCAATCCCACCTGCAAAGTGTCACTTTGGCATACGGTGGACCCCTCCCCCCACTTACAGTCGACAACCAGCAGCCTTTAAACCGCCCACCGCATACCACCTGCGGCCTATCCACCCTCAAGGTCCCGCCCCCCTCCCTGTTCGCTAACCTCACCCGCGACTGTAAACCCGTCGCCACCAAGAGCAGGCGGTACAGCGCCGGGGACAGAGCTTTTATTAGCTGTGAGGTGCAGCGTCTCCTGAAGGAGGGCATCATCGAGAGGAGCAACAGCCCCTGGCGTGCCCAGGTCGTAGTCGTTGAGACCGGCGATAAAAACCGCCTAGTCATCGACTACAGCCAAACCATAAACCGGTACACCCAGCTGGACGCATACCCCCTTCCCCGGGGGGGGCACGGTGGCATAGTGGTTAGCACTGTTGCCTCACAGCGCCAGGGACCCGGGTTCGAATCCAGCCTCGGGTGACTGTCTGTGTGGAGTTTGCACATTCTCCCTGTGTCTGCGTGGGTTTCCTCCGGGTGCTCCGGTTTCCTCCCACAGTCCAAAGATGTGCAGGTTAGGTTGATTTGGCTATGATAAATTGACCCTTAGTGTTAGGGGATTAAATACGTGGGGTTATGGGGATCGGGTGGGATATGTGTCGGTGCAGGCTCGATGGGCCGAAATGGCCTCTATCTGCACTGTAGATTCTGTGATTCTGTGATATCTGATTGACCATATCAGATTGCGCAGTACCGGGTATTCTCCACCATCGACCTTAAGTCGGCCTATCACCAATTCCCTATCCGCCCTGAGGACCGCCAGTATACAGCCTTCGAGGCGAACGGCCGCCTCTACCACTTCCTTAGGGTTCCCTTCGGCGTCACCAACGGGGTTTCGGTCTTCCAAAGGGAGATGGACCGGATGGTTGACCAGAACGGGCTGCACGCCACGTTCCCCTATCTAGATAACGTCACCATCTGCGGCCGCGACCGGCAGGACCACTATGTTAATCTGGAAAGATTCCTCCGTACGGCCCAACGGCTGAACCTCACCTACGATAAGGAGAAATGTGTGTTTAACACCTCGCGCCTTGCCATCCTCAGCTGCGTAGTAGAGAACGGAGTCATCGGCCCCGACCCCGAAAGAATGCGCCCCCTCATGGAGCTTCCCCTCCCCCACTGTCCAAAGGCGCTGAAGAGAACCCTGGGGCTCTTCGCCTACTATGCCCAATGGGTGCCAAATTATGCGGACAAAGCCAGACCCCTCATGAAGTCCACCTCCTTCCCCCTGACGGCAGAAGCGTGCGCAGCCTTCTCCCTCATTAAGGGAGACATTGCTAAGGCCACAATGCATGCGGTGGATGAGTCTATCCCTTTCCAAGTGGAGAGCGATGCATCCGACTTCGCCCTAGCCGCAACCCTCAACCAGGAGGGGAGACCGGTGGCCTTCTTCTCAAGGACCCTCCAGGGCCCTGAGATCCGACACTCTTCGGTCGAGAAGGAGGCCCAGGCGATCGTGGAGGCTGTACGACGCTGGAGGCATTACCTGGCAGGCAAACGATTTACCCTCCTCACCGACCAGCGTTCGGTCGCTTTTATGTTTAATAACAAGCTGAGGGGCAAAATCAAGAACGACAAGATCTTGAGGTGGAGAATCGAGCTCTCCACCTATGATTATGATATCTTGTACCGGCCTGGTAAACTGAACGAACCCCCAGATGCTCTATCACAAAGTACATGCACCAACGTGCAAACTGATAGACTGCAGACCCTCCACAACGACCTCTGCCATCCCGGGGTCACCAGACTTTACCACTTCATTAAGGCCCGCAACCTGCCATACTCCATCGAGGAGGTCAGGACCATGACCAGGAACTGCCAAACCTGTGCCGAATGCAAACTGTATTTCTTTAGGCCGGACAGAGCAAGCCTGATCAAGGCCACCCGCCCCTTCGAGCGCTTGAGCATCGATTTTAAGGGGCCCCTCCCGTCCTCTGACCGTAATGTGTACTTCCTCAACATCATTGATGAGTACTCCCGTTTCCCCTTTGCCTTCCCCTGCCCAGACATGACCAGCACCACGGTCATCAAATGCCTGAACGACCTCTTCGCCTTGTTCGGGTTCCCGAACTATATACATAGCGACCGGGGCTCCTCCTTCATGAGCGAGGAACTTCGCCAGTTCCTATTAGCGAGAGGTATCGCTGCAAGCAGGACCACCAGCTACAACCCCCGAGGGAACGGCCAGGTGGGAAGAGAGAACGCGACTGTCTGGAAGGCCGTTCTCTTAGCCTTAAAGTCTAAGGGCCTCCCAACCTCTCGCTGGCAGGAAGTCCTCCCGGCAGCGCTGCATTCCATCCGGTCACTGCTTTGCACTGCCATTAACGCCACCCCCCATGAACGAATGTTTGTTTTCCCCAGGAAATCGACTACGGGAACCACGCTGCCAACTTGGCTGACTTCTCCGGGGCCCGTCTTACTGCGAAAGCATGTGAGGGCCCATAAAACGGACCCCCTGGTCGAGAGGGTGGTCCTCCTGCACGCCAACCCCCAGTACGCCTATGTGGCATACCCAGACGGGCGGGAGGACACAGTCTCCTTACGAGACCTTGCACCCTCAGGCACCCCTGAGACACCACCGTCACCCCCCCCCCCCCCCCCCCCCCCAAATCCAGCCCAGGTAGACGGCATGCCGGAACCCCACGAGCCTTCGTCAACCACGCAGACACCAGCATTAACACAGGAGACTGCAACACCGCCGCCGCTGCTGCACCGATCAGAAAGACTTACGAGGCCTCCGGACAGACTGACATACCCGAACTGGTAGTACACTTCACCCCGCCGGACTCAAATCTAAACAAGGGGTGAATGTGGTAAACCACTTTTACCGTTCACTACCGTTACACTATGGTTATCACTGTTATATCGTTACACTATGGTTATCACTGTTTACACTGTTGTATCACTACACGAGGTCGCCTCTTGCCACGCTGTTATACCTGGGCTGACCACTGCTGACTCCGCCCGTAGCTCCGCCTACTTGCCCAGGTATAAAGGTGGTCGACTGGCTGGTATTCCTCCTTGTTGGATCCGATCACCCACGAGGGTGGGCTCTGTTATTTAGCCAATAAAAACCTATAGTTACTTTCTTAACTCGTCGCTTTTCATTGGATGAATTGATAGGTATATCAGGGGGAACATAATCCAGGACAAAATTAATAGCCATTTGGAAAAGTATGGATTAATAAATGAAATTCAGCATGGATTTGTTGAAGGCAAATCGGTTTTGACTAACTTGATAGAGTTCTTTGATGAATTAACAGAGAGGGTGGATGAGGGTAGTGCGGTTGATGTTCTGTATATGGACTTTCAAAAGGCATTTGACAAAGTACCACATAATAGAATTGTTAGCAAAATTAAAGCCTATGGGATTAAAGGGACAGCGGCAGCATGGGTACAAAATTGGCTAAAGGACAGAAAGCAGTGAGTAGTGGTGAGTGGTTGTTTCTCAGACTGGAGGGAGATATACAGTGGTGTTCCGCAGGGGTCGGTATTAGGACCACTGCTTTTTTTGATGTATATTAACGACCTGGACTTTGGCATACAGGGCATAATTTCAAAGTTTGCAGATGATGCGAAAGTCTGGAATGTAGTAAATGATGAGACTTCAGGAGGATATAGACAGACTGGTAAAATGGACAGACATGTAGCAGATGAATTTAATGCAGAGAAGTGTGAAGTGATGCATTTTGGTAGGAAGAATGAGGAGAGGCAATATGAACAAAATGATACAATTTTAAAGGGGTGCAGGAACAGAGACCCCTCCGGGTGTATGTACAGAAATCTTTGAAGGTGGCAGGACAAGTTGAGAAGGCTGTTAATAAAGCACATGGGATCCTTGGCTTTATTAATAAAGAGGAATAGAGTACAAAAGCAAGGAAGTAATGCCAAACCTTTATAAAACACTGGTTAGGCCCCACCTGGACTATTGTGTTCAATTCTGAGCACTACACTTTAGGAAGGATGTCCGGGCCTTTGAGAGGGTGCAGAAGCGATTTACTAGAATGGTACCAGGAATGAGGGACTTCAGTTATGTGGCGAGACTAGAGAAACTGGGGTTGTTCTCCTTAGAGCAGAGAAGGTTAAGGGGAGATTTGATAGAGGCGTTCAAAATCATGAATACCAATATTACAGTAAAGCTGCTGACTAGAAAAATATTAGTAACACAAAGTACTCTTTTGATTGGCTTAGTTTAAATTAAGACTTGTAAAATTTGCAGAAAATCAATGAGCTATTGCAGCTTTAGCACAGGTATTCCTTTCCACTGAAGAAGTAGTTGATAAATATGGCCCTCCCTTGTAATTGTGCTTACTAAAAGCTTTGTGGTTCTATATTTAATTTTCACCTTGCTTTCTCCTCTCTTCTCCACCGCGCGCCCCCCCCCCCCCCCCGCAAAGCAAACTGAATCAAAAGTGGTTGCTTCAATAGGAGATCATCAAAATTATATAAAGTGCTTTCAAGGGGGGAACCCTTCTACAATATCTGAAGTTGTATATAGAACACTTCAAAAAGCGCATTATCCATGTTTTAAAATGTATTTTTTTATTTAGATTTAACAAATTAGAATGACTATATACTGTTATAGGTTGACTGGTAATTAAACAAGAAAAATGTTCAAATCTTAATTTGCCCATGTTACATTTGTATTTGGTACAATAATTTATTTACATCCTTTAAACAAGTAGTCCCTTTACAGCAACACATCAAAAAGTTAGTATGCATAAAGCTTCAAGACACAGCACGTGACAAAAATGGAAAGTTAGTTATTTCTTAACACATTTAAATCCATTTTATAGTTGTACTAAAGATTGTATGTTGACTGCATGGCATATAATGGATTAATTTAACATTAAATAGTGGTAGTAATGAAAAAATGTAAAACTGTGTTGTATAAATACCACCATAGTTGACTGCAGAACCTAAATGTAAGTAACTTGGTAGTTTGCCAAAAGTTTTGGAAAAGCATTTACAGATGATGTGCGGTATGTTATTGAAATTTGTATTTTGTATAAGGAATGAGTTTAAGAATGGAAGTCTGTATTCGGTACAAGCGTTTTAAATGCTGATGTTGTGCTGAGATTTGCAATGGTCATTTTTTGTGAAAAGTGGACATTGTAAAATTATAAACTAAGACCTTGCTTTTTTTAATACAACACACTTGATCCGCAAACTGAAAAAAAACACTGTCAGATTTACACTCCAGGGACTGGAGACTACTTGCTTTACTGTTTGGTTTCTATTTTATAGCAGACTTTTAGAACCACACTCGCGTTGATCTTCCATGGAACCCAGCTGTTCAAATGAGACACATTGTGATGGCATAATATTGTCCTTGCTGCTGTGTATCACCAGCATATTGCCCAATAAAGCACTGTGACAATTACTTAATTATTGCAGTTCATTATATTTTTAAAGACGTTTTGAAATACTGGTTGCCTGCAAAGCATACTTCTTTTCATCTTAAAAGTGTGTCTGGATTGGTATTTAAAAAAAAAATTCCTTTCACTAATGGCACACAGCTAGTAAATCATTTATCCTTAATAGAACAGTTCCTAATCAGAACAATTCCAACTTATTCCAAAACATTTAATCATTGTCAAAGGAGGAATTTTCTAATCATATTGGCGCAGATATTGCAGTCAGCGGTGAAGGGCCGTTCACCTCTCAAAAAAAAACTGTCTGCAAAAGTTTTAGTGGGCTCGAGAACGCAGACTTCCTCTTTTCCAATGGCAATTTGAGTTTGGCGCCATCTACAGGGGATTTGCTGGGTCTGTGAATAGGGCAGGGAGACTGATCAACCAATCAAATTGAAGAATCCTTACAGATGGCAAAGTAGGAAATATAAATTACATTTATATCATTGTAAAGAAAGCAAAATAAAGATTGGGGCATACACATAGGATTAAGGGAGAAGCTTAAATAGCAAAATACAAACTTTAAAAATGTTTTTTAAATTTGCAACTTTTAAATTTTCTTCTGCTGGCATGAGACTCCACACTTGTAAAATTAATTTTTCAGGGCCAGAGAGGTTGTTCAGTAATTATGACTTGGTACACTGTTAAAAACTCAGTTACTCCTGATTGAACAAGGCTTGACTTTTCGTCGGTCTTTACAGCAAGAATAGTGGGTAATCAGTGATTTCTATGTTGATTCTATCTGCAAAGACTGCAACAGCGCACCCTGTGGGGGAGCAGGGTATCTCTGACAGTAAGTTCTGGATTTCTGCATTTAAATGCGCATATGCGGACGCCAGAATTTGATGTCAATTTTACCCAGCAATAACGGCGAACGCTGACAGCCTCACCGTTATTACTACTGCAAATTCTGGGCCATTGTCCCTTTTTCATCGGGTTTGTGGGCAAGCTGTTTTGGATTTGCCATGCAAATCTGGGAAAAAATCTCTACAGCAAATGCCGTGTCTGTTGTAGCGTGAAATTTAGCAACATAGATTTTACAGATGATATTTTTAAGAACTAACTAACGCATTTATGAAGAGTCTCATAACGTCTTTCAGAAATATCAAAGCGTTTTATATGCAATCAATTGCTTTTTAGTGCAGCCACTGTTGTGTACATTTGCGTTCCCCTACATAAGGCAATATCTCACAAGTTGGGGGCACTTCTCAAGGCACATTGTCCTAAACTCAGCTCAGCACCAACATTTCTAAACCACTCCGAGTGTGGACTCAATAAAGGAGAGTTTTCACAGAATGTATAAATTACAGCACAGGAGGAGGCCATTTTGCAGTACCTGCATCGATGCTGAGGCTCTCTCCTGTAACCCCATTCCCCTCCGATCCTTTTATATTCCTCTTTTAAAATACATATCCCCTTCCCTTTTAAATTATGTTTTAGTCTCTGCCTCAATGGCCACTTGTAGTGAAGCACTCCACTACTGGTGTTTAGTTCAAAACCTTCCTTCTCCCTTCCCTTTTCGATCTTCTAGTGAGAATCCTGAGTTTCCGTCCCCTTGTTCCCCATTCGCCCACCAGTGGAAACAATCTTTTCCTATTTACCCAGAGTAAAGTCCCCAGGGTTCACACCTCTTTATTGGCTGCTCCTCTCTGCACCGCTCTCACTCTCCACGCAGCTGCTGCTGCTTCTACTGGCTCTGCAGGAAATAACCCTCACCCATTCCTCAGTCTCCCTCTCTTCCTCCACCCCCCCCCCCCCCCCCCCCAACGATCCCCCTAATCCACTGTCACTCTCCCCAGACTTCCAGTCACACATTCTTACCCCCCTGCAAACCCCAATTGCCTGCCCACTAGATCGTGTTCACCCTCTTCCGACCCAGTCTTGCACCTCTCCTCACACTCTCTCTCTCTTTTCCCCCCCTGTTACCCTCAAAGTTACAGCTGTTTCCCCCCTAAACTTGGGCCGGCTCCCTGTGGTGACAGAGGGAGCTGATGTTTGAGTTGCAAGCTCCTCCATGGCAACAGCTGATGATCTCGCTGTGTGTGTTGGGTTGGGGGATGGGGGGCTCTACTACAGTGAGATACTTAATGGGTGACGTTCTCCTGAGCTGCTTGCAGTGGTGCCTGGGAGATTCATGCCCCATTCCGGGAAACTCTTGGACAATCTGGGGAGCTGGCAACCCTAGGATGTCTGCAGATCTCACATTTAGCATGTGGTTCATGTTAACTCTTTCCAGAAGAGTCATCAGCATTTTGTGGCCTACAGTCCTTGGGCCGTGACAAAACTAGTTAAAATATAAGTTGTAGAATTCTTCATTCGTGCACTTTGTAGCAAGCTGAAACCTTTGGGCTACATCATTCCATGAATCTTATCTAAAGTTTATAGGCAAACCTTGGACACATTACAACCACAAGGAACTGCAAAGTAGCACGTGGAACAATCTGTGGATTTTCATTTTGCACTACTGTTTAAATTAATTGTGTGCCGATGGTTTACATTTTGGCAGCTCTGTCCAAATGATCAGGGTCTAGGTTTACTCTCGAGTCCTCCTTGTCCTAATGCGAGAATGAAGGATCATTTGTGACAAAAATGGACCATTTTTAATAATAATGTGTTCTAGTATTGGCTTCTTTCTTCCTGTCATGTGAGTTATCGAAGTAACAACTTAGATTTATATAGTGCCTTTCACAACCAATGAAGTACTTTTGAAGTGTAGTCACTGCTGTAATGTAGGGAAATGTGGCAGCCAATTTGCGCTCCGCAAAGTCCCACAAACAGCAAATGACCATATATTCTGTTTTAGTGATGTTGTTTGAGGGAAAAATATTGTCTGGGCAAACTGCCCTGATCTTTGAATAGTGCTATGGGATATTTTAAGTCCATCAAAAAGGGCAAACGGGACCTCAGTTTAATGTCTCTCATCTGCCAAAATTGCTCACTATTCCAGAATCATTCTGGAATGCAAAGATAAACCCCGGCTCCTATTCTCTACTGCTAACCATCTTCTTAAACCCCTCTCCCCTGTCTCCTCCACCCTCTCCTCCGATAACAAATGTGAGTAGACTTCTTTGTCTATAAGATTGAGACCATCCGTTCAGCTGCCTCTGCCACGTCCCTTCCTTCCCCTAGCTCACTGGGCCAAACTTCCTCTAAGGTTGCCCCCTGCCCTAGCCCTGAACTCACCTTTTTCTCCAGTTTCTCTCCAATCTCCCCTCATGATCTCTCTGTGCTCATCTTGTCTATGAGACCCACCTCCTGCTCCCTCGACCCTATTCCCACCAAACTGCTGACCACCCAACTTCCTTTTCTGGCTCCTATGTTAGCTCATATTTGTTAACGGTTCTCTCTCCTCAGGTACTGTCCCACTCTCCCTCAAATCAGCCGTCATCACCCCTGTCCTCAAAAAACAACCCTTGACTCCTCTGTCTTGCAAACTACCGCCCCCATCTCCAACCTCCCTTTCCTCTCAAGTCCTTGAATGTGTTTTCGCCTCCCAAATCCATGCCTACCTTTCCTGCAATTCCATGTTTGAATCCCTCCAATCAGGTTTCCGCCCTTGCCACAGTACCGAAACGGCTCTCATCAAAGTCACAAATGACACCCTTTGGACTGTGACAAAGGTAAACTATCCCTCCTCGTCCTTCTTGACTTGTCTGCAGCCTTTGACATGGTTGACCACTCCATCCTTCTCCAACGCCTCTCCACCGTCGTCCAGCTGGGTGTGACTGCATTCGACTGGTTCCATTTTTATCTCTCTAATTGTAACCAGAGAATCACCTGCAATGGCTTCTCTTCCTGCTCCCGCATCGTTTGTCCGACATACAGTTCTGGATGAGCAAAAATTTTCTCCAATTAAATATTGGGAAGACCGAAGCCATTGTTTTCGGTCCCCACCACAAACTCTGTTCCCTAGCCACTGACTCTATCGCTCTCCCTAATCTGTCTGAGGCTGAACCACACTGTTCGCAGCCTTGGTGTCATATTTGACCTTGAAATGCGCTTCCGACCACATATTCGCAGCATAACAAAGACTGCCTACTCCCACCTCCATAACATCGCCCGTCTCCGCCCTTGCCTCAGCTCATCTGCTGCTGAAACCCTCATCCATGCCTTTGTTACCTCTAGACTTGACTATTCCAATGCACTCCTGGCTGGCCTCCTACATTCCACCTTACGTAAACTTGAGGCCATCCAATACTCGGCTGTCTGTGTCCTAACTCTCGCACCAAGTCCTGTTCGCCCATACCCCTGTGCTCGCTGACCTACATTGGCTCCCGGTTAAGCAGTGCCTCGATTTCAAAATCTTCATCCTTGTTTTCAAATCCCTCCATGGACTCGCCCCTCCCTATCTCTGTAATCTCCTTCAGCCCCACAACCCCCCGAGATATCTGCGCTCCTCTAATCCTGCCCTCTTGAGCATCCCTGATTATAATCACTCAACCTTTGGTGGCCGTGCCTTCTGTTGCCTCGGCCCTAAGCTCTGGAATTCCCTGCCTAAACCTGTCCGCCTCGCTACCTTTCTTTCCTCCTTTAAGACGCTCCTTAAAACCTACCTCTTTGATCAAGCTTTTGGTCACCTGCCCTAATTTATCCTTATGTGGATCGGGGTCACATTTTTTGTCTTAAAATACTCCTGTGCAGCGCCATGGGACGTTTTACTACGTTAGGTGCCATATAAATACAAGTTGTTGTTGTCTCATCCAACAGTGCAGCACTCCTTCAGTACTGTGCTGAAATGTAAGCCTAGATTACATGTTCAAGTCTCGAGAGATGTAAGAGTGCTACCACTGAGCCAAGTTTAAAAACTAGGTTGATTTCCAGATAATTGTCTAACTTGTTTTTAAAAGCAACAATAACCAGAATATAAATGTTTTGTCTGTCCAGGTGTCTGATAATTTAATTCAAATACACGAATTTTATGCTTTTTATTTGCATTTATTTTTGACCGCTCTTTTGGAGTTTGAGACAATTTAAATCTCCTTTTGTCCCAGTTATATTATTTGAAAATTATTTCTTGGTCTGTCTTGTTAAAGTTGAGTGACCTATCCATCTCTCTGATGGGTTTGGACAGACTAGAGAGTCTCCAATCTGTTATGTAAAGGTTAATATTCAGCCACCTTCTGTTCCGTCCAATTTACATTACAGTTTAGCATAGCTAACATGACTTTTTATTTTCTAAGGAAAGATAGTTAAGCCTGTAGCTGTTGTAAATTGTCTAAGGTTATATGCTTTTCATGATGCAGCCTTATGTCCAGTTAAGGTCATCTAAGGCTTTGCTCTTATTACATACTTTATACCACATCATAGATGTCAAAAGAAGTCTTAAAGGGAGATTGTACCTCACAATTTTCATTGAATGTTACAAACATCCCAGGTCTTTTCCTATGCCGTATGGAGGAAGACTTCATTTGAAAAATGAAGGCTACCTCATAAGGTAGGTAATTCTCCCTTTTACAATAATATTTTACCTATAATGCCTGAAGTTATGTATGGTAGTTGGATTACTCTGACCAAAATAACTCAATCACGCCAACCTCAACCGTGTCGAACTAATTACAATTTTTATCCCTTTAACTAGTCTTTTTTTAAACTCTTCAACATTAAATAACTGTTTTTCAACTTTCTAAATCAGGTTTCCTTGTTTGCCCTATTCTGCCTATTTTGACCTTTTCATTTAGGACTCTGCTTACTATTTTTCCTCATGATTTAGTTTTTCCAGCATTAGAATGGCTAAGTTATTTCTACACTACTTTTTCTGTCTAAGTGCAGAGGTCTTTATAACTGATCAGGGAGATTTTAATTATATTTAAAATTATATTTGCTAAGAATAAATAGTGTTTGTTTCATTTATATTCATTTAATAATGGGCACAAAATTGGAAGTAGGTTGTCTTAGTTCTGGGTTGCTATAGGAAGGCAGTCAGTTATATTGCAGAGAATTTTCTGTGGTATCAGGTGGAGCTCCATGTTGTGACACGCATGTGGTTTACCTGCTTGAGTTCCTATTCATATGTGCAAGCTCATCAGTGTGCTGACTGCTCCACCTGCCTTTTAGTTGTTTCCAGGAAATCATGATGTGTGAACAGCAGGAAGTATTGCTTTGACCTCACAGACAGTATCTCATTACAATAATTGCTAATCTCTGAATAAGACAGCCATGTTTTGCGTGTGAGGCAAGATGGTGTGGTGAAGACCAGCTGCCTTAGAAATCTTTAAAATATACAAGGAACGTGTTGGCTTGTGCTTCATTTTGAACTGCCTTTTTTTCTAATAACAGAGTTGTGTCTTGTGTGTTTGTGACCTCAAAGGTCAGTAGCTGTTGGCAATACAGTATGTATTCGTTCCTTCATTCATACAAACTGAAAAACAACACGGTCTGTTACGAGAGCTGTCACTACTGTGCAGTGGAAGGATAATGGCTACTTCCTGATTAAACCACCGTTTATGCAGCTGATATTAAATAACTGCTTGTTCCTCAAGAGACTACAGTATACGGATGTGTTCCTATTCTTTTTTTAAAAAAAGCAAAGAAGTCGTTTCTGCATATGTACTTTTATAAATTGAGGGCAACATTAAGTCGAGAAGAACTAAAAGACTGAAATGCCAAAACCAGCAATGAAGTGAAGAAAATAGTCATTTTAAATTTTTTTAAACCCTTGGTTAAATTGGGAAAGTTTCAAAAATATGCAATGAAACTGATACTGCAGCATACTACCTAGATATACTGTGAAAACATTTTCTCCAAGAACTGCTGGTGTGGTTGACAGGTACTGTACTTTACCAAAAAATTGGGCAAACCTTTACAATGTTTCTTGAAGCAGATGTAGCATTTAATAAGTTGTATACATGACTTATTTTTCACTTGTTATGTGTTTTTAAAAGAAAATGTTTCAGAAATAGGTTTTATAATTGGAAATAATTAATGATGGCAACCCTAAGAATAATGATGTTTACAGTGTTTCTGTTTTTCTTTAGTAGAGCCTTTTACATCTTCTACCTCTGCCATCACACACAATTGTCCTGCCCCCTCTTAAGATAATGACTCATGTTCATGTATGGTTCCACAGGTACCAGAAGCCCTCTGGTATTTTGCCCAAGCATAGGTGTGAGCCTAAATAATGTTGGTGGACTATTCAACACTAGGGGCATCACAGCAGAGTCTGACCCTGTCCTCATTAAGGTACAGGTTTGTTAGGAAACTGTAGTACAACTACCCCTGCCCTCACTGTGATTCACTAACTCAACATGGGAAATGCAGTGAATTTGTCACTGAGCCATTGGCGAGCAATTAAAATTTAGTTTTAATCTGCTAAAGTAATTTTTCTGGACAAAATATTGCCAAATTGATTATTTGATTGTTTTGGCACAAAACTTTAATGGGTGAAAATTGAACTAAATAGTAATAAATAAAACAAGTAACTTCCCTCCCACAGTTGAGGCCTACTTTTTTTGTTGGTGAGTAGCATTGTGAGATGGCAGATGGTGCCATTGTGTTTTGTGACGTTAAATATGCAGTACAAGAAGAGTTTGGCCTTGTTTCGTGTCTTTGTAAATTGAGGCCTGAGTTGTTCTTGTGGATCTAATGGCCCTTCAGCTAGTAGAAGGAGAACACTAGTAATGAGAAGCTTATAATAAATTGTACATTTTCTATTTTTAAACATTGCCTTAATTTGAGTTTTAATTTAATTTTTAGAACATGATTGAAATTTGACCTGTTTACTATGTGATAAATTGGAAAGCACTGCTGTTTTACAAACACATTTTCCTTTTGCTCATCATACTTTAAACAACACTGTAAATTTTGGATTATAAGTAAATGTATTCCATGATATTTAAGGGTGGATGTAAAGGTATGACTTTTATGCATTGGATTTCCTATTTAGAATTTTTTAAAACTTGGATAGTGCCTGTTTACATCAGGTTAAATTGTATGTTTTTTTTGGTCTTGCTTTATGAAATTTTAGATATGTGCCTTGTTTTTATTTGATACTTCAACAAAAAAGCTTGTACTTAAGCTCCAAGAAGCAATGACTGGATATAAGCATGCAACCAATGGGTGGGGATGGGGTGTTTGTTTTCTTAGTGTTATTTAATGCAACCACTGGACCCAATTTGCGACTAAGTTCAAAGCAGAGAGGATTGTATCAGGTCTGCATTTGTATAAAAATAATGCTATACTGAAGAGAAGCAAATTAAAAACACACATGGATTCCTAGTTGTAAAATATAATAGGGATGAAATTGGTCAGTGAACAGAACTTTGTGAACGTTGGAAACATAAATTAGGGCAAAATGAAACAGACAGGAAGTTTCTTTTGAACACCAGAAAGCGCACAATTTTGGTTCTAGAATTTCTTGGGAGCAATTTAGTATCTCTAGGCCTCTGATGTTGGGGTGTGACCTAAGTATTTAACATTTTTTTAATGTCTCTACCCTCTCGTGATACACACCTTAGCTCAATTGACCTTCTGTGTCAGAGAGGGCAGGGGCCTGCCTCTGAGGCACCAAAAATGCATTTTTGGCCAGGCTTCCAGGAGCTACATGCAAGTAATCCAATGCAGACTAATATTTTTGCTCCTTAGTTCAGTACAACTGAGATTGGCAGTGAGGGATTGAACCTGCGCATTGCAGTGCTGCACTGCATTGAGTTTTATTAAAATTGTAGATATATGTAAACCATATTTGTATGGCAGTTTGGCAAGAAACTATAATGAACAATGTGATATTCTAAAATAAAGAGAATGTGTCCGAGCAAGATAATTGTACAGGCAAACCATATTCTAATTAGTTATAAACCCCTCATAATCGGTGTTTTATCTGATCCTAGTTGAAACTCTTGATATAGTAACTTGCAGCGAGAACTGCAGTACTTTTGCTTCCTTCCGTGAATCTGCAATGAGCTTTGCCTGTATTTTTCTAGAACCAATAGCTGTTGGTGAGCTTTCTTTACTGTACATTGCTACACAATTTTTATTGTGTTCAACTCTACACTTAAGTTTAAAAAGTAGATCTGAGCACTTAGTTGAAGTCTTTTGATGGGCAGATTATGTGAACGGGGGAGGGGGTGGAGAATATAGAATCTTGTCCAATAAAACAAAAACATTTTCCTCCTATTTCTCCTCTCTGCACATAATTTTTTTTCTGTAGAACTTAACCACAATTGCTAGCAGGAAGGTTCTGTTTACTGTGGTTTCTTGAGTATTTTGACTCCATAGTTTTGCAGGACATATAAAATGTGCATTTATACAGACTTGGAGATTGTACCAAATAACTGTTTATTAAAATCTGGTATAAATTAAGTATACGGCGTGTTAGAAATGCTAGAAAATGTAATAATTTAGCCAGATCTCGCTGCTCTCTCTTGCTCAGTTACTGAAGTTCAGTTACTGAAGTTATTCGACCTGGACTCCACTCAATGGTGTATTTTTCCTTCCACCACTGCTTCCCATCATGCATCTCAAAGATTCATAAATTTGCACAATAATTTAGTTAGGCTACGATTGAATTGATGCATCTTTTGCCCTGCTATATAATTTGTAATAGTGCAAACGTCAACACTCATTGTAATTCACTGGTGAACAAAAGTTGCAGGTATTGTAGAAACAGGAAATTCTGCACAGTGAGGCTGGCTGGAGTAAATATAATTGTAGATGTTTGAGACTTTTACTTTACAATAGAAATACTACAAATTAAAAAGTGTCTGTGTAAGTATATTTGATGCATCAATGAAGACTGAATCACAAATCTATTGTTACTTCACTTCATAATAAATGCAGATATGTTTTAAGCATTTTGTATGGTTTGATGCAGGTATGCGTGCTTTCATAATGTGGAGTTCTTATTTTAAGGAGAATTGTGGTTAATGGATGGATTTAAAGCCTTCTTAAAGGTGCTTCATTGATTATTGTCCAAGTGCATTGCAATATCTTGGGGACCCGACCATTTTACATGATACAGTAAGGTATGTGTTACAGTAAATGTCCTAGTGTATACCAGGCTATAATGGGGGGGAGGGGGGAAGAAATCTATATCTAGGCCTAATATTGTACATCAGTGCTGTAACCGCCTTGTGCAGTATGATGCTAAACCCTGTAATAACAACAACTCGCATTTATATAGCACCTTTAACGTAGTAAAACTTCCCAAGATGCTTCACTGGAGCGTTATTCAACAAAATTTGATACTGAGCCACACAAGGAGATATTAGAACAGGTGACCAAAAGCTTAGTGAAAGAGGTAGGTTTTGAGGAGTGAGGTTTAGGGAGTAAATTCCTGAGCTTCGGGCCTAGGCAGTTGAAGGCACAGCCGCCAATGATAGAGCGAAGGAAATCGGAAGACCAGGTTTGATGACTGATCTGTACTGAGTGATGATTGGCCTTGGTATTTTAGGTTGAGGGAAGAGGGGAGCATATCAAACAGGTTGACACTCCTAATTGCTTTCCTGTGACAACTGCTGATTACAGTTGATTATCTTCCTGGGAGAGGGGAAGGTAAGCTGGGTTTCTTTGAGGCTGAGTTGCCTGCAAATTGACATGCCTGTCGATGAGGGATTGAAACAGCATTGGTCCTCTATGGCTAACTCTGCAATCCAAGACCTGAAACAATAAAGTCTGGAGTGTACTCGAGCATTGTTAATGGTTGACCAACCAGCCTGTCTCATCAATGGTATCTGCAAGGATATAGCTATCACTGGTACCTTGGGATTCTTTCTGCTCAGCTGAAGATAACTTGCAAGTTCTGATGCGTAAGGTAGTCCTGGCTGGACAAGCAATGGGAAAATTATCAGTAGTCTGTGCTTATGAACTGTGTGGGGTGCTATCAGGCTAAAGTCCTGCAGTGTTCTTGTGCACAATTTGGGTTCCCTCAGCCTTGGCTCTTTGCAACCTGACCTAAGGTCTCCAGGCTTCAGGAAGTGGGGTGCGGAGAATGTAGATTCTATATCAGGCAAATATTGTACTTTTGTGGATCTCTCAGAAACTCCATTTAGAGATTATTAACCTTGGTGAAAGGTTTCTGTGCAGATTGGACATCTAGATGATGAAATAAAATGACGTGAATGAGGACCAGATCATGGTGCTTCAATGGTAAAATATCCTGCCAACACTCATAGCCAAGGCTCACACACAGATTACCACTTGGCTGAGGGCCGGTGACACCTGCTGAAGTACAACACCAACTTACATTTATATAGCTCTTTTAACATTGTAAAACATCCCAAGGCATTCACAAAAGCATAATTGGAGAATTAAAAATTGACACCAAGCCAAAGAAGGAGACATTAGGACAGGTGACCAATGCTTGGTCAAAGAGGTAGGTATTAAGCAGCATCGGTCTGACATTAGTACTGGATGAGCAGAAATTTCTTCCAACTAAATATTAGGATGACTGAAGCCATTGTTTTAGATCCCCGCCAGAAACTCCGTTCCCTAGCCATCAACTCCATCCCTCTCCCTGGCAACTGTCTGAGGCTGAAACAGACCGTTTGCAACCTTGGTGTCATATTTGACCCCGAGCTGAGCTTCCGACCACATATCCACTCCATCACAAAGACCACCTACTTCTGCCTCCGTAACATCACCCGACTGCGCCCCTACCTCAGCTCTTCTGCTGCTGAAACACTCATCCATATCTTTGTTACTTCTGGACTTGACTATTCCAAGCCTCCCATCTTCCAACCTACATAAACTTGATCTCATCCAAAACTCTGCTGCTCGTACCCTAACTCACACTACGTCCTGTTCACCTATCCCCCCTGTGCTCGCTGACCTACATTGGCTCCCAGTCCGGCAATGCCTCAATTTTAAAATTCTCATCCTTGTTTTCAAATCATAAGAACTTAAGAACATAAGAATTAGGAACAGGGGTAGGCCATACGGCTCCTCGAGCCTGCTCCGCCATGCAATAAGATCATGGATGATCTTCAACTTCAACTCCACTTTCCTGCCCTATCCCTATATGCCTTGATTCCTCTGGTGTTCAAAAATCTACCTATCTCAGCCTTGAATATACTCAATGACTCAGCATCCACAGCACTTTGGGGCAGAGAATTCCAAAGATTCACAACTCTGAGTGAAGAAATTCCTCTTCATCTCAGTCTTAAAAGGCCGGCCGCTTATCCTGATACTATGCCCCTAGTTCTAGACTCTCCAGCCAGTGGAAACAATCTCTCGGCATTTATCCTGTCAATCCCCCTCAGAATCTTTTATGTTTCAATGAGATCACCTCTCATTCTTCTAAACTCCAGAGAGTATAGGCCCAATCTCTCCTCATAAGACAACCCTCTCATCCCAGGAATCAATCTAGTGAACCTTCGTTGCTCCGCCTCTACGGCAAGTATATCCTTCCTTAAATAAGGAGACCAAATCTGCGCACGATACTCCAGGTGTGTTGTAGCAAGACTTCCTTACTCTTGTATTCCAACCCTTTAGCAATAAGGCCAACATGCCATTTGCCTTGCTAATTGCTTGCTGTACCTAAATCTCTCTGAACGCCAACATTTAATAGTTTCTCATCATTTAAAAAAAATTCTGTTTTTCTATTCCTACCAAAGTGAATAACCTCACATTTCCCCACATTATACTCCATCTGCCACCTTATTGCCCACTCACTTATCCTGTCTATATCCCTTTGCAGGCTCTGTGTTCTCCTCACATGTTACTTTTCCACCTAGCTTTGTATCGTCGGCAAACTTGGATACGTTGCACACGGTCCCTTCATCTAAATCATTAATATAGATTGTAAATAGCTGAGGCCGAAGCACTGGTCCTTGCGGCACCCCACTAGTTACAGCCTGCCAACCTGAAAATGACCCGTTTATCCCTACTTTCTGTTTTCTGCCTGTTAACCAATCCTTTATCCATGCTAATACATTACCCCCAACCCCATGTGCCCTTATCTTGCTTAACAACCTTTTATGTGACACCTCATCAAATACCTTTTGGAAATCCAAATTACTATATCCACTGGTTCCCCTTTATCTACCCTGCTAGTTACATCCTCAAAAAACTCTAATAAATTTGTGTCTCACTAATTACCTTTCATAAAACCATGTTGACTCTGCCTAACCGTATTATGATTTTCTAAGTATCCTGTTACCACTGCCTTAATAATGATTCCAGCATTTTCCTGACGACTGATGGCAGGCAAACTGGCCTGTAGTTCCCCTGTTTGCTCTCTCCCTCCTTTCTTGAATAGCGGGGTTACATTTGCTACCTTCCAATCTGCTGGGACCTTTCCTGAATCTAGGGAATCTCTCCATGGCCTCGCCCCTCCCTATCTCTGTAACCCCCTCCAATCCCACAACCCTTCAAGATCTCTGCGCTCCTCCAATTCTGGCCTCTTGTGCATCCCTGATTTTAATCGCTCCACCATTGGCGGCCATGCCTTCAGCTATTTAGGCCCTAAGCTCTGGAATTGCCTCCCTAAGTCTCGCCGCCTCTCTACCTCTCTCTCCTCCTTTAAGACGCTGCTTAAAACCTACCTCTTTGACCAAACTTTTGGTCGTCTGTCCTGATATCTCCTCGGTGTCAAATTTTGTTTGTTAATGCTCCTGTGAAGATCCTTTGGAAGTTTTACTACATTAAAGGCGCTACATAAATGCAAGTTGTTATTGAGAGAGAGAGAGGCGGAGGGAATTCCAGAGCTTAGTGCCTAGATGGTTGCAGGTACGGCCACCAATTGTGGGGCGAAGGAAGTGGGGGTGGGGTGATGGACAAGAGGCCAGAGTTCTCGGAGGGTTTTAGGGCTGGAGGAGGTTAGAGACAGGAAGAAGCAAGGCCATGGAGGGATTTGAACACAATGAGAATTTTAAAATTGAGGTGTTGGTGGACCGGGAACCAATGTAGTTTACATAGTTTATGGAGGGTGGAAGATCGGAAGCCCGCCAAGACAGCATTGGAAAAGCCGAGATTGGAGGTAAGAAAAGCTTGGATGAGGGTTTCAGCAGAGATGGGCGATATTACGAAGGTGAAGTAGGTAGTCTTTGTGATGTAGGGATTATAGAGGTCGGAAGCTCAGCTCGGGGTCAAATAGGATGCCGAGGTTACCGAACAGTCTGGTTCGGCCTGAGACAGTGGCCAAGGGGGGGGGAAATAGAATCTGTGGCTAGGGAATGGAGTATGTGGTGTGGGCCAAAGAGACTGGCTTCTGTCTTCCCAATGTTTAATTGGAGAAAATGTCAGCTTATCAAAGACTGGATGTCGGACAAGCAGTTTGACAGCACAGAGGTAGTAGAGGGTTTGAGAGAGGTGGTGGCGAGGTAGAGCTGGGTATCGTCAGTGTACATGTGAAACCTGAAGATGTGTCTTCAGATGATGTTGTAGGGGGCAACATGTAGATGAGGTAACATTCACGCCACAGAAGTGCCAGGCAATGACTATCTCCAACAAGCAAGAGTCTAACCACCTTCCCTTGACAGTCAACGGTATTACCATCACCGAATCCCCCACCATCAACATCCTGGGGGTCATCATTGACCAGAAACTTAACTGGACCAGCCACATAAATGCTGTGGCAACAAGAGCAGGTGAGAGGCTGGGTATTCGGGAGGCGAGACACTCGCCGCAGACTCCCCAAAGCCTTTCCACCATCTACAAGGCACAAGTAAGGAGTGTGATGGAATACTCTCCACTTGCCTGGATGAGTGCAGCTCCAACAACACTCAAGAAGCTCAACACCATCCAGGACAAAGCAGCCCACTTGATTGGTACCCCATCCACCACCTTAAACATTCACTCCCTCCACCACTGGCGTACGGTGGCTGCAGTGTGTACCATCTACAAGATGCACTGCAGCAACTCGCCAAGGCTGCTTCGGCAGCACCTCCCAAACCCGCGACCTCTTCCACCTAGAAGGACAAGGGCAGCAGGCACATGGGAACACCACTACCCCCAAGTTCCGCTCCAAGTCACACACTTTCCTGACTTGGAAGTATATCGCCGATCCTTCATTTTCGCTGGGTCAAAATCCTGGAACTCCCTCCCCAACAGCACTGTGGGAGTACCTTCACCACATGGACTGCAGCAGTTCAAGAAGGTGGCTCACCACCACCTTCTCGAGGGCAATTAGGGATGGGCAATAAATGCTGGCTTTGCTAACGACGCCCACATCTCATATATGAATAAAAAAAATAGGAGGAAACAAAGGATAGATTGGGGACTCCAGAGGTAACGGTGTGAGGGTGGGGAAGAGAGGTTTTCTGGCTATGACTGGATAGGTAAGAGTGGAACCAGGCGAATCCCACTTAGCTACACAATGGAGGAGAGGCATTGGAGGAGGATTGTGTGGTCAACCGTGTCAAAGGCTGTAGACAGGTCAAGAAGAATAAGGAGGGATAGTGAAACATGGTAACACGGAGGATGTCATTTGTGACGTTGATTAAGGCCGATTCATTGATGCGGCAGGAGCAGAAACCAGATTGGAGAGATCCAAACATGGAGTTGCATGATGGGTACAGATTTGGGAGGCAACAACATGTTCAAGGACTTTGGAGAGGAAAAGGAGGTTGGTAATGGGGTGGTAGTTGGGTCAAACGTGTATTTTTTTGAGATGGTGATGACGGCAGCTTTGAAAAGGAGCGACACAGCACCTGAGGAGAAGTAACCATTTACAATGGCCCAGAAATTCGGGTCTCCACGGGTGAGTACGCACGGGGTACTCACCCGTAAGCCCAATGGAAGTGCCAGTTTCCTGCATGCGCGGGAAACCGGCACTTCCGATCCCCTGAACGAAGGGGTTCGGAGGTCGAACGCGTGCGCGGGAGAGGCAGCGCGTGCGCATCGAACTTCGTTTTTTTTTTACAGGTTTTCCCGGGAGGGTAAGTCTCCAGAAGTTAGACATGTAAAAAGCAGTCGTAAGGCCTGCTTTTTTACAAGGTAAGTGGTGAATTAATTAAAATTAAAACATTTTTTCCACAGGTTTATTATTTTTAAATACTTTAAAGCAAGGTAAGTTTATTTTTAGCCCCGTTAGAAAATAAAATTATTTTCTTCAAAAATTTAAATTATTGTTTAAAATAGTTATTTCATGTAATTTATAGTTTATTTTAAAAATGTGATGGTTTTTAAAAAATTTATTTGAAGATTTAGTGCTGTTTTGGGGCCGTAGTATTTATAAGTCTTGACAGCTCTTCCTGTCAGTCTTATGAATGGAGCATTCCCTGCTCCAATTGGCTCCCCATGGCCCACGTTATCCCAGGGGACGCATCGAATTAACTGCGCCCCTGGGATACGCAAGCACTGCGCGCTGGCAGCTGGACCAGGCCCCGGATCGGAATTTCACGGGGGCCCACAGCTCAACGGCCGGCGCGCAAGGTAAGTGCAGATCGGGGGCTTGCACCCGCGGGAAGCCCCCAACCCGAATTTCTGGGCCATTATCATCTAGCATGTGGGCCAGGAAGGCAAGTTAGGTGGTCAGCCATTTAGTGGGAATAGGGTCGAGAGAGTAGGTGGTGGGTTTCATGGACAGGATAAATTTGGAGAGGGCCTGAGCGGAGGTAGGAAAAAACTAGTGTGTTGAGTTCAGGTCTAGGGCGGGGTAGAGTCTTGGCAGAAGTAATGTGAGGAAGGGGTAAAATGACTGAAGGCCATAATAAGATTGAATAAGAGGATTGGGATTGTTGTGAGCTGATGCTTTTCATGTCTTAAGTCCGATGTTTGGATACCTAAATATATTCACTAGGTAAATTGTGATAGATTGTTCTCATTGACCAATGAATTGCTTACAAGTGGGCACAAATTGAAGGTAACCGCAAAAAGAATGAAGTTACATTTTTTTTTACAGATAGTGGTTAGAATGTGTAATTCTCTGCTATGGATGTTTAAGTAGCGTCCATAAATTTTCAAAGGAAATTCGTTCCTTTAAAAGGAGGAATAAATTGGAATGAGCAGGAAAATAGGATTACTCTTGGTGGTTCGTGGAGAAAAACAGCAGCACAGACTTAATGGATCGAATGACCTGTTTGTGCTGTAACATTCTGTGATTCTATGATATCACTGCTATTCAAATTGTGGTGAAATACCACTATCAAAGTTAGCTGATTTGATTGCTGGGTCTGCTATCCATTGCTGACATCTGTCATCTTCAAAAATAAATTGTAAAAAGCAAACAAGACCAAGTCATGAGGTTGACTTGTTTCTTTTGTGTGGGTTAACATGCAGGCTGGAGTGTGCTATAAGATAGGTGTATCTCAAAGTTTGGATAACCGTGGCACACTGCAAAAGCTTTGTGGTTTGACATTGCCTGTCACTCTTGGTATGTTGCTACCTTGCAACATAGTCATTTATCTCTTAATCTATATATAATAGACATTTAAAAAAACATTTTACCTCACTTTCTAAAGAACTGCAAAGTGTGCTTAAATGCAAAATGAGATGCTGCCTGTTTACTGCTAGGGATAAATCCATGGAGTCATACTTTTATAAAAAAAAATAGCAGCTTGTATTTTTTTTTAGAATTTATGCAGTTAAGCAGTTTGCTTTGTGAGCATGAGCTGCTTCGTGTATTTGGGTAGCAGAGTCACTGAGCTCAAAGACAAAACATTGCATGTTACCCAGTTAACTTCAGTGGAAGACTTGCCACCAGTTAATAGATTTAAAAGTAATTGGCACTGCACATTGTGAAGAACAGCATAAAATTAGGGGTGTGTAGGGCAAATCATGTAATTCCCAAATTAGTAAAAAACAACGGAGATTATGTCAATAGCTGTACTGTTTGTACACTAAGAAGACGATGACTTGCATTTATATAGCGCCTTTCACAACCATGTGGACGTCTCAAAGCGCTTTACAGCCAAAGAGGTACACTAACCAGAACTCCCTTATAAAAGTGAAACCTTTGATAAAATGTATCTTTAAATAGAGAATAGTTTCTGAAAATTTCAGCAGTTTTCTTCACACCTATGGTCAACATTTTAGGTACTAAGCATTGAATTCCTGTTACCCAGCATTTGATAAACACGTGTATGAAAAATTGGATTAAAAAAAAACCTTTCAAAATGTGCCCCAGTGTATTTTCTTGACTTGGTATGTGTTCTCAAAACAGAATGCTAATTTTATTCTTCACACATTCTCTCGGCTGAAATGTGTTGATGAATTTATTTTTATTGCAGCTATATCATGCAAACAGCAGCATATCTATCCCTGGTATATTTTGAAAGTCAGTTGGAAATTTTGAAATAAAAGTGTGTTTCTTACCATTAAAACCTCTCTTTTGAAGTTTTAGAATTTGGTTACTTATCTGTTTTAGTTTTGCCAATGATCTATCTTCATACAGCATGGTTGATAAATTGACTCATCATTGAAAGTTGCTGTAAAAAAGCAGTTTTCTGTCAATTCTTGTAGTTGTAGAATGTGCTGTGAAGATAATCATGTTAAGGACCAATTTATATAGAAACAAGGTACAGACTTCTTTACTTTTAATTTGTTGGAGCAACCCAATGTAAGATTATTGAACACAATTGAAAAATATGACTTTCACAGTTGCTGCACAGTGCATATAGCGGTGATGCCACATCATGAAATTGTTAAATGATGCAGAAGTATAGCTCAGCTAAACACCTGCTAGACTTGTTTGTCATGTGGATGATTGGCAAACAATAGCTACTGCTTCAGACAAAACCAGCTCAAGCAAAACTAACAAGTTAAGACCTTTGGCTAACTATGCATTTTAATTAGTAGTTGATTTGTTTAGTTAGTTGCTACCAATCAATGCAAATTTTGTTAATTGAATCCAATACAATTTTGCATCATTTAATCTTGATTTTATTTTAGTAGAAATTTCTTATTTTTCCCACCTATACTCAGCAGTATTTATTTTGTATTTTAATGATTATGCCGACCTTCATAACCATGGATTTGTGCATTGGGTATCAGTCCTGGTCTAAATTCATTAAGGATACAAGATTTTAGATGCTGCAGTATAACTGTTGAAATAATACAGATCAGCATTATGTGCATTGTAACCTTGGCTCTAAAAACCCTGTCTTCAGTTGCAGAGCTGCCTTATTTGCTTATAATGTAGTTGCCTTTTATGGCAGCAGCCATTCTATTAAGATGCATTGGACTGTACAGAGCCCATTGTTTTCTGAACAAATTTGCAGTTTCTGCTGCAGGTGTATATTAGCATATTCTGAGCAGAATAATTTCCACAATTCATTTAGAAATCTATTGCCTATCTATCCTGACTGCTAGTATTTCTCTGCAAATATAATGATTATGATATTGAGCTGTTTGTATGATGCCTTGTAGGTGGTGGTGAGGGTTTGAAGAGTCAGGAGGTGAGCCATTTGCCACAATACCCAGTCTATGAGCTGCTCTAGTAGCCACAGCTATCGTACAGTATTTATGTGGTTGGTCTAGTTGAATTTCTGGTCAATGGTG
Organism: Somniosus microcephalus; assembly: GCF_052327205.1. Taxonomy (NCBI): domain Eukaryota; kingdom Metazoa; phylum Chordata; class Chondrichthyes; order Squaliformes; family Somniosidae; genus Somniosus; species Somniosus microcephalus. Next base: position 267,059,037 of record NC_140990.1, on the reverse strand, counting down.
ACCCTTAGGATGATGATGGCATTGAATGTCAAGGGGAGGAGGTTAGGCTGTCTCTTGTGGAAGATGGTCATTGTCTGGCAGTTGTGTGGTGTGATTGTTACTTGCCATTTATCAGCCCAAGTCTTGATGTTGTCCATGTCTTTCTGCCTGCAGGCATAGACTGCTTCAATATCAGAGAAATTGCAAATGGAGCTGAACACTGTGCAGTCATCAGCGAGCAGCCCCACTTGTGACCTTATGATAGCGGGAAGAGCATTGATGAAGCACCTAAAGATAGTTGGGTCTAGGACGCTGCTCTGAGAAACTCCTGCAGTGATGTCCTGGGGCTGAGATGCTTGGTCGCCACCATCTTCCTTTATGTCAAGTATGACTCCAGCCACAGGAGAGTTTTTCCCCCTTTAGTTGACTTCAGTTTTACCAGGAATCCTTGATGTCAAGGGTAGTCACACTCAACTCACCTCTGGAATTCAGCTCTTCTATCCATGCCCAAGGAAACAATCGGGTCTGGAGCTGAGTGGTCCTGGCAGAACCAAAACAGCATTGGTAAACAGATTATTGGTAAGTGCCGTTTGATAGCACTGTTGATGACTTATAAGAACATAAGAAATAGGAGCAGGAGAAGGAGATTGGGAAATGTTGGTGTTCAGAGGGACCTGGGTATCCTTATACACGAATCACTGAAAGTTAACAAGCGGGTACAGCAAGTAATTAGGAAAGCAAATGGTATGTTGGCCTTTATTACAAGAGGATTTGAGTATAAGAGTAAAGACGTCTTATTGCAATTATATAGGGCCCTGGTGAGACCACACCTGGACTATTGTGTACAGTTTTGATCTATTTACCTAAGGAAGGATATACTTGCCATAGAGGTACTCTTGTACTCAAATCCTCTTGTAATAAAGGCTAGCATACCATTTGCTTTCCTAATTACTTGCTGTACCTGCTTGTTAACTTTCAGTGATTTGTGTACAAGGACACCCAGGTCCCTCTGAATACCAACATTTCCCAATCTCTCTCCATTTAAAAAATACTCTGCTTTTCTATTTTCCCTACCAAAGTGGATAACTTCACATTTCTCCACATTATATTCCATTTGCCATATTTTTGCCCACTCACTTAGCCTGTCTATATCCCCTTGAAGCCTCTTTGCATCCTCCTCACAACTTACATTCTCACCTAGCTTTGTATCATCAGCAAACTTGGATATATTACATTTGGTCCCCTCATCCAAATCATTGATATAGATTGTGAATAGCTGAGACCCAAGCACTGATCCTTGTGGTACCCCACTAGTTACAGCCTGCCAAACCGAAAGTGACCCGTTTATTCCTACTCTGTTTTCTGTCCGTTAACCAATTTTCAATCCATGCTAGTATATTACCCCCAATCCCATGAGCCCTAATTTTGTTCAATAACCTCTTGTGTGGCACCTTATCGAATGCCTTCTGAAAATCCAACCACATCCACTGGTTCCCCCTTATCTATTCTGCTAGTTACAATATAAAAAAACTCTTAACAGATTTGTCAAATACGATTTCCCTGTCATAAATCCGTGTTGACTCTGCCCAATCATATTATTTTCTAAGTTCCCTGTTACTATGTCCTGAATAATAGATTCTAGCAATTTCCCTACTACTGATGGCAGGCTAACTGGTCTGTAATTCCCCATTTTCTCTCTCCCTCCTTTCTTAAATAGTGGGGTTAAATTTGCTACATTCCAATCTGCGGAAACGGTTCTAGAATCTATGAAATTTTGGAAGATGATGACCAATGCATCTCCTATCTCTATAGCCACCTCTTTTAAAACCCTAGGATATAGCCCATCAGGTCCAGGGGATTTATCGGCATTCAGCCCCATTAATTGCTCCAGTACTTTTATTTTACTAATTTCTTTCAGTTCCTCATTCTCGCTAGAGCCTTGGTTCTCCACTATTTCCGGGATGTATTTTGCATATTCTTCCGTGAAGACAGACACAAAGTATATGTTCAATTTCTTATTCCCCATTATAATTTCTCCTGTCTCATCCTGTAAGGGACCCACATTTACTTTTGCTAATCGTTTTCTTTTTACATACCTATAGAAGCTTTTACAGTCTGTTTTTATGTCTTTATTCCCTCCTTTTTATCAGGACTACCCCTCCTCCTTTTCCATTCTGCCTGTCTCTTCTAAAAGTCAAATATCCAGGAATATTTAGTTCCCAACTGTGGTCACTCTGCAACCACGTCTCTGTAATGGCTATTAAATCAAACCCATTTATTTCTATCTATGCTATTAATTCATCTGTTTTGTTACGAATGCTTTGTGCATTCAGATATAGTACCTTTAGTTTTACCTTTTTTATATTTTTCCCTGATGTCACTTTAGTCACTAATGCCCTATTACCTTTATTAATCTTTCTGTCCCTTCCTGACCCACTCTGCTTATCTTTACCCAGATCACTACTCTGCTCTACAGCCTTGACATTTTTCTTACTACTTTTGAATTTACCCTTTCCTGATTCCTCCCACCCCACTTTCATTACTTTAAAACCCTATCTACCGCCCTAGTTATTTGATTCGCCAAGACACTGGTCCCAGCCAGGTTTAAGTGGATCCATCATTTTGTTGATCATTGGGAGTAGGCTATAGGACAATAATTGGCCAGGTTGGATTAGGCCTGCTTTTTGTGGACAGGACATTCATGGGCAATTTTTCACTGTTTGGTAGATGCCAGTATTGTAGCTATACTGGAACAGCTTGGCTAGAGGCATGGCTAGTTCTGGAGCACAGGCCTTCAGCACTCCAGCCAGGATGTTGTTGGTGCTTGTAGCCTTTGATGTGTGCAGTACACTCAGCAGTTTCTTGATATTATGTGGAGTGAATCGAATTGGCAGAAGATTGGCATCTGTGATGGTGGGGGCCTTAGGAGGAGGCCGCGAAGGATCATCCACTTGGCACTTCTGGTTGACGATGGTTGCAAAACCTTCATCCTTGTCTTTTGCACTCGCGTGCTGGGCCCTGATATCATTGACGATAGGGATGTTCATGGCGCCGCCTTCTCCTGTTAGTTGCTTAATTGTCCACCACTGGTTGTGACAGGGCTTCAGAGTTTTGACCTAATCCATTGGTTGTAGGATTACTTAGCTCTGTCTATAGCATGCTACTTCTGCTGCTTAGCATGCATGTAATCCTGTGTTGTAGCTTCACTAGGTTGGCACCTCATTCAGGTTCTGCTCCTGGCAAGCTCTTCTACACTCTTCATTGAACCAGGGTTGGTCATCTGGCTTAATGGTAATGGAGTAGTGAGCAATATAGAGTCATAGAGTTATACAGCACTGAAAGAGGCCCTTCGGCCCATCGTGTCTGCGCCGGCCATCAAGCCCTGTCTATTCTAATCCCATTTTCCAGCACTTGGTCTGTAGCCTTGTATGCTATGGTGTTTCAAGTGCTCATCTAAATGCTTCTTGAATGTTGTGAGGGTTCCTGCCTCTACCACTCTTTCAGGCAGTGAGTTCCACATTCCAACCACCCTCAGGGTGAAAAAGTTTTTCCTCATATCCCCTCTAAACCTCTTGCCCCTTACCTTGAAACTATGCCCCCTGGTTATTGATCCCTCTACTAAGGGGAAAAGTTCCTTTCTATCTATTCCCCTCATAATTTTGTACACCTCAATCAGGTCCCCCCTCAGCCTTCTCTGCTCTAAGGAAAACAACCCCAGCCTGTGCAGTCTCTCTTCATAGCTGAAGCGCTCCAGCCCAGGTAATATCCTGGTGAATCTCCTCTGCATGCTCTCCAATGCAATCACATCCTTCATATAGTGTGGCGACCAGAACTGCACACAGTATTCCAGCTGTGGCCTAACTAGTGTTTTGTACAGCTCCATCATAACCTCCCTGTATGCCATATGCCTTTTTAACCACCTTATCTACCTGTCCTGCTGCCTTCAGGGATCTATGTACATGCACAGCAAGGTCCCTCTGATCCTCTGTCCTTCCTAGGGTCCTACCATTCATTGTGTATTCCCTTGCCTTGTTAGTCCTCCCACTTTTCAGGGCAGCACGGTGGCATAGTGGTTAGCACTGTTGCCTCACAGCGCCAGGGACCCGGGTTCGAATCCGGCTCGGGTGACTGTCTGTGTGGAGTTTGCACATTCTCCCCGTGTTTGCGTGGGTTTCCTCCGGGTGCTCCGGTTTCCTCCCACAGTCCAAAAGATGTGTGGGTTAGGTTGATTGGCTATGATAAATTGAACCTTAGTGTTAGGGCGATTAAATACGTGGGGCTACGGGGATAGGGTGGGATATGTGTTGGTGTAGGAGTTACGGGGATCGGGTGGGATATGTGTCAGTGCAGGCTCGATGGGCCGAAATGGCCTCTATCTGCACTGTGGGGTTTCTGTGATTCTGTGAAATTCCATTTGCCACTGTTCTGCCCATCTGACCAACCCGTCTATATCATCCTGTAGCTTGAGGCTTCCCTCCTCGCTATTTACCACTCCACCAATTTTCGTGTCATCTGCGAACTTACTGATCATACCTCCCACATTTATAGCTAAATCATTAATGTACACTACAAACAGCAAGGGATCCAGCACCGATCCCTGCAGTACACTACTGGACACAGGCTTCCAGTCACAAAGACAACCTTCGACCATCACCCTCTGCCTCCTGCCACTAAGCCAATTTTGGATCCAATGTGCCAAATTGCCCTGGATCCCATGGGCTCTTACCACCTTGGCCAGTCTCCCATGTGGGACTTTGTAAAAAGCCTTACTGAAGTCCATGTAGACTACATCAACTGCACTACCCTCATCCACATACCTAGTCACCCCCTCAAAATTCAATCAAATTGGTTAGACATGATCTTCCCCTGACAAAGCCATGCTGACTATTCTTGCCTCTCCAAGTGGAGACTAATTCTGTCCTTCAGAATTTTTCCAATAATTTCTCTACCACTGATGTTAGGCTCACTGGCCTGTAATTCCCTGGTTTATCCCTACTACTTTCTTGAAAAATGGTACTGCGTTAGCTGTCCTCCAGTCCTCTGGCACCTCTCCTGTGGCCAGAAAGGTTCTGAAAATTTGTGTCCCAGCCCCTGCAATCTCCTCCCTTGCCTCACACAGCAGCCTGGGATACATCTCGTCTGGGCCTGGGGATTTATCCACTTTTAAGCCCGCTAAAACCGCTAGTACCTCCTCCCTCTCGATGCTAATTTGTTCAAGTATATCACAATCCCCCTGCCTGATTTCTATGCCTACATCGTCCTTCTCCATAGTGAACACAGATGACAATATGCTGGGCCATGGGGTTACAGATTGTGTTGGTATACAATTCTGCTGCTGCTGATATCACACAGTGCCGCATGGATGCCCAGTTCTGAGCTGCTAGATCTGTTAATCTATCCCACATAATACGGTGGTAGTGCCACTCAACATGCTGGAGGGTGCCCTGAGTGTGAAGGCGGGACTTGGTCTCCACAGGAACAGTGAGGTGGTTACTCTACCAGTGCTGTCATGGACAGATGCATATGTGACGAGTAGATTGGTGATGACAAGGTCAAGTAGTAATGAGTATTCCCTCCTGTTGGTTCTCTCACCACTTGCCGCAAACGCAGTGTGGCAGGTATGTCCTTCAAAGCTCGGTCACTGATGGTACTACCAAGCCACTTTTGGTGATGGACATTGAAGTCCCCCACCCTTAGTATATTCTGAACCCTTGCTACTCTGTGTTTCCTCCAAGTGCTGTTCAACATGGATGAGTATTGATTCATCAGCTAAGGGAGGGTGGTAGGTCGTAATCAGTAGGAGAGTTCCTTGCCCATGTTTGACCTGAAACCATGAGATTTCTTCGCTCCACTGTCACCTGATTGTATACTGCTGTGCCCCTACTTCTGGTGACCCTGTCCTGCTGGTGGCATGGGACATATCCAGAGATGGTGATGGAGGAGTCTAGGATGGTATGATTCTGAGAGTGTGACTGTGTCAGGTTGTTGCTTGGCTAGTCTTTGAGACAACTCTCCCAACTTTAGCACCAGTCCCCAGATGTTTGTGAGGAGGACTTTGCAGGGTCGACTGGGCTGGATGTGTCTTTGTCATGTTCTGGTTTGACGCCTAGGTCGGAGCTGAGTGGTCCATTTTTAAAAAATTCTTATTCTTTTTTGCGGTGTAATACAACTGAGTGGCTTGTTAGGCCACTTCAGAGGGCAGTCAAGAGTCAACCATGTTGGTGTGGGATTGGAGTCACATATAGCCCAGATCGGGTAAGAACAGTAGGTTTCCTTCCCTAAAGGACATTTGAACCAGTTGAGTTTTTACAACAATCCGACCGCTTCATGGTCACTTTTACTGACACCAGCTCTTTATTCTGGATTTTTTTTTTCTGGTGTTCAATCTGTTTCTCTGTGAAGCACCTTGTGATATTTTGCTACATTAAAGGCATTATGTACGTGTAACTGATTTTTATTTTAAAAATTTCCCATTTTTTCCTCCCCACTTCTGAAGATGCTGATTCTTACTCCGTGGGAGACAGCGACCATTTGGTGCCTCAACTCGATGGCCTTTTTGTGAGCCTAAAATAGTGTTGATAGGTCATTCTACCAAGAGCTGAAGACACATCCTGTGCTCACCTATGTTAAAATGTATGCTTTCCAGCAGGGATCACTGGCTAGCCATGTGGAGTGGGAATCCTGGCTTTCTTTTCCCCTTTATAGCCTAGAGGTACTTGGGTTCATTTTGTAGAACCCTAAATGTTACCTTGGCTGAAATCAGCTAAACAAGCACTTACTAGGAATCAAACCAAGGACCTTCAGGTCTCTGTTTCACCAGGCTGTGCTTGTACTCACTAGTTTAAGCTTTACTTGTGAAATATCATTTATGTTTGTGCAGCCAAATAGGAAAAAATGTTTCTGTAAACAATCTTGTGTATTGTTACGTACTGCAGAATTTTCTTCAATGTACAATGCCTTATTGGTTTTGTGACATTGGTTAAACTTTTATGATTGTATTTAATTTTTCAAAAGCTTTTTCTTCAGCCCCAACAAAAATTGGTAAGTTAATGAGGCTGAGAGGTTACACATCTGTTGCAAAGAGTTACATGTCTGAGCCCTCCGGTTCCTAGCATTAAAGCATATCCCTTTTAACTGAAACCGTTTGATCTCAAGAGAGTAAATAAGTGAACAGAGCGCACAGAAATTTTGTGAAATTGTCTTCACTGATGTTTATAAGGAGTAGCCTTTTTCCTTTGTCTTGCTTTTCATATGCATGTCTGCTGCATTATGCATATTCTGTGACTGGGGCTGTAAATCCCTACACAGCTGACACTTAGCTAAAGGTTTTACAATGCACTCCTAGTAGCTTCTTCATTTGCTGTTCATTAAATTGGCACACATTGTTTTTTTTGGGTTAAATAAACAGAGGTAGGCATTTTCTTTTGTAGAATTGTTTTGCTTTGTTTGATTTGGTTATAGTTCATACAGTTTTTGGATTATAAAACATGTACTGTAGTTACATATTTTAAAAAGCTGTCTTGCTCTCTGATGTATTGACATCATGTTGAAGGGTTGCGGGAATTGGTTTATACTTTTTTCATTTAGCACATTGTGCACTGCCTAAATAATAAAGATCAATAAAATATATATTAAAATTCTTATTTTCCTGGTGCTGTATTTGTATAGGCTCTGAATTACCAAACCAGAAGCCTTGCTATTATTAATTGGTTAATCAATTTAAAAAAAGAAATGAAGCAATGTAATTCATTAAAAGGCATGTACATAGCCCTAAGAATTATTCTACATGCCTATATCTGTGCAATTTACACTAGAGAATTTTGAGATTATAATCACAATACAGTTTTGTGCTTTAAGTTTAAAGTTAAATTATCAGGGTTATGTCAAGATTATGAAGTGTTTCTCTCCACTTCAAATCTTCTTTGTAAAGTTCTTTACAATGAATTGTTCACCAAAGTAATATTGTTCAAATCAGATTTTTGTAACATCAATTTTCATATTTGTGGGGTGAATTTGTGTGCTCATTAGGGTGCGAGATATCGGTATAAAACTGCAAATGCTGGAAATCTGAAATCTACAAACTAACGTTTTATATGAATGGTTACACCTGATACATTAATTTGTTTTTTTTCTCCACAGTTATGCTGAGTGTTTTCAGCATTTTCTTTTTTTGTGAAGAGGTATTGATGTTGAGAAATAGTACACTTTCCTACTTTTGGTACCCACTGTCAGTGCTCAGCAATTCTCCAGGCGGGTATTGCATGGGCCAGCTAGAGAGTGAAACTGTTTTATCCTAACCTAAAAATCTTCCTGAGTCTTGACCTCAGGAGCATCAAGTACTCCATTTCATTGAAGTTTTCCATTTCCCAAGCCAGCTATGCAGAATGCCTATTTTCTTCTTTCAGTCTACACCCAACAGACACTGGGTTGGCACTTCACAAACTCATACATATCATGCGCTCTTTGCAGCCAGCCCTCAAGCAATCTAGGCTTGGTTTGAACCGGAATCTGTGTACCAGTGCATTGAGCCATTTGGTCCTGAAATTAGACCGTTTTATTAAAAAAAAAAAAAAAAATATACAAAACTTGTATGTAACAATCGACAGTTTAAGTGCCTTTGTCACCTCTAAACTTGACTATTCCAACACACTCCTGGCTGGCCTCCCATGTTCTACCCTCTGTAAACTTGAGGTCATCCAAAACTCTGCTGCCCGTGTCCTAACTCGCACGAAGTCCCGTTCACCCATCACCCCTGTGTTCGCTGATCTACATTGGCTCCCGGCTAAGCAATGCCTCGATTTTAAAATTGTCATCCTTGTTTTCAAATTCCTCCTTGGCCTCGCCCCTACCTATCTATAATCTCCTCCAGCCCCACAAACCTCCTAGATATCTGTGCTCCTCTAATTCTGGCCTGTTGAGCATCCCCAATTTTAATCACTCCACCATTGGTGGCTGTACCTTCAGCTGTCTACGCCCTAAGCTCTGGAATTCCCTCCCCAAACCTCTCTACCTCTCCTCCTTTTAAGATGCTCCTTAAAACCTACCTTGTCATCTGCCCTAATTTCTCCTTATGTGGCCCGGTGTTACATTTTGTTTTCTAATGCTCCTGTGAAGCGCCTTGGGATGTTTTACTACGTTAAAGGTGCTATATAAATAGAAGTTGTTGTTGTAAGTTGTAATTACTTGTTTCTTAGGCCTTGTGTAGTCCTATATTGGAAAATATATATTACATACTTAAATTTCAAGTTGTCATAACTATTTTTGAGAACTTGTTTTGGATTTTTATTGTAGAAATCCAATTAGAATGCCCTCACTTGCTAATGGATTAAATTGTCTCATGTTGTCTCAAGTGCAGTACATACTTTGGTTGGTTAGGTTTCAAATGGATAGACAGTAAAACAAACAAATTGCAAAATTGTGTGTTTAATTCTCCTTGTTCCTTTCTGCCTCTGCTGTTTGTGTTAGTGATGTCCATTTGTCATGTCAATTTTGTAAATTAAGAAGCCAATGCATTTCATCTCACCTAGTAACTACCTGCTATTTCTTGATTCCTTTTGAAAGTAGTAGTCGTACACTCCAATCTCATTCTAAGGCTCTTAATGTGTGCTGTGCAACTAATATGCCCAGCCGCGTGTTAAGACTGTTAGCAGCTTCAGCACCTATTCAACCCAAGCTGAGCTTCCGATCCCATATCCTCTCCATCACAAAGTCCACATATTTCCACCTCCATGATGCATAGCACAGAATAAAAATCATGAACTTTATCTTTTTAATTAACTGAAAATATGGAAAAATATAAACGAGCTTACTTTGTAAAATTCCTTTTTTGTGTTGACGTTAATATTTTGGACAGTTGGGGCCAGTGTTCCCTTTAAGCTGTGTAGTACTCTGCAGCTCCCACGCAGCTGGCTCACCAGCTTTTAAATAGGAAAAACCGCGCATGCGCAGTATTTTGACCCCCCAAAAATTAAAGGGAACATTGGTTGGGGCTTAGTGGATTTTGATCATTGGTTTAATCATTTTTGTGCTGATTTAAATATTTCCCAGATTAATACATGTATTGAATGCCAGTTTAAAAAATTTTTAACGTCTGTTTTGCACTAAAACCAAGTACAGTACAATACAGGATATTTTTTCTGCAGAATATAAATGTTTTTATGTCCTAGTGTACCTTGCTATATTATCACATATCTTTTATACCTATTGTAGCAATTTAAGTTTAATCAATTTTATATGTACAGGTCGTTTGTTTAGTATTGACGTCTCGCAGACATTTTAGGGAAGAAAAATCTGTTACAGTGGAAATAATTTTCCTGAACTTGAAATTCTCATCTCTTTCCTCATCCCTACCCCTCTCCTCCAGCCCCTGAAATGCAGCCCCACTGTTCTGGCAAATTTAAGTACCAAAAGAACTAACTATGGCAATTTCTACATACAGTGAGGACTATATCCTGGTGGTTGATTTTCCAAACAACAGAAAAAACAAAATTGGTGCAAGTGGGGTCGTGAGCAAGCACTGATAAACATAATAAATATCTATCATTAAAACTAATAGACTAATAATTGTCTGGTTCTTTTCTTCCTTGGCCTTTTGTATATCAAATGGCTTCCACTTTTTTTCTTCAATTTTTAGCAGAATTATGATGAAAATGAAAGTCTAGCTTAGACTGTGCCACCCTGCTGACTGAAGGGGGTTGTGTGTTATTGAGTTGCAAAAGAAAGACTTGCATTTATATAGCGCCTTTCACGACCACCGGACGTCTCAAAGTACTTTACAGCCAATGAAGTACTTTTTTGAAGTGGAGTCGCTGTTGTAATGTAGGAAACGCGGCAGCCAATTTGTGCACCGCAAGGTCCCACAAACAGCAATATGATAATGACCAGATAATCTGTTTTTTGTTATGTTGGTTGAGGAATAACTATTGGCCAGGACACCATAGCTGAATTCAAGGTGGGGGCGGAGGGTTGATGGTGAAATTATTCGCTTTTGCCTGTACAACTACTTTTACAGTCCTGTATTCTGTACCCAATATTCACTGAAACATTCTAACATACTTGGTATTTATACAGGTTTATACAGTTTAAGATTATCGTATGTGCATATCAGAATGTTTTTGCAACTTAAAAGGTGAACCAGAGATGCACTTAACAGAATACAGTCCTGCTATAGCAGAAGAATCCTTCATGATCGTAAAAGCATAAGTCTCTGGGAATTGTTGCTTACAATTTAGTCCCATAGGTACCAAGGAGACTGATTTTACTGGTAAAGTGACTGTCTGGTTTGATTTACAGTTGAACATCCTTTGTGCAGACTTGAAGAAGTTATATCACATGGGAGCAGAATGACACAGAATATTTATGGCAAACATTTCTTTTTTCAAATCTGTACATATGCATGCATCAGTAGATAGAACATGAGGATAAGTGTCTGAATTTTAATGACTGCATAATTTGGATACGCCTAAATTTGGTAATTTAATTATATTCCAAAAGACATTAGATTGCAGTTTATAGTGGAGTAAACATTTTACAGTTTGCATTGCAGCAAATATAGTATTTGGATGAACTTTTATGTAAAAGTTTAACTTAAAAGTGAGTGTTACTATCTTTTCTCTATTCTTTATGGAAAGATGTAGGTCACCACCATGGTTGATTAAATTAACTTTGTGGAGGGGAGGGGGTGGAGAAAAGTGCAAGGGATTGTGGCTACCTGGTTAATAAATAATACATGCAAATTAACTCTTTACTTAACCTTGACATAATAATAATAATTCAACTTTATTGTCATTGCACAAGTACATGAACAACGAAATGTGATCTTGCAAGCTCCCATGACTGGGGGAAGCAAAGTCGGTGCGCGCCGCCATTCCATTTCCACCATTCCTCCTGTCCGACAATCTTCAGCCCAACGCCCGGGCCTGCTCACCAGCCGCTCCTCCTTCCGTGACTTTCTCACCAACCGCCCCTCCTCGGGGCCCCTTCCGTGACCTTCTGCACCTGGTCTTCCCTTATATACATTATATACATTAACTAATCCACGGCAGTTTCATTTGAAGAATAAATAGTTTTGGTCCAAGGTATCTGGATTTTCTTTAAAATGTTTAAAATTTATTTAAGCCTGTTGTCATGTGTTTACATGTGGAATGCAAACATATGTGATGGCACAGTCGTGCAGGAATGGTGGTGGCTTAAAATTTACTTGTTTAGTTTTAAGTATGATCAAAAATCTGATATGACATGATTCAGTCATCAAATGGGTTAAATAGATTTAAAATTTTAACTGGTCAAATTAAATGGCCTGCCAAATATCTTAGCCAATGGGCTTTCTTTGGGTATAATGCTGCTATTAATTTCAGAAGCATTCATGGCAGCACGGTGGCATAGTGGTGCCTCACAGCGGCCTCACTTGCCTCACAGCGCCAGGGACCCGGGTTCGAATCCGGCCTCTGGTGACTGTCTGTGTGGAGTTTGCACATTCTCCCCGTGTTTGCGTGGGTTTCCTCCGGGTGCTCCGGTTTCCTCCCACAGTCCAAAGATGTGCAGGTTAGGTTGATTGGCTATGATAAAATTGACCCTTAGTGTTAGGGGGATTAAATACGTGGGGTTACGGGGATAGGGTGGGATATGTGTTGGTGTAGGGGTTACGGGGATCGGGTGGGATATGTGTCGGTGCAGGCTCGATGGGCCGAAATGGCCTCTATCTGCACTGTGGGGTTTCTGTGATTCTGTGATTATGTTGGACATCTACTGTATTACCTGGTAATCTGATAACAATAGTCAACAAATAGATGTGCATTATGTGTGAATTGCTTTATTGTGGGTTCTAGTCACGAGAATCTCTTCATGTACAAGCCAATTTTACCTTGCTCAGTGTCCCCTGCCTTATAAAAGAAATGTAAGCCCATATGCAAAAAGTTGCTTTCATCGATGAAACTGAACATCAGAAAAGGTTCTTGTGTTGATGGAAGTAGTTCATCAAGGTAAATGGACACCAAGGCTTCAACACTCCAGTGGCAATATGAGGCAGCCAAAGTGATTAACATAATAACACAGATTTGAGGGCTTCTGAGATCTTGTGGCAGAAATCACTATGGCTACATGATGATCTCAAGGGAAAGGCAAATAAGAAATAAATAAATGTGTATATAATATATTATGTGTGTATAATATATATATAATATATATATATATATATATAGTCAGTTTGATTTGGCTAGTTACTGTAATCTTTACAGTCTGAGTGAATATTGGCCTTGCTTTGACACGCAGACTTGACACTTTAACAGTTGTATGGCTATAAATAAAGAAATAAACAGCAGCAAGAGGATAGAAAATGTGCTGGAAACGGCCCTGACTTTGAAATAAGGGTCAAGGCATTTTGTAAAATATCCATTTTCCAGCCTGCACCTTCCATTAGCAGAAAGACATTGTGTCCGCAGCCTGATTATTGCTGATCCATGCTGATGACTCTGTTGCAGGGATTATCTCTTGTAGCATCAGCCATCTGTTACAGTCCTGTCTAAAACGAATTGGACAGGAATGCTTAGCGTGGTCTTATTTTTTTTATAGCTTTAAAATTGTACTGGTTAATTGCACTATCATTACAGCAACTGGGTTTTTAATTTAACTATTTTAGAATTATGGAAGAAATTTTAATTGTGCTTTAAAAAGAATCTAATATTAGTTGCTTTATGAATAATTGAGATTAGTTCTTATTAGCAGCAGGAAAGAATCTTGGATTAGTCAGCGTTCAGATTACAATATGGTCCAGTATATTAGGTTTCAAGTGACATCTGGGGCTTGATTTTGAGAGGAACTGTATAGAAGAAGTCACTTTGAAACAATTGGTATACAGATTCCCCAAATCTTGTATTTTTTTCTAGTTGTAAATGTTACAAAACTTTCCGATGGTGTGAAGTCAATTGCATCAAAATTACTGAATCTGCTAAAATAAATAAGTTTTTGTATAGTATTTGGTTATAAGAATGAACTACTGTAGTAAGAAAAGTGAAAACTAATATGCAGAACATAGTCAAATTGGGCTACATAGAATTTTCTATTTTTCTTGCGAAAGTATGTGAAGTTAAGTAGATTAAATTTTGAAGGCACCAAACCTATTTCTGTCATACCACTTTGAATACATAAATGGCAATATATATAATTGTAGCTACCTGAAGACATAACAATTTGAACCTATGTCTACCTTTACTCATTGTTTATGTGAATTTGAAGTCATTTTAATGAATGACCAGCATAGTGGACAAAATCTGCCCCTCTTTCCCTCAAAAAAAACCTTCCCAAGGTACTTAACTCATACATACAACAAAATGGCTCATGCTTTGCTAATGGTCATTATAAACATACCCGTGCACATATTCTATTGACTTAAGGGGCACAAGAGGGCATTTCCTTGTCCTATACACTTAAACTTGATTTCTCTTCTCCCACCATACACCAGAAGGAGGAACAGACTATAACTTCACTGAATAGGCACAATAGTATTTAAAAAAAATTTTAACATGGAAACTAAAAAATTCTTACAAACTTGTGAGCTCAAGTATAAAGAAAAAAAACTATACTGTAGGTTAAGACATTAGAACATAAAAACATAAGAAATAGGAGCAGGAGTAGGCCATCCGGCCTTTTGAGCCTGCTCCGCCATTCAATGAGATCATGGCTGATCTTCTGCCTCAACTCCATTCACCGGCCCTATTGCCATATCCCTTGATGCCCTTACTAGTCAGAAATCTATCGACATCTGTTTTGAATATACCCAATGACTGAGCCTCCACAGCCCTCGGGGGTAGAGAATTCCAGAGATTCACCACCCTCTGTGAAGAAATTTCTTCTCATCTCAGTCCTGAATGGTCTACCCTTTACCCTGAGGCTGTGGCCCCTGGTTCTAGACTCCCCAGCTAAGGGAAACATTCTCTCAGCATCCATCCTATCAAGCCCGGTAATAATTTTGTATGCTTCAATGAGATCCCCCCCTCATTCTTCTGAATTCAAGAGAATACAGGCCTAGTTTACTCAATCTCTTCTCATACGACAGTCCTGCCATCCCAGGAATCAATCTCGTGAACCTTCGTTGCACTCCCTCTATGGCAAGTATATCCTTCCTTCGGTAAGGAGACCAAAATTGTACACAGTACTCCAGGTGTGGTCTCACCAAGGCCCTATATAATTGGAGTAAGACTTCTTTACTCCTGTACTCAAATCCTCTTGTAATGAAGGCCAGCATACCATTTGCCTTCCTAATGGCTTGCTGCACCTGCACATTCACTTTCAGCAACTCATGTACAATGACTCCCAGGTCCCTTTGAGCATCTGCATTCCCCAATCTTTCACCATTTAGGAAATATTCTGCCTTTCTGTTTTTTCTACCAAAGTGGATAACTTCACATTTATCCACATTATATTCCATCTGCCATGTTCTCGCCCACTCACTGAGCCTGTCGAGATCCCCTTGAAGCCTCTTCACATCCTCTTCACAACTGACACTGACACCTAGCTTTGTATCATCAGCAAATTTGGAAATGTTACATTTAGTCCCCTCATCCAAATCATTGATATAGATTGTGAATAGCTGGGGCCCAAGCACCGATCCTTGCGGTACTCCACTAGTCACAGCCTGCCATCCTGAAAAAGACCCGTTTATCCCTACTCTTGTTTTCTGTTTGTTAACCAATTCTCAATCCATGCTAGTATATTACCCCCAATTCCATGTGCCCTAATTTTGTTTATCAACCTCTTGTGTGGGACCTTATCGAAGGCCTTCTGAAAATCCAGATACACCACATCTACCGGTTCCCCTTTGTCCACTCCACTAGTTACATCCTCAAAGAACTCAATAGGTTTGTCAAACAGGATTTCCCTTTCATAAATCCATGTTGACTCTGCCCAATCTTACTATTAGTTTCTAAGTGCCCAGTTATTGCATCCTTTATAATAGATTCCAGCATTTTCCCAACTACTGATGTGAGGCTAACAGGTCTGTAGTTCCCCATTTTCTCTCTTCCCTCCTTTCTTAAATAGCAGGGTTACATTTGCTATCCTCCAATCTGCAGGAACCGTTCCAGAATCTATAGAATTTTGGAAGATGACAACCAATGTGTCCACTATTCCAATGGCCACCTCTTTCAAAACCCTAGGATATAGGTCATCCGGACCTTGGGATTTGTCAACTTTTAGCCCCATTAATTTTGCTAGTAATGTTTTTTTACTAATAATTTCTTTAAGTTCCTCATTCTCGTCGCACCCTTGGTTTTCTCGTATTTCTGGGAGGTTTTTTGTCTTCCTCCCCTCCGTGAAGACAGAAACAAAGTATTTATTTAATTTCTCTGCCATTTCCTCATTCCCCATTATAAATTCTCCCAGGACCTACATTTACCTTCGCCACTCTTTACCTTTTCACATACCTATAAAAGCTTTTACAATCCGTTTTTATATTTTTCACTAGTTTGTGCTCATATTCCATTTTCCCTTTCTTTATCAATTTCTTGGTCCCACTTTGCTGATTTCTAAAAAGATCCCAATCCTCAGGCTGACCATTTTTCTGGCAACTTTATAAGCTTCCTCCTTTGACTCAATACTAGCTTTAATTTCTTTTGTTAGCCATGGTTGGATCACTTTTCCTTTTGGGTTTTTATGCCCTAGAGGAATATGTTGCAAATTATGCATTATTTCCTTGAATCTTAGCCATTGTATGTCCACCTTCATACCTTTTAGTGTAGTCTCCCAATCTACCATGGCCAACTTGTCCCTCATACCCTTGTAGTTTCCTTGGATAGATTGTGGAAAGCTGTGATCTGATTTCTGTTCTGAACTGAAATAATCTTATTTAGTATACTGATTATGATCGTGGCCAGGAGCTAAATCAGCCAAAGGTCTCGTTTGGGCTCAGTTTGTGGCTCTAAACATTGCAAATGAAGTCCATTCTGGAAAAAGTATAAGTTGGCACATACAGACATATTAAGGTTTATTTTCACTTTTGTACTGGGCTTTATATTTTATTCTGATTTGAATTAAACACAGTGCTCTTACAACTATAGCCGTTAAAGCTCCATCTACCAAATTTAGAGCTGTGAAAACATGGCTACTGCCTGCATACTGCAATTATTCTGTTCTCGGCTGTTTTTGTAATGGTTGCCTTGAATTGGCATCCTTTAATGTACTAAAGAGTAGCTGAAAAAGTTGGCACATGCATATGGATAAATGATTTTTGAGCAACACTTGGTTCAATAGAAAGTATCAAATTCAAAATGCCATAATTTATTTTCCTCGATTCCATTTCATGATTTCCTTACCCTCTTTCCTCTATTTATTAAACTGCCAGCAGCATAAACAAGGTATTTCACAAACGAGCTGGTGCCTCCAAATTTTGAGGTCTAGATTTGGTCTTGTAGTCCCAGCATGAAGGTCATAAAATATGTCCTGCTCGTTCACCTGCAGTCATTTTTATTTCTTTCAGTGAACATATTTCCATTAGAAGAACATGAAAAAGTAACTTCATTATTTCCATTTATGTTTAAGTCAGTAAAATTTGTCATTCTCATTAAGGTTGCTAGGGAATGGAACACTCCCCTGCCCGCCCCTCCCCACCCCACCCACCTCACCCATTTCAGGCGTCCACTGTTAGTACTAAGTACTCACATATTGGGTGTGATGCAGCTAGCTGCAGACTTGAGCTCCTTCTGCTCTAACAATGTGTCTGACCCTGACCTCTGAGCCCCCTCTACTGCACCAGTGTAACATTTTCATTTCCTACACAAGCCAGCCCTGTGTCTTCTCTGAGTGACTTTGCCAATTTAATAGCAATTATTACGAGTTTTTGGTCAAGACTGCCCAAGCTCATGCCTACTATTAGGGTTCAAAGTGAAAATAGACTTATTTCAGAATTGAAAGGCCTAAGTGCTAACCCATTACATCCTTTCAAAAAAATCTAACTATATAGTGCACAGAAAGAAGTACTGTAGTTTGAATATTCACATTCGGAAGTTATACATAAGCCAGAATTCAATAAAAGATTTAGCATGAAGAATATACGAGACAACAGATTTTGCTATTTAAGTTCTTAATCTTGGGGCGCGATCTTCCCAGCCCTGGGGAGGCGGGACTTCTGGGAAAATGGCAGAATCTGGGGGCGGGTGCCCATCCCGCCCCCAACCCGGCTCCGTGTCATCTTCCCAGGAGGTGGGTAGCTGACCCGTGCCGGGTCCTGTCTCCTGGAGGCGGGAAGGGGATTACAGCCACTTAACTGCCTGTTAACAGGTAGTTAACAGGCAGTTAAAAGGATTGTCTCCATTTTTCCAGGAGAGGCGCGGGCTTCCCGACATCGGGGAAACCCTGCCAGGGTCACCGAGGTGAACAGTGGGTTTGCGGGGGTCGGAGGGGTGCAAAAGTGCGCTGTGAAGCTAAGTGATGGGGAGAGGTAAGAATGTGAGATGAGTGGAAAGTGATAGAAAATGTTTACTTACCTTTGTTTCTTCCTGCAGGCTTCAACAGTTGGAGATGCGGAGAGTCTCGCACCTCACCGGCAGAGATGACAGATGGCTGCTGCATTCTCCAATGCAACAACCATCTAATTTCTGCTAAAGAAAGAGGTTTGATGAGTCTTGAATGCAAGGACATAGAATGTCAGTGTTTGACAGCTTCACAGAGCTGTCAAACGACGACAATTCATCTGTCAAAAAATTTTGATAGATGAAACGTCATAGAGTTATACAGCACAGAAAGATACCCTTCGGCCCATCGTGTCCGCGCCGGCCATCAAGCCCTGTCTATTCTAATCCCATTTTCCAGCACTTGGTCCGTAGCCTTGTATGCTATGGCGTTTCAAGTGCTCATCTAAATGCTTCTTGAATGTTGTGAGGGTTCCTGCCTCTACCACCCTTTCAGGCAGTGAGTTCCAGATTCCAACCACCATCTGGGTGAAAAATCCCCTCTAAACCTCCTGCCCCTGCCCCTTACCTTACCTTGAAACTTATGCCCCCTGGTTATTGACCACTCTACTAAGGGGAAAAGTTCCTTTCTATCTACCCTATCTATGCCCCTCATAATTTTGTACACCTCAATCAGGTTCCCCCTCAGCCTTCTCTGCTCTAAGGAAAACAACCCCAGCCTGTGCAGTCTCTCTTCATAGCTGAAGCGCTCCAGCCCAGGTAACATCCTGGTGAATCTCCTCTGCACCCTCTCCAATACAATCACATCTCTCCTATAGTCATACGCTGATGTTCTCTGTAACCGTCTTCCCCTTAATTGGCCTGCCAAGCCCGCTGGGCGGGCGTAACAAGGTCAATCAAAGGAAAATAGCGTGGGTTGGCCACAGGTGGTGGGACAACGACCCGACAAGCAGCAGTCCCGCCTCCAACGTGCCCCCATTTTTGACCAGCTGTGCATTTTCTGTTTCTCTTTGCTATTTTGCTTGTTATATTTAAGCAGGTGAGAGGTGTTTCAAAATAGTTATTTAAAAACCTCTATTAAAGTTGGAACTGGGATAATGCTGGTTTGGATGATATTTAATGTAACCTTTAAAACTTTTGCTTTGGAATGAACAACAGCTGATAATCAGTTTTCTTTAGGTCAGATCTCTCAATTCATCAACAATACTCATGTAGTTAACTGGATATGTTTGAATGCTTGGATGCTGATGAATTGGGTTTTATCAGCCAGGGATTCAAAGGACAGAACCTAATGCAATGAGGAATGTTTAAAATAGATTGTGCCTTCAGTTTCTATGCAGTGTAGATGGATGTGCAAATTATAAATTTTGTTTCACCTTCGGAATGTTGGCAGATTCAAAAATTGAATAATGCTAATATATTAGTTATGACTCCATTCGGTTGTTAGGAATAACTTTGTTATTGTAATTACCCCATATAACTTTTTTATTGAAATAAATGTTTATATGGTTTGGGGAAATAGTTGGTGCAATGAGTTAACGACTGGTCTTTTACCTCAAGGACTTGGATTTAAATATAACAGATTAATGGATGATGGTTTCCTTTCGATGGCTGTAAGCATCACATGCAAAATGAATGTGGGAAATCTCAAAAATAAGTTTCTGCTGGACGGGGGGAACGTGACAGAACTGCCCCATATTCAGTATTCAGTTGGCAGTCTCACTGTGAGGGCTCATATGATAGTTGCAAACCATCGCTGTTTTAGGGAGGGCAAAATGCCTTCCAGCACTGGTTGCGTGTGCAGTGCAAAGAATAGAATAGACAATTTTGCAGAAGCTCTTGACCTGGAAGACTATTTTGAAGGCTGCTTGAATGTTCAGTGAGTTACAAGAATTAGTATTAGTGATTCCTCACCTTATTGCACCTTCAATTATAATAAATCAATCTATAATGAATTAAAAATTATATCTGCACGCATTTCCTGTCTACAAACCATACTTCTATTTATGTTTTCATTGCACTTTTGCGTAAACTATTTCCATTGAACTGATTTCAGAATCAGAATTGTATTACATTTGTGTGCCTTGGTCTAAGTATTTCTTGCCCTCAAACCCCGCTTTGCCAGAAGACTAACTACACTTGGTCTTAATTTCCTGTGTGAATCAGCATTGAAGATTGACTAGTAGTATATTCAAAGTCTTATGTCCAGTGTGCACTTCCAGTTTGTCACACTTCTGCCATCATACTTAGTTCTTATTTTGCAGTTTTACTTTGGGACAAACGGTATACAAGACATAGAATAAGAAGCAAAGTAAGTGACTAGTTATTAAGGACTTATGAAAACAACCAATCCTGAATGATCAGTTAGGAAAACCTACCATAGAGGGGAACTTTAAAAAGTTAAACCAATCAAGTTACACTCCACACTTTTTGAAAACAATTTTGCCATTTTTCTCAATGACTGAAATTTCTAATGCCCAAAATAAAGTTGTAAACAAAATATCAAAAATTACATGTTTCAGAATAGCATAATTGCATTTACCCGGCTCAGTTGGTAGCACCCCCGAATGAGTCAGAAGGTTGTGGGTTCTCGTCCCACTTCAGAAAGTTAAACACAAAAATCTAGGCTGACACTCCAATGCAGTACTGAGGGAGCGCTGCACTGTTGGAGCTGCCGTCTTTTGGATGAGGCGTTAAACCGAGGCGTCTGCTCTCTCAGGTGGACATAAAAATCCCATGGCAGTATTTCGAAGAAGAACAGGAGAGTTATCCCCGGTGTTCTGGCCAATATTTATCCCTCAACCAACATCACTAAAACAGATTATCGGGTCATTATCACATTGCTGTTTGTGGGAGCTTGCTGTGCGCGAATTGACTGCTGCGTTTCCTACATTATAACAGTGACTACACTTATTCATTGGCTGTAAAGCTCTTTGGGACATCTGGTGGTCGTGAGAAGTGTTATATAAATGCAAGTCTATCTTTCATTGAATTACCTTTTATGTATTTAAACAATTTTATTGTAGTTTTTACTTGAAGACCTCCGTCTCTTGCAAAAGTATGAGCTTGGACATGATAGTTTTGCCATGGACTGTGACTCTTCACTGAAGGCATATCCAGTAGTCGGAGTATGTGCAATGTATGCAATCTCTCGGGATGCATCAGTAGCATTGAGTTAATCCATCTGATACAATATTTGTTTTCAGTCTCTAATGCTACCTTTTTGGTTTTTGTAAAATCATTTGAAAAACTGTAAGACAATTTTCAAAAGCTGCAAGACAATTTTCAAAAGCTGCATTCTGGTAAAGTTTATATTCAGTGCTTTGTTTTTAAATCAAAGGGCGTTGGGGTGTGTATCTGTGGGGAGAGGGAAGAGAGAGATCCATTTCAAAGATGACTGATGCTATAAATGATACTCCTGTTGTAGATTTTTTTTGTGTTCAAATTATAAACATTGTATAAACTTCAGAAAGTGAATCAAGCTGAGAGACAAAGTGACTTTTGTTTTTCTTTGAACAATTTTAAGATGAATTGAATTTTGAAAACTTCAGGCAAACTGATTATCCTCATCAGTGTGTTGCTAATAGTTAGGAAATGTAAACATTCTAATGGATGGTAGTTGAGACGCATGCAGACGCAAAGATATTTTTGCAAACCAGTGCTGTCACACCCTGGTCTGGTCATGCTCCCGCCGCCCCCCCCCCCCCCCCCCTGCCCCGTGCTGCCGAGCTGTACTCTTCCCCTCCTAATGCTGCTAAACTAGAGAACCTCCATCCCAGTTCTACCAATCCCTGGACCATCCCTCAATCACTGCTACCAGAACATAGGAATTGCTAGATAAAAGAAGACCAAGGTCCATCTAGTTTGCCTTTTACTATCTTGGTAGTTGTACAACACCAATAATAAGAGTTGTTGACATGGCAATCAATCTCTCTCAGTTAATTTAAAACCAACCCAGACATGACACAAGGAAAACCCCAGTGGTGAAGAGCTTTGGGAACCATAAGTCCAAAGTCACCAGTTCCTCCCAAACATGCTACACTTACCAAATGTCAAGTCTCAAAATACTCATATACTGTATCCCAAAATGTTGTTTTCTCAACCCAGGAGTATCCCCCAGTGTAACAAAATCCCGCCCTCAACCCCAGTAATGCTAAATACCAGATACCCAACTGTAGCTGGCACATCTTGTGTATCCTCAACTTTAAATATGATAAGAAAAAAACATAAAATATATATAGCTAGAGGAAAAATACAAAATAAAACTACTCATCTACAATTTTCACAGTATAATTGATAGAGTTGTGGCAATCCACACAGTTTTTTCTGCCCTTTTTTATGCTTATTGCCCTCATTTGTTTTTGATGACGAAATTAGATCTAGCTTTTATCCTTGCCCTAGCCTTTTGACTCTAGATCTTGCGTGTATTGTTTTTCCTCTTGAACTTACTGGTAAGTTGCCCTAGGTGCTACACTTCAGATTTTTTGACCCAAAGAGTTGGATGACCTGTGTAATGCTTTGTGTGTAGGATGTGGGGAAAGGTACAAACATAATTCACCTTTTAAACACACAAATATAAATATAATATTCTATAAACACACAAACACAATATTCTGAGAGGACTTGACAGGGTAGATGCTGCTATTTCTCCTGACTGGAGAGTCTAAGGGGCCCAGTCACAGGATAAGGGGTCGGCCATTTAGGACTGAGATGAGAAATTTCTTCACTCAGAGGGTTGTGAATCTTTGGATTTTTCTTCCCCAGAGGGCTGTGGATGCTGTCATTGAGTATATTTAAGGCTGAGATTGATAGAGTTTGGACTCTTAAGGGAATCTAGGCGATATGGGGATAGTGCAGGAAAGTAGAGTTGAGGTCGAAGATCAGCCATGATCTTGTTGAATGGCGGAGGAGGCTCCTGCTCCTATTTCTTATGTCCATAAAAAAAGTATAACCCAAAAGATAGGAATACACTTTTATTTAATGGCTTAGACCTTTATTCATGTTTTTTCCACCTGCTGCTTGTGACTGTCATTTATTTGTAAATCCCTCCCCCCCCCCCCCCCCCCCCACCCATTATAATATGACATGGGTTGCCATGGTACACTCTGGGAATTGCAATTCTAGGGGAGCAGGATGAAAACTACAGCTCCCATGACGCATGTCAGAATTTGTCAACAAAAGCTGTAACTGCCCAGGTGAAGTTTTCAGTGCTGGGGGCGAAGTCTGAACTCAAGCTCAGACCTGAGAGAAAGAGAGGCTGGCCTATGTTGGGTGATCTGCTTGCAGGAATTTCTAGCTCTGATTAAACACTAAGGGGAAAAATTCGGTTGGTTTGCGCCTCCCGTTAGTGCCTTAAGAGGGCGCTAATGGGACGCAAAGCAACTAGCGCCCGGGTGCAACGATGTTTGCACTACTCGAAATTGACCAGACATTTTGCAGCGGCGCGAAACACTACCGCCAAGATCTCCTGTGCCCGCAGATGTGACGTCAGTCGAGCGTGTAGCGCCCCGGATATTGAGTGGCGCCGCCTGCCGCTAGCAATGACAGGTTGAGGAGAGCGTTTAGCAGTCGGGAAGGGACTGGGTGAGCGCTATTTAAAGGCAACCGGTTCCTGCCTTTTTTTTCGGCGACATTTTTGCACCATGCGTTCTGAGTGAGAGAGAGAGTGACTTCTGGAGATATTCAAAGCTGTGTTGAGTTTTGGGTACTGAGCAGCACTTTGCAGGTTCATTTTGATTTGATCTTCCTTGCATCAATTTAGAAGAGACTGTGGGGGCTGCACTCTGACATCTTTCCCTGGGCCTCTCCATTGTTCTTTCCAGCAGATTTGATGTACAGGTCTCTCCAGGCCGAGATTCAAGACTGCAATGAGCAGGGTGTGGATGGAGAGCAAGATTGACCCTCCCCTTTAAGATCAGGCCAGCCAGTGTGTCTGTGTTCCATTGCTGACTGACATCACATGAGCTTCGCCAGCGTTCTGAGGTAGCGTCTCGCTCTTCAGCATTAGCGCCTTAAAGGAGGTGCGTAGCGCCTGATTTAGCACTCCAATCACCTCCAG
Organism: Somniosus microcephalus; assembly: GCF_052327205.1. Lineage (NCBI taxonomy): Eukaryota > Metazoa > Chordata > Chondrichthyes > Squaliformes > Somniosidae > Somniosus > Somniosus microcephalus. Next base: position 267,034,599 of record NC_140990.1, on the reverse strand, counting down.
GGGCGATAGAAGCCAAGTTTGCAGTCGGAGGCAATAATTAGTGGCAGGCACTAAACTTTGTGCCCGGCCGATAATTGCGCCCCAAACGGGGTGATACCGAATTTCTCCCTCGAAGTGATTAAAGGAAAATGTTTTTTTCTTCAAAATGTTGTAATCTTTTGAGTGTTTGGTATTATAACATACTTTGCCTGCACATAATGATCTCAGTTGGGAAGAATAGTAGCATCCAAAAACCTTTTGAAAAAATCTGGAGCAATTTAGTTGGTGGGGGGCGATTTTGTCAGCCCTGGGGAGGGAAAATGGCAGAATTTGGGGGCGGGTGCTTTCAAGAGACCCGTAACGTTGCTAACTAAATAACACAACTATGCTTCAGACCTGAGGCTATTCGTGAGATTTGCTAATACTAATAAACATCTTTTTGCAATGAGAGCACTGCTATCCTTTGAGTAGCTGATGCTGCCTTTTGGAATTTAGACCAGTGGCTCCCTTGGCAGTATGTTGGTATTTGCAAGAGGCAACTGGAGGGGGTGTTCATATTTACAAAGGGTTTCCCCACATAAAAGTTTGAAAAATACTGGTTTAAGTTCTTTAATTTCTCAAATGGGAAGGTCAGAGTGAACACTGTGAAGCTATGGCTAAGTTTTCTTTTCTGACGTTCAGAGAGCCTTTAGTTGGCCTCAGTAATAATACTCCCATGGCCAATGCATTTCTTATTTTGCTGGCACCCAGAACAAAATATATAGTTTTTGCAAATATTTTAAATAAGTGATCTTTTTCTGCCCAGTAAATATCGCAAATGTTTGATGAGAATTTCTGAGAAAATAGTCTTGCACACTTGGTAGGAAAGTGGAGCACAGAGCCAGAGTGCAACAGAGAACGGTGTAGAACGGCATTCGGAAAAAGACCAAAGCAATGGAAAGCAGCATCCAGGGCAAGAAACGGTATTTGAGAAGGAAAGGCACAATGACAGTTATGTTGACATATTTATGTTCCTGGGTGCAGAGGTTAAAACACATCAAGAAAAATATGGAAACCTTTTCATTATTTCTATGACTGTTGTGTACAGAGCGCAACTGAACGCAGTACAGAAGTGTTTTTGGCCACGGGAACATTACAATAGACCAGTACAACCCAGGGATGTTGCTTGAGGTGAGAACAAGTGAAATGCACTAGCGAATTAGAATTCAGATATTTTCCTTTCAGGTGCAGGAATTGTTAACTCTGGCAGTGTACCTTATTTGTGTCATCAAATGTCTGCTTTGCTGGGACTCCAGTCCTGTTTCAAAAGCTGTTTTTATCCTGGAGCTTGTTTGTTTAGATTGGATTCTGGGAGACCAGTGCTGTAAACTACTCTCCGTGTTAATAAATTACTAAATCTGATCCTCATAAAAACAATTTTTTTGTGAGTCTACTATTTTTCCACCAGAATAAAAGAGCTGGATTTAGTAGTATCAATGCTGAAAGCCGGCCTACAGATACTTGTCTCCCAGGATTCAATGTAAATGAGCGGCCATACAAAAGCAGCTTTTGTTTATCTTCTCATCTTTAATGGACCTCTGCACTTGTGTCTATGGGTCATATGGACTTCAGTTTGCGCATTAGTTCAGCTGTAAACTGTATTATGGATATGCTGTACGTCGCATGAGTTGGAGTATTGAATGAAGTTTGGAAGGTGAATCAGATAGCACAATTCTAACCTGTGCGTTAACATGAATCTGTTTTACTTAAGTTCAATTGGACTGACATTGATTTTACATAATTTCTATAGCACTGAGCTAAAATTGGTTTTAAGTACTTGATCCTCACTTATTTAAAACAACATATTTTTCAATGTCGAAGTAAGTTTTGCCCAAATCCTGGTTGAAGGTTTGGTCATGATTAGTACTTTCATTAATTACTAATTAAACACTACTTAGTACTGTGCAAATTCTGTAACAGATACAGCAAGTCTAAACATGTATGGCTCAAAAATATTATAGAGTACTTAAGTATCATTCTACTGATGCTATTCTCGCTCCAGGTCTTATGAGATGGGAAAAGACTTATCACCTCAAAAATAAGTCAAAATGAGCATCACTGCAGGTGACACAGTAGTTCAAGTATGATTTGAAATTCACAGTCAGGCGTTCTGGTGATGCTCAGAATGTTCTTCAGGAAATCGGTATTTCCATGTCAGTTGTGGGAGTGATTGTATGCTTTTGTGCTAGCGTCCACCCAATCATCCAAGCAGCTGGTGTTCAGGACCTGAAATTTGTATTGATACTCATCAGCTAAAGTGAGTCCATGTGTCCCTGACGCAGATCAACCAATGTTTGTTTTGGGAAGGATGTAGAAGGACTGTGGTGTTGCTGTAGACATGGGAATGAAGATTAAGCCATTGAGGCATTTGAGTTCACTGGAAAATTGGGCAGGATCATTTGGAAGTCTGGTCAATGGGTAAGAGGGGTGGGCTGGGCATCCCTGAAGTACCACTGGATACAGGACCATTTAGCTGCAGTGTGTCCCAAAGCCCAATCATACTGGATTTGACTTCTCTTCTGCATTCAATTAATTGTTTAGCACTTGAATTGGGTGGTTGTTCGATGTTTACTGTAGCCTGGTGCAATCCTCAGTTCCTGACAATGGAAGATAATCAAGTTCCTCTGGCGGCACAACAGTACTACTTATAAGAACATAAGAAATAGGAGCAGGAGTAGGCCAATCGGCCCCTCGAGCCTGCTCCACCATTCAATAAGATCATGGCTGATCTGATCCTAACCTCAAATCTTCTATCACTCTCCATCCCACCCGAACCCATGTGACCTCCCGGGAGAGGCGAAAAACCAGATAAAAAACCCAATGGCCAATTTGGGAGAAAAAATCTGGGAAATTCCTCTCCGACCCATCTAGGCGATCGAAACTCGTCCAGGAGATCACTCTGTCCATATATTTTCTACAGTACTTACCTTCTGTAAAGGCGATCTCCACCCCAGCCAGGAACAGGAATAAAACCATCTCCTGAAATCTAACACAGAATTAGAACACAAGAAATAGGAGCAGAACCAGGCTACACGGCCCCTGGGCCCGCTCCACTACCCACAGGGCCATGACCATTCCGAACCTAGACTCATGTCCAATTTCCTGCCCGCTCCCCGTAACCCTTAATTCCCTTTACGTCTAGGAAACTATCTATTCCTGTATTAAATTTATTTAATGATGTAGCTTCCATAGCTTTCTGGGGCAGCAAATTCCACAAACCTACCACCCTCCTGAGTGAAGAAGTTTCTCCTCATCTCAGTTTTGAAAGAGCAGCCCCTTATTCTAAGATTATGCCCCCTAGTTCTAGTTTCACCCATCATTGGGAACATCCTCACCGCATCCACCCGATCAAGCCCCTTCACAATCTTATATGTTTCAATAAGATCGCCTCTCATTCTTCTGAACTCCAATGAGTAGAGTCCCAATCTACTCAACCTCTCCTCATATGACCACCCCCTCATCCCCGGGATTAACCGAGTGAACCTTCTTTGTACTGACTCGAGAGCAAGTATGTCTTTTCTTAAGTATGGACACCAAAACTGTATGCAGTATTCCAGGTGCGGTCTCACCAATACCTTGTACAACTGCAGCAATACCTCCCTGTTTTTATATTCTATCCCCCTAGCAATAAAAGCCAACATTCCATTGGCATTCTTGATCACTTGCTGCACCTGCATACTAACTTTTTGAGTTTCGTGCACCAGGACCCCCAGATCCCTTTGTACTACAGTACTTTCCAGTTTCTTGCCATTAAGATAATAACTTGCTCTGTGATTTTTCCTGCCAAAGTGCATAACCTCACACTTTCCAGTATTGTATTCCATCTGCCAAATCTCTGCCCACTTACTTAGCCTGTTTATGTCCCTTTGCAGGTTATTTATGTCCTCCTCACTCACTACTTTCCCTCCCATCTTGGTATCATCTGCAAACTTTGATATGTTACACTCGGTCCCCTCCTCCAAATCGTTAATATAGATTGTAAAGAGTTGGGGACCCAGCACTGACCCCTGCGGAACACCACAAGTTACTGATTGCCAGTCTGAGAATGAACCATTTATCCCAACTCTCTGCTTTCTGTTAGAGAGCCAATCCTCCACCCACGCCAGAATATTACCCCCAATCCTGTGATTTTTTATCTTGAGCAATAATCTTGTGTGGCACCTTGTCAAATGCCTTTTGGAAGTCTAAATACACTACGTCCACTGGTTCCCCTTTATCCACCCTGTATGTTACTTCCTCAAAGAACTCAAGCAAATTTGTCAAACATGACTTCCCCTTCATGAAACCATGCTGAGTTTGTCCTATTAAATTATGTTTATCCAAATGTCCTGTTACTGTCTCCTTAATAATGGACTTTGGGAAGGTACTAAAGGCTAACAAATGCATCTGGCTTTTAAGGGAAGGTGGAAAGAAAACCACTCTTGAAGCGCAACATGATCTTAGTGTGGAAGTTGGGCCTGAAGAGCATCTCCTGAACTAGAAGGGCACTGTACTGGAACTGAATCATTCCTTCAACAAAAATGGCTGTCCTTTTCAATCTGCTTTCTTTTCCATCTATCAAGTGTAAAGTTTGGCTTTCTTGTATGTGACTAGGGGAGATCCTCGGAATTAATTCTGAAATAAAATGCTGGTGTATATTTTGAAATTTTGCATCTTGCCAAAAATCTATTTTTTCCCATTTATTTTGCCTTGGTGATCATTGTTTTATTAGTTACTCCTGAAATTAAATAAAGGATTATGTTTCTTAATCACCTATAATACTTTATATGTACAGGCGAGTGTCTTTAAAAAAAACTAAGACATGCTGCACACTCTGTAAGGAATACTTTTGAATTTATACAATCAGAACATCCAATGACCCAGATTTTGCAGTCAGCGGCGAAATGATGGTGCTCGCCGCTGATCTCGAAGCTGCCCACAAAGATCTAGCGATCTCTGTGAAGTCGATTTCACACCTCTCGATGTTCATTTGAATCTGACGTCAACTCTAGGGGATCACCAACAACAGTGGTGTCATCAAGCTGGCTCAGCAGCCAGAATTGAAGAATTTGCACAGACAGCAAACCAGGAAGTAAAATGCACTGATTTTCCTTCACTTTTTAATAATTTTACAGAGAGCGAAATAAGGATTGGAACATACACATGGGATTGAGGTAGAAGCTGAAACATCATAAACAAACTTTAAAAACAATATATATTTTAAAAAATACATGACATTTTTAACAATGGAAAAATTTGACATTCCACAATTTTTTTTTAAATGTTTAGGGTCAGAACAGCTGTTCAGTAATTATGACTCCGTACGCCATTAAAAACCCAGTTACATCTCATTCAACAACGCTCAACTTTTTCAGAGTTTTTAAGACCGATATTCCAGTGTAAAAGCTTAAGTTCTGGTCAGTTCAATGATTTCAATTGATTGCCAGCTGTGGGGAGTTCAACAGCACACCCTGTGGAGGAGCAGGGAATGACTGACAGAAACTTCTGGATTTCCATTATTAATTGTGCATGCGCGTACTCCAGAAGTTGCTGTCAGATTCACAGTTGTAATGATTGCAAACACAGGCAGTTTTGCTGTCATTACAACTGCAAATTCAGGGCCAATTTTTTTCAACAGGAAATGATTTTCTTCTATGGTAGTAGACCATGAAAAATACTGGACAAACTAGTTTACTTTCTAAAGACTCAATTTTTATCTGTTTTGAATCTGTGGTAAATCTCAGCAATGAGCTAACAGCTGTGTTAGTGTAGACATGCAATGCATCCAATCAGTTTCAATTAATATTAGTTAGTTACAGTAGGTTTTCAAGCAGTTTTACACAATACCATACTAGCAAGCCAGACTAACATTGCCTTTATCATGAATAGTTTTAGTAAACTGCCGATTTTACAAAATACCTCTTGGCTTTGTGTCATTTTTATTTTTTATAATTTGTGGAAAATTTGAAAGCTTTTTCCAGCTTCGTAGAAAAGAAAACACTTCCACCAATTTAAGATTTCAGTAATTTGATCAATTTTTTCCAGGGGATTGGGTGTGGGTGTGGGAAAAACAGGTCAAATGGAAATCCAATTCAGTGGTTTTCACTGTTTTTAACAGCATGAACATGCAATAGATATATTGTGCGACATTTGCTGAATTTAGTAATAAATGTCTATTTTACAGTTCGATGTTAAAGTACATACATCAAAGAAGGTAATTTATTGCCCTTTTACTTCGAATAGCAAACAAAAACTGTTTAAGCCTTATCAAAGGAAGTGGGTTTTATTTGCTTACGTGATAGTCCCAATTTGGTTTGAGTTTGTAGTGATGTTGCAATGTAAGCATTGCTTGTAGCTGATGTCACAAGCTGGATTAAAGGCCAGAAATTCCTGATGAGTTAATGTTTGATCTTTTTGTATCAATTATGGTGCTAACATCCAAATTCATTGTTTCCATGACTTGTTTTGGCCTGTTTAATGGGTGTGATCATACTTAATAGGTGTGATCATACCTGTAAAGTTATTTAAAACCTGGGTATTGTAGAAGAGATTTTTAGATTTCCATTTATAATCGCAATTGGGGACTGAATTAGCCTTGAATTTGAACTCCTATTTGGTACTATAAATTCTATGTGCTTTGACATTTTGGAAACTCTTATTTTATTTGTTATAGTTGTAGGCGTAAACATAATTTTCTGCCTTTGCATACTGAAATAGAAGGCAATGGTGCCAAGAAAATACAATTGCTGCCAGCCTCCCTTAATATCCTGGCGGTGTACAGTTTTACACTCACTTACTGATTTGATGGCTCTGTACTGCTAAGAAGTCGGGTGGGGGTCATTAAAAAAACTGCACCGCTTGTATATACACCAATTTTACAGTGTTGGTAAACAAGACAAGAGAAAACAAAACTGCTGGATGGATTTAGACACAAGAATGAGAATTTTGAAATTGAGAGCAAGGGGTTTTGGGGAGCCTTGCTGTTTGGTTATGAATATGTTTTCAATATTTCCATTTTTGAAAAAAAAAGTGATGGTGTATCAAAACTGCAGCTTTATTTTGTTTTGTAGGAATCAAGTACTAGTTTCCTTTAAATACATGGCTCTGCTGTGTTTTAAGCATACGTTGCATTCTGCACAGTCAGTGATTCCAGACGTCATTTGTACTCCTCATGCCAGGCACCTAAAGTTAATTTTCTGAGGGGAAGGGGGCTGCTGAATTTGTGATCATCCCTGTGGCACCAATGATGGCTTCGGTGAGTGATAATTATGAGTACAGTATAGCTCCGATTATTTTACATAGCTGGATCAGGAATAATTCCAAGTATGCAGCTATGGTTACAAAAGCAACTATGGAGGAAGATGAATGCAATCAACTACAGCAGAGAGCTTGAGGAGTAGTTCAGGGAAAGCTTTGTAGTCCCATTAAAAGTTAAATTGAACCACAACATGGGGCTACATAAAGTTGAAATGATAGCTCTGTAATGTCATTAAGCATTGAACTAGCCCAAAATGTTAGTAATAAATTAATAAATAATATCCAATTTAATTGGTAAGTCATGTTTTACAGGTCTTAGTTAATGGGTATTTATAAATTTATGATAGCCATTTATCTTTTTATACTAAAATCTACAAAGACATTTATATGCTGGATTTTCTGCTTGAATATCTGAATTCTGTTCCAGTCAGGCTTGCCTCAAAAATTACCATTTTATCCCTGTAGTCTATTTAACGATTTTGCCCACCTCAGACTAAAATATTAGGGGGTGGCTCTTGTGTTCATTAAAATAATTTATCACAACCGTATTGATTGATGCAAGAGGGAAAGTTGCAGGTTTAAGGGTATCGTTACATAAGATAGTGTAAAAGTGTCGGTCTTACTGATGGTTCCCGTTACCATGGTGTGGGGCGTGTTTCAACATTTAAGGAATTTTCTTACGGATCGCTTTATATTATTTTACGCTTTGTTACTTACAGGGTGTTGCTATTGCTTCCTATATTTTGTCTTGATTATAAAGTGGCTAAAATATATGGAGGCATACAACTGAAGTGTAAAGTATACTGTGGTTCAGCATTTGAAACCAAAAATAATTTATTCCAAAGGGATTTATTCTGGAGTGTATGTATAGATTCAGTTCTATTTGGCTTCAAATGCTGAATCACAGTAAACTTCAAAATGTTGTAAAGTTCACCAATAATGTATTGAAATCAAAACTTCTTTTGAGGGAAGGTACATGCCCCCAGACCTTCCTAGAAATAAATTTTACGCCATCAGAGCTCACTTCCCCCTTCAAAAAAAAATCTAAACCCACCATTGCACATCCAAAATTGCACTTGTGTGGACTTTAGTTGTATTTGCGGGGGAAAAAATCTAATGAAATATTGGGCTGGATTTTGCTGTAAAAAAGCAGTGCACACAGTTATTTATGTGCAAATCGGACAGCAACATACGGCGACCGCATATGCGCAGTTAAACGCGGAAGCTGCTGCCGAGATGCTCTGCTCCTCCAAAAGCTGCACGAAAGCAGCATTTCACCGTCTGACACACCATTCAAATGTCTTGAATGGTGTGAAGTTCCTGTACTTACCTCATAGCTATGTACTAAGCTCATCAAAAAATGTTGGGGCTTGTCCATTCCAGTCTAAGTACCCTTTTAATGGCGTGGTAAGTCTTAATTACTGCCAAACAACCTCTCTGACACTGAAAATTAACTTTTACAAGTGTGGAGTCTCATTCCTTCAGTTTTTAATTATTGTTGGAGATTTTTTTTTTAATGACATTTTTTGTTTGCTTTTTTTTTTCTTACACTTATCTCTCTCTCAATCCCATCTTTCTTTGGCTGTCTTTTATTTTGCTTCCTGTACATGATTTGGCATTGAACTATGTATTCTAACTGACACATCCTGGTTCAAACTCTGCCCATTGCTTTTATAGGTGCATCTTAAGTCGTGATAAGTTCATGTCCCATTGTAACTACTTTTTACATGTCATATGTGAGACCACTGGGTTCCAGATTTCACTGGTAAACAAAGTGAATTGCAGAATGTGAACAAAAAACAAGTAGTAAAATCGAATGTAATAAAAGGAATTTAACTTATACAGTTGCCGTCAAGCAGTGGTCTCGTCATAGAGTTTTATTCAAGCATGTATTTGATGTATATTGGGGCAGATTTTGCTGTGGATATGACCGTACTCTGAGAGTCCACCGTCATACCGCCTTTGAAGTTGACCGCAAGTTCTAGCACTTGCACTAAATCCCGAACTTGCGATCTGTCAAGTTATACCTTGACAGATGATCCACACCGACGGGGAAATACTTATTGCTGGCGCAGAGTTGGGCTAATTTTTTTTAAATTCGCTTATGGGATCTGGGCATCGCTGGCAAGGCCAGCATTTATTGCCCATCCCTAGTTGCCCTTGAGAAGGTGGTGGTGAGCCATCTTCTTGAACTGCTGCAGTCTGTGTGATGAAGGTACTCCCACAGTGCTGTTAAGTAGGGAGTTCCAGGATTTTGACCTAGCGACGATGAAGGATCGGCGATATACTTCTAAGTCAGGATGGTGTGTGACTTGGAGGGGAACTTGGAGGTGGTGTTCCCATGCGCCTGCTACCCTTGTCCTTCTAGGTGGAAGAGATCGCGGGTTTGGGAGGTGCTGCTGAAGAAGCCTTGATGAGTTGCTGCAGTGCATCTTGTAGATGGTACACACTGCAGCAACAGTACGCCAGTGGTGGAGGGAGTGAATGTTTAAGGATGGGGTGCCAATCAAGCGGGCTGCTTTGTCCTGGATGGTGTCGAGCTTCTTGAGTGTTGTTGGAGCTGAACTCATCCAGGCAAGTGGAGAGTATTCCATCACACTCCTTACTTGTGCCTTGTAGATGGTGGAAAGGCTTTGGGGAGTCAGGAGGTGAGGCACTTGCTGCAGAATACCTAGCCTCTGACCTGCTCTTGTTGCCACTGTATTTATGTGGCTGGTCCAGTTAAGTTTCTGGTCAATGGTGACCCCCAGGATGTTGATGGTGGGGGATTCGGCGATGGTAATGCTGTTGAATGTCAAGGGGAGATGGTTAGACTCTCGCTTGTTGGAGATAGTCATTGCCTGGCACGTCTGTGGCGCGAATGTTACCTGCCACTTATCAGCCCAAGCCTGAACATCGTCCAAGTCTTGTTGCGTGCGGGCATGGACTGCTTCATTATCTGAGGAGTTGTGAATGGTGCTGAACACTGTACAGTCATCAGCAAACATCCCCATTTCTGACCTTGTGTTGGAGGGAAGGTCATTGATGAAGCAGCTGAAGATGATTGGGCCTAGGACACTGCCCTGAGGAACTCCTGCAGCGATGTCCTGGGACTGTGATGATTGACCTTCAATCACCACAACCATCTTCCTTTGTGCTAGGTATGACTCTAGCCAGTGGAGCATTTCCCCCCTGATTCCCTTTGACTTCAGTTTTACTCGGGCTCCTTGATGCCACACTCGGTCAAATGCTGCCTTGATGTCAAGGGCAGTCACTCTCACCTCACCTCTGGAATTCAGCTCCTTTGTCCATGGCCTTGACATTGAAAGGGTTGCAAACAGAAACAGCTACTGGATAAGATATTAACTTTAGGTAGAGAATATGATGGTGAGCAAATGGCACCCTTTTGCTGTCGCCATTCTCCTTAATATAGTTTAATTAAAATTTTCCCATAGCAATGTGATAGAAAAACAATGGGAGAAATCAGCAATAACTGAGGAAGAGGTCTTCTGGATTCTCTAAATTTGCTTTTTTTTTGCTTTTAGTTTTGGTAATGTTTGATTCTCTTTTCAGATATGGAGTCTGGGGAGCGGTTGACATCTACTTCCTCTGCCCCTTCTTCTACATCTTCAGCATCCTCTACAGTCACAGCATCAGCTGCTTCTAAGGGCAGCCTTTCCACAGGAGCTGCAGGGTTTGGCTCCACACTGTCGACCTGCGGTAAGGACAGTACTCTGCTTCTAGAACTCGCTGTCACATTAAGCTCATTGCTGAAACATAGAATTTCAGTGAAACCTGTAAATTAGGGACATCTAAGGGGCTGGCATGCGGTGTCCTTTATTTGCAGGTGGCTTTATTTCCAAAATGGTGATTGTATGTACAGTAAACTGGATGAGCCAATTATCTCGGGATTGGTAGTATCTCCTGCAGCATTCCTTTTTTTATCGCTCTCACCCGGATCGTGCCTACTTCTGGAGACCTGCCAGCGGGATATGATTTTAGTTTATATTTTCTGTTCGTTGGGTTTCCCAGTTCATTGCCATCTTGGGGTCCTTTTCCATTGAGGGAGGGATGTCCTGATCCTGGGATCTTCTACGGGATCTGCAGCCTCCACAGGTCAAGGCAGCTGCTGTAGGCCGAGTGCCTGGGAGATGCCAGTCAAATTGGGGGGGCAGGGGGGTGGATTAATGTCCTGCAGCTCCTGTCCGGGATCCCATCCCTCTGTGCTGTAGCTGCTAATGTTTGAAGCACTGGGGGGTGGGTAGGGGGCTATTAGCAGCTCAGCAGTACCGGTGGAGTGAGATGTGATCCTTCAATTGCAGCTTTACTTTTTCCTGCTCGCGTGTTTTCAGTTGGGTTTTGAGTGCTCGGCTTGCCCCTGTTGATCGCAGTCTGACCGGAGCTTTTCTCCTGTGCAACTGCTTTCACACGTGCCCCTCTGCTCTGTAATTAATACTGTTTTAAATTAGAAATATCTGATAATATTTGACAGGAATGGAAAAAATGGATTCCACCACCTGAAGTTGAAATGCTGCGTTGCTCAACAGACTGAAGTTTGAAGGACTGCACAGTTAGGGTCGCCAAGCCTAGTTGGAGGCATAATCACCAATGTTCCTGTTTAGCTGCTGGACTGCGCAGCGATCTGCAGGTCCTGCGCAGCCGACTCCATGGTGTTCTAATGTCAAAAAACGTGCATGCGCGGCAAATTGAATGGGCCACGCAGCACTTAAAGGGGCCACGCACCCAAAAAAAATTGTGGGGAACATTGATAACTGCATGTCATTGGATCACATGACTATTACAAATGTTATTGCATTTACCTTACAACAGTTGGGTTACCCTTGTATTTGACTCTTTTTGCTCATGGCTTTGCGCCAGCAACTGTTGTGCAAGAAGTTCCAAGAAGCAGGCGTGAACTGGCGAAGAGGGGGAAACTGAGAAATTACAGCACAGGAGGAGGCCCTCAGTCAATGGTGCTCTCTCCTGTAGCCCCCAGATCCTTATATATTCCCCCTTTTCAGATATTTATCCCGTTCCCTTTCTTATTAAATATTTGTCTTTACCTCTATAGCCAGCTGTGGTGAAGGATCCCATGGACTAATCGCTCTCAGTTGAAGAATCTTTTCCTCCCTTCCCCTTCCACTTTATTGGCTGCTCCTCCTCCATTGTTGCTCCCACTCCATGTTGTTGCTGCTGTTCTTGGCTCTGCAAACAATGATGGTGCTCATCCCTACCCCACCTGCTTGAGCCCCAATCTCCCACTCCCCTTCTCTTTCCCCGAGATCTCATTCCCCAGTTTCCATCTGTCCCCGAGATCCTATCTCTCCCAAGCACCCATTTCCCATCTCTCCCAGAGTCCCCATTCCTCAGTCTCCATCTCGTCCCCGCCCCACCGATCCCCCTACCCCGATTTTGGAGCATCCCGCCTCCGAATTCAGAGACCCCCTCCCACGAATGCTGAGACTTCCCCCACCCCAGACCCCTTCCTGAGTGTCGACATCCATAATTTCCGAATCATTGGCCCTCTCCCAACTGCGCTCCACCTGAGGACGTGACGTGACGATGCGGGTACAATGTGGCGGGTAATTTTATGTCATGATCGCTACGTTAATAATTTCCATAAAAAATCCAATTATCTTCCAGGCTACTAGAGGCAGCCACCTGGAGACCCATGCCCCATTTCACGAGAGTACCAGTCACTCCGGTGCATTTCCCAGCTTTTGTGGAATGAGGAGTTCTTTACCTAGCATCCATAGCAGCAGAGGAACCCCTCTATCCCGGAGATCGAGCATTTCTCTAGCGCTATAGACTCTGGGTAAAGAGAGACCCACAAAAGCAGAGTTTTTTTTCACCCATTGCCACCTTGCACTTACCTGTGTGTCCAGTGTTTTAAATTACAAACTGACTTGGTTCATTGAAGGCTGTCCGTAGTTCGTAGCATGCGAATGTCCGTGGTTTCAAAGTGGAGCTTGTATCTATTATAATGCAAGTTATTTGGGACTGTCAATAAGTGTCTTTTTTTTGCACGTGTCCATTTTTGGGGGTGTCCATTTGTAAAGGTTTTACTGTACATAGAATAGCACAGAAACTGGCTGTTTGGCCCAACTTGTCTGTGCTGGTGTTTATGAGCCTCCTCCCATCCTACTTCATCTAACCCTATCTGCATATCCTTCTATTCCTTTCTCCCTCATGTACATGTGCTATTTGCCTCAACTATGCCGTGTGGGAGCAAGTTTCACATTCTAACCAATCTCTGGGTAAAGAAGTTTATCCTGAATTCTTTATTGGATTTATTAGTGACTATCTTATATTTATGATTCCTAGTTTTGGACACCCTCACAAGTGGAAACATCTTCCCTACGTCTACCCTGTCAAACCTCTTCATAATTTTAAAGACCTCTATCAGGTCACCCCTCAGCCTTTTCTTTTCCAGAGAAAAGAGCCACAACCTTTTCAGTCTTTCCTGATAAGGTATCATCCTTGTAAATCTCTTTTGCACCTTCTCCAGTGCCTCTCTATTCTTTTTGTAATATGGAGACCAGAACTGTGTACACTATATTGTTCCTGATTGTTCAGTATTTTGGAGATGGTGACTGGTTTCCTGCATGCACAGTGCATTGAATAAAGCAAAAAAAAATTATAATTGGTTTATCTTCATTCTGGTTGAAGTTCAAGAATTTAAAAAAAAACTTGGGGAATTTTCCCAGCCCTGGGGAGGCAAGACTGCTGGGAAAATGGCAGAAACTGGGAGTGGGTACCGAACCCGCTCTCAACCCGCCTCCTTGCCATCTTCCCGGGAGATGGGTCCCCAACTCGCACAGGGACCCGGGTCCCCAACTCGCACAGGGACCCGCCTCCTCAAGGCGGGAAGGGGATTAGAGCCAATTAACTGCCTGTTAACAGATAGTTAACGGGCAGTTTTGAGGCTTATCCCCATTTTACCCCGCAAGTGCGGGCTTCCCGACAGCTGCGAACTTCGCCAGGGTCAGCGAGGCGAGCAGTGGGTCTTCGGGGATGAGAGGGATCGAAAAGTCCACTGTGGAGGCGAGTGATGGGTGCAAGTGTGGAGAGGTGAGTGTAAAGTGTTAGAAAAAGATTACTTACCTTTGCTTCTTCCTGCAGACTTCAACCCTTGGGGATCTCAATGGCAAAGATGACAGAATTCTGCTGAGGAAATGGGTTTTGGTGAGCCTCCAGTGCAAGGGCTCACCTTAGAACAGAGATTCGGTGTTTGACAGCTTGTAAAAGCTGTCAAACGCTGACAATTCATCTGTCAAAATTTTTCGACAGATGAAACGTCATATGCTGACGTCCTCTGTCACTGGCTTTCCCTTAATTGGCCGTCTAAGCCCGCAGGGCGGGCTTAACAAGGTCAATCAAGGGAAAATAGTGTGGGTTGGCCGGATGTCGTTGGGGGTGGGACTGAAACCCGACAACCAGCAGTCCTGCCCCCATTGACAAAATCTAGCCCATAGTCTTCAAATGAAATTTGCATAAATCAGTGACCAGTTTTAATTTCTTGGCCTCTAACTATTTAGCAATCATACAGATTTTAAAATATTCTGTCGAAATTTGTGGCAAAACTGAACTTCAGAGAGTGAAAGGAATTGAGGTTGAAATGTAATAGTAAGCAAAGAAGAAAGAAAAGGCCTTTTTTGATTAATTTCATCATTGCCTGTAGAATTCTCTACTAATGTTTCCTGTAGAAATATTTATTAGATATAACTACAGTATTGTACTTTCTGGAATTTTACCTTTAAAGTGCATTTTCCTCAAATATAATTTCTCTCCAAGGTCTTTGAATGTGTTGTCACCTTCCAAATCCATTCCCATTTCTCCCATAACTACCTGCTTCAATCCCTCCAATTAGGTTTCTGTACCATCCACAACACCAAAGTGGCTCCAAATAAAGTTATGAATTAAATTCTCCATGATTGTGACCATGGTGCATTATCCCTCCTCACTGTCCTTGACATGGTTGATCACACAATCCTGCTCCAGTACCTGTTCGCTCCCTCACTTGGTTCCAGTGTCATCTATCCATTCGCAGCCGGAGCATTTCTAGAAATGGCTTCTTTTTCTAACCTGGCATCGTCACCTTGGGCGTCCCCCAAGGATCCATCATTGGCCTCATCCTCATCTACATGCTTCCCCTTGGTGGCATCATTGGCAAACACTTGACCGACATCCAATCGTGGATGAGCAGTAAATTCCTTCAGCTAAATATTGGGAAGACAAAAGCTATCATCTTTGACCCTGCAACAAACTATACCGATTCCATCCCCCTACCTGTGCCCTGTTCTACGCCAAGCTGGGCTACCGACTTGGTATCCTCCCCATTACAGAAACTACATACTTCCACTTCCGGAACATTGTCTGTCTCTGCTGCTCCCTCAGCCCATCCACAGTGAAACCCTCATTCATGCCTTTACCACCATCAGACTCAATTCTCCAGTGGTCTTTGGGCTGGCCTCCCATCCTACACCCTCCATAAACTTCAGTTTGGCCAAAACTCTGCTTCTTGTATCCTATCCTGCACATGGTGCTGCTTGCCGATCACCCCTGTGCTTGCTAACCAACATTGGCTCCTGGTCCCCCAGTGCCTGAAAATTAAAATTCCCATCCATGTGTTTACATCCCTCCAGTGGCCTCATCTCTTCCTATCTCTGTAACCTCCTTAAACCCTACAACCCCTAGATCACAGCCATTTAATTATTTAGTCTTTTGTCATGTCAGAGGGCACTGTATTTTACTAAGGTACCCTAAGCTAGTGGTTTCCTACATTACAACAGTGACTACACTTCAAAAAGTACTTCATTGGCTATAAAGCGCTTTGGGACGTCTGGTGATTGTGAAAGGCGCTATATAAATGCAAGTCTTTTTTTTGTCTATTTGCAGCCTCTTACTTATTTCTTTTTAAGTTGTAATTGTACCGTAGGTTCAAATTTATTAAATTATTTTCAGATGTCTTGCTTGTTACTTAGACACAAGTGTTATAGAAATATGTGCTAGCCTTCTGTGTATTGCTTTCAAACATTCATCTCTGGTTGTACCAGTGGAATTTCAAAACCATGGGTGAGATAATGTTCAGTGTATTCTGATTAGGCTGCATGGTTACAGATTTTCATATATCTATTATGGAAAAAATGTTTGAAATGTAATTGGTAGTAATTTACAAAATGTGAGAAGCATTTAACTGTATAGAGTTTAGAAGAATGAGAGGGGATCTCATTGAAATGTATAAAATTCTGACAGGGCTGGATGCAGGGAGGATGTTTCCCCTGGCTGGGTGGGGTGGGGGGGGTGGGGGGTGGGTGTCTAGAACGAGGGGTCACAGTCTCAGGATATGGGGTAGGACATTTAAGACTGAGATGAGGAGAAATTTCTTCACTCAGAGGGTGGTGAACCTGTGGAATTCTCTACCACAGAAGGCCGTGGAGGCCAAGTCACTGAATATATTTAAGAAGAAGGAGATAGATAGATTTCTAGACACAAAAGGCATCAAGGGGTATGGGGAGAGAGCGGGAATATGGTATTGAGATAGAGGATCAGCCATCATATTGAATGGCGGAGCAGGCTCGAAGGGCCGAATGGCCTATTCCTGCTTTTATTTTTCTATGTTTCTATATACATGAAGTTGGTGTTGAATGTTTTCATACTACTTGCTTCAAAATACATTTAACATTCTTTTGTTTACTCCCCAATATAATTTTTTTAAATACCTTTTTGTTCAATTTCAGGGCAAATGTTTAGAGCAGCAGCTGGAGATCAGCCTTTTAATTTGTCTGCAGTATCGAGTGCCTTCCCAATGGTTAACCACGCAGCCTTTGGACTGCACACTACAAGCTCAGGGCGTTCAGAGTTTGGCGGCCTGGGAACAATTGGTGCATCAACAGCCTTAGTGGGACACACACAACTATCATCTTTTCCAGGTACTTCAAATTTTTTATTTAGTTTTTTTTCATTAATGTCAATCCACAGTGTGATAAAAGATTTAAGCCCAGAAATTTGGCCACGCAGCACCCTAGG
The DNA here is from genome assembly GCF_052327205.1 of Somniosus microcephalus. Classification (NCBI taxonomy): domain Eukaryota; kingdom Metazoa; phylum Chordata; class Chondrichthyes; order Squaliformes; family Somniosidae; genus Somniosus; species Somniosus microcephalus. The sequence continues at coordinate 267,017,337 of NC_140990.1, read as the reverse complement.
CGTTAACTGGCCTACTAAGGTCCCAATATAGTGGGCAGGAAATGCACGTACTTTCTGGCCAGAAGTGCGCCACCTGTCATATTATTTAAGATAGATGCACTGGCGACAGGAGTGCACAGCGGCAACATTTAAAGGGCACAATAATTTATTTAAATTAGTGTCCTGCACTACTTGCTGGGCTGGTTTTCGATTTTCAAATGCACCAGTGCTTCACTTGCCACGTGCTGAACTCACACAGCACAACGTGATGCTAACCACAGGAAGGCACCCTCACCAACGATATTTAAAGGGGTCGTGCAGTACTTGCAGGTTAGTTGCTGATTTATCATTTCAGGTTGCTGGTTGACTTCTGGATATTTATTGGTTTGTTTATCACTCTGGAAAGTTCACTTTGTCTAAGCAAATAAAGATTTTGCTAGTGTTGCACTGTTTTTGGTTGCCTCAGAAATCGTTTGGCTGCAGACATGGGTGGTCTCATCGGGCTGCCTTTGATGCTGGAGGATGAGGGGGAGCAGCAAGGAAGGTACCACGGAGCAGAAGTTGCCAGAAGAGGGGGGTTGGGGGGAAGGGGGAGGAGGGCACTGAACAGGAGGCCATATCCATAGAGGGTCTTCAGAGAACACTTTTCCTACATTAACTTTACTCGGGAGCAATGTATGAGGGTAACTGAGGAGAATTATTTTTACACAACGAATGTTATGATTTGGAATTAATACCTGAAAGGTTGGTGGAAGCAGATTCAATAGTAACTTTAAAAAGGGAATTGGATATATACTTGAAAAGGAAAAATTTGCAGGGCTATGGGGAAAGAGCAGGAGAGCGGTTTCAAAGGGCTGGCATGGACACGATGGGCCGAATGGCCTCCTACTCTGAGTATGATTGAGTCACAACAAACAACACAAAATCCAGAACAAAAACAGATTTATCAATCAACTCAGTTACATCTCTATCTGATAGTTTACGCAAATAATTAAGACTCTGTCTTGTAGCAGCCCTTAGTGCCTGTCTTGCGTGTTCCTTTCCCTATCCTAGTGTTCCTACAAGGTGTTTCCCCAGTGGCTACAGCATGGGAGGTGGAAGACTGCTGAGCTTCCATTGAGGACACTTCAGATGGCCACTCCAGTGCAGTGCTGAGGGAGTGCTGCACTGTTGGAGGTGCTGTCTTTTGGATGAGACGTTAAACTACTCTTTCAGGTGGACGTAAAAGATCCCATGGCACTATTTCGAAGAAGAGCAGGGGAGTTATCCCCGGTGTCCTGGCCAATATTTATCCCTCAACCAACATAACAAAAACAGATTATCTGGTCATTATCACATTGCTGTTTGTGAAGCTTGCTGTGCGCACATTGGCTGCCACATTTCCCACATTGCAACAGCAACTCCACTTCAAAAAGTACTTCATTGGCTGTAAAGTGCTTTGAGATGTCCGGTGGTCATGAAAGGCGCTATGTAAATGCAAGTCTTTCTTTCTTTCATGCTGGACGACCTTGAGCAGCTCTGGGCCTAGAGGGCCCAGCTGCAGACTGCACAATCTTGACATAGGCCGGAGCAGTCTGGCCTGACTGGTGGTATGACACCAGCAAGGGCACTGGTGAAGTGGCTGGCGAGGAATCAGGCATGCTGTCATTCTAGGAGAGGACAGCAGGTGCCTCTGCTATGGAGCCATGGCTATTCTCCTGGGACCGGCGCCTCAGCACTCATATGGCTCTGTAGAGTGGAGGCCCCTGTCGATTTTGTTCCCCAGAGCCTGTGTGGAAGTGGTGTGAGCTGCGCTTCTGTGCTGCTATGGAAGTTGCCAGCAGAGGCTCCATCACAGTGGGTGCCACTTTGTTGTTAATGGAGCTGACCGTTTCGTCCATGTTGAACAGAACGGTCTTGATGCTGTGCGCAAAGCCTTGAGACAAGTTGGAGCTGGACTCTTCCATGCTCAGCTACATTTTGCGCAGCTTTCTGGCAGGCGCCCAGTGCATCTAGCATTTCCTGGTAGGTGCCTATGAGCCTTCTTTGGTAGCCTGGATCCTCAAAGTCAGCATATAAGTCCTCTGCAGCAGAACTAGTATACGACCTTACCTTCTGGTGAGCTTGCACAAATGGCATCCAATCTCCATGCCCTATCTCCTGTGCACTTGTGCCTAGTGAGTCACCACGTGTAGATGACACCTCTAACCTGGCCTCTAAAGTACACGTGATGCCATTATCTGAGCTGGTGCTTACTAGAGTCAGATCGAGTGACGTGCACCTTCCTGAAGGCTCACCTTCTCTTCCTCGACTGGCACTGGGGCTTCCAAATTCTCAGCTCCTGAATTGAAAGAGAGGGATGAGGGTTAGCTTTTTGGTGTGAAGGAAGAGCAGAGAGAGAGAGCAGTATGCCCACATTTATAATGGGTTTTATAATAGGTTTTATCTGTAGAAACTCATGACTCAAAACAGTCTGAACCTGGGCTGTGCGATTTAGTCATTGGAGTACCACAATTTTTCTTTCATGTTTTCTGAAATTGTTTTTCATCTGGCTTTTTTCTTCATCAGTAACTAAAATTTCTAATGCCCAAAATAAGGGTTTAAACATTATATAAAAATCAACCAACTTTATTACACAATAATATGATTAAATGTATCCATTTAGTTGTTTTTTGTGTCTTTCAATGTCTTTATGAAAGGTTTTCGTTAAAGCTCTCGGCCTCTCCCAAAAGCCTGGGCTTGGAGTTACAGGAAACTCTCGTTTAAATGGCACCTAAATATCCGGAATTCTCTATTAACCGGCAAAATTCATACTCTGAAAACAACACCTCAATAACTGGAAATGTTGCAGAGTCCCGAGTCTCCCGCGGTGGCCGAGTTAGTCAGTGAGGGTAGTTCTCCAAACTGCCACTATTCGGCTTCTTGGCGCTGTCGGAAGTCCGAACACCTCAATAACAGGAGGCTGTCTCCCGCGCTGCCGGTAGTCTCTTCCGATCTGCCATTTTTCTGTGTGTCTCTCCATCTTTATCGTGAATTATCTCCCCCCATCTTGCATTATGGAATTCCCAAAAGTTGGTCCAAGCAAAAGGACTTGGAATAAGTGTACAGTCAACTACAGTACTGTATACAGTCGTTTACTGTATAAGTTTTGTTTTACTGTTAAGTAATTAAAGAGTTATGGATTACCCTCAACTGGCAGTACTGTACTTAATCAAACATCTCCCACCATCCATTTAACACAACATTCTGTAGGTGAGTGCCCAATTATTGTATACTGCATATTTCTTGATTTTTTTTATTTTTGTTTGTTAAAATTAGCCTCGGTAGATAACCCTCTCCGTCATCCGGAATTTTTAATCAACCGGCACCATCCCGGTCCCGTCGGTGCTGGATACCAAAGAGTTTCCTGTAATATATTTACCCAGAACTGTGACGCTGTGAGCTGAATTTAGATTCTGCAGTCTGAACATGTGCAATATACTTAATTTCCCAGGATACATCCATACCATTCAGTCAGCTGTACTGCCGGATTTTTTTTCTTCAGCTTCTAGCGATTTCCACTCACGTTTTTCAAAATTACTTGAAAAGCTAGAGGATCAATGTCAAATTCTTTATTTAGGTAAAATTTATTTTGAGATTTCTTTTAAAAACAGAAGCTGTCCTTTTAACAAGAGTGCGTGTGTGGAAAGAAGACAGACTGATGTTTACACACCTGTACAAACTTCAAAAAAATGTATTCAGCTGAGAGACAGAGGGTCTTTTCCTGGTGTAATTAGTTCCTTTTCCCAAAAAAATTCAACTTTGAAGCAAACAACCTCTAATTAACCTGATATTAGCGGTTGTGTTGACAGTGGAGACAGCTACAATTATTTCAACTATCACCTGTGCTCTGTTGACAGAACGGCCTCTAATTATTTTAATTAAAAAAGTGACAGTGTATCTGAAATGCTTTAATCAGAGAGAGAAAAGGTGCTGAACTGAATGTTGAGAACATGGGTGAAAGTCCTTGAATGTACTATTAAATTGATTGAATTCAAATGTTTTGAATGTATGTATTTTACAAAGTTGTACTGTAGTTAGATGGCAATAAATTCAGTGCACTCAGCATAAAACCTCCCATTATTGTTTATGCATCTTACGCTGGTTTCAAATAACTAAAGCGTTCAATAATGGTACTTCTGATCTCAATCTCTCTGCTCCCCTCTCCGCCCCCTTCGGCCCCCCTCCTCTCCGCCCCCTTTCGCCCTCCTCTCCGCCCCCTTTCGCCCTCCTCTCCGCCCCCCTTCGCCCTCCTCTCCGCCCACTCTTCCTTCCCTTGCCCTCACCCTTCCCCTCTCTGCTCCCTCCCTTGCCTGCTCTTCCTCCACTCCCTTGCCCTTTCACTCCCCTTCCCTTGCCCTTTCCCACCCCCTCCTTTGCTTCACCCTCCCCTCTCCGCCCCGTCCCTTGGCCACTCTTCCTTCCCTTGCCCTCTCCCACCCCTTCTTTTGCCCTCACCCTTCCCCTCTCCACCCCCTTCCTTGCCTCCTTCCCATGCCATCTTGCCCTCCGCCCCCTCTCGTGCCCCCCCTCCTATCCTTCTTCTCCACTCCTCCCGTTCACATTCTCTCCTCCCCCTCTGCTTTCGTCCTGTCTTTTTGAAGATATTCTGCAGGATTGGAGACTCAGAAGAGAGTACATAATAAGGATAGAATTTGAAACAAATTAATTTCTAATCAGTAATGTTTTTGAAATTGTGAGTAAATATATTTTTAAAAAGTTACATGGCTGAATAAAATGTTTAATACTTCTTCACAATTAGCAAAAGAACAAGATGGCAGCCAAACTGGCACAGAACGCTCAGAATCTTCTTACACAATCACCCCATTGTGCAATAATTCTAAAAAATTTACATAGGCAATTTCCATTATAAATTTGGAAGTACAAATTGATAATAGGAAAATTTGTCAAAAATCGTTACAACAGGAACTGAAATCGTACTGACAAGAACTGCACTTAGACGCAAGGGCCCGGAGTTTGCGGTCAGTGGCAAAGTGACAGCAATTGCCGCTGACCTTGCAGAAAGATGCCCACAAAGATCTCGCGATCTCTGTGGTGAAAACTTGAACTTTCTTGATGTTAAATTGATTGTAGCGCTGTCAAAAGGGGATCCCCAGCGGAGAGCAGCAGTGATGTCATCAAGTGGTCTAAGCAGCTAAACATTGAAATTATCAGAATATAAAAAGAAATAGTAAAGTATTCTATCGACATATAAACAACAAAAGGAAAATTGGGATACACAAGATAAACTCATAGGTAATTACCATGAAGTGGCAGAAATATTGAATAGTTACTTTGCCTCAGTTTTTACCAGGGAGACCAACAAGGTGGATGTGATGTTAGAAGAAGAGATCAAAAAGGATATCAAGACATTTAAGATAGAAAGGGGGGAGATTATAAACTCGACATTCGGCCCAGCTGGTCTATGCCAGTATTTATGCTCCACACGAGCCTTCTCCCACCCTACTTCATCTCATTCTATTGGCCTTCTTAAATAATAAAATTTCTTCTATTACTGTAAAATGATTTTTAGAGAATATAAAATTGTTGTTTTTTCCATACAAACCTCACTCAGTAGGTCATATATTTGCCACATGGCAAGACAGGAGACTTGTTCTCATGATTCTCTAAATGATGCTAATCAGCCAGCAACCAGTAGGCATGTGACACAAGCCTCATGACAACTCTCTTTTCAGTTTCCCTTCCACTTCCGTCCCAATCCCCATGGGAAGGTGTGACAGCGACTGGGAAATCAGCAGAGTTGGGGTTGAGGTTCAAACTGCAGTAGAGTGGAACCTAATGACGTACAACTTCATGACAGTCCTGAATATTTTATATTATAGAAGATACAAGGGGCACTGTGGAACGACAGACGCTCGCAAATTACAAACTGATGTACCAAACCCTATTAGCTTAGTGTATTTTACACCTTAAAACAGGGAGCACTGTATTTTTCCTAAGGTGATGAGCTCAAACCTGAACAAAGTGCCCCAAATGAAGACTGACCAGCAATTTGTGTGACTACAGCAATGCATATGAAAATTCAGTAGAAATGGGAATAGTGCCAGAGGACTGGTAAACAGCTAATGTTCCTGTATTCAAAAAGGGAAATAGAACAAATCCAGGCAACTATAGACCAGTTAGCTTAACGCCGGTGGTAGGAAAGATATTAGAATCTTTTCTCAAAGATGTAATAAAAAAATCTAGAAATCGAAAATATAATAGTCGGCACTGATTTCAAAAGGGGAGGTCATGCTTGACCAACCTTATTGAATTCTTTGACGAAGTAACAGAGAATAGACAAGGGTAATGCAATGGATGTAATATTCATGGACTTTCAAAGGAATTCAGTTAGGTAGATAGTAGACTCATGACTAAGGTCAGAGTATGTGGAGTCGGGACAAGAATGGATAGCAAACTGGCTACAAAACAGAAAACCGCAAACCGCTTGCAGGTCGTTACTCAGACTGTCGGAAGGTGGGAAATGGTATTCCACAGGGATCGGTGCTGGGACCACTGCCATTTAAATGATTTGCACTCTGGAATCAGAAGTACAATATCAAAATTTGTGGATGACGTCAAATTGTTTTTAAAAATTTGTTCATGGGATGTGGGCGTCGCTGGCAAGGCCAACATATATTGCCCATCCCTAGTTGCCCTTGAGAAGGTGGTGGTGAGCCACCTTCTTGAACCGCCTCAGTCTGTGTGGTGAAGGTACTCCCACAGTGCTGTTAGGGAGGGAGTTCCAGGATTTTGACCCAGCGACGATGAAGGAATGGCGATATACTTCCAAGTCAGGATGGTGTGTGACTTGGAGGGGATCATGTGAGGTGGTGCATTTTGGTAGGAGGCCACCTACTCCTTGGAGTCTAAATGGGGTAGAGGCTCAAAGAGGTATAGATTCACAAATCATTAAAAGTAGCTACGCAGGTTAACAAAACCATAAAAAGTACAAACAGAGTGCTGGGGTTCATTTCTGGAAGAATAGAATTCAAAAGCAGAGAACTTATTTTAAACTTGAATAGGACCTTGGTTAGACCACACTTTGACTACTGTCTCCATATTACAAAAAGGATATAGAAGCACTGGAGAAAGTGCAAAAAAGGTTTGCCAAGGATGATACCAGAACTGAGAGGGTACAACTATCAGGAAAGACTGAATAGACTGGGGCTTTTTTTTTCTCTAGAAAAGCGAAGACTGAGCCATAACCATAACCTAATAGCGGTCTTTAAAATTGTGAAGGGGTTCAATAGGGTAGACACAGAGAAGATGTTTCCGCTTGTGGGGAGTCTAAAACTAGGGGCCCTGAATATAAGATAGTCACTAATAAATCCAATAAGGAATTCAAGAGAAGCCTCTTTACTCAGAGTACTGAGAATGTGGAACTCGCTACCACATGGAGTGGTTGAGGTGATTAGCATAGATACATTTAAGAGGAAGCCGGGTAAGTACATAAGGGAGAAATTAATAGGATATGTTGATATGGTGAGATGAAATAAGGTGGGAGGAGGCCTGAATGGCCTGTTTCTGTGCTGTAAATAATTATGTAATTCTATGTATATATAATTGTGCATTATGGAATGGCAAATAAATTGGGAAAAGTAAAACATCGCAGTAAGGATTTTTTTTTATATAGTCAGTTGGGTGCTGTCTGTATATTTATCAATATGTAGGTATTGCTAGTCAGGAACAGAATCTTTTGGCTTTAAGATTTTTAATTAAAATCTAAAAGAATGAAAAAGATTCAATATAAGTAAAATAATACATTAATATACAACAAGAACATGCAAATATTTGGTAGTAACTGTTTTCAATCAAACATTATTTATTGAATAAAGATTATTAGAAACAGGAAAAGGCCACTTAGGCCAAACAAGTCCTTTCCTTTCTGGTTGGTCTGCGTAATTGTTCATAGAAAATTGTGTGTTTCAGTGTTGTGTTTGTCACTGGAATTCGCTGTTCTTTTTCCTTGCCAATTTTCTCACCTTCCCGCTTTCTAAGGCGTTGACACTTTTGAGGTAATCTTCCTCTGGTGCCTTGGCCATGTTGCTGTTTTTTTACGTATGAGCCTTAATGGTAAACGTCAGCATTTGACCATAGGAGCATCACATCTGAGTCTGATCCTGTGCTTGTTTGATAGCCACACATACACACTTATAGTAGAAGTCATTGGCTAATGCTTGGTTCCCCAACTGCATAAATGCTGAGGGCAATTATGGCATTAATACCCCAGTTGAGATCAGATAACTCAGCAGAGGCATGAGATCTAACCTGGGATCTTTCTGCTCTGTATTCCTCAACTACTTGTTGGGATCTGGAATTTACTTTCCTCTCTTGGGGTGCTATATAGAAGTGATAGTGAGGTGCTGAGGAGGAAAGCATTAAAGCTGCAGGAATTGCAGCTCCTGGAATTGTTGACTTAAACTGATCCAATCTCCTAATTTGAACAATCTGTAAAATGACTATTTTAAATTCATGACCCCAGGAATCCAATATTCCAATAGTCCCAGTATTTCAACTCACTCTTTATTATAAATATAATTTGTCGTAAGAACATACAAAAAAGTGGATTGAAAAAGACCAGCTGGCCCATTGAGTCTAACCCATTGGCAACATGACCCCCAATACTCTTCACCCATGGCCAGCTGTGTAATCTCCTTGGAAAGGCAAAAAAACACGAGGGCAATTCAGGGAAAAAAGAATGCTGAGAAATATTCATTGACTCCTGAAGGCAATCAAAAATGAGTTCCAGGAGATAATGACCACGAGGAATGATACCCAAAGTACTACCTACCTTTTTTCCATGCAGCAATGTCAGCCTCCTCCAGGAACTTGTCCTGCTTTCTTTTGCATGTTTGCAGAGAACCTATACCCATTGCTCACTGTATCAGCTGTGGCTCAGTTGATAGTGCTCTCGCCTTGAGTCAGAAGGTTGTGGATTCAAGTCCCACTCGAGAGACTTGAGCACAAATATCTAGGCTGACACTCCATTGAAGTACTGATGGAATGCTGCATTGTCGTCTTTTGGATGAGACGTTAAACTGAGGGCTCGTCTGCTCTCTCAGGTGGACATAAAAGATCCCATGGCATTATTTTTGAATAAAAGCAGGTGTCCTACATAAGAACATAAGCCAATATTTATCCCTCAATCAACATCACTAAAACATATTATCTGGTCATTATCACATTGCTGTTTGTGGGAGCTTGCTGTGTGCAAATTGGCTGCTGGATTTCCTACATTCCAACAGTGACTACACTTCAAAAAGTACCTCATTGGTTGTAAAACACTTTGGAACGTCCTGAGGTCGTGAAAGGCGTTATATAAATGCAAGTCTTTCTTTCTTACTGCTCGAGCTGGCAACCTATTCCAAAGGTTAGTGATCCTCCGACAAAAGAAAAACCTGACATCTAACCTAGTTCTATGCTTATGTAGCTTGTACACATGCCCCTTTGTTTTCCCTAATTTATCTAATTCAAATAATCTGTCCACGTGCATACAGTCTAGTCCCTTCATCATTTTAAATGCTTCAATTAAATCTCCCTGAAGTTTAAGTGTATCTAGATTAAATCCCTGATATCATCCTAGTGAATTGACACTTCTGTCTATGGCTTTAATTTCTTTTCTTTAATGGGATGCTAAAATTGCACACACTACTCTATTTGCAGCCTCGGCATTTATTTGAATAAGTTTATCATTACCTCTGCTCCCTTTTTATGGTACCAAAATGTCATTGGTCTTCTGATGGCTTTTTCTACTGCACTTGCATTTTCAGAGAATTATGTTTTGGTTTGGGTTAGGGCCTCTGCAAACTTCTCTCTGAATTCCTTCAACGGTCTAGAATCCATGCCATCAAGGTCCAGTAACTTATTCGCCTTAAGTTCTCCTAACTTTTCCAGAACCAATTCCTTCTCTGTAGCCCTTTTTTTATAGCCGATGCTTCCTTTTTAAATTTCAGACCTGAGCACATCTGTGATACAGTCCTTTGGATGAGACATTAAATCACTGTCCTATCTCCCAGTTGCAGTGGTTTCAGTGGATATTCAAGGTCCTATTATCACTATTTGAAGAAAGGCAGTGAATTCTTAAGGTGTCCGGCCAATAACCCTCCTTCACAACTGTATCACCAAGAAAACATATGTTCTAGAAACATTAGAAGATGGGAGCAGGAGTGACCATTCGGCCCCTCGAGCCTGCTCCGCCATTCAATGAGATCATGGCTGATCATCCAAATTCAGCACCCGGTCCCTGCCTTCTCCCCATATCCCTTGATCCCTTTAGCCTTAAGAAATATATCTAACTCCTTCTTGAATATATTTAATGAATTGGCCTCTACTGCCTTCTGTGGTAGAGAATTCCACAGGTTCACCACTCTCTGGGTGAAGAAATTCCTCCTCATCTCTGTCCTAAATGGCTTACCCCTTATCCTTAGACTGTGACCCCTGGTTCTGGACTCCCTGGCCATCAGGAATATCCTTCCTGCATCTAGTCTGTCTAGTCCTGTTAGAATTTTATAAGTTTCAATGAGATCCCCTCTCATTCTTCTAAACTCCAGCGAGTATAAACCCAATCTCTCCTCATACGTCATTCCTGCCATCCCAGGTATCAGCCTGCTGAACTCCCTCCATGACAAGAACATCCTTCCTCAGATAAGGCGACCAAAACTGCACACAATACTCAAGATATGGTCCCACCAAGGGCCCTGTACAACTGCAGCAAGACATCCTTACTCCTGTACTCGAACCCTCTCGCTACGAAGGCCAACATACCATTTGCCTTCTTAACCGCCTGCTGCACCTGCATGCTTACCTTCAGCAACTGGTGCACAAGGACACCCAGGTCTCGTTGCACTTCCCCTTCTCCCAATCTATTGCCATTCAGATAATCTGCCTTCCTGTTTTTGACACCAAAGTGGATAACCTCGCATTTATCTACGTTATATTGCATCTGCCATGCTTCTGCCCAATCACCCAACCTGTCCAAATCATACTGGAGTTTCTCGGCATCCTCCTCACGGCACACACGCCCACCCAGCTTTGTGTCGTCTGCAAACTTGGAGATATTACATCTAGTTCCCTCGTCTAGATCATTAATATATATTGTGAATAGCTGGGGTCCAAGGACTGATCCCTGCGGTACCCCACTAGTCACTGCCTGCCACTCGGAAAAAGACCCGTTTATTCCAATTTTTTGCTTTCTGTCTGCCAACCAGTTCTCTATCCAAGTCAGTACCTTACCCCCAATCCCATGTGCCTTAACTTTACACACTAATCTCTTATGTGGGACCTTGTCGAAAGCCTTCTGAAAGTCCAAATACACCACATCCACTGGTTCTCCCTTATCTATTTTACCAGTTACATCCTCAAAAAATTCTGGTGAAGGGTTATACTCAAAACATTAACCTGTCTTTTCTCTTTGCTAATGTTAACTGGCCTATATATTGCAGCATTTTCTGCATTTCTTTCAGATTTCTGGCATTTGTATTTTTTTTTCTTTATCATCTCATTGCGGTTTGTGAGATCTTAGTGGGCAAAGTGGCAACTGCATTGGCCTACTTAAGTCACTGCACATCCAAATTATTCATTGCATGTGAGGTGCTTTGAGATGTTTGCTATATAAATGCAAGTCTTTCTACTGCAGTCATTTTCAGGTATGTATTTTAATTCTGTGTGCTGTTTTTTTTAAACGATGCAATTAATCTTGCAACTACTATGTTGAGGCTTTAAGGTATTGTAGATTGAAATGTAGTGGCTTCAGCATCACTCCTTGGAAGTATTTAATCTATTCTGACTAATAGTATTGGTACTCTGATCGGTGTAATTGTCATTATCAGAAGTTCTGCTTGAATGAAACTTGATCAGAAAATCATCTGATAGTGAAGAATGAGACTTTCAAAATAATAGTTACATCCTGCACAGCTGAACATAGGAAGAAGAGTAGGCCATTCGCCCTCTCGAGTCTGTTCCACCGTACCTGCCTTTGAATGCCTTTGATCTAGTTTCCTTTATAAGTTTTCATCAAAAAGGGCCTGATGTGAACTTGGTGGAAGAGAATTGGTGTTCCAGTTGTCAATCCGAAATGGGACAATATATATCGCTCAGGACTTTTCATGGATTGGATTTTGCCAATTGTGCATGTGAGGGTTTAACATTTCAAATTCATATGAATTACCCCTTACATCACCTCTCGTGTCCCTCCTGTAGTCACTTACAGCTTTTCTTTTACATTTTTAATGCCTTCTGCTTGCTCATTTGGGTCGGACTGCTCTTTTTTAGCGTTAATTTTGCTTATCAATGATTAACTCCAGACTTGCAGTACGTAGGCCTGCATAATTACATAATACCGCAGTCATCAATGAAAAAAATTGTTCCCCAGATGCACATGCACATAACTGGATTTCTCAAAGCTTCCCCTATGAGACATTCATAACTAATATGAAATTTGACAACCATTTGTTGAGGCTTGCAGCTTCTAGTGATCCACAAGTATTTGGGTCTCCAATAAACTCTCTACTCCAAGTTGTGTTGCACTGCCATTTGAACATTGATGTAAAAAGACTACTGAGCACTTGGTTTGAGTATAAAACAAGGCTTTAATCAACTGTTTCAAAACCATGAGATTTCTAGTTACAATCACTAGTTCCTGGTTACAGAAACATCCTGAGCAAGCTGGGCCCACGCCCGAGTATTTATACTCCTTGGACGGCGCCACCAGCTGGCCGCCCAGTGTTACTTCATGAGTCATGATAAGATTCATGACAAACATTTTTTAACATTGATTTCTGAAAATATTTTCATTAAAAAAAAACTTGCAAGAACTTCTGGTATATTACATATGTGTCTTACAAATAAACATTGTAGTTTAATGCATTTAATATGAGGATATGAATACATTTCCACAGCTGAAGCATCCTGTGTTAATGATATCAATAAATTTTAACTCTTTTATGGTTAGAATTGGTGAATCCTAAAAGCCTGTTGTCTTGTGATAGCGAATATTCAAAAAAAAAAAATCAAGCAAGTATCTGTTAACCATAACTCTTTACAAATTTGTTTCTGATTATAAAACTTGGTTTTGAGAGTATTTATTAACAAAAGCTCTAATCTTAATGAATATAATACTGTAAAGTTATGGCTACAAAACATTCAGCAACACCAATCAATTTTTTAAAACATTGGATAGATTATCTCTGGGAGTGACAGATGACTTGAAAAATCTAGCTACTTTATATTTCAAATTGAGACCTTGTATAGTACCTGTAATGTGCAAATTCGAAAGAGGTACATTCTCTGGGCTGGAGAGTAACGTGATTTGAGAAGAAAGTAGCAAAGGTTAATATTCTTCCACTGAATTCTTTGTTCTGTAAAATACAACATAGTGGAAATCTTCCTGACTTAACTAAGAGCGATTATGCTTGAAACCAACTCTGGACATTAAGGACCGTTCTGTTACGTTCTGTTACACACAGAAGCAACACTAATGAATTGACACTCACTTTTTGTTGCTTTACATTGTGTTCTTTCTACGTTGTTTGGCTTGATTTTCTTGACTTTATTTTTTGGTTCTTTCTGTATAATGACAGTTGTTAGTTCTTTCGCCATTATCTTACTATTTAAAATTTTTTAAACTTAATTCTTCTTCAGAAATATTCCTCTAACTGATCCATATGGATGAGATTTTACGTCCAGTTTGTGCTGAATTAGGTGATCATAGCTGGGATGGTAGGGGCACTGCATTTGGCTTGAAGAAGTCTTAATGTAGTGACTGTGGTCCTAACCATGCCGCTCCACACATGTAAACAAACTTATACTTAAACTTATCTAGGAAGCTCTGTTGCCCTTTAAAAAACAACTCGGATCCGGAGCATGGATACAATATGATGATAATTTGGTATTTAGCAAGTAAGGAGAATTATGGTACGACCTGCTTTATTTCATTGCTGAGTCGACTTGGCACAATGCTTTCAGGACCTCGGGCTGCTCTGAAGTACAGAACACAGTGATGGACACTTTTGCCTGGCACAATGTTAACCTTAGCAGTAGATTCTTTGTGCTCAGTCAACTTGTCTGTTTCTTATTTGAGAAATGGGGCTAAACAAAAGTTTTTTTTTAAATTTCCTTGGGTGGTCCCCAGATTTTGCAGCAGTGGTCAAGATGGCAAGGCTCTAGATCTTGATGCCTTGTTGGTTTGGAATTGGAAGTTTCTATGCATCTTATTTCACTTCTCTCTCATAGCGGGGATCATTCTCAAGATTTAAGCAATTAAACATAATTTTCAAATTACTTGCTGGTTTGAATGCAAGTCTTTCAGCATTGATTGCCCCATCACGATCAAATACAGACACGATCTTTTGCCTCCGAATGCCAGATATGACACAGCGATCGAAGCTAGTCTCCCACTTTGCTAGTGGGAGACCATAACTAAATCTCATTGAAGCGTTTTTTTCAAATTTGACTGGACCAGGTACAGTACATTGTTCTAGCTCAGTGAGAGTTCATATTGATGCTGTTTCTGAAGGAATGACAATTCGAGAATACGTCCTATTCAGGTTTATGAAGATTAGTCAGGCCTTTCATTTGATGGTCCCCATTTGGATGTCAGTTATTTGAACTTATGGGTTTTTGTGAAAAGTATTTCTTTCTAGTCCTTATTTCAGCACACAGGATTGGTGATTGCATATGTTTGGTGATGGATCCACTTTTTTCAGGTTAATAGGGTAGTAAGATGTTCGCAAATATTTTAGCAAATAATTTTCTCTTATTTTCACTTGCCTCAGTAGATCACAGTGGTGAAGCTTTATCTACCAGCTCACCTTTCTTCCTTTGAAAGGAGCTAACACTTTTTTGATGTGCATAGAACTCCTGTATAGAAAAGACTAAATATTTGTGCCAAAAAGACAACTGTTTGACAAAGAACCCTGACTTCACTGACTAATCAAAGAGTGATAAATTGGGTAATGGAATGCATCTCCTTGTATGCCTCCTTGGTGAGGCAGGACTCACCTGGAAGAATGAAAACCCATTGTATATATGCAGGTGACACCTTTTGGGCAAATGTGGAGAATTCCATTCAAAGTTATCTAAGGTATCTTCTGTGGTACTTGCAGTGGTGCTGCCAGTTTATGCACTGCTTTGGTATAATCCTAAATGTATCCAAAGGAATGAAGTAGAATGTTTGGCGATTTAATATAGGTATGATATTCCTCATTCTTTGAAAGAGGTTGTACCTCCATTTACAAAACTGCACCCAGTCTGTTGCAGTCTCTTTGATCTGGTTGTAAACTGAACTCTTTGAATTTGTTATTGCTCTGGGGAGGAGAAAGGAAGGGAGAAAATAAAAGTAGTAGGAAAGTCATCTGCCCTATGCCATACCAAACATGGGGATCGGGGGGTGGGGGGTGCTGTGGAGTGGGGGTGGGGGGCGGTGGAAAGGAGAAAACTTAATGAATTTTGCTTAAGAATGGCTTATATGGATTGTTTAACCACTGATGTTTTAGGAAAAGTACTTCATGTTTGAGTCCTTAAATTCAGTATTACACAGCTGACTAAAAATACAAATCCTACTACAAAGATGTTGTTTTTCTTTTGTGAAGGTACTGAATGGTGGCGAGCTACAGAGACACAGGCTCGTGCAGGGACAACTTTCTACCCATCAGGCATGCTAAGAATTCCACCAGTGTTTGCTGCTTCAACTCCAAATCATGATTCCAATCCATTCCATTCCCGAAACACAAACAAATTTGGTCGAGGGACACAAAAAGGTGAGTGATATATATATTTGTGGGCAGTCTAAATTGAGTCGTACAAATCTCAAACTAGTTAGAAGTTCTTTAAGTATATGGTTAGGAATTTATTAAATTAAAATGCACTCTCCACTTCCGAATTGTGCTATATGTCCGTGCCTTTTGAACTCTTGAATATATGATTGCTGCATTGTATCTTGAGCGTAATCAGTTGCCAACTGAATTTATGCAGAGGAATGCAAATTTATGATGGCTTTTTTTTCCTGTCTCCTAATTCATTGATAATTAGTTGCATAATAAAAACTA
This sequence comes from Somniosus microcephalus, assembly GCF_052327205.1. NCBI lineage: Eukaryota > Metazoa > Chordata > Chondrichthyes > Squaliformes > Somniosidae > Somniosus > Somniosus microcephalus. The sequence goes on along the minus strand of NC_140990.1, from coordinate 267,001,294 downwards.
GCACCTTATACATAATGCACAATTTATTAAGAGTTTGCTTTGAAATGATTGAAGTACAAAATTATCTTGCAATTGCAATTGGGTCCAAAGAGACCTGTTCCTTCCAAGAGGGAAGCTCTAGATCCCAGTTCCTTCATAAGAACATAAGAAATAGGAGCAGGAGTAGGCCAATCGGCCCCTCGAGCCTGCTCCACCATTCAATAAGATCATGGCTGACCTGATCCTAACCTCAAATCTTCTACCACTCTCCATCCCACCCGAACCCATGTGATCTCCCGGGAGAGGCGAAAAACCAGAAAAAACCCAATGGCCAATTTGGGAGAAAAAATCTGGGAAATTCCTCTCCGACCCATCTAGGCGATCGAAACTCTTCCAGGAGATCACTCTGTCCTTATATTTTCTACAGTACTTACCTTCTGTAAAGGCGATCTCCACCCCAGCCAGGAACAGGAATAAAACCATCTCCTGAAATCTAACACAGAATTAGAACACAAGAAGTAGGAACAGAACCAGGCTACATGGCCCCTGGGCTCGCTCCACTACCCACAGGGCCATGACCATTCCGGACCTAGACTCATGTCCAATTTCCTGCCCGCTCCCCGTAACCCTTAATTCCCTTTACTTCTAGGAAACTATCTATTTCTGTTTTAAATTTATTTAATGATGTAGCTTCCACAGCTTTCTGGGGCAGCAAATTCCACAAACCTACCACCCTCTGAGTGAAGAAATTTCTCCTCATCTCAGTTTTGAAAGAGCAGCCCCTTATTTTAAGATTATGCCCCCTAGTTCTAGTTTCACCCATCATTGGGAACATCCTCACCGCATCCACCCGATCAAGCCCCTTCACAATCTTATATGTTTCAATAAGATCGCCTCTCATTCTTCTGAACTCCAATGAGTAGAGTCCCAATCTACTCAACCTCCTCATATGACCACCCCCTCATCCCCGGGATTAACCGAGTGAACCTTCTTTGTACTGACTCGAGAGCAAGTATGTCTTTTCTTAAGTATGGACACCAAAACTGTATGCAGTATTCCAGGTGCGGTCTCACCAATACCTTGTATAACTGCAGCAATACCTCCCTGTTTTTATATTCTATCCCCCTAGCAATAAAAGCCAACATTCCATTGGCCTTCTTGATCACTTGCTGCACCTGCATACTAACTTTTTGAGTTTCGTGCACCAGGACCCCCAGATCCCTTTGTACTACAGTACTTTCCAGTTTCTTGCCATTAAGATAATAACTTGCTCTACGATTTTTCCTGCCAAAGTGCATAACCTCACACTTTCCAGTATTGTATTCCATCTGCCAAATCTCTGCCCACTTACTTAGCCTGTCTTTGTCACTTTGCAGGTTTTTTATGTCCTCCTCACTCACTACTTTCCCTCCCATCTTGGTATCATCTGCAAACTTTGATATGTTACACTTGGCCCCCTCCTCCAAATTGTTAATATAGATTGTAAAGAGTTGGGGACCCAGCACTGACTCCTGCGGAACACCACTAGTTACTGATTGCCAGTCTGAGAATGAACCATTTATCCCAACTCTCTGCTTTCTGTTAGAGAGCCAATTCTCCACCCACGCCAGAATATTACCCTCAATCCTGTGATTTTTTATCTTGAGCAATAATCTTTTGTGTGGCACCTTGTCAAATGCCTTTTGGAAGTCTAAATACACTACGTCCACTGGTTCTCCTTTATCCACCCTGTATGTTACTTCCTCAAAGAACTCAAGCAAATTTGTCAAACACTTCAGTGTCATTAAACCGTGGCAAATATTACTATTGGCTCTTACAGGTTAGTAAGCTGGTGGTCTCACTGAGTCCCACAAGGTTAAATGTAGGTTCTCTAAGATTTACTTCATTAAGCCTCTGCAAAATGATTTAAACACTCTCATCTTATAGTAGGACTGTAAGCTCTGATTTTGAGTCGAGCAATAGTGGGGTTGTGGTGGCTTATGAAGCTGGCTTACGTGTGCCGGCAGCTTATGGGCCTTGCTGTGCCAAATATTGTGATAGGAATACAATACTGGCACAGGAAATGCTTTCCCAGAGAGCTTTGCATGTAGCACACTTGGCTGCGGAGCACAAAATCTGGCATTGCAGCAGTTCTTAAAGGACTGCTGCTCACCATTAAAAGGAGAAGTTGTGCTGGTGGCAGAAAAGTGGACTAATTGTTTACAATGGCACTGTAGATACATATGAGCAACATTGCTCCCTTTGATGCTGAAGATTATCGAAGGGGGTTGATTTACTTGGAGCTGAAGGTCACCCTCCAGTAAAAGCATGGGTGTCAGCTGAATAGAAGGAGGTCGTCCCGTCATTGCAGTCACCCTAATCACTCGTACCTGGTTGCAAGTGAGGAAAGTGTTTGCTGGCATCAAGAGCAAGGAGAAGGTAAATGTGCTTCTCATTTTTGAATAGACTTCTTGTGCCGTCTATTAACCATGGCACAAGTCTAAGTTGGGAACTACCACACCCGCTTTGAGGTGCTATTAGAAGCATTGTGTACATTGTCCTTTTGCACATACCTTTTCATTGTGTATGTGTGGAAGTCTATGAAGAAAGAGTGAGGAAGTGGGAAGTGCTTTTAGAGAGCAGGCACTGGCACAATGGACCAAAAGGCCTCCTGTTCTGTAAAATTTTGTGATTCTCATGGAAATCACCACCTCTCTTTAAGATGCCTACATGAGCAGAGCAGGTCCTGAGAATCCCTGAGTCTAGATTTTATGGGTCAGGCTCACATTAAATGTGAAATTTAATGATCCCACAACCAACGGATCAGGTCAACCTCTGTAACTCTACTCCATCCAGTCGTCCATGGTAGTGGACAATTAAGCAACTAACTGAATGAGGCGGCTCCATGAGCATACCCATCCTCCATGATCATGGAGCCTAGTGTGTGAGCACAAAAGACAAGGCAGAAGTGTTCATCTTTAGCCCAGAAGTGCCAAATGGATGATCCTTCTGAGCCTTCTCCTGCGGTTCCCACCATCACAGTTGCCAGTCTTCAGCCAATTCGATTAATTTCACATGACATCAAGAAACGGCTGAGTGCACTGGATTGAGTGCAAAGGCTGCAGACCTTGACAATATCCTGACTAGTGCAGCACAACTAGCGACACCCCTAGATAAGCTGTTCTAGCACAGCTATCATACTGGCATCTACCTGACAATGTGGAAAATTGCCCGGGTGCGTCCTGTCTACAAAAAGCAAGATAAATCCAACCTGGCCAACTACCAGCCGATTAGCCTACTTCCAATCACCAACAAAGGTGATGGAAGGAGTAATAAACTGTGCTCTCAAGGGGCACTTACAAATAATCTGCTAACCAATGCTCATGTTTGGGTTCTGCCAGGACCACTTGGCACCAGACCTCAATACAACCTTGGTCCAAGCATGGACACATGCTGAATTCCAGAAGTGAGACGAGAGTGACTGCCCTTGACATCAAAGCAGTATTATACTGAGTGTAGCACCAAGAAGCCATAGTAAAACTGGTCAATGGGGATCGGGAGGAAAACTCCCTACTGGCTGGAATCATACCTGTCCTCTCAGCCCCAGGATGTGTCAGCGTCCTTGGCATAACTATCTTCAGCTGCTTCATCATTGACCTTCCCTCGATTATAAGGTCAGAAGTGGAGCTGTTTGCTGATGATTGCACAATGTTTAGCTCCATTTGCAATTCCTCAGACAATGAAGCAATCCATGCCCCCTGCAGCAAGACCTGGATAACATCCAGGTTTGGACTGATATGTGGCAAGTAACATGCATGCCACACAAGTGTCAGACAATGACCATTGCCAACAAGTGTGAGCCTAACTTCCTCCTCATGATATTCAGGAAGTCACCATTGACCAAAAACTCAACTGGACCGGCCACATAATGACGTGGCTACTAGAGGAAGTCAGAGGCTGGGTATTCCCCAAAGCCCCTCTACCACCGACAAGGCACAAGTGAGGAGTGTGATGGAATACTCTCCTCTTGCCTGGATGGGTGCAGCTGCAACAACACTCAAGAAGCTCGACAAAGCAGTCAGCTCGATCAGCACCTCATCCACTCGCCTAAACATTGTTTTCCTCCACCACCGACGTACCGTAGCTGCAGTAAGTACTATCTACAGGATGCACTGCAGCAACTTGCCAAGGCTTCCTCGGCAGCGCATCCCAAACCCGTGACCTGCAATACTTGGAAGGACGAAGACAGCAGGTGCAAGGGAACACCATCACCTCCAAGTTTCCCTCCAAGTCAAGTATAATTTCAATTTCAATTTCAGTTTTATTGGTCACATAACTAAATACAAGAAGTGTAATCTAGTCAGTGAAATGTTTTTTTTCTTGACGAGCCGAGAGCACCAAGCAGCAAGAACACTTAGCTGCCTGGTACGCACGGAGCTCGCAAGGACGGCAGCCATCTTCATCGGCGCCATCACAAAAAAACACATACCGACATATACACGCATACATACTTTAAATATAAATAAAGCAGACATAAAATAAAGACATAAAAAGACAGCACATAAAATGAACAAGCAATAATGTAAAAAAAGTAATTTCTACAGTAATTACATTGATATTTCTACCCAGGCTTCTAGAATAATCTCTGGTTACAGGGTGGCCGCACTGGGAGAGCATCGTGAGGAACTCCCAACTTATAATTAAATAAATTTAATTAATTAATTAAATAAATAAAGTGCCCCCCTCAGTCTTTCTCGATGTTTCCATCTTGGTCTCTCTCGATGTTTCCCTCTCTCTCTCTCTCTCGATGTTTCCTCTCAGTTTTTCTCGATGTTTCCCCTCGGTTTCTTCCACACACCTGGCCTGCACATTACCCCTGGCTGTCCAACTTGGCGTCCTGGTAACCGGGTTCCGCTCCAGCTCTCATCCTTCAAACTGTCACTCCAGCTCTCATCCTTCAAACTGTCACTCCAGCTCTCATCCTTCAAACTGTCACTCCAGCTCTCGACCTTCAAACTGTCACTCCAGTGCTCGACCTTCAAAACAGTCTGGTGTAGAGCTCACAACAGACTGGTGCCGTGTTCACAACAGACTGGTGCAGAGTTCACAACAGACTGGTGCAGAGTTCACAACAGACTGGTGCAGAGTTCACAACAGACTGGTGCAGAGTTCACAACAGACTGGTGCAGAGTTCACAACAGACTGGTGCAGAGTTCACAACAGACTGGTGCAGAGTTCACAACAGACTGGTGCAGAGTTCACAACAGACTGGTGCAGAGTTCACAACAGACTGGTGCAGAGTTCACAACAGACTGGTGCAGAGTTCACAACAGACTGGTGCAGAGTTCACAACAGACTGGTGCAGAGTTCACAACAGACTGGTGCAGAGTTCACAACAGACTGGTGCAGAGTTCACAACAGACTGGTGCAGAGTTCACAACAGACTGGTGCAGAGTTCACAACAGACTGGTGCAGAGTTCACAACAGACTGGTGCAGAGTTCACAACAGACTGGTGCAGAGTTCACAACAGACTGGTGCAGAGTTCACAACAGACTGGTGCAGAGTTCACAACAGACTGGTGCAGAGTTCACAACAGACTGGTGCAGAGTTCACAACAGACTGGTGCAGAGTTCACAACAGACTGGTGCAGAGTTCACAACAGACTGGTGCAGAGTTCACAACAGACTGGTGCAGAGTTCACAACAGACTGGTGCAGAGTTCACAACAGACTGGTGCAGAGTTCACAACAGACTGGTGCAGAGTTCACAACAGACTGGTGCCGAGTTCACAACAGACTGGTGCCGAGTTCACAACAGACTGGTGCCGAGTTCACAACAGACTGGTGCCGAGTTCACAACAGACTGGTGCCGAGTTCACAACAGACTGGTGCCGAGTTCACAACAGACTGGTGCCGAGTTCACAACAGACTGGTGCCGAGTTCACAACAGACTGGTGCCGAGTTCACAACAGACTGGTGCCGAGTTCACAACAGACTGGTGCCGAGTTCACAACAGACTGGTGCCGAGTTCACAACAGACTGGTGCCGAGTTCACAACAGACTGGTGCCGAGTTCACAACAGACTGGTGCCGTGTTCAGAACAGACTGGTGCCGTGTTCACAACCAGTATACATTTCCTGGCGCTGTAAGATTCTATGAAGCTGTCCATGCTTGTAGTAGTGTTTCACTTTTTAACCCCAAATTGCCTGTTGGAACTGGAGCACCCCACAAATTGGTCATGAAGTGAGTTGGCCAATTTTCTTACCTGTGCTTGCTGCTTACAAGGTTCCATGCTGCTGGTGTTGTTTTGCAGAATCAGGGCTGTAGTCATAAAGTCATAACGGCACAGAAGGAGGCCATTCGACCCATCAAGTCTGTACCGGCTCTTTGTAGAGCAATCCAGTCAGTGATGGAAGCTGTCATCGACAGTGCTATCAAGCGGCACTTAGTCACCTGCTCGCTGATGCCTAGTTTGGGTTCCGCCAAGACCACTCGGCTCCTGACCTCATTACAGCCTTGGTCCAAACATGGACAAAGGAGCTGAATTCCAGAGGTGAGAATGACTGCCCTTGACATCAAGGCAGCATTTGACCGAGTGTGGCATCAAGGAGCTCTAGTAACACTGAAGTCAATTGGAATCGGGGAAAATGCTCCACTGGCTGGAGTCATACCTAGCACAAAGGAAAATGGTTGTGGTGGTTGAAGGCCAATCATCACAGCCCCAGGACATCGCTGCAGAAGTTCCTCAGGGCAGTGTCCTAGGCCCAACCATCTTCAGCTGCTTCATCAATGATCTTCCCTCTAACATAAAGTCAGAAATGGGGATGTTCGCTGATGACTGCACAGTGTTCAACGCCATTCACAACTCCTCAGACAATGAAGCAGTCCATGCCTGCATGCAACAAAACCTGGATGACGTTCAGACTTGGGCTGATGAGTGGCAGGTAACATTTGCACCACGGAAGTGCCAGGCAATGACTCTCCAACAAACGAGAGTCTAACCACCACCCCTTGACATTCAACGGCATTACCATCACCGAATCCCCCACCATCAACATCCTGGGGGGTCACCATTGACCAGAAAGTTAACTGGACCAGCCACATAAATACTGTGGCAACAAGAGCAGGTCAGAGGCTAGGTATTCTGCGGTGAGTGTCTCACCTCCTGACTCCCCAAAGCCTTTCCACCATATACAAGTCACAAGTAAGGAGTGTGATGGAATACTCTCCACTTGTCTGGATGCGTGCAGCTCCAACAACACTCGAGAAGCTCAACACCATCCAGGACAAAGCAGCCCGCTTGATTGGCACCCCATCCATCACCTTGAACATTCACTCGCTCCACCACCGGCGTACTGTGGCTGTAGTGTGTACCATTTACAAGATGCACTGCAGCAACTCGCCAAGGCTTCTTTGGCAGCACCTCCCAAACCCGTGACCTCTTCCACCTAGATTGACAAGGGCAGCAGGCGCATGGGAACACCACCACCTCCAAGTTCCCCTCTCAAGTCACACAGCATCCTGACTTAGAAGTATATCGCCGATCCTTCATCGCTGCTGGGTCAAAATCCTGGAACTCCCTACCTAACCGCACTGTGGGAGTACCTTCACCACACGGACTGCAGCGGTTCAAGAAGGCAGCTCACCATCACCTTCTCAAGGGCAACTAGGGATGAGCAATAAATGCTGGCATTGCCAGCGATGCCTAGATCCCATAAGTGAATTAAAAAAAGGCCAGCATGGATTTGTGAAAGTTAAGTCATGCTTGACAAACCTGATTGAATTTTTTGAAGAGGTGACTGAAGTAGTGGACAGGGAAATGTCTATGGATGTTATTTATATGGACTTCCAGAAAGCATTTGATAAAGTCCCACATAAGAGACTATTATCTAAGGTAGAAGCCCATGGAGTTGAGAGCAAAATATTGACCTGGTTAGGAAATTGGCTGAGCGGCAGGAGAGAGAGAGTCGGGATAATGGGTAGGTACTCAAATTAGCAGGATTTGACTAGTGGTGTCCCACAGGGATCTGTGTTGGGGCCTCAAATATTCACAATATATATTAACGACATAGATGCTGGCATAGAAAGTCATATATCCAAATTTGCTGACGACTCAAAGATAGACGGCATTGTAGGCAGTGTAGATGAAAGCATAAAATTACAAGAGGATATTGATAGATTAAGTGAATGGGCAAAACTGTGGCAAATGGATTTCAATGTAAGCAAATGTGAGGTCATCCACTTTGGACCTAAAAAGGTTAGAACAGGGTACTTTCTAAATGGTAAAAAGCTAAAAACAGTGAATGTCCAAAGAGACTTGGGGGTTCAGGTACATAGATCATTAAAATGTCATGAACAGATACAGAAAATAATCAAAAAGGCTAATGGGATGCTGGCCTTTATATCTAGAATATAAGGGGGTAGGAGTTATGCTACAGCTATACAAAACCCTGGTTAGACCACACCTGGAGTACTGTGTGCAGTTCTGGGCACCACACCTTAGGAAGGATATATTGGCCTTGGAGGGAGTGCAGCGTAGGTTTACCAGAATGATACCCTTACTTCAAGGGTTAAGTTACGAGGAGAGATTACACAAATTAAAGTTATATTCCCTAGAATTTAGAAGGTTAAGGGATGATCTGATCGACGTTTTCAGGATATTAAGGGGAGCAGATAGGGTAGATAGAGATAAACTATTTCCGCTGGTTGGGGATTCTAGGACTAGAGGGCATAGTCTAAACATTAGAGCCAGATCTTTTCAGGATTGAAATTAGGAAACACTTGTACACACAAAGGGTGGTAGAAGTTTGGAACTCTCTTCCGCAAACGTCAATTGATGCTAGATCAATTGTTAATTTTAAATCAGAGATTGATGGCTTTTGTTAACCAAAGGGTATTAAGGGATTATGGGCCAAAAGCGGGTATATGGAGTTAGATCACAGATCAGCCATGATCTCATTGAATGGTGGAACAGGCTCGAGTGGCTGACTGGCCTACTTCTGTTCCTATGTTCCTATCTCAGTTTGTTTCTACTACAAATATGGCAAACAAGAACAATAACCATGGTTTGGGTACCCTTGTCATATTTGCACAAATCACTGATGGACAAGTAGTGCTCGAATACCTTTTCACAGTTTGTAGTTTCTTTTGAAGGTATGAATGGGTCATTGAATGGTAGCAGCATTACAGCAGTGTCAGGAGTCAGCACATCTGGATTAGCTACCATTGGAATGATCTCATCAGGACAAACTAAGATGACAATTTCTGGAAAGGGACGCAAATGCATTCTTGAGCAAAGTAAGCATCCAGAAACTCCGACAGACAAGCTAAAAGAAAAGGTATGTAGCTTTTTATTCTATGTCCTGTTAAATTCTGTTTAAACTGATATTTTTTATTTCAAACACCAGAAGTACACTCCTTTGGCCAAGCCAGCAACTTTTATATCTAGTGTTTGCTAGTCTACTGAAACCTGCATGGTTCTGCATGCTTATATGTATGGCTAAGTCTTTTTAGCAGAAGTATTTACATGGTTACATAACTATTTCTAGCTTCATAATGTTCAAATAGTACCAGAACTTTGACAACGCATTAAAAAAACTTGTTAGTGATATCACAAAAAGTAGCAGCACAATCAAATGGTTTATTTAATATCAGTCTAAATCATTATTTAACTTTAAAACCAAATGTGACAACTGATTCATTGAGCTGCTATTTTTGTTTCCCATTGTGAGGACTTTTAAGAAAGTGGAGCTATATTTAATAAGAAACTCACAATCTATTAAACCTGATGTTTTCTTATGTTTATGATGGTCAGTAAGTGACATTAGTTTGAGAAGTCTTTATCTAACTTATTGTGAAGATAACTCCACAGCACATAATTTAGCATTGGTAGTAATTTTGCAGTTTCACTCAGAGGCCACTAAAAGATTAGTGTGAGATGTGAAAAAATTCCTACTGGGCTAAAAAGGTGCATCATTCAGCGGCTGGGCTAAGACTAAGTGCATATTCTGGAAAAAAGCAACTTTTCTATGCATGTTGATATTAGTTGTTAAAAATAGACAAGTATGCATTTCCTGGTACTGTTGCCCCTCAACTTGGTGAGGTCCAGAAATCTCTTAGGAGCTATTTCTGGGTGCTGTTCACTAATGCTTCAATGTGTTCTGCCATGGAGTGGTAGGAAGAAGTTTTGCATCCTTAGTTCCTGCCACAGCAGATATCACAGAATCCCCACAGTGCAGATAGAGGCCATTTCGGCCCATCGAGCCTGCACCGACACATATCCCACCCTATCCCCGTAACCCCACGTATTTAATCCCCTAACACTAAGGGTCAATTTATCATAGCCAAATCAACCTAACCCGCACATCTTTGGACTGTGGGAGGAAACCAGAGCACCCGGAGGAAACCCACGCAGACACAGGGAGAATGTGCAAACTCCACACAGACAGTCGCCCGAGGCCGGATTTGAACCCGGGTCCCTGGCGCTGTGAGGCAACAGTGCTAACCACTATGCCACTAACCACTGTTCCGTGCTTTCACATGGAGATGTGCAGACATATTTACTTCCTCTGCAGGAGGGATAATTTGGAAGATAACTCAGTCAAGGGTGACTGCTGACTGAATTAAAATGGTATTGTTAGAGTTGTGAGATAAATTGTCTACCTACCCTTTCAGCTGTGAATGTTGTCATGGTGTGTGATGGGAGGGGAGACAAGGAGGGGATAATTTTATATTTTTAAACCAACATGAAATCTTGGATTGCTGAAGGTCAATTTCTTATGCAATTTGTCTAATTGTAAAACTTTTAATAGAAGCCCAGAAAGAAAGCAATTGAAAGCTCTAGCAATAGTGAAAGTGAATCGGGCACATCATCAGACTCTTCCAGTGAGGGTTTGAGCAGCAGTGATTCTGATGATGACGACGATGATGATGACGACGATGACGATGACGACGACGAAGATGATGAGGATGATGATGATCATAGTATTGGAGAAGATAGTGAGGAGGGTGATTCAGATTCTGAAACTGAAGCACCACATGCAAAGAAGACTAAGGTACAATTTAAGACTTAACAAAATTGTTGTTTCCTTAAATAGGTGTGATATTTGATTTTTATGTTTATTCTTTAGACCAACTTTGTACATATATATTGTTAGTAGCATTTTTGCCTGTATGTGCTGGAAAATTCATTTTGACTTTCACAAGCCCACATTTACATGTGCATTGACATTTCAATTTCCCCCCCTTCCCCCCCACTTCTAAAGATGGTCAGTGGACTTCATGAATTATTTCTCCTAGCTTGCTAATGGTCCGTTGGGTATATTGTGCCCAATTACTTTTTAACAAGTTAAAAAAAGATATATTCTGCTTTATATGATATCTTTTTTCTGTCGCTCAGTTTTATTTTTGTGATTTTGTTTTGTTGAGGTCGTTCTTTTAAAAAAAACTGTAGCTTCGCATTCATTCCACACGACAACCTGTTGAAAGTTTGTGAAGGTCAATTGAAATAACTGCACGTCATAACAAAGATAAATCATCAATTAGATAAAGCATATCTAGGTGTTAGTAGTAAGGGAATTTGTTTATATATTGCATCAGGGATACTGTTGTTATTAATGTGATATAAAAGCTTGACCTTGAATTTTAATACACTTTTGAAGGTCAAAGGTAACAGATGAAAATGTGTGGAAGTAATACATTTCAACAGAACTGAAGATAAAATGTTCGAATCCACGAGCCCTTGGTGTACAAATGTGATATACCTGACACTTCGTATCTAATGTAATTTCACCCTGAAGGTTTCTGGCAATGCTTATTGTTACTCTGTGCACACACTAGACTGCTGCTCTTTGCTTTATAAGGTCTGAGTAATGTCTTTGCAGTATTCAATTACATGTAAAATCCTGAAACCCTCAAATAACGGCAAACAGGAAGACTTTATTTGTTTATCTGGATTATCAAAATTTGTGATTCAGTTAAGTAGATTAACATCAAAATATAGGGGCTAAATTGGATAGCCCCCGAAAACGGGCACGGTTAACCAGCGCCCATTGATTGCAATGCTGGCAGCATGCCAGCTTCGTGCTGCTTGCTCATTTGAATGATCTCTGCGTCCAGCGAGTGTTCATTGGCTGGACACATCCACAGGGGACCAATATTGTGAGTGCCTAGCACCGCTTAAAGCTAGCCTGTGCATTGTGACTGGAACAGATGTTGGGAGTTGTGTTTGAAGACCTGGGAAAGAGTGAGGAAAGGCACAATGAGAGAGAACAGACGTAAAGGTTTTTGGATGCTGCATTGGATATCTTGTGAAGGAGATGGAAAGGAGAAGAAATGTCCTGTATCCACAGGGGGGAAGGAGGCCCTCCAGACACACGGCCAAAAGGCAATGGGAGCAGATAGCCGTGGAGGTCAGTGGCAGGAGTCGAGCCCCAAGGACCTGGATGCAGTGATGCAAGAAGTTCAATGACCTCACACGATTGGTCAAGGTCAGTGAATGCATCTTCAAATGCCATACCCTACCAACTGCACCAGTAGCCTCAGCCACTGCTCAAATCGCCACAACCCCATCACTCACCTACCAACAACTTTGGTTTGCCGTGGTGGCTCAAATGCAGTTGGCATAGCGGACTGCCGCAGCATGGAGGCATCATGACTGCTGCCAGGATACAGGGTATTTGACTGCTTGATACGCTGCCTATGGTCATACACCAGCTGGACGTTGAGGGAGTGAAATCCCTTTCGGTTCTGATATAGGGCAGAGATGACATGTAGCGCATGCAAAGCGATGCAGTCATTGGCGCCCTGCAGCATGGGGAAGCCGGGAAGCCTGCAACCCTAGCGAAGCTGCGTGCTCGCCTGCTTGTTTCTGGCAAGAGAGAACGAAATGCAGTCTTTGCACTCTTTGAATAGAGAGCCTCAGTGACCTCCCTTATGCAATAGTGGACAGCAGACTGCGAGATATTGCAAATATCTCCAGCTCCAGCCTAGAAGGAGCCCGACGCATAAACATTCATGGCCACCTTCACAGCCACTGGTAATGCGATCCTTGGCCTGCTCTGAGGTTGACGTTGTGGCTGCAGCAGGTGGCAGATTTCAGTGGGGACATCCTTACTCAAGCGCGCACATCTCTCACATTGTTCCTTGCTGAGTGTCAGGTGGAAGAATTTCCCCCTGAGCACCCTGGGTGAATATGGACTCCTCCCGAGAGCCCTCCTCCTCCTCACTCTTCCAGCAGCTTGTCCTGCTCTGCGTGGCCTCTATTCATTCTCTCAGCCATGCTGTATCCCAAGGGGAATTCCTACTTGTGCACACATGTCTGGGAGCAACTGGTTTGTGCAGAAGCCTTGAAGTCAGAAAGAAGTCCTTCAGCACCTTCAACACCACTCCCTGTAGACTTTAGCATGTTTAAACAACTATAGAAAGCACCAAACACTTGTAGAATCGTAGCAACAGCCAGAAGAAATCAACCAGCAACTAACCTGTATGTAGTTGATAATCCCTTTAAATAGTGTTGATGGGGTGTCCTTCCTGCTACTGAACGTGCTAACTGTACAAGATTAAGAGGGCGTTGGCTGGAGCGTTGAGCTCCAAAATAGTCCCACCGGCATCAAATCAGCGTGCGACGTCATGATCTGCCTGCTCTGCATACTTCCGGCGGACGTTCACTGCGTGCGTGTGCTCATGCCTGCACCAATATGGTGTCCGGTGTGATTTGTCCCACATGTGTGCGCGCATGCAGCGGACACCATTTTGGAGCTCTAAGGGCACTTGTAGCGCCCAAAAACTGGACACTAACAAGTCTAATTTCTCGCTGAGTACCTTTACAGCACAGGGTAAATGTTTGACACTCAAGCCCGAGTATGCATTGTTTTAGTATTTTTCCCTTTTAATGAGATGTCGTTACTCAGGAGGTTTCAGACTGCTACCTTGGATCTTCATCAACTGTGCAGAATTCAGATTATTACATGGGAAGTAATATTTTATTACTGCATTCTTGCTTTATAGTATGAATGTTGTCCTAGAGGGAGTGGTGTTGAAATTTGCAGATAAAATCACAGAACGATACAGCACAGAAGGAGGCCATTCAGCCCATTGTGCCTGTGCCAGCTCTTTAAAAGAGCAAATCAATTAGTCCCATTCTTCTGCTCCTTCCCCATAACCCTGCAAATTTTTCCCCTTCATGTATTTATACAATTCCCTTTTGAAAGTTGCTATTGAATCTGCTTCCACCACCCTTTCAGGCATTTTGGTAAAAGAAATAACACGAGTAATTATACTCTAAATGGAAGTAGGCTCAGTGTTGCACGAAGTACTCTTATTAAGGCTCATTACTTCCTGGCTTTTATATCTATACCTCTTGTGGTAAAACTTACCATTTTATAGGAAGGATATTTGAGCTTTTGAGAGGGTACTGTGCCCATTCTTAATAGGTGAGCCTAGTCAGTTATTGTTGGCAAGCTATTGAATTCTGCAGAGCATCACAATCAAGCCAAATCATTTTCCTTCCCTCCCCTCCCACCTTCCACTTGCATGCTTCTCAACAGAATTAACTAGATGAAAGCAGGAGCAAGAGCCCTGTCCGATCTCTCCCTCAGACTTTCATCTCTTTCCGCAACCCACCATCCCCCCCCCCCCTTTCCTCCAAAAACTCCTGTGCTGATCCCAATTATGCATTTTCTGTATGAGACTATCTGAATTTTTTAACATTTTAAAGATGATGTTTATAAAAGTTAAGATTAAGAACATTACCAGGCATATTATATGAAAAAGCTAAAGAAAGGACCTAACCTATAATTCTTTAAGAATCCTCTCGTCTTACCAAATGAATTTAAATTTTATTTGCAGAGTTTGATGCACACCATGAAGGAGGCAAAAGAAACAGGCCAGACTGTTTGTGACTTTAAGCACTCGCAAGACAAAAGAATGAACCAGCATTTACTTCTTGCCACAGAATCTCAGACTTCACATCCATTCCAATCCCAGCAGAAACAGCCTCCAGTTTTGTCGCAACTTTCCCTCATTTTCCAAAGCTCTCACGCAAATGATGAGACTGGTAAAAAACACCAGAGTGTCATTCAGTCCACAGGACTAACAGTTGGGATGAAACCTGTGCCTTTGGTCAATCAGGGAAGGAAAGAATCTTCTCCAAAGCCAGCTGGTGCTTTGCCTGAACTTCTCAAGGCAGGGAATATATGTGCTTCTGAAGAACTGGGGTCACCACATGATCTTCGTTTGAAGCAGGCAAGTTGACTTAATAATTTCACTCATTGTGGTTTGAGTTTATAAAACTGAAAAATCTAGGCACCGGGCCAAAGCTCATTATTCAGACCACCAACAACTTTGAAAAGAGTAGGAGAGAAAATGTGGTAACTTGAGATGTGGTTGATCAGGTGATGGAAAGCTTGAATTTTAAAAGCTTAGGATTCTAAATTCAGAGCTACATAATCTAATTTTTAGATGGTAGATAGGGATACTTGGTCTGGAAGTCTGAGGGTTTTGCTTTTCATTTTAAATTGTTTTTTAAGTATTGCATTATTGGTAAATAATCTTCTTGCGTCCTTTTCATTTGCCTTAAAGTGAAACATTTACAACTATTTTTGGAGCAGCTCAAACAATTACACCAGAAGCAATCAACACAGTTTTGTTGGTTTATCTTTATAAAGAGAGGATAGAGTGTCATCAGACAGATTGAAAATATTTTTCTTATATACACTCATCCAATCCTGCCCCCTCCCTCCAACAAAGCCTGGAGGGTCTGTCAAAGTCCATTTTTATGATTTAGGCACACCAGCTGTTGTAGTGGTTTAGGTAGATTTCCCCCCCCCTCTGATATTTTTTTTCCTTCATGTTGCCTGTACTTGGTGATGTGCATTACCAGGCTGTGAACAGCAAGTTGACATCTTGAAGAGATGCAAGTACATTGGCCCGTAATTTGCAGTCAGCGGCGAAGCAAAGACATTCGTCGCTGGCCCCCAAAGTAAGCTTCCCACAAAGATCTCGCAATCTCTGTGGCGAGAAGTTCCGCTTTTCTAACGTACAGTTGAAATCAACGTAGTTTAGTGGGAATCCCATAGCACGAGCTGCTGTGACTCAACAAGCTGTCTAAGCAGCCAATCACAGTGCAGAATTCTCACAGGCCGAGAACCAGGAAGTGAGCCTTTGGTCCTAACTTTTAAAAAATGTTAGAGAGCAAAACAAAGATTGGGGCTCTCTCACATGGGGAAAAGGTAAACCTGAAATAAAGATGAACAAACTTTTTTTTTAAATAAATAATTTTTTTTAAAGTTTCTTAAAAATGGATACATTTGACACTCCACAAAATTTAAATTAGTTTTTCAGGGCTGTAACATTTATTTAGCAGCCAATACACTTAAAATCTCAGCTACATCTAATCCGAAAGGATCTAACTTTTAATGGGGTATTTAACAGTGATATAACCGCGGAAGAACCGAAGTTTTCGTCAGTTTCCCTGATTTCCCTGATTACACTGATTGCCGGCTATGGGGGTGGCGGGGGGCACAGCGCAGCCAGTGTTGGAGCAGTAAATGACTGACCGCAACTTCAGGATTTCCGCATTAGTGTGCGCATGCGCTAAATCCTGAAGTTGCGGTCAGTTTCAAAGGAGTAACCCACCACAAATTCCGGACCATTGTTTTAGTAGTAGTGCATATAGATCTTTGACCCACTATTGAGTTGTATGGTTTAGACTCTTGCCTCGGCTTTACATCTATTTTAAAGGTCTCTGCCTTAACGTGACTCCTATATTTATAAAATGTACAGCTGTGCATCTACTCTGTGTCCTAATGGAAATTTCTTGTATTCATCAAGGCTAATTTTACAAATGCATACTTTTAGCAGGGAGCCTTGCCCTGCCAGGAGCACATATGGAGAAATCGCACCTGCGATCTCCAGTATGGGTCCGTTGTGGGCATGGTAGTGTGCTTTCATAAAATTGGCATTATAGTTTCTATTTTGAAACGATTGCAAGTGCAGCAAGTAATATTTAAGCAAAGTAAAACCAGAGAGGTAATACAGCTACTCACTGAAATGATGAACAAGTAATATTCAGTTCTGTCTTGACAGCTTTGTTGTCATAAATGTTTGCATATTGTTTTTGGCTTGCATTGTCTTCATTCTATTGAATATTCTACTCCTGGTTGTTAATTCAGTATTCTGTTCTATTTACAGGAACTATTTAAGCAGTCATTTCCAGCACAATTAAAGAAACAACAAGAACAGTACAAGGCCCAGAAGAAGGCAGCAGCAGGTGGTAACAAGAGCTTCCAGACCCCTTTGTCTAGTCCGAAATCTGCTGCTAGTTCACCAGCACACCAGAAGCTGCCTACAGTTGATGGTAACCAGTTAAGCCCCTTGATAACAAGTGCACTTGTAGCACAGCAGCAACCTAATGGGGTAATTCAGAGTGTCATTCAGGAAGCCCCTTTGGCACTTACGACCAAATCTAGAATCCAAATTAAGAATACTGATAAAGTAGTTACAAACTCTGGTAGCACTACATCCTTTTCACCACTTCCCCTGGGTTCTAATTTGAAGAATCATTCCAGCAATCATGTGGCACCAGTTCGACGTTCTACCTCTCCTGTATTATCCCAGAGTTCTGCTAAAGACAAATTAGTGAGTATTAAGATCACTGCACCTGTCCAGCAGCAACATCAGCATCATTCTACCCAATCTTTGGCTGATCATTTCAGAGGGATTGATTCTGATGTCCCAAGTAGCAAGGATTCTGATGTGTCAAATGAAGATGAAGATGACGATGATGATGACGATGATGACGACGACGACGATGATGATGATGAAGAGGATGATGAAGAAGATTCTGATAGCCAATCAGGTTGGAATTGATATTAAAGCACTTTAAACCTTAACTGATTTTAAATGGAGGTTTTCTACCAAATGTAGAGGGTAAAATTCGTGTTGGGCGATGGCGAATCAGCAACCTATTTTGCACTCTGCCCGATCTTCCTTCCCATTGAAGTCAGTGGAAAAGAAAATCTCGGGGTGTATAAAACAGGCTGCTGATCTGTTATCACCCGTTTTGTGCTACTGCCCAAGACAAATTTCACTCCCATAGTGTTCATAGCCTAGTGGTTCCTAGACCTCCATTTAAAATCAAATAACAAATTCTGCTTAATATTTTTCCACATACTAAATTGGTTCTGTGTGTATCAATACATTTTTCAAATATAACATCAATTTTAGAAGAACAGATCCTGTTAGAGAACATTTAATTCCTCACCATCCAGTGCCTTACTTCTGAATGTAAGTTTTTTTAATCAAATCACTGCAATCTCTTGATTGCTGCAAATTATTTTCATAAACATCAGTAAACCAATTAAGTATCAGAAAATAATTAAAAAAGCACTCTTGCTCAGATGATAAGTTGGTGCAGTACTATTTTGATGCTATGATATTCAATTTCCTTTTAAGTCTGCTGTGGAGAATTTTACATGGTACAAGTAACATTTAGTACTGCATAGGTTTCTTTTTATCACTCTTCCTCTTCCCCATCACCTAATCAAGTAGATCTATATGGCTGAACTCAACGTTTCATTAGGGCTTTAAACTAATAAGGGGGAGGGGGGTTCAGATAAGGGTAAATTTATAAGTCTGAAGAGAAAAGTCAAGGCTGCAGAGCAGAATGAGAAACAGAGTTAATGTTTCAGGACAGTGACCTTTCATCAGAATCTGACAAAAGGTCATCGGCCTGAAACGTTAACTTTGTTTCTCTCTCTCTCCACAGATGCTGCCTGACCTGCTGAGTATTTCCAGCATTTTCTGTTTTTATTTCAGATCTCCAGCATCCGCAGAATTTTTCTTTTGTTTCTGTAGAGCAGAGTAGCGATTTTGGTAAAACCAAGCAGATTGTGTCAGGAAGGGTTAGAGAATTTAATAACAGTAATATGGCATTAGCGACTAAGGCCACATCAGGGAAAAATAGTAAAACGTTAAAATTAAAGGCACTATATCTGAATGCATGAAGCATTTGTATCAAGATAGATGAATTAATAGCACAAAGAGATAAATGGGTTTGATCTAGTAGCCATTACTGAGACATGGTTGCGGGTGACCAAGGTTGGGAACTAAATATTCCAGGCTACTTGACTTTTAGAAAAGATAGGCAAAATGGAAAAGGAGGTGGGGTAGCCCTGATACTAAAGGATGAGATAAAGGCAGTAGGGAGAAAGGATCTTAGCCCAGAAAATCAGGATATAGGATCGGTATGGGTGGAGCTAAGAATAACAAAGGAAGGGCAGCAAACATTGGTGGGAGTAATTTATAGACCTTCTAATAGTAATCATAGTGTTGGGTAGATTATAAATCAGGAAATTTGAGGAGCATGTCATGAGGGTAATGCAATAATCCTGGAGGACTTTAATCTTCATATAGACTGGGCAAACCAAATTGGCAAAAGTAGCTTGAAGGACGAGTTAATAGAATGCATTCAAGACAGTTTTCTAGAACAATATGCTGAGGAAACAACTAGAACAGGCTATTTTAGATCTAGTTTTCTGCAGTGAGACAGGGTTAATTAGTAATCTTGCAGTAAAGAATCCACTGGGGAAGAGTGATCATACTATGATAGAATTTCATATTAAATTTGAGTGATGTGGTTAAGTCTGAAACTAGGTCTTAAATTTAAACAAAGCCAATTACAGAGGTATAAGGGGCGAGTTGGCTGAGGTAGATTGAGAATTTAAATTAAAAGATATGACAGTAGATAAGCAAACATTTAAAGAAATAATTCATAATTCTCAATGAATATACATTCCCTTGAAGAATAAAAACTGCACCGGAAAAGTGATACAGCCATGGCTAATTAGAGAAGTTAAGGATAATATTAGATTAAAAGAAGAAGCTTACAATGTTGCCAAAAAGAGTCGTAAGCCTGAGGATTGGGAGGGTTTTAAAAATCAGCAAAGGATGACCAAGAAATTTATAAAGAAGGAGAAAATAGAATATGAGAGTAAACTAGCAAGAAATATAAAAACAGATTGTAAGAGCTTTTACAAGTATGTAAAAAGGAAGAGATTAGTGAAAGTAAGCATGGGTCCCTTCGAGGCAGAGACAGGAGAAAGATGTATAGAATAGGCCTATACTCTCTGGAGTTTAGAAGAATGATAGGTGATTTCATTGAAACGTATAAAATTCTTAGAGGGCTTGGCAGGCTAGATGCTGAGAGGCTGTTTCCCCTGGGTGGAGAGTCTAGAACTAGGGGTCATAGTCTCAGGATAAGGGGTCAGCCATTTAGGACTGAGATGAGGAGACATTTCTTCACTGAGGGTTGTGAATTTTTGGAATTCTCTACCCCAGAGGGCTATGGACGTTCAGTCGATGAGTATATTCAAGACTGAGAGAGATTTCTGAGCACTGAGGGAATCAAGGAATATGGGGATTGGGCGGGAAAGTGGAGTTGATGTAGAAGTTCAGCCATGATCTTATTGAATGGCAGAACAGGCTCGATGGGCTGTATGGCCTATTGCTGCCCTATTTCTTATGTTTTCATGTTTCATTTTTGTTACTTTCTAGTACTTATAAATATGAGGAAATGCTGGGTAATAATTAATTCCTTTTTTCTGAAGGTGACTGTCCTACAAATGATTGAAGCTAGTCAAAAGTATTTATTTTGCCATTTTTTACCCTCGCATTGATTCCTTGCTGAGGTACAGTTCCACAGGCATGACTCCCCTCTGGTACACGACTGAAGTGGTCATTATTTGTGTTAGCCAAGATGATGAGTATTGGTGCTCGATCATCAGGGAGCCAGGTCCAGTCCTATCCACACCCGATGTCCATACATGTGCATTTCCAGTAGCTGACACTAAATAACGATCAGGAGCAGGACTCTGACGAGATAATGTTTCTCGCCTTCCCCCAACTCATGGGTGCATTGCCTGTCAGGAGACATTTATTGCATCTCCAATCTGGCATTTAATTAAACCACACTTGTCCAAGTTACTGTTAATTTTGTCCCTGATTATTGTTACCAAAAGCTTCCACACTACTGAGGTTAAAGTGACTGGCCTGTAGTTGCTGGGTTTATCCTTGCACCATTTTTTGAACAAGGGTGTAACATTTGCAATTGTCCAGTCCTCTGGCACCACCTCTGTATCCAAGGAGGATTGGAAGATTATGGCGATTTCCTCCTTAACCTCCCTCAGAATCCTAGGATGCATCCCATCCGGTCCTGGTGACTTATCAACTTTAAGTTCAGACAGCCTTTCTAGTACCTCCACTTTATCAATTTTTTTGTCATCCAGTATCTCCACTACCTCCTCTTTCACTATGACTTTGGCAGCATCTTCTTCCTTGGTGAAGACTGATGCAAAGTACTCATTTAGTACCTCAGCCATGCCCTCTGCCTCCATGCGTAGGTCTCCTTTTTGGCCCCTAATCGGCCCCACCCCTCCTCTTACTAACCGTTTATTATTTATATGCCTATAGAAGACTTTTGAACTCCCTTTTATGTTAGCTGCCAATCTATTCTCATACTCCCTCTTTGCCCCTCTTATTTGCTTTCTCACTTCCTCTCTGAACTTTCTATATTCAGCCTGATTCTCACTTATATTCTCAACCTGACATCTGTCATACGCGCCCTTTTTCTGCTTCATCTTACTCTCTCTTTCATCATCCAGGGAACTCTGGTTTTAGTTGCCCTACCTTTCCCCCTGGTGGGACTATACCTCGACTGTACCCGAACTATTTCCTCTTTAAAGGCAGCCCATTGTTTGATTACAGTTTTGCCTGCTAATCTTTGATTCCAGTTTACCCGGGTTAGATCCCTTCTCAAACCACTGAAATTTGCTTTCCTCCAATTAAGTATTTTTACTCCCCTACTGACACTTGCTCTACTTAACCCACCTCATTCCCCAGAACCAGATCCAGCAATGCCTCCTTCCTCGTTGGGCCAGAAATATACTGATCAAGAAAGTTCTCCTGAACACACTTCAGAAATTCTTTCCCCTCTCTGCCCTTTACACTATTATTATCCCAGTCTATATTAGGATAATTGAAGTCCCCCATTATTACTACTCTATAGTTCTTGCATCTCTGTAATTTCCCTGCAAATTTGCTCCTCTATATCTTTCCCACTAGTTGGTGGCCAAATGTGCCATTTCCTACTTAGTATCTATCTAAATGTAGCAAGAACTGGAGTCAAACAGAGAAAACTTTGTCCTCTCCGCTCCAGCTTAATTAAATATATTGCATGCTGTTATGTGATTTCAACTTCAGAAGGCAGAAGAAATCACACTACCAGATCACAGCTCAGATTATGAGCCAGTAGACTAATTTAACATCAACTCAAATTTCTCTCCACGGATGTTGCCTGACCACCTGAGTTTTTCCAGCATTCTCTGTTGTTAAATGAATAGTACTCAGTACAAACCATATATTCACAGTAATTACAAAGCCTAATATTCTTCTCAATGTTAAAACAGCAGACACTTTACCTGCACTAACCCTTAACCTTAAACTGACCCTTGAAAAATGTTTGTTTCCTTCATTACTAGAGTCCTCTGACTACTGAGCGCAAGCAGCCAAATATAAACCTACCTCCTGTAGTTCCTTGCTACAGACTTGTCTGTCCAAGGGTCTAAAATGAATCATGACCATGTCCCTCTTGCAAACAGATATAGCTGTCAACCAAACCTATTAGTTTAAAAAAGATTCCCAGCATGTTAACCACATGAGCTGTTTGAATTGAATGGAATGGCTTGACCCGTTGATTAATTCCAACCACTTTGAATGATGTGAGATAGGTCCCCATCCAAGCACAATAGGAGCAATCAACCTATGCATAGGAAAGCCTTATCCTAGCGTGTGTAAATCAGCAGGTCTGGGATGTGTATTCTCTGCAGCCTGAGAAATAGATAGCAGTAACCAACTTTAGTCCTGTATGTGCTGTGACCAGCAAGAAAGAACCAATAACTAATCCATCATAGGCAAAAATGCTTCAAAATATCCATTCATTAGTGCTATCTTGGATTGATGGAAGGCTCGATTTTCATTTGTTCGTATATGCATTTGAGTGCACATCTTTGTGATTTAAGATTTCTTGTTTTTAATCCTAATGTAACTTTCCAAATAATAGTTAGTTATTACACAATATAAGATACGACCATGTGTTCTGAAATTTACATAAGTACCTGATAACAAATCAATTACACGTTAAAAGCAGTAAAATTTACAGTTTTTCGGTGAATGTTTTAGTAAACCCAGGCTGAAACGTTACTTGTGTTTATTCAATTAAAATAACATGGCTCTTCTATCACAACTTCTTGTGAGCTGAAGCTTATGTATACTTCCCTAATGCAGTGTATAAAAAGCGTGAAGGAATTTAACATAAAATTTTACTCACATTTTCAGTTATCTACTGGAAACGTAATTTAATGGCTTCAGAAATGCAATTGTGATTTCTATTTTATACATTTGCAAAGATGTAAAGTTAAAAGTTCAAATTAAAATTGGCACTATTTATGATTAACTTAACCTTAGATTTATTTCTTGCTACCCATGTTTTTTGGAATTATAGAATTTCTAAAATATTTAATTTATTATTTTCCACCAATTAGAGGCTGACAGTGACTCGGAGACAGAAACAGATGGATCTGATGATGAGGTTAAGGAACAAGATGAGACCGAAACAGAGAATGAAAAAGAAGAAATTCCTCATAAATTCAACAAAGCTGCTCATTCAAGTCACACTACTTCCAGTCATTCAGCCCACTCAACACCCATTAGCCTCCATGTATTGAAGACTCCAAAGTCAGCACCTGGCTCATTGGCATCGGGATCTACGACACTGGCCTACACAGGGACTCCATCATCTTCATATGCCCCATCTACACCATCTGGTAATATTTACTTTCTTTTTGTACCCCATTTTTCTGCCAGTTTTCTTCCTGCCTCTCTCTTCCTGAAGACAACAATTCCTTGTTGGAATACATTTTCCAGGGGTGCCAGGCATCCTTCAGCACTTTTCAATTCTTTGTATCAGCTTAGAAAGTGGGCTGGTGAGCAGTTCTACCGTGGCATGGGGAAAAGTGGCAGCATCACAGCTAAAATCTGCTCCTGTCCTTCCTCATTTTCACATAAGCACACTTCTTATGGGGCTGCTGGACAACAATCAGGAGTGGTAAAACTGGTCAATTTTTCACTCCCTAACCAGGGTAGCTGAGGCCAATTGTAGTGCCCATACAGCTGCCTTGGCTGAAATCTGATAATGCAACACATAGTAGGGATCAAACCTAGGCTCTTCCTGGTCAGCATGGCTCAGCTGGTTAAAGCAGTGAGAAGCTGAGTCATTAGATTAGTGATTCTATTTCTTTTTTATTGGTGTGTTTTCATTGTGCAGTAATTACTGTAGTATTTGCAACAAATTGTGTTTTTTTACGTTACTATAGTAACATTCTGAAGTGGCAAAGTACATCAATCTTCAATTTTTCAAAATATTTTGGATCTATGATTACATCTGTGGTTGAATACTTGAAAAATAGTCTTTGTATTTCATAGATATGATGGCAATAACCTGGTTTATCAGTAATGTTGCCATTTTGGGCACTAAAGTAGATTTGGTTTGTGAGGGAATTGGAAGGCAGGGTGTCAGTGCAATGGCATATCAAATTGGTACACACCAATGTGGCCATGTTGATTTAACTATGGCTATGTGCTTTTGCACTGGAATGGAAGGAAAGCTGGAGGGAGAGTCACAATGGACTGTTCTTATGTGCTTCCTAGAACATGGAGTGACATTGGTAAAGCCCTATGAGCATGGGCATAGGCCTCAAATATAAAATTGTAGATACTACTTCTAAATTTTGGTCCCCAAATTCTACATGCTAGTGGACATTTTTAAGATAGGCATTATCCTCCATCCCTCCCCCCCCCAATTTTTTTTTTAATGTAAAACATTTTAACATTCTGGCTAATTTTAGAATTATTTTACAATTTTCACTGCAAATTTTTTTTTGAAACATGTCAAGTGAGGTTGGTAGCTAGTGTAGCTTGAATCAGTTATGCAGGTCTAAAAGGATCGAGGGTACTTTGTCAATAGGCAAAAAATGGGCAAGGATATAATGCACTGTGGACA
Organism: Somniosus microcephalus; assembly: GCF_052327205.1. Classification (NCBI taxonomy): domain Eukaryota; kingdom Metazoa; phylum Chordata; class Chondrichthyes; order Squaliformes; family Somniosidae; genus Somniosus; species Somniosus microcephalus. The sequence goes on along the minus strand of NC_140990.1, from coordinate 266,976,223 downwards.
CAATTAATATGAAATTTAAGACTGAGTTTATTGCAGGTTTGCTTAAACAATAAACTAGTGCAATAATAAGCAGATTGTGACAGGAAGGGACAGAGCGTTTAATGGTAGCAGTGCAGCAGAGAATAAGGTCAAAGCAGGGAATAATGGTAAAAAATTTAAAATAATGGTTCTTTATCTGAATGCACGAAGCATTCGTAACAAGATAGATGAACTAGTGGCACAAATAGAGATAAATGGGTTTCATCTAATAGCCATTACAGAGACATGGTTGCAAGGTGGCCAAGGTTGGGAACTAAATGTTTCAGGGTACTTGACGTTTCGAAAAGACAGGCAGAATGGAAAAGGAGGGGGAGTAGCCCTGATAATAAAGGATGACATAAGGACAGTAGTGAGATAGGATCTCTGCGTGGAAGATCAGGAAGTATTATCACTATGGGTGGAGATCAGGAATATCAAGGGGCAGAAAACACTGGTAGGAGTAGTATATAGGCCCCTTAACAGTAGCTATACCGTTGGACAGAATATTAATCAAGAAATAATAGGAGCTTGCAACAAAGGTAATGCAATAATCTTGAGGGACTTTAATCTTCATATAGACTGGACAAATCAAATTGGCAAAGGTAGTCTGGAGGACGAGTTCATGGAATGCATTCGGGACCGTTTCCTAGAACAATGTCATGGAACCAACCAGGGAACAGGCTATTTTAGATCTTGAATTGTGTAATGAGACATGGTTAATTGGCAATCTCATAATAAAGGATCCTCTGGGGCAGAGTGATCATAATATGTTAGAATTTCACATTAATTTTGAGATTGACTTGCCTAAGTCCGAAATTAGAGTGTTAAACTTAAATAAAGCTAATTACATAGGTATGAGGGGGCAAGTTGGCTAAGGTAGATTGGAAAAATAGATTAAAAGGTATGGCGGTAGATAAGCAGTGGCTAGCATTTAAAGAAATATTTCATAATTCTCAACAAAAATACATTCCATTGAGAAACAAAAACTCCACGGGAAAAGTGATCCAACCATGGCTAACTAAAGAAATTAAGGATAGCATTACATTGAAAGAAGAAGCTTATAATGTTGCAAAGAATAATAGTAAGCCTGAGGATTGGGAGAGTTTCAGAAACCAGCAAAGGTTGACCAAAAAATTGATAATAAGGGAAAAAATAGAATATGAGAGAAAACTAGCAAGAAATATAAAAGCAGATTGTAAGAGTTTCTACAAGTATGTAAAAAGGAAAAGAGTAGCAAAAGTAAACGTTGGTCCCTTAAAGGCTGAGACAGGAGAAATTATTATGGGGAATAAGGAAATGGCAGAAATGTTAAACAAATATTTTGTATTTGTCTTCACAGTAGAAGACACAAAAAGCATACCAAAAATGGTGGGGAACCAAGGGTCTAATGAGGGTGAGGAACTGAACGTAATTAATATAAGTAGAGAAAAAGTACTAGAGAAACTAATGGGACTAAAAGCCGGCAAATCCCCATGACCTGACGGCCTACATCCTAGGGTTCTAAAAGAGGTGGCTGAAGAGATAGTTGATGCATTGATTTTGATCTTCCAAAATTCCCTAGATTCTGGAATGGTCCCAGCGGATTGGAAGGTCGCAAATGTAACACCGCTATTCAAGAAAGGAGGGAGAGAAAAAAACAGGGAGCTAAGCGAGTGGGCAGTAAGGTGGCAGATGGAGTATAATGTAGGGAAATGTGAGGTTATTCACTTTGGTAGGAAGAATAGAAAAACAGAATATTTTTTAAATGGTGAGAAACTTTCAAATGTTGGTGTTCAGAGAGATTTGGGTGTCCTCATGCAAGAAACACAGAAAGCTAGCATGCAGGTACAGCAAGCAATATGGAAGGCAAATGGCATGTTAGCCTTTATTGTAAGGGGTTTGGAGTATAAGAGTAAGGAAGTCTTGCTACAATTGTACAGGGCCTTGGTAAGACCATACCTGGAGTACTGTGCACAGTTTTGGTCTCCTTATCTAAGGAAGGATATACTTGCCTTGGAGACGGTGCAACGAAGGTTCACTCGATTGATTCCTGGGATGAAAGGGCTGTCCTATGATGAGAGATTGTGTAGAATGGGCCTATACTCTCTGGAGTTTAGAATAATGAGAGGTGATCTGATTGAAACATACAAGATTCTGAAGGGGATTGACAGGGTAGATGCTGAGAGGTTGTTTCCCCTGGCTGGAGTGTCTAGAACTAGGGGGCATAGTCTTAGGATAAGGGGTAGGCCATTTAAGACTGAGCTGAGGATGAATTTCTTCACTGAGCGTTGTGAATCTTTGGAATTCTCTGCCCCAGAGGGCTGTGAATGCTGAGTCTTTGAGTATATTCAAGGCCGAGATAGATAGATTTTTGGACTCTAGGGGAATCAAGGGATATGGAGATCGGGCGGGGAAGTGGAGTTGAGGTCGATGATCAGCCATGATCTTATTGAATGGCGGAGCAGGCTCGAGGGGCCGTATGACTTACTCCTGCTCTTATTTCTTATGTTCTTATGCAATAATTTGATATCTGTGCTTGAATTTATCAAGATAACATTATTAAAATTTCTAGCTTTTTTCTGCTATATCACGAGCCTGCTTAAAAGAAAAAATAGATTATTTGATCTCTAAGACTTGTTAAATTTTGTATTGGTACTGGACTAGCAATCCAGATGTCATGAGTTTAGAACTCACCATGAAATTGAATTTGATGAATCTGGTAATTTGTTGGCTGGCGGCAGGAAAAATTACCTTGAAAGCTGCTGGATTTTCATTAAAAATACAACTGGTTTACTAATGTCCCCCGGGGAATGGAACCTGGTCTGGCCTACACTATGTGGTTGATTCTTCATGCCCTATGAAGCAATCTAGCAATCCACTCCATTGTAAGCAATGGGCAATAAATGCCAGCATCACCCACCACAGCCCCAGAAAAAAAAACTTCAACCATCAATCACGTAAGTTCCAGCATTTAATCTGAGTCCTCCAATTACAGTAATAAGTTAGCTGTGAATTCGAGGCAGAGCAGAAACCAAATGTTTAGACTATTTTTCAAATAGTGCAATTCCTAATCGTCAGTTGCACATCTTTGTAATTGCAAGAGACACACACGTGCATACATCTATTGATTCTACACTGGATAAGATTTCTACTCAAATGGCAGAGAAAGGAGCTTCTGCCAAATGTGGTAACATTTGTATGCTTATATTCCACAACGTAACTTCAAGATCCATGGTTTTTATTAAATGGTACAAATCAATTTCACTGATTATATCATCCCTATGGTATTGACATTAAGTATGCTAATCAGTGGACAAAAGCAGTTAAACATGGACAACATGGCTTAGAAATTCAGCCATGATTCTGGAGATCAACCCCACCACCGTTCAGGGGACGCACAACCTGTGCGTGGTGTACTTTGAAGAGAGGGACGTTGCGAGGGCCGAGGCTTGCCTGTCCGAGACCTTGACCTTGGCGCCAGATGAGGACTACATCTATCGTCACCTGAGCATTGTGCGCAGCAAGATAGCAGCACAGGGCAACAGTGGCCTGTTGGAACATTCAACGGCAATCACCCCGACGAGCCGGGTAGTGGAAAAAATCTCGATCGAGAATCTGAAGGGGCATGGCAGCGAACGGAGAAAAGCTTCTGAAACAATGAACGCTGCTGAAGGCTATACAGAATTTCCCAGCAACTCTAAACAATCCCAAAATGGTCTGAACAAATGGATAAAGAAAAAGTCCAATAAAGAGATTGGAGATTGAAAAGAAGCGAGCTGTGGCTAGAAGAGATTGACCGTTGAATAGAAAGAAAATTGCGAAACCTAAGGATGTGTATTGTGGCAACAATGGTTTACAGTTCCCTGCCATGCAGGGAATGTTATTTTATGCTTAAATGGGCAAGGATATAATGCACTGTGGACACAATTAATATGAAATTTAAGACTGCGTTTATTGCAGTTGGAGTTGGATTTCCCTACCCCCTCTCTGCCGATCACACCTCCCCAGAGGTCTGTGTCCTTTCCAACTCTGGCGTTGAAGTCGCCAAGGAGGATCAGCTTGTCGCCCGTTGGGACTTGGGACAGGGATTGTTCGAGGCTGGAGTAAAATTCCTCTTTGGTCTCGTCTGTGGCTTCCAGTGTTGGGGCGTACGCACTGATGACTAGCGCACTGGTTTCGGGCTAGGGTGAGTCGAAGAGTCATGAGGCGCTCGCTTATACCACTAGGGGAGTCTCTGAGACGCCCGACCAGTTCATTTTTTATGGCGAAGCCTACCCCATGGAGGCGGCGTTCTTCTTCGGGTTTGCCTTTCCTGAAGAAGGTGTAACCACCGCCTTGTTCCTTGAGCTGGACTTACCCTGCCCGCCGGGTCTCGCTTAGGGCGGCGATGTCAATGTCGAAGTGTCTGAGCTCCTGGGCAACGATAGCAGTACGGCGTTCCGGTCTGTCACTGTTGGGGTTGTCCATGAGGGTCCTGACATTCCAGGTCCCGAACTTCATTTTAAAGGGTGGAAGATGCCTGTGCGTGAATTCTTTTAACGTGGGGTGGTCGTTGCACACCAGCTACCACACGGGCTTGACAGAGCAAGGTCTTGGTCCAATGGCAAGGGGATCCAAGACGATTGGAGACCAGGCTCTGCTACAACGGCCTAGCACACACACACAAACATATTCCTACTGTCCTCTTCCCTCCTTCCCGCAGGTCCTCTTTGCCTGGGTTTCGTAGGATGCATTGTGGTCCTCCCGACCTCGCTGTTGGCCCGTGCCGCACCTTCACTGGGCCCCGACCCCGCTGTTGGTCTATGCTGCGCCACTCCTGCGCCTTGACCTCGCTGCTGGGCTCGTCCTCGTTCCTGGGTCCCGGCCTCGGACGTGAATGATGTTGTCTCTCTCGGGATCAAATTAGCATTGATATTCTCGCTTTGGGAGCTAAGTTTAAGTGAAGAGCCAGTGCTCACTGAGAACAAAGAACAGGCATGGCCGGGTGATGGGCAGTTGGCTCAGGTAACTTTAACCTTGCAGCTTGAACTTGCAGTTAGGGATAAAAATGCACCCACTATTAGAGCCAGGGGAGCTTAAACAGAGACATGGACCATGTACAGCAGGCACCTCAAAGCACTGGAGAGGTACCACCAACGCTGCCTCCGCAAGATCCTGCAAATCCATTGGCAGGATAGGCGCACCAATGTCAGTGTTCTTGCTCAGGCCAACATCCCCAGCATCGAAGCTCTGACCACGCTCAATCAGCTCCGATGGACAGGTCACATTGTCCGCATGCCCTATATGAGACTCCCAAAACAAGCGCTCTATTCGGAGCTCCGGCACGGCAAGAGAGCCCCAGGTGGGCAAAGGAAACACTTCAAGGACACCCTCAAAGCCTCCTTGAAAAACTGCAACATCCCCACCGACACCTGGGAATCCCTGGCCCAAGACCGCACAAAGTGGAGGAGAAGCATCCGGGAAGGCGCTGAACACCTCAAGTCTCTTCGCCGGGAGCAAGCGGAAGCCAAGCGCAAGGAACGCACGTCAACCCAAGCACCCCACCCAACTGCCCCTTCAACCACTATCTGCCCCACCTGTGACAGAGACTGTAGGTCCCGCATTGGCCTCATCAGTCACCTGCGAACTCATTTTTAATGTGGAAGCAAGTCATCCTCGGTTCCGAGTGACTGCCCAAGAAGAAGAAGGTTATTTTATGCAAACTTAAATAGGAATCATAATTCATACCAATAAAACCAATGGTTTTTCTGAATGAAAATTTAAACACTAATTTAACAAAACTTCAAGGCTCCTACCTCCAGTCACCTTCATAAACTAGAAGCAATAGCCTTTCATGTATGTAGAAACAGTATACAGAGCTTGGAAAAAGCAGCTTCTATTAAAAATGTTGTACTTCAGGGCTGTAACACAATCCAAGGGTTTGGACATTCTTGAGCAAACCCAGTTATTTGCTCGTCCAGTAGATCAAAAGATTTCCAGGTTCTTCCCCCCCCCAGTTGTTCAATGAGTAAGTGAATCTCAACATGTGGGACTTAACAGATTAGTAAATTCCCAAGTTGAAATTCGGGCGCGTGAGAAGTTAGCTGCTTTCACTCGGGGCAGCGGTACACCACCGCAATTGGCCTTGGCGTCTCTGGGCTGAGGGAGTGTGGAAAATCTGCCCGGGTCCCCCTTGGTCATTGTTTGGTGGCCCTGTTGGAAAGTGCATGTGGATAAATGCCATGACCGGATGGGCTTGGCTGAAAATTTTTCTCCACCCCCAATGGTCTAATAGCCAGAACAATGCTCAATGACTAGGCTCGCTCTTGAAGAAGAGCCATGTGGATGGATGAGCCACGTGTTGAGCTGTCTTTTGGACCGAGGCCCCGTCTGCCTTCTCAGGTGGACGTAAAAAATCCCGCGGCCACTACTGGAAGAAGAGCAGGTGAGTTCGAAGTGGTGTCCTGGGCCAATATTTATCTCTCAACCAAGATCACTTAAAAAAAATTAAAAAAAAGAAAAAAACCAGATTATCTGGTCAGTATCTCATTGCTGTTTGTGGGAGCTTGCTGTGTGCAAATTGGCTGCCACGTTTCCTACATCACAATAGTGATTGCACTTCAAAAGAAGTACTTCATTGGCCGTGAAGCACTTTGGGACGTCCTGAGGTCGTGAAAGGCGCTATATAAATGCAAGTCTTTCTTGCTTTCTGCCCGTCACATTGAGGGCTTAAAGAGTGTGCACAATTCCAGACAAAAGTGCGCCGTCCGTCATATTAGTGGAGGAGGTTGCGCTGGCGGTAGGAGCGCATGCCTTCAACATTTTAAGTTCAGAATAATGTATGTAAATTCGGGTCCTGCGCTTCAGCCAGGACCTGTTTTCTATTTTCGATCACCCCAGTGCTTCACTCGCTACATGCTGAACTCTCACAGCACAATGTGGTGCTTACCAGCAGGAAGGCGCCCTCAACAGCGCTATTTAAAGGGATCATGCAGTACTTACAGGTTAGTTGCTGGTTTATCATTTCCGGCTGCTGCTTGAATTCTAGGTCTATTTTTGGTGTGTCGTATCACTCTGGAAAGTTCCCGAAGGCTGTGTTGCCTGCCCGGTGCCAGGGTTAAGGACATCTCTTCTGGGCTGGAAAGAAACTTGGAGTGGGAGGGGGAGGATCCAGTTGTCGTGGTCCATGTTGGTACAAACGACGTAGATAGGACAAGGAAGAAGGTTCTGTTAAAGGAGTATGAGCAGCTAGGGGTCAAATTAAAAAACAGAACCTCAAGGGTAATAATCTCTATTATTCCCTGAGCCACGAGCGAATTTGGCTAGGATAAATAAAATTAAAGAGTTAAATGCGTGGCTCAAAGACTGGTGTGGGAGAAATGGGTTTTGCTTCTTGGGACACTGGCACCAGTACTGGGACAGGAGGGAGCTGTTCCGTTGGGACGGACTCCACTTGGCCAGTGCTGGGACTAGTGTCCTGGCGAATCGTATAACTAGGGCTGTAGAGAGGGCTTTAAACTAATTAGTGGGGGGGAGGTTTCTAGAGAGCAAATAACAGAAATGACAACGGAGAAGGTCATAGACTTAGGTAGCAGTGGGGAAATTAAAAAACAGAACGTGTCAGGAAGGGACAGAAGGTATGGAGTAAAAGGTAAAGTAGTAAAAGGGGAAAAAACAGGAACTAAGTGTCACAAAACATATTTGAAAGTTCTTTATCTGAATGCACGTAGCATTCGTAACAAAATTAATGAGTTAACGGCACAAATAACTACATATGGGTATGATCTTGTGGCCATTACAGAAACATGGCTGCAGGGTGACCATGACTGGGAATTAAACATACCAGGTTATTCAACAATCGGGAAGGACAGGCAGTAAGGGAGGGGAGGTGGGGTGGCTATGTTAATAAAGGAAGGAATCACTATAATACAGAGAAATGATATTGGGTCAAAGGAGCAGGATAGTGAAACAGTTTGGGTAGAGATAAGGAATAATAAGGGGAAAAAAACACTAGTGGACGTAGTCTATAGGCCTCCAAACAGTTGCAACTCTGTTGGACGGAGTATTAATCAGGAAATAGTTGAGGCTTGTAATAAGAGAACAGCTATAATTATGGGGGATTTTAACTATCATATTAACTGGACAAATCAAATTGGGCAGAGCAGCCTTGAGGATGAGTTCATCGAGTGTATTAGGGATGGGTTTCTTGAGCAGTATGTAACTGAACCGACCAGGGGGCAAGCAACCTTAGATTTGGTCCTGTGTAATGAGACAGGATTAATTAAAAATGTCCTAGTAAAGGATCCCCTTGGAATGAGTGACCATAACATGGTTGAATTCCATATTCAAGTAGAGGGTGAGAAGGTTGGATCTCAAACAAGCGTGCTGAGCTTGAATAAAGGAGACTATGACGGTATGAGAGCGGAATTGAGTAGTGGACTGGGAAAATAGATTAAAGGGTAAGACGGTACATGATCAGTGGTGTACATTTAAGGAGTTATTTTACAACTTCCAAAAAAATATATTCCACTGAGGGAAAAAAGGGTGTAAAAGAAAAGATCGCCATCCGTGGCTAAGTAAAGTAATTAAGGATAGTATCCGACTAAAAACAAGGGCATATAAGGTAGCCAAATCTAGTGGGAGGATAGAAGATTGGGAAGTCTTTAAAAGACAGCAAAAAATAACAAAAAGATTGATTAAGAAAGGGAAGATAGATTATGAAAGTAAATTAGCAAAAAATATAAAAACAGATAGCAAAAGTTTCGACAGTTATATAAAAAGAAAAAGGGTGGCTAAAGTAAATGTTGGTCCCTTGGAGGATGAGACCGGGAAATTAATGGTGGGAAATATGGAGATGGCAAAAACGCTGAACAAATATTTTGTATCAGTCTTTACGGTAGAGGACACTAAGAATATCCCAACACTGGACAAACAGGGGGCTCTAGGGGGAGAGGAGCTAAATACGATTAAAATCACTAAGGAAGTGGTACTTGGTAAAATAATGGGACTTAAGCCGGATAAATCCCCTGGACCTGATGGCTTACATCCTAGGGTCTTGAGGGAAGTGGTGGTAGGGATTGTGGATGCATTGGTAATAATTTTCCAAAACTCCCTGGACTCAGCAAAGGTCCCGGCAGATTGGAAAACTGCTAATGTAACACCCTTATTTAAAAAGGGTAGTAGGCAGAAGGCTGGAAACTATAGACCTGTTAGCCTAACATCTGTGGTTGGTAAAATGTTAGAGTCCTATGTTAAGGAGACAGTAACGGGACATTTGGATAAACATAATTTAATAGGACAAACTCAGCATGGTTTCATGAAGGGGAAGTCATGTTTGACAAATTTGCTTGAGTTCTTTGAGGAAGTAACATACAGGGTGGATAAAGGAGAACCAGTGGACGTAGTGTATTTAGACGTCCAGAAGGCATTTGACAAGGTGCCACAGAAAAGATTATTGCTCAAGATAAAAAAATCACGGGATTGGGGGTAATATTCTGGCGTGGGTGGAGAATTGGCTCTCTAACAGAAAGCAGAGAGTTGGGATAAATGGTTCATTCTCAGACTGGCAATCAGTAACTAGTGGTGTTCCGCAGGGGTCAGTGCTGGGTCCCCAACTCTTTACAATCTATATTAACGAATTGGAGGAGGGGACCGAGTGTAACATATCAAAGTTTGCAGATGATACAAAGATGGGAGGGAAAGTAGTGAGTGAGGAGGACATAAAAAACCTGCAAAGTGACATAGACAGGCTAAGTAAGTGGGCAGAGATTTGGCAGATGGAATACAATACTGGAAAGTGTGAGGTTATGCACTTTGGCAGGAAAAATCATAGAGCAAGTTATTATCTTAATGGCAAGAAAATGGAAAGTACTGTAGTACAAAGGGATCTGGGGGTCCTGGTGCACGAAACTCAAAGTTAGTATGCAGGTGCAGCAAGTGATCAAGAAGGCCAATGGAATGTTGGCTTTTATCGCTGGGGGGATAGAATATAAAAACAGGGAGGTATTGCTGCAGTTGTACAAGGTATTGGTGAGACCGCACCTGGAATACTGCATACAGTTTTGGTGTCCATACTTAAGAAAAGACATACTTGCTCTCGAGTCAGTACAGAGAAGGTTCACTCGGTTAATCCCGGGGATGAGGGGGTGGTCATATGAGGAGAGGTTGAGTAGATTGGGACTCTACTCATTGGAGTTCAGAAGAATGAGAGGCGATCTTATTGAAACATATAAGATTGTGAAGGGGCTTGATCGGGTGGATGCGGTGAGGATGTTCCCAATGATGGGTGAAACTAGAACTAGGGGGCATAATCTTAAAATAAGGGGCTGCTCTTTCAAAACTGAGATGAGGAGAAACTTCTTCACTCAGAGGGTGGTAGGTTTGTGGAATTTGCTGCCCCAGAAAGCTGTGGAAGCTACATCATTAAATAAATTTAAAACAGAAATAGATAGTTTCCTAGAAGTAAAGGGAATTAAGGGTTACGGGGAGCGGGCAGGAAATTGGACATGAGTCTAGGTTCGGAATGGTCATGGCCCTGTGGGTAGTGGAGCGGGCCCAGGGGCCGTGTAGCCTGGTTCTGCTCCTACTTCTTGTGTTCTAATTCTGTGTTAGATTTCAGGAGATGGTTTTATTCCTGTTCCTGGCTGGGGTGGAGATCGCCTTTACAGAAGGTAAGTACTGTAGAAAATATAGGGACAGAGTGATCTGGAAGAGTTTCGATCACCTAGATGGGTCGGAGAGGAATTTCCCAGATTTTTTCTCCCAAATTGGCCATTGGGTTTTTTATCTGGTTTTTCGCCTCTCCCGGGAGATCACATGGGTTCGGGTGGGATGGAGAGTGATAGAAGACTTGAGGTTAGGATCAGATCAGCCATGATCTTATTGAATGGTGGAGCAGGCTCGAGGGGCCGATTGGCCTACTCCTGCTCCTATTTATTATGTTATGTTGTCTGCACAAAGAGATCTTGTTGGTCTTGCATTGTTGTTCTTTACCTCAGTCTGGCTACAGCTATGGGTGGTCACATTAGGACTGCCTTTGGGGCTGGAGGACGAGGGGCAGCAACAAGGAAGATACCATGGAGCAGGAGAAGCTGCCAGAAGAGGTGGGGAGGAGGAGGGCACAGAACAGGAGGCCATATCCACAGAGGGTCTTCAGGGGACACTCCTGTAACGTCCACTTTACCGAGGAGCAATGGCTTCATCAAGGAGGCTGTCACCGAGCTATGTCATCTGCTGCAGCTACAAGTTGAGCCTCGAACCTGAGCATGGCAGCACTGCCTGTGGCTGTGAACAGCACAGTGACCTGAACTTTTATGCCACGTGCTCTTTTCAGACTGCACACAGATTGCCTTGCTTCCTATCCGTAGCTGGTTTCCTTATCAATCGAAAGTGATTCCACTCCCTCAATTTATAGCTGATCTGTGACCGCAAACAGCACATCATGCAGGTCTGTGCTCTCTATCCCGGCAGCAGTCATGACTCATCATGCGCCAGTCCCCTCTGCTGCATTTATTCCAACCAGGCCGCCAAGCTACAGGCTGGCTATTGTGCGACAAGGGCTATCCCTTCCTGACATGGCTCATGGCTCCAATCAGGAACCCGCTCGTAGCTGCAGAGCACACCTACAATGAGAGCTATGCTGCCACGAGAAACCTGATCGAGCAAACAATCCACGTGCTCAAGCAATGCTTCTGCTGCATGTTCTATTCCACGGGAGTTTTGCAATACACCTCTGAGCGGGTATACAGATATGTCGTCATCTGCTGCATGTTGCACAATTTCGCCATCATGAGGAACCATCCCTTACCACTACCTGGGCAGCAACAAGGCGGAGAGGCAGGGACCACAAGGGCCCCTATCTGCTGAGCACTCGGTGCTTCCCCAGTGGATACAGCTTGCGAGATTGAAGGCTGCTGAGCTTCCATTAAGGACACCAGATGGCCTTGGAGAAGAACCTCAAGCAGCTTTGGGCCTTGAGGGCCCGGATGAAGACTGCAACCTCTCGGCATGGGCTGGAGCAGTCTGTCCCGGTCGGTTAGATGGTACCAGCAGGGGCACTGGTGGGGAGCAGGCATACCGTCATCCTGAGAGAAGTACCACTCTGATGGAACCAAGGCCACTCTCCTGGCACCCCTCAGCATCCCTAGGACTCTGCTGGAAAACAGAATGCAGGAGTGATGTGAACCCCTGGAAGCCTCTTTCAACAGTGTCCCCCAAAGCCAAGATTGCAGCCATCTGAGCTTCCATGCCAGCAGTGTGTGCTGTCACAGTAGCCCCAATTTGTATACTCCATCATGGTAGGTTCCACTGTGGTGTTGATGGAGCTGACCACTTGGTCAATTATAGACCAGTAAGCCTGACATCGGTAGTGGGGAAAATGCTAGAGTCCATTGTAAAAGATGTAATAGCAGAGCACTTGGGAAGCAGTGACAGGATCGGAGAAAGTCAACATGGATTTACAAAAGGTAAATCATGCTTGACTAATCTACTGGAATTTTTTGAGGATGTAACTGGTAATATAGATAAGGGAGAATCAGTGGATGTGGTGTATTTGGACTTTCAGAAGGCTTTCGATAAGGTCCCGCATGAGAGATTAGCGTGCAAAATTAAGGCACATGGGATTGGGGGCAAGGTATTGACTTGGATAGAGAACTGGTTGGCGGACAGAAAGCAAAGAGTTGGAATAAACGGGTCGTTTTCCGAGTGGCAGGCAGTGACTAGTGGGGTACCGCAAGGATCGGTCCTAGGACCCCAGCTGTTCACAATATATATTAATGATTTGGACGAAGGAATTGGATGTAATATCTCCAAATATGCAGACGACACAAAGCTGGGTGGGAGGGTATGCTGCGAGGAGGATGTCATGAAACTCCAGTACGATTTGGACAGGTTAGGTGATTGGGCAGAAACATGGCAAATGCACTATAATGTGGATAAATGTGAGGTTATCCACTTTGGTGGCAAAAACAGGAAGGCACATTATTATTTGAATGGCAATAGATTGGGAGAAGGGGAAGTGCAAAGAGACCTGGGTGTTCTTGTGCACCAGTCGCTGAAGGTAAGCATGCAGGTGCAGCAGGCGGTTAAGAAGGCAAATGGTATGTTGGCCTTCGTAGCGAGAGGGTTCGAGTACAGGAACAAGGATGTCTTGCTACAGTTGTACAGGGCCTTGGTGAGACCGCACCTTGAGTATTGTGTGCAGTTTTGGTCGCCTTATCTGAGGAAGGACGTTCTTGCCATGGAGGGAGTGCAGCGAAGATTCACCAGGCTGATACCTGGGATGGCAGGAATGACGTATGAGGAGAGATTGTGTCGATTGGGCTTATACTCACTGGAGTTTAGAAGATTGAGAGGGGATCTCATCGAAACCTATAAAATTCTGTCAGGCCTGGACAGACTAGATGCTGGAAGGATGTTCCCGATGGCCGGGGAGTCCAGAACCAGGGGGTCATAGTCTAAGGATAAGGGGTAGGACATTTAGGACTGAAATGAGGAGGAATTTCTTCACCCAGAGAGTGGTGAACCTGTGGAATTCTCTGCCACAGAGGGCGGTGGAGGCCAGTTCATTAAATATATTCAAGAAAGAGTTGGATATATTTCTTAAGGCTAAAGGGATCAAGGGATATGGGGAGAAGGCAGGGACAGGGTACTGAATTTGAATGATCAGCCATGATCTCATTGAATGGCAGAGCAGGCTCGAAGGGCCGAATGGCCTGCTCCTGCTCCTATCTTCTATGTTTCTATGTTGGACAGACTGGCCTCCATGCACAAGCTTCTGGCAGGCTGCCCAGTGCACCAAGCATTTCCCGATATATGTCCATAACCCTTTTTCGGTAGCTTGGTCCCTCAAAGTCATCATCTGAGTCCTCTGCAGCAGAACTAACATGCAACCTCGTGCTCTGGTGAGATGGCACCTGTGGTGTTCTATCCCCCTACCCTAGCTCATGCCCATTAATGCCCGGTGAGTCACAGCATGCAGATACCTCATCCAATCTAGTCTCTAGTCCGTGTGGTATTCGTATCTAAGCTGATGCTTGTGAGCATCAGATCAAATGATGGTGCATCTTTATGCTGGGCTCCTTTTCCTCCACTGGCTGAGGGGTGTCGACATTCTCAGCAGCTGAAATGAAAGAGAGGGACAAGGGTTAGATTGTAGTTTTAGGAAGATCAGAGAGAAAGAAGTGGGTGTTGAAAGCATCTGCAGCTTGTCATGCAGAGCCCGTACCGTGAGGGAGACTTCAAGAAGACATATTGACTTCAAGAAGACATAGACGGGCTGGTGGAATGGGTGGACAGGTAGCAGATTAAATTTAATGCAGAAAAGTGCGAAGTGATACATTTTGGTAGGAATTACAAGGAGAGACAATATAAACTAAAGGATACAATTATAAAAGGGGGTGCATGAACAGAGACCTGGGGGTATATGTGCACAAATCGTTGAAGGTGGCAGGGCAAGTTTAAAAAAAAAAAAAAAAAAATTTAAAAAAATACGGGATCCTGGGCTTCATATATAGAGGCATAGAGTACAAAAGCAAGGAAGTAATGATGAACTTTTATAAAACACTGGTTCGGCCTCAACTGGAGTATTGTGTCCAATTCTGGGCACCGCACTTTAGGAAGGATGTGAAGGCCTTCGCGAGGGTGCAGAAAAGATTTACAAGAATGGTTCCAGGAATGATTTACAAGAATCAGTTACGTGGATAGACTGGAGAAGCTGGGCTTGTTCTCCTTAGAGCAGAGAAGGTTGAGAGGAGATTTGATAGAAGTGTTCAAAATCATGCCTAGGCAGAGTAGATAGAGAGAAACTGTTCCCATTGGCGGAAGGGTTGAGAACCAGAGGACACAGATTTAAGGTAATTGGCAGAAGAACCAAAGGCGACATGAGGAAAACCTTTTTACGCAGCGAGTGGTTAGGATCTGGAATGCACTGCCTGAAAGGGTGGTGGAGGCAGATTTGATTGTATCTTTTAAAAGAGAATTGGATAAGTACCTGAAGGAAAACAATTTTTAGGGCTATGGGGAAAGGGCGGGGGAGTGGGATTAGCTGAAGTGCTCTTGCAGAGAGTCGGCACCGGCTCGATGGGCCGAATGGCCGCCTCCTGTGCTGTTACCATTATATGATTCTATGAGAAGAGACCAAGAGGATTAGGTATATTTTCTCCAGAAAAGAGAAGACTGAGGGGTGACCTGATAGTGATCTTAAGCTTATGAAAGGGTTCGATAGGGTAGACATAAAGATGATGGGCCAGATTTTCAGTGTGCCGTGAGGCGGGCTTTCAGGCGTGCGGGGGGCAAAAATCCCAAATTCGGGGGTCCCGACACCATCCCGCCCAAAACCCGCCTCCACATAAGTTTCAAGGGAGGCGGGTACCCGACCCGCCGACCTGAGGTGGGAAGGGATTAGTGCCAATTAACTGCCTGTTAACAGGTAGTTAATAGGCAGTTTTTAGCCTAATCCCTATTTTGAGGGGTGTTGTGAGGGATTCCCGACTGCTCCAAACCACGCCAGGTTAGAGCAGGCGGGCCGTCGGGTTGAAGGTGAGTGATTGGTGCATGAGTGCAAAGGTAAGTGTGTTTGGTGTGTTTAAAGTGTGTAAAGAAGTTTTACTTACCTTAACAGCCTTTCTTCCTCTAGGCTTCGGGAGTCTAGGCACTGAAAGCCGAATGGCTGCGATCTGTCAAAAGTGACAGTCTTCAGCTTCCAGTGTCGGTGAGAGTTCTAACTGAGTCTGCGTAGAAGGACTCAGGTTAGAAGTCAGACTGTCAGTGTTTGACAGCTTCAAACAGCTGTGAAACGCTGATATTTCATCTGTCAAAAACTCTTGACAGATGAAATTTCAGTCTGTGACGTCACCTGTTGCCGGGTGGCCCTTAATTGGCCTGCTGAGCCCGCTGGGCGGGCTCAACAAGGTCAATCAAGGGAAAATCGCGTTGATTGGCCGGACGTCGATGGAGGCGGGACTAAAACCCGAAAGTTGTAGTCCCGCCTCCTTCCCGACAGCTTAAGGAAAATCCAGCCCGATGTTTCCACTTGCGGGGGAGATCAGAACTAGGGATTATAAATATAAGATAGTCACTAATAAATCCAATAAACAATATAGGCGGAACTGCTTTACCCAGAGAGCGGTTAGAATGTGGAACTTGCTACCACAAGGAGTAGTTGAGGCGAATAGCATAGATGCATTTAACGGAAAACTAGAAATAGAAAGATATGTTGATGGGGTGGGAGGAGGCTTATGTGGAGCATAAACACCGGCATGGGCCTGTTGAGCCAAATGGCCTGTTTCTATGCTGTAGATAGTATGTATAAAGAAACTCTATGACGTCTCCAGTGGCTACGGCCTCCGCTCTGCCCCTTCCCATGATGGCCAGCAAGCTCTCTTCAAGGGGGGAGAGGGTGTACAGGCAGGCTCCTTCTCCTCCAGTGACAGTTTGTTACCTGGTATTGTGTTTAACCTTCTCCTGCAAGAGGGGAATATGTTAGTGAGAGTCTTGTGAGATGCTTCGAGAATGTGGCTGTCATGGTGGATTCAGATACTCGATGCAAATTGTTATCAAACTAGGACAGGCAGCGGAATTGGAGGAGGCAGCTTAGGAATAACAGAATGTGTTTGACAAAATATGTAAGTGGGCAGAGTGGTGGCATATGAAATTTAATCTAGAAAAGTGTGAAGTGCTGCATATAGAAGGGAAAACCGTTAGCTACTTCAACACCATACATGGTGCACTAAGAATGAAGTTGAAAGAGACCCAGGAGTCTTGGTAGACTCGATGCTCAATGGCCAACCAATGCAGAGCAACAGTCAACAAAGCCAATAGAATGTTGAACTACATAGCCAAAACAGGAGAATATAAATCTAGGAAGTCATGATCAAAGCAGTGAAAGGTACATTTAGGACTGATAGCAGGAAACTCTTCACACAGAGTGATCAATGCATTGAGTAGTGGATATATGACCATTTTAGAATAAATGCTGCGATGGTAGAACTTTAGGATCTTTCTGGATGGATGAATTATGGTAGGGTGAAGGACCTTCCTCAGACCCAAGTTGGAAATTTCACCTTGGATGCTAGTGATTTCCAACTACTGTTGCTCAATTCTGTGTGTGTGATGCCTAATGGAAGTTGCAGTTTTCACTTGCTCCTGTAGAAATACAATTCCGAGTGCAATGTGGCAACCCATGCCACATGGCAACCAGTCAGATCATTTACAAATAAACGAGGCTTGAATAATGAAAAGTAAAATAAAAAGATTGTTTTTTTCCCCCAGTTTAAGCCATTATTAAAATTAAGAGAGAATGATGATTTGAGATGAGACTGTTTTGTGGCGAGAGGGGGGAATGATTGAGACACTGATTTTGAGCTTGTACATCTCGGCTGAAGTAAGCCGTACAGGTTCAGCTATGGCGAATGACTAATTGGTCATTGGCGACTCGACTGTGGGAGGGTGGCGGTTTCTCTTGGGGTACGGCAACATCAACAACTTCAAGAACAAGTCCACATCAGAAATGAGAGAGAAAAGCATCTTTTTTATAATCACTTAAATAACTGAGAAAAAGGAAGACTTTGGGGAAGCAAAAAGGAAGATTAAATAAAGTAGTTGTATCAAACAAATAGTGGAAATGGAGCAAAAAGCTTTTTGTAATATTAATTGAGTAGTAGTAGTTTTGGGAGAGAACGAAGGAAGTTACTTGTTTCTTTAAATTTTGTTATGCTTAGGCAAATAGTATTACAAATATATCTGAGGCCGTCAGTAAGTTGATTAATATTTTTACCTCATGTCAGTTATGTAATACATTGCTTAAGTAGATTTGCTGTGTTACAAGGATGAGCAGCTTTTTGCATCTAGACTGGAGTGGGAGCACAGCAAACATCAGAAACCATGCTCCAGATCCGAGGTTACTCATGAGCAATGGCGTAGATCTGGTTATCCTCAATTAGTTTCTGGTGTATTGCGTCTAACTATATTTAATTACTAACAGTAATTCACTTTTGAAAATATCAAAACTCTATTTTGGATATATACATCTATTGGTAGTAAATTACACTTTTTATCAGTTGAATTTCTGAGAGGGTGGGGGAAAAAGAGAAATTGAAATTGTGGAATTGATTTAGTACCACTGGCTTCCAGAAGTGATTTACAATTGCATCTGCATCCTGTGAATCATAGAATGGTTACAGCATGGAAGAAGGCCATTCGGCCCATTTGGACCCTTTCCCCGTAGCCCTGCAATTTTCTTTCCTTCAGGTACTTATCCAACTCCCTTTTGAAAGCCGTGATTGAATCTGCCTCCACCATACTTCAGGCAGTGCATTCCAGATCCTAACCACTCGCTGAGTAAAAAATGTTTTTCTTATGTCGCCTTTGGTCCTTTCGCCAATCGCCTTTGGTCCTTTCGCCAATCACCTTTAAATTTGTGTCCTCTGGTTCTCGACTCTTGGGAACAATTTCTCTCTCTCTACTCTGTCCAGACCCCTCATGATTTTGAACACCTTTATCAAATCTCCTCCCCCTCTTTGCTATAAAGAGAACAAGCCCAGCTTCTCCAGTCTATCCACGAAGTCCCTCATCCCTGGAATCATTCTCGTAAATCTTTTCTGCGCCCTCTCTAAGGACTTCACATCCTTAATAAAGTGTGGTGCCCAGAACTGGACACACTACACCAGCTGAGGCCGAACCAGTGTTTTATACAGGTTCATCATAATTTCCCCGCTTTTGTACTCTATACCTCTATTCATGAAGCCCAGGATTCTGTAAGCTTTTTTAACTGCTTTCTCAAGCTACCCTGCTACCTTCAACGATTTGTGCACATATACCCCCAGGTCTCTCTGTTCGTGCACCCCCCTTTAGGATTGTATCCTTCAGTTTATATTTCCTCTCCTCATTCTTTCTACCAAAATGTATCACTTGGCATTTTTCTGCGTTAAATTTCTTCTGCCACGTGTCACCATTTCACCAGCCTGTCTATGTCCTCTTGAAGTCTATCACTATACTTCCAAGTTTTGTGTCATCTGCAAATTTTGAAATTGTGCTCTGCACACCCACATCCAAGTCACTAATATATATCAAGAAAAGCAGTAGTCCTAGAACCAACCCCTGGGGAACACCACTGTATATCTTCCTCCAGTCTGACAAACAACTGTTCACCACTACTCTCTGTTTCCTGTCACTTAGCTAATTTCGTATCCATGCTGCCACTGTCCCTTTTATTCCATGGGCTTCAACTTTGCTGGCAAACCTATTAATGTGGCAGCTTGTCAAATGCCTTTTGAAAATCCATGTACACTACGTCAACCGCATTGCCCTCATCAACCCTCTCTGTCACCTCATCAAAAAAACTCGATCAAGTTGGTTAAACACGATTTGCCTTTAACAAATCCGTGCTGGCTTTCCTTAATTAATCCACACTTGTCCAAGTTACTCTTAATTTTGTCCCTGATTATTGTTTCTAAAAGCTTCCCCCCTACTGAGGTTAAACTGATTGGCCTGTAGTTGCTGGGTTTATCTTTACACCCTTTTTTGAACAAGGGTGTAACATTTGCAATTCTCCAGTCCTCTGGCACCACCCCCGTTTCTAAGGAGGATTGGAAGATTATGGCCAGTACCTCCGCGATTTCTTCCTTCACTTCCTTACGCATCCTAGGATGCATCCCATCTGGTCCTGGTAACTTATCTACTTTAAGTATAGCCAGCCTTTCCAGTACCTCCTCTTTATCAATTTTTACCCCATCCAGTATCGCCTCGACCGCCTCCTTTACACTGACTATGGCAGCATCATCTTCCCTGCTGAAGACTGATGCAAAGTACTCATTTAGTACCTCAGCCATGCCCTCTGCCTCCATGTGTAGGTCTCCTTTTTGGTCCCTAATTGGCCCCACCCCTCCTCTTGCTACCCGTTTACTATTTATATGCCTATAGAAGACTTTTGGATTACCTTTTATGTTAGCTGCCATTCTATTCTGATACCCTCTCTTTGCCCCTTTTATTTTTTTCACTTCTCCTCTGAACTTTCTATATTAAGCCTGATTCTCAGATGTATTCTCGACCTGACATCTGTCATACGTGCTGTTTTTCTGCTTCATCTTCTATCTCTTTCGTCATCCAGGGAGCTTTGACTTTAGTTGCCCTACCTTTCCCCCTGGTGGGAATGTACCTCGACTGTACCTGAACTATTTCCTCTTTAAAGGCAGCCCATTGTTCCATTACAGTTTTGCCTGCCAATCTTTGATTCCAATTTACCCGGGCCAAATCCATTCTCATCCCACTGAAATTGGCCTTCCTCCATTTAAGTTTGTTTTACTCTAGATTGCTCCCTGTCCTTTCCTATAGCTAATCTACACTTTATGATACTATGATCACTGTTCCCTAAATGTTCATCTACTGACACTTGCTCCACTTGATCTACCTCATACAGGAAACTTTCTGGTATCCGGCACTGACGGGACCGAGCTGGCGCCGTACTATCAAAACTGCCGTAGAAACCAGTGCTAATGTTAAAACATACGGAGCTTTTGAGCTCCGTGTGAATCAACAAACCCTGTTGCTTAGCAACAGCTTCAAAACAGTCGGCCGCAGCTTAAAAGCGTCTCTGTAGCTAAGCAACAGCTTCAGCTAGACCTTGCAGAGCCTGACTGGAAAAAAAAAGCAACGAGAAGTAAAAAAACTTATAGGAAACGGCTCCTGAATTTTGCCAGTAGATAGAGCTTTCTGGACATTTAACCTCTGGTTAAACGGAAGTTTCCTGTACCTTAGAACCAGATCCAGCAATGCCTCCTTCCTCGTTGGGCCAGAAACATAATGATCCAGAAAGTTCTCCTGAACACACTTCAGAAATTCTTCCCCCTCTCTGCCCTTTACACTATTACTATCCCAGTCTATATTAGGATAGTTGAAGTCCCCCATTATCACTACTCTATAGTTCTTGCATCTCTCTGTAAATTCTCTGCAAATTTGCTCCTCCATATTTTTCCTACTAGTTGGTGGCCTATAGAATACACCTACTGGTGTAACAGCACCTTTATTATTTCTTAACTCTAGACATATAGATCCTGTCCTTGAACCCTCCAGGACATCCTCTTTCTCCAGCACTGTAACATTCTCCTTAACCAATACTGCCACACCACCTTCTATCTTTCCTTCCATATCATTCCTGAACACCTTATATCCAGGAATATTTAATACCCAATCCTGCCCTTTTTGAGCCAGGTCTCTGTTATTGTCACAACATCATATTCCCATGTGGCTATTTGCGCCTGCAGCTCCCCAACCTTGTTAACTATGCTTTGTGCGTTCATATACATACACTGTAAACCTATCTTAGACCATCCTGTGTTCTCCCTTAGTCTGACCCCACCTAATACCTTACTATTTCTTACTTTAGTGCTATCCGTCTCTCAATCCTTTATCCTTTCTAATGCTACATCCTGGTGCCTATCCCCCTGCCAACTTAGTTTCAAACCTCCCCAACAGCACTAACAAACCTCCCCACGAGGATACTGGTGCCGGCTCTGTTGAGGTGCAACCCGTCCAGCCTGTACAGGTGCCACCTCCCCCAGAACTGGCCTCAATGCCCCAGGAATCTGAAGCACTCCCTCCTGCACCATCTCACCAGCCACACATTCATCTGCTCTATGCTCCTATTTCTATACTCGTGCGTGGCACCGGGAGTAATCCAAAGATTACTACCTTTTGAGGTCCTGCTTTTTACCCTTTTTCCTAGCTCCCTAAAATCTGCCTGCAGGACCTCATCCCTCTTTCTACCTATGTCGTTGGTACCGATATGGACCACGACTTCTGGCTTCTTCACCCTCCCCCCCTCAGAATGTTCTGCAGCTGCTCAGTGACATCTTTGACCCTGGCACCAGAGAGGTAACATACCATCCTGGAATCATGTCTGTGGCCGCAGAAACACCTGTCTGTTCCCCTAACTATCAAATCTCCTACCACTATTGCCTTCCCAATCTTCCTTCTTCCCCCCGCCTCTCCCCCCCCCCCCCCCCCCCCCATACAGCTGAGCCACCTGTGGTGCCGTGGACTTGGCTCTGGCTGTACTCCCCAGAGGAACCATCACCCTCACCACTGGTCGGAGAGCGAGATGCACTCGGGGGACTCCTGCACTACTTGGCTGGTCCTCCTTGTCTGTCTGACGGTCACCCATTCCCTCTCTGTCTGCACACTCTTGCGCTGTGGGGTGACCACCTTCTGAAACATCCTATCCACGTGGCTCTCGGCCTCACAATGCACCACAGTGACGCCAACTGCTGCTCAAGCTCCGAAACCCAGAGCTCGAGCACTTCCAGCCGACGACATTTCCTGCACACGTGGTTGTCCAGGACATGGGAAGCATCCTGGATTTCCCACACGGCACAGGATGTGCACTCCACGAGACAGAGGTGCCCTGCCATGTCTCTATTTAGTAGACAATTAACTAACTTACAGAAATAAACTTAAGACTAAGATTCTTAAAAGTCGGGCCTACCTTTATATCTGGCCGCTTCTCTCGCTCTCTTAAAGTCTTTATTCACACGATTATTTATAGTTATATTAATTAGTTTATCTAGTTACGTTAGAGAGAATAAAACGCTAATACTCACCCACCAATCACGTATCTGCAGTCCTGTGACATCACTCCTTGTTTTTGCTGTTCTTTTGGAATTCGGCAGATTTGTGTCCACCTCCTCGGGTCCCACGCTCTTTATCCTCTGCTGCCGCCTCCTCAGATGCCGCCTCCTTCCAGGTCCGCTGTCCTCGGGTCCCGCGCTCTTTATCCTCTGCTGCCCCCTCCTCAGGTGCCGACTTTCAGGATTTGTGTAACCTTCTCATTTCTTACCCTACACCTCATGCGAGATATTCTTCTGGTAGTTTTGTATATATTTTAGTTTATTAACACACTGATGGTACATTTTATTTTTTTTTAATCTGATTTTCCTTTTTGCAGGTTCAGGTAAAAGAAGAAGAGTCACAGATGAAAGAGAGCTACGTATACCCTTGGAATATGGGTAATTGTTTTATGTAAAATGCTTTCCATATTCGATTTTATTTGTATTACAGTTGAATATTTAAATTGCACTGCTTCAGTCTGTCTTGAAACATAATTGTTACTATAGTAACTTAAAGGAGAAAATTATTTAGGAGGGTAGTTTTGATGTAAAGTACTTAATTGCTGGGGAAAATTGTATTCCTGGCATATATTCCTACCATAGTCAAACAAAGAAAAGATTATACCATTTGATAAAAGGTTTGATCCTGGGATTGGCTGGCTGGTTGATATGTATGTGCAGCTCAGTGCTACACTCTGATACTATTTGAAGAGCAGGGGAGTTCTTTAAAAGTACTTCGTTTGCTGTGAAGCGCTTTGGGACCTCCCGAGGATGTGAAAGGCACTATATAATTGCAATTTCTATATATGTAGGGAACGGTAACATTATAATTAGGTTACTGGACTAGTAATCTACTGTACGTGAGTTCAAATCCCACCATGGCAGCTGTGGAATTTAAATTCAGTTAACTAAGTAAATCTGGAATAAGAAGCTACTATCAGTAATGGTGACCATGAAACTACCAGATTGTCATAAAAAACCCATCGGATTCTCTAATGTCCTTTAGGGAAGGAAATCTGCCGTCCTTACCTGGTCTATGTGTGTGTGACTCCAAACCCACAGCAATGTGGTTGACTCTTAATTGCCCTCTGAAATGGCAGCAAGCCACTCAGTTGTAACAAACCGCTACAAGAAACAATAAGAAGAATAAAACTGGACAGACCACCGGCATCGACCTCCGCACCGGCTTTGGACACGACAACAGCACACCCAGCCCCGTCGACCCTGCAAAGTCCTCCTCACTAACATCTGGGGACGTGTGCCAAAATTGGGAGAGCAACAGCCTGACACAGTCATACTCACAGAATCATTCAGCTAATGTCCCAAACTCCTCTATCACCGATCCCTGGGTATGTCCTGTCCCACTGGCGGCACAGTGGTATACAGTTGGGAGGGAGTGGTCCTGGGAGTCCTCAACATTGACTCCGGACCCCATAAAGTCTCATGGCATTAGGTCAAACATGGGTAATGAAACCTCCTGCTGATTACCATGTGCCGCCCTCCCTCAGCTGATGAATCAGTACTCCTCCATCTTGAACACCACTTGGAAGAAGCACTGAGAATAGCAAGGGCACAGAATGTACTCTGGGTGGGGGACTTCAATGTCCATCACTAAAAGTGGCTCGGTAGCACCACTACTGACCGGACAGGCCAAGTCCTGAAGGGCATATCTGACAGACTGGACCTGCAGCAAGTGGTGAGAGAACCAACATGAGGGAAAAACCTACTTAACCTCTTCCTCACCAATCTACCTGTCGCAGTTGTATGTGTCCATGACAGTATTGGTAGCAGTGACCACCACACAGTCCTTGTGGAAACGAAGTCCCGTCTTCACACCGAGGACATCCTCCATCATGTTGTGTGGCACTACCACCATGCTAAATGGGATAGATTCAGAACAGCTCAAAACTGAGTATCCATGAGATGCTGTGGGCCATTGGCAGCAGCAGAATTATATTCCACCACAATCTGTAACCTCATGGCCCAGCATATCCCTCACTCTACCATTAACATCAAGCCAGGCAACCAACCCTGGTTCAATGAGGAGTGTAGACGAGCATGTCAGGAGCAACACCATGCATACCTAAAAATGAGGTACCGACCTGGGGAAGCTGCAACATCGGACTACATGCATGCTAAACAATGGAAACAGCATGCTATAGACAGAGCTAAGCGATCCCACAACCAACAGATCAGATCAAAGCTCTGCAGTCCTGCCACATCCAGACGTGAATGGTGGTGAACCATTAAACAACTGACAGAGGGAGGTGACTTCATGAACATCCCCATCCTCAATGATGGCGGAGCCCAGCACGCGAGTGCAAAAGACAAGGCTGAAGCATTTGCAACCATCTTCAGCCAGAAGTGCCAAGTGGATGATCCATCTTGGCCTCCTCCTGAGGTCCCCACCATCACAGAAGCCAGTCTTCAGCCAATTTGATTCACTCCTCGTGATATCAAGAAACGGCTAAGTGCACTGGATACAGCAAAGGCTATGGGCCCTGACAATATCCTGGCAGTCGTACTGAAGACTTATGCTCCAGAACTAGATGCGCCTCTAACCAAGCTGTTCCAGTACAGCTACAACACTGGCATCTACCGACAATGTGGAAAACTGCCCAGGTATGTCCTGTCCACAAAAAGCAGGACAAGTCCAATCTGGCCAATTACCGCCCCATCAGTCTACTCTCAATCATCAGCAAAGTGATGGAAGGTGTCATCAACACTGCTATCAAGCAGCACTTACTCACCAATAACCTGCTCATTGATGCTCAGTTTGGGTTCCGCCAGGACCACTTGGCTCCAGACCTCATTGCAGCCTTGGTCCAAACATGGACAAAAGAGCTGAATTCCAGAGGTGAGAGTGACTGCCCTTGACATCGAGGCAGCATTTGACCGAGTGTGGCATCAAGGTGCTCCAATAAAATTGAAGTTAATGGGAATCAGGGGGAAAAACTCTCCACTGGTTGTAGTCATACCTAGCACAAAGGAAGATGGTTGCGGTTGTTGGATGGGTAATAAATGCTGGCCTTGCCAGCGATGCTCACATCCCAGGAACGAATAAAAAAAAATAAAAAAAAACCCTCCCTTCCTCCACTGTCCTGCTGCAATCTTGTTGGCTGCAGTCAGTATGGCAGATTGCCCAGTGTGAACAAATATGTATTAGGTTTAAAACTTTTAAAGATTAAAACTGCCTTTTAATCTTTTCATTTCCTGCCTTTTTTTCTCACTTCTGTAGAAGGGTTTCGACCCGAAACGTTAACTCTGTTTCTCTCTCCATGGATGTTGCCTGGCCTGCTGAGTTTTCCCAGCGTTTTCTGTTGTTATTTCGGATTTCCAGCATCCGCAGTTTTTTGCTATTGTATTAAGTTTAACTGGGCAAAATTTCTCCAGGCATGATCTTTGTTGCAGTACGACAGGTCATGTTTCATCTCTCACTTTCCCATCACTTACAACTCTCCGATATATTGTCTTCAAGGGTTTGCTTTCAGAGAGGTCACTAATGGTTATGAATCACTTAGTGAGCCCTCAGACATGTGCTTTGTCTGTCCTCCCTTCCCATTTTACTTTAATCTGTCCAGTGTCTAATCTTTTTAACAGATTTTAGAACTAAAGAAATGTTCAAACGAGATGATTCGGGTACAAAAAGCAGTAAAGGTGGTGCAGCAAAAGCTGGAGTCCCTTAGATGAATAGAGAAATTAAAATTATGAAAGGTTTTGATGGAGTGGATACAGAGAGAATGTTTCCACTTGTGGGGAAGAGCATAACTAGAGGCCATCAATATAAGATAGTCACCAAGAAATCCAAAAGGGAATTCAGAAGAAACTTCTTTACCCAGAGTGGTGAGAATGTGGAACTCGTTACCACAGGGAGTGGTTGAAGCGAATAGTATAGATGCATTTAAGGGGTGGCTAGACAAGCATATGAGGGAGAAGGGAATAGAGGGTTATGCTGGTAGATTTAGATGAGGAAAGACGGGAGGAGGCTCGAGTGGAGCATAAACGCCGGCATGAACTGGTTGGGCCGAATGGCCTGTTTCTGTGCCGTTTATCCTATAATCCTACGTAAAATTAGACTTAAAAAGATTGGGTAGATAGAGATCAGGTGTCAATTAATGCGGAGACACAGGTGAAATATTTGGGAGGAAGAATAAGGAGGGGACATATACACTAAATGATAATTTTACAAGGAGTAGTGGTGCAGAGAGATTGGGGCTTCAGATACACAAATGTTTAAAAATGGGAGGATATTAATCAGGTGTGGGGGGGCTGTGGAAACATGGGGCATAGAGTACAAAAACAAAGCGGTAATGCTAAATCTATACAAATCATTGGTTCAGCTGCAGTTAAAATATTATGTCCACTTTTGAGTGCATTATTTCAGAACGGATGCCAATGATATGGAGACGGTGCAGAAGAGATTTTACTAAGATGATCCCAGGGATCAGAGGCTATAGTTATGAGGTGATATTATAAAAACTGTTTTATTTCATTCGAACAGAAAGTTAAGAGGAGATCTGATGAAGGTGTACAAAATTATGATAAAGTAAATTAAGGAAAACTTCTTCCATTGGTCAGTCAGTTAGTAACTAGAGGGCATTCATTTAAGATCATCAATGAAAGGAGAAAGCTAGGATATTTTTTTTTAATGCAGAGATGTGTTAGGACATGCAGTGTCCTACCAGAAACTGTGATGGAAGCAGAATTTCTAATACTGTAGCTTTTTAAAAAAAAAGTTGATAAATATTTGAAAAAGAAACATTTGAACAGATATGTGGAAAGGGCAAAGGAATGGGACACAGTGGCAGCTCTTAGCAGTGGCAGGATGGGCTGAACGGCCTCCTTATGCTGTGAAAATTCTATGGCCCGTATTTTCCGATGCCTATGGGTGTATACGTGCTGTGTACACACCCGTAGGGACATTGGAAATGCCGGTTTCAGGCATGCGAAGCGCATGCGCTGAAAGCCGGCTTTTCCGATCTGTCAAGAATGCTCTTGACAGATCGGACGCCTGCCCTGGAGAAGGGCCTCTGCGGGCAGAGAGTTCCGCTTTCTGCTGAACCTCTGCCCGCTGAAAACCCTTAGAAATCTTACGCCTGGTAAGAGTTGAAAAAAAGTTTAACATTTTTTTTCACTCGTATATAATTTTAAAATACTTTATAAAAAAAAAAAGGTAAGTTTATTTTTAGCCCTGTAAATTTTTGTTTAAAATATTTAATTTAATGTAATTTTAACTCATTTTAAAAACGTGATGGCTTTTTAAAAATGTAATGATTTAGTGTCTTTTTGGGGTGATCTCCATTCATATATTTGACGGGTCTATCTGTCGAAAGTATGAAGGGAGATTCCCTTCTCTTATTGGCTGGCCTGGCCCACGTGATCCCAGGGACGCTTGTGAACTGCATGCACTCCTGGGATACATGGGCCCTGCGCATCTCGACTGTGGAGAGGCCCAGGAGCGGAAGTGTCCGGACCTCAGGAGCCCTCAGGTAAGTTCGTAGATTTTTTTCCGATAAGAGGCATCCGCACGCAGGAAGCTTCCTATCGGAAATTACAGGCCTATAATTCTAAGTTTATAGCACAAAGACGCCATTTGCCCATGTTGTTTGTGATCATTGCCCTGCCCTCTCCCCTTAGCCCTGGATCTCCCTCTACTTCAGACATTCATCTACTCTTCCCTTGAACGGTGCAGTAGTCTCTGCCTCAACTATTTATTACTATTTCATAGTGCATTGATTAAAAAAAAACTAGGTGGAACAAGAATTGTCTTGCTCCTAGGGTAGGGTAAGATAATTAATTCCTGAAGTTAATGCATATGGCAGATGTGGTGTAAAGAATCTCCTCACCCATTGGTAACTAAGCGTTTTAAAGTCAGCCACCTTCTATGGTTCTGGTGGATTGTGTCCATCAGCACATGCACTGTTTCAACTTGGAAGAATTTCACATGGTGCCCCAGGAGGTAGGCTACCTTTGTCACTGTTTGCAGACATGAGCTTTCTGGTTGGCTTTCCTGTGACTGCTTGGCATTGAGTTTTACCTATGTCGACTGAGCTATTGGTGAAAGGCGGTTAGGTTGGGGATTTGTCCAACTAGTAGGTAGATCATAGGAAAACATTAGTAATAGTCAAATTATTCCATAGCCCAGCCTATTTCATTCTTGTGGCTGAAAGAAATTGCATTATGATGAGCACGTGCAATGGAGGAAAAGAGAATCGGATTGGTCTTGTCACTTGTCATTTGGAATGAATGGATTTCTTTATTGTTTAGGTGGCAGAGAGAGACCAGAATTAAGACTGTTGGTGGCCGTCTCCAGGGAGAGGTGATTTATTATGCTCCTTGTGGGAAGAAACTTCGTCAGTACCCTGAAGTAATAAAGGTAATTGCTGTTTCTGAATTTCAAAATATTATTATATCCCAGATCTTGTTGAATTTGAAATCCACTCGAACAACTGTAACTTATAGGTAACATTAATTACCTCTCTTTCAATTATCTATGTAATACATAGTTGGATTTAATGCGTTCTACTGATTAGTTTTTTAAATTTTATTTATATTTAGTTTTGTATTGTTTTAAATCTTACATTTGGCATGCACTTCTTGTCCATAAACCCTTATTTCCTATGTCGCGATTTACCATTTCTAATGGGAAATCCAATGTTAAAAAGTCAACACTAACCTGTTGCATGTAATGCCAATAGGCAGTGGTCTAATTGGAATTGTAATGTTCAGTGATAACATTGACCTCTAACAATTACCTGTCATACCGTGAGCTGGTACTGCATTATCTTTTCCCCATAAATCACTCAAAATACTTTCTCAAAAAATTCAATCATCATTTTTCCTCAGTAACTGAAATGATTCTTGTCCAAAGTATGGTTTAAACAAAATTAAAACAATCAAATAGTAACATATTTCACAATAACATGATTAACATTGAATTGCCTTTTGTGTTGTAATGCCTTCATTTTTTACTTGAAGGCCCCTGCCTATCCCAAAAGCCTGTGCTCAGACTTAATATTTTTGCCCAGAGCAGTGACTCTGTTGGCTGATTATGCAGTCTGAGCCTGTGCAATGTACCTAATTTCCCAGGATGCGCCAGCCGAACTGCTGGAGTATTTTTCTTCAGCTTCTAGCAGTTTCAGCTAAATTGTGTTTCAAGATTTTTGAAGAAAAGATAGAAGAGAAATTTCAAAAGCTTTTCAGGTAAAGTTTAAATTGTGTTTTTTAAATGGAGAGGTTGTCTGTGTGTGAGTGTGACAAATAAATGACGGACTGTACTGATTACACACTAGTTGTAGTTTTATTTTGATTACATCTCTGTGAAACACCTTGGGACTTTTTTTTTTACATTAAAGGCATAAAATATAAATGCAAGTTGCTTTGTTTTGTATTCAATAAACTTCATAAAATATAGTAAACTGAGCAAGAAACTGCCTTGGAATTAATTTTTTTTTAAAAACTCGTTGAATTTTCAAACATTCCAATTACTAACAGCTGTCAGAGACAGAGATAAAATAAAAAACCAAATACGTTGAAATTTTAAAGCAAACGGTAAAACTTTAATTATCATCTGTGATTTGTTTATCGTAATTAGAATGGTCTTTTTTTACAGCTATGACACCGAAACAGATAAAATGCACATGCACTCGCACACTCA
The DNA here is from genome assembly GCF_052327205.1 of Somniosus microcephalus. Taxonomy (NCBI): domain Eukaryota; kingdom Metazoa; phylum Chordata; class Chondrichthyes; order Squaliformes; family Somniosidae; genus Somniosus; species Somniosus microcephalus. The sequence goes on along the minus strand of NC_140990.1, from coordinate 266,945,992 downwards.
CACTTGCACACTACCCCACCCATACCCTCCCTCACTACTGATAGAGACTAGGCATCTACCAGTGATCTATATTTCACATTCCATCCCCAGTTCTACCAAAACTCAGGTTTCTCCTCCACAGTGATTCCAGACCAAAAGATCCCCATGCTGTCAAACACCAGCAGCAATATAGTCAAATTCCAGGGCCCACAATGCAGTTTTTTCAAACTGCAGTTACTGAAATCTAGGACTACCCCCATTGTTGCCAAAACATACGATGCTCCCAAATACAGCTAAACATTACACCCTCTCTCTCCAGTAATGGTAAATATCAGCTATCTACCTGCAACTCATAAAGGCTACTCTTTCACAAAATAATTCACAGTGTTGTGCAATTAAATCCCCAAAGCATCAGTGAAAATCCCAGAATACCATTTAATAAAATGGAATTTGATTTATTCAGGCAATGTAAGTTAGTGGCCAACATGTTATGCCCTAAATGGCATAAACACTCCTATTGTTATAAAATGCTGTATCCTCTGATTCATTATAAACACCACTGAGAGATCTACTATTATATATTAAAGGTCTTGCGTATATCGAGCATTTCCTATAAGTATTGCATTTACTTCCTGTAAGTGCCATACTTAGTTCCTGTAACTCTTTTCCCGTCACACTTTATGGATAATGCCACTATTGGTTAAAAAAAAGCATATCCACTGATTCACCATGGGGAAGGTCACGGGAGATTTGTTAGCATCACTTTAGCTTTAAAAGTATTTGTGTAATACTGTAAATATCTATAAAGTCAGTAAAAACACTATTGCTGTTGATTTGTAAGTATTCTTTGCATTTATCTTCTTTCCTGTAGTACCTTACTAGGAATGGAATAACAGACATTACTAGGGACAATTTTAGCTTCAGTTCAAAAATGAAGGTTGGTGACTTCTATGAAGCCAGAGATGGGCCTCAGGTAATGCTGGTTTTAATTACAGGTAATTAAGAATAATTCGTACTGTTGGCTTTGATCATGACTTTGGTTTTCATTAGTTGTAAACCATAGATGGTCTCTTCCATTGGCCTCATTGCCAAATGTACTTCATGGTGGGGGGACTGAGGCATATAAATCAGGAAGATCTCCGGTTCAATCTCTGGTTTATGCTATTTGCCAATATCAGCTAGAGTGAGGTACTCAAATGTACTTAGCACCTCTGAGGTAAAGATAGAGAAAATTGTCCAGGCTTTCCTGCTGTTAGATATCCACTGACCCCTGCTCATGGAACTGTGCATGTCTGGGAGGAGAGGGTTCTGTTCAGCTATGAGGCCTCCCACTGACATTGTCCAGGCGTACATATAAAAATTGCTTGCCTGAGTAAGGTAAAAGAGTGTGGTTAATACCTATAAACCATTCCCTAACATGAGTCACCACCTTAAGGAAGAAGTGTTGTGGGAGAGGGGAAACCTAGACAATGAAGTATCATCTTTGTTGACATGTGACTTGCAAAGGAGAAATTGAATAACTATAGCAATTTTATAATTAATTCTGCATAAATGAGATTTTTAACTTCAAGTTAATTTGCGTGAAGCAATAACATTTGAATATTATTTTGGCTCAGAATGGCAATCAACGTGAGGAATGCAGAATTAGGTGGAATGGAAGCTTCATAGCTGAATTTTCTACTTTTTACTCCAGCAAGGCTTCATTACTTCAAGTCTTATTGAGAATATTCATCAAAATTATGTAGCAGTAGCTAGAAAATCTTTCCTTTTCCTTTTCTTTTTTTTCTTGCTGTATGTTATGGTCAGTGGCCCCTATTTGTATGTCACTTACTTGTCCTAGTTTATTATCCAGAGCCTGGTCTAGTACTGCACATTTACTCAATGCACTTGGAACACACTAAACTAAAAAACAATCCTTAATGCATTCCATGAACACACCCCCATTTTGATCACAATCATTAGTTTTGTCCCACCTGCCTCTGGATTGTTTTAAGTCCATCATTATTTTAGCTTTATTTTATAAATTTCTTTGCATTGTCCACAGATCTTTTATTTCTTTTTCAAAATTTTGTGATGTATAATGCGCACCCAAAAAATTGTTCGAGCCCTTATTTTTCCATTCAGTCCAGAGAAACTTTTGTTTGTCTGAACACTTCTAATACTGTAATTGTGCCTTTCATTTGTAATGTCACCTTTTTTTTACTTCCTCAATTTCTCCTGAAAATGTTACAGCCAGGAATGTTTAGTTTGCGGTCTGGTCCTGGCTAAGGTCAAGTTTATGTCAAAGGCAATAGGTTGTGCCTCCCCATAGTAAACGTGGTTTCTTGCTCCCTGTTGTTATTCCTAATGTTATGTGTATTTGTACGTAGACACTAATCCTGATTTTTTTGGTTATCCTTGGTGACCACCAATGTTCTCTAATTTATTTTTGTACTGAGTGGGTCAGGAACGCCTTTGAGCATGACCTTTTCGTCCGTGAGCAAATTTTAAAACAACGACAGCAACCACTTAAAAGCATATATACACTAATGCCATATTGCCACCCCACCCTCTCAAATCATGAGACAATCAGACAAGGTTCTATACAAGTTTAACATAACTTCTCTGCTTTTGAATTCTATTCCTCTAGAAATGAAACCCAGTGCTTTATTTGCACTTTTATGGCTTTTTTTAACCTGTGTTGCTACTTTTAATGATTTGTGAATCTATACCCCTAGATCCCTTTGCACCTCTACTCCATTTAGACTCTTATTTTCCAAGGAGCCTTATTCCTCCTACCAAAATGCACCACCTCACACTTATCTATATTGAAATTCATTTGTCATTTACATGCCTATTCTGCAAATGTGTTTATGGTAGAATTAATTAAAAGCTTTTAGTTTGTCACATGCAAACTCTATTTAAAAAAAAAAAAAAAAAAAATTACTTGTCAGAAATGTCTGGGGTATAAAAGAACTGCATAATAATGCATTAACACTTCAGAAACGTCACTCAGTTACACGGTTATGCATCGACAAACAATCCAGAAGCCCAAGGTGAGCTGAAAGAGGCATATCTATTCGTGCAATTTGTATTAATTTTAAAGTTTTCAGCGTATTAGCCCATCCCTCATGTCACTATAGCAATGGTTGCAGGAGCAGCGGCTTTCCTATGGCACTGACGTGCTGTACATCCACATATGTGATTCGAATATTAATCTCAATGCAACCAGACAACCAACAAATATAAAGTGCTGTGTAGTTCTTCAGTTCACAGTATTAAAAAGAATTGAACAAAAACAGGTATCCGTATTTCCAACTTCAATCACTTCCGTTATTAAACGTTGTCTTCTTGAACCAGCACATCCCCCATGTAACATGTCAGAAATGCAGCACTTATTCACAAGTGCAGAAGAACAGATACACAATTTGCGTCACCGAATGAAAAACAAAAAACAGGAAAAGCTATGATTTAACAGAAATAAATAGTCATCTTTCTTCCTGGACAGGAGAACCAATCAGACTGACTTGGAAATGTTTACTAATATGTTGACATAAAGATGTTAATTTATGAATTTTGCTTTTAATGTTTTTCACTCGGACATTCTCCACACTATTAATCGCTGCTCTTATCACGAAAAGTATTGAATTATTTTAGGTACTTCGCAATTAAATAATGGGAAACAAACTTCATTGTACTCTCAATTTTTAATCCCTATTTCAAACATTTATACCAAATCGAAATTGTTCTTTACTAGTCTAATGAAGTATTTTCTGTGTCTTTCTCAAATAAACAAATAGTAGTTTCTTCTAAAGTAGCTTCCTGCAATTTTTATACATCATTACATAACCCTTATTTCTATTAACACTCCACTAAACTTTTAAGAGGAAATCTATATTTACATTATTCCTGGGACTTGTTAGGACTATAGAACGACGGACAAAATAAAATGGTTTGTGTTTTTCCCCCTTTTTGGTTCTCTTTCTAAATGTCTTACTTTTTATTGACTTTTTAAAAAAGTATTAATATGTAACTCCTACAAATCCTCCCCTACCCTTCCCCTCCTCAACAGCATGGTTGCATGTTTGTGTAAAGCTACTCGCTTCCATCGATCGTTTAAAATCAAATATTGAGAAATTTCAATTTTAAAATGTTTTAAGCATTTCAGACCCTCTTTAAAAGCATTTGAACTCCAAAACATGGTTGAAACTTGTTCAGATGAGGGGAAAATTGTTTTTTCCCCCTGTTTCTTCCAAAATCATATTCTAAACTTACGGGGGGGCGGTGGTTAAGTGTTTTGAACACATTTTTTGTGAAAAGTTCATTAAAAATCTTTAAATTCTTTCAAGTCTCGTTGCAGCTTTGACAGAAGAAGTTGTTCCAAGTTTCTCTTTCTCTCTTCAATGCTGTCATTAAACATACAACAAAAAAATAAATTAAATAAACTTCAATTCCAAATGGAGCTCAAATAAGAAAGTGAATTAAGTGGTTAAACTTCCTAAGAAGGCCATCTGTCCCCAGCCTTGGCGATGAGTTGGGATCAATTTTGAAGAAGTTGTTTCCTCTTTCTCTGCTGCCGTGCCCTTCGCGTCTCTCAGACTGTGGGGCACAAACTTTTCCCCCTCTCACAACATGATTTAATTAACCCTGATAGACAGTTTCAAAAAGGTGACAACACCTGGCAAAATTGAACTGGAACTTACCGCGAGACATTAAACATCACTTTCCCGTATTTTTTTCCGGCTTTAAGCCGTGTTCTAATTTTTTTTTTTTTTAATTCTCATTTTTTGTTTCCCCAGGGGCCTAAAATGTGTTTTCTTTAGACTCCTTTCAGCAGCCATTGTACATCTGCTGCACCTCCACCTGTGTTGTTCCAAAGAGCAGCCACTGCGCCGTCTCCGGGGACGGACTACATGTGTCTGGACCCTCACCCTCTCTGCCCCTCTCCCTCTGTCATTCGCTCTCTATATCTCTCTCTCTTCCCCCAGTCTCTCTCTCTCTCTCTCCCCCCTACTCTCGCCCTCTCTCCTTCCCCCAGCCTCTTGCACTCTGTCTCTCCCCCTCCCCCAGTCTCTTGCACTCTCTCTCCCCCTCCCCCAGTCTCTCGCACTCTCTCTCTCTCTCTCTCTCCCTCCCCCAGTCTCTCGCACTCTCTCTCCCTCCCCCAGTCTCTCGCCCTCTCCCTCTCCCCCCCCCCCCCCCCCCCGTCTCTCGCCCTCTCTCTCCCCCCTGCCCCCCCCCCCCAACAGTGTCTCTACCTCTCTCCCTTTCTCCTTTCGACCCTCGATCTCCCCCACCCCCGTACTGGCCACCAACAGATTCCCCTGACCGCCGAAAGCGTAGCCCAACTGGATACTGCGCACGCGCGGCTCCGGTATACTTTGGGCAGGCACAGAAGGCTGCAAAGACAAATAATCACGGTGTGGGGGATTTTCTTGCTGTCCAGCTGAAAGGTCAAAGTTCAAGAGAGTAAACCAAGCCCCTCCCAGCGTTACACAGCAACCCATTGCGAACACACTTCAAGAGCTGCAATTGTGATCGGCTCTGAGGTCGTAAGACTTGCAAACGACTCTGGTTTCCCGGGGCCATTGTGTATTAGGCCACTCCCCCGCTCCAGCTGCTGTCCAGTTCTCTGCGCGGTGTTTCAATTGAAGTGCGCGGGAGCTCAGGGATTAGTGCGCGTGTGCAGCCTCGCACTTCAGAGGGAACAGTGGTGACCACCTATATCTTCCTTATTCGTTCCTTCAATGTTCCTCTCTTCAGTTTTTCTCTCCTTCCTCTAAATGCTAGTACCTAAATTTCAACATATAGTTTCAAGAATTTGAATTTTTGATTTTAAAGATCAAGAATTGTACCTAGTCCCATAATATGTCCTCTTCATGCCCCATTTCCTAGAGAGAAAATTAGTGAAGCGGTATCATAAAAGAGATATACATCAATTAAAATGTTTTATTGGGGAATCAATTCTGATTTATCAGTGCAGGTACATGCAGAAAACTAAAGACTTCAGTATGCAGAAGGCCAATAACTAACCAGTGTCCTGATGAGACATTTATATATACAAATCTTTTGTAGAGCATCTGTGAATCTGAGACTCTCTACCAATATATGTGATAGTTATGACTAACTTTAAGCAGTTATTTTTGTGTCCATCTTACATAAGGAAGTTGAACCCAGTGCTTTGTGTCTGAAAGTCCTGGCATACAATTCTGTGTTTTCTATCCTATGGTTGCGGAAAACATGGAAGCAAATGAGCTGCATCTACATTCAACCTGATCCCTTGGGTTTGGGTATCAAACTTTCCAATTGGAACGCACTTTGCACAGCACAGTAGATCTAACTTACAACATCACGGAGTCTGTGTTTCTGTGGAGGTCAGATGGAACATACCAGCATAAAACCGGATCTGTAAAATCATGAAGCCTGTCCAATGGATCACCCTTTTATAGCCAACCTATACAGAAGGAACAAGTCAAAAGTAGTTCCTCATATTGATGGTTAGAATTGCCTCCCGAGATGCACACCACCATTAGCCAATATACCCAAACCCACCCATTCAATACCAGAGCCTTCAGGACTCATGCACAAAGTAGACATTTTAGAAATTACATATATTCTTTCATTATTCCTTTCAGCTTGGAAAATTCAAAATTCCAGCTAAGAAATTAGGCAAGCTACTTGCTCAAAAGTTAGGCAGACCACCTGTTTCCAAGTCTCTTCCAGTAATACTTCATAATTATCCAGTACAAGATCCGTGCATGACTTATCTCCTTTGTCTATTTTTTCTTCACACTCCCAGTAGGCAAGCATCTAGTCTTCACTTGGTTATCTTCTGAGCTCTTCTGGGGACTCAAGCCTATAATTAATTTATATGTAATTGTTTGCAAATTAATAACATTTTGATCCAATGGATTCAAGTCATCTGAAGTTCTTGATGTGGAAAATTGGCATTTTGATGTTTAATACCAGCTGAAGGATGAATTGCAAGACTTGGTTGCATCTATACCTCATTTGGCAAGGAAACAAAGCAATACTCAGATCTGATCCTAAACACTGACCTAAGACAACATTTTCATCCATTGGGTCAGAAACCTGAAGTAGATTATTATTTGCACTTTGTATGCATGTGATGGGCTTTCTGTTGCTATGCAGACAAATGAAAAGTGGCTGAAAGCAGAAAAGTAAAGCATATTTAGCATGTTTTGATGCAAATATGTCAATCTATCTGTGACGATGAAGGCCCTGGAGCACTGCAGTGCTTGAAGTTTAATATTGATTTAGATATTATCTCCATATTTTGATTGAAGATCCAATAAAAACATTCACAGAAGAGTAGTACATGTTGATTGAGGCAAGAAACTGAGAAAAAGCAGAATGCAGTTGGGATGTGATTCAAATTTTACAAATGTTAGTGTCTGCAGATTATCTTGTTTTATGGAAGGTTGTTGGTGAATAGAGAGGTTTTGGATGATAATGTATTGCTTTGAAGGAAACAACCCCCCTTCCCCCAATAAAGAATGTTCTTCAAGGTCAATAACTGTAGCAATGGGTAGTTTTATACCTTTTTCTTTTTGGAATATTTGCAAGCTGTAGTACAGAGGAAAGGATGGTGTGGATTATGTATTAAATGCGAATTTGCTTGCGATGTTACAGCAGGATAAAGATGTTAGTGTTTGGGTGGACAGAACACACAAGCCATCAGTAGTGTCCAAAAACCAGTTAGGAAGGTGAGCAGAATTTTGGGATGTACAGCTTAGAGGTATAACCTATAATTCGAGGCCATTCTGAAATAATATATGTTTTTGTTAAGACCGCACGGAGTTTTGTTTTCAGTTCTGTTCTGCGTATTTTAGAAAAAATATTAAGCTGTTGAAAGCAGGGCTTTAAGAACAGAGCTATGATGAGAGCTTAGCTATCATGGGTCTTTTTTCTCTTTGAAAAGCAAAGTGATGGGTGATTTGATAGACGTATTTAAGGTTGAGTGATGTGAAGAATGCAAATTCAGGTAAGTTTTTCTGCCCAGTACAAAATTCAAGAGCAGGGAGCCTTAGGGTAGAATTTTAACTACCAAGGATGGGTGGATTGGGGCAGGTGAGAAGGTTAAAATGCTCAACCTCCCTCCAAACCACCCACGGAGGCGAGTTGGGGGTGGGGGGGGCGGGCGGAGGTGGATAGACAACCAACCCACTCACAGGAGGCAGGTCGGTCACTAAAATCTTTTAAGGAGGCTGCATTAAGGTACCTCCATTTTAATTGAATTTTTATTTTTAATGCATGGAGGCCGGGATTCCCAGGCCTCTGGAATCCCGGCAGGTAAAAGGAGGCGAGAAGGGCCGAATCCATGAGGTAAGTGACTTTATTGAACTGCTCATGGGCCAGGAAGAGCAAGCGTGTTCCCCCGCCCACCCCCCCCCCCCCCCCCCCCCCCCCCCCCCCCCCCAGACCCAACAAGCTTATCTCCACATGATCGGACACTCGCAATCAGCCAATGCCCCCCCCCCCCCTCCCCAATCATAGAAACATAGAAGATAGGAGCAGGATTAGGCCATTCGGCCCCTCGAGCCTGCTCCGCCATTCAATGCGATCATGGCTGATCATCCAAATTCAGTACCCTGTCCCTGCTTTCTCCCCATATCCCTTGATCCCTTTAGCCTTAAGAAATATATCTAACTCCTTCTTGAATATATTTAATGAATTGGCCTCCACTGCCTTTTGTGGTAGAGAATTCCACAGGTTCACCACTCTCTGGGTGAAGAAATTCCTCTTTATCTTAGTCCTAAATGACTTACCCCTTATCCTTAGACTGTGACCCCTGGTTCTGGACTCCCCCCACCATCGGGAACATCCTTCCTTCATCTAGTCTGTCTAGTCCTGTTAGAATTTTATAAGTTTCAATGAGATCCCCTCTCATTCTTCTAAACTCTAGCGAATATAAGCCTAATTGACCCAATCTCTCTTCATACATCATTCCTGCCATCCCAGGTATTAGTCTGGTGAATCTTCGCTGCACTCCCTCCATGGCAAGAACATCCTCAGATAAGGCGACCAAAACTGCACACAATACACAAGGTGTGGTCTCACCAAGGCCCTGTACAACTGCAGCAAGACATTCTTGCTCCTGTACTCGAATCGTCGCGCTATGAAGGCCAACATACCATTTGCCTTCTTAACCGCCTGCTGCACCTGCATGTTTACCTTCAGCGACTGGTGCACAAGGACACCAGGTCTCGTTGCACTTCTCCTTTTCCCAATCTATTGCCGTTCAGATGATAATCTGTCTTCCGTTTTGCCACCAAAGTGGGTAACCTCGCATTTATCCACATTGGGCAGATGCATGGCAGATGCAGTATAATCACCCAACCTGTCCAAATCATACTGGAGTTTCTCTGCATCCTCCTCACAGCACACACGCCCACCCAGCTTTGTGTCGTCTGCAAACTTGGAGATATTACATCTAGTTCCCTTGTCTAGATCATTAATATATATTGTGAATAGCTGGGGTCATAGCACCGATCCCTGCGATACCCCACTAGTCACTGCCTGCCACTCGGAAAAAGACCCGTTTATTCCAACTCTTTGCTTCCTGTCTGCCAACCAGTTCTCTATCGAAGTCAGTACCTTACCCCCAATCCCATGTGCTTTAACTTTGCATGCTAATCTCTTATGCGGGACATTATCGAAAGCCTTCTGAAAGTCCAAATACACCACATCCACTGGTTCTCCCTTATCTATTCTACCAGTTACATCCTCAAAAAATTCCAGTCGATTAGTCAAACATGATTTACCTTTTGTAAATCTGTGTTGACTTTGTCCGATCCTGTCACTGTTTTCCAAGTGCTCTACTATTACATCTTTTATAATGGACTCTAGCATTTTCCCCACTACCGATGTCAGGCTTACCGGTCTATAATTCCCTGTTTTCTCTCTACCACATTTTTTAAATAGTGGGGTTACATTAGCTACCCTCCAATCCATGGGAACTGTTCCAGAGTCTATAGAATTTTGGAAGATGACCAGCAATGCATCTACTATTTCTAGGGCCACTTCCTTACGTACCCTCGGATGTAGATTATCAGGCCCTGGGGATTTATCGGCCTTCAATCCCGTCAATTTCCCTAACACCATTTCCCTACAAATACTGATTTCATTCAGTTCCTCCCTCTCATTAGACCTTATGTTCCCCGACATCTCTGGGAGGTTATTTGTGTCCTCCTTTGTGAAGACAGAACCAAAGTATGTATTTAATTGGTCGGCCATTTCTTTGTTCTCCATTATAAATTCCCCTGATTCTGATTGCAAGGGACCTACGCTTGACTTTACCAATCCTTTTCTCTTCAGATATCTATACAAGCTTTTACAGTCAGTTTTTATGTTCCCTGCAAGCTTACTCTCATACTCTATTTCCCCCCTCTTAATTAATCCCTTTGTCCTCCTTTGCTGAATCCTAAACTGCTCCCAATCCTCAAGTTTCCTGCTTTTTCTGGCCAATTTATATGTCCTCTCCTTGGATTTTATGCTATCCCTAATTTCCCTTGTTAGCCACGGTTGAGTCACCTTTTTTGTTTTATTTTTATGCCAAACAGGGATGAACAAATTCTGTAGTTCATCCATGCGATCTTTAAATATTTGCCATTGCCTATCCACCTTTAACCCTTTAAGTAACATTCCCCAATTCATCCTAGCCAACTCGCGCCTCAGACCATCGTAGTTTCCTTTATTTAAATTCAGGACCCTAGTCTCGGAGTCAACTACTTCACTCTTCATCTTGATCGCTCCTCCCCAAGGGGCCTCGCACAACAAGATTGCTAATTAATCCTTTCTCATTACATAATACCCAGTCTAAGATGGCCTGATCTCTAGTTGGTTCCTCGACATATTGGTCCAGGAAACCATCCCATATACACTCTAGGAATTCCTCCTCCACAGTATTGTTACTAATTTGGTTAGCCCAGTCTATATGTGGATTAAAGTCACCCATGATGACTGCTGTGCCCTTATTGTACGCGTCTCTAATTTCCCGTTTAATGCCATCCCCAACCTCAGCATCACTGGGGGTCTGTATACAACTCCCACTAACGTTTTCTGCCCCTTTGTTTTTCTCACCTCTACCCATACAGATTCCACGCCATCAGAGCTAATATCTTTCCTTACTATTGTGTTAATCTCTTTAACCAGCAATGCTACCCCTCCTCCTTTTCGCCTGTCCTTCCTGAATATTGAGTACCCTTGGATGTTGAATTCCCAGCCTTGGTCACCCTGGAGCCAGGTCTCCGTTATCCCAATTATATCATATCCATTTACACCTGTTTGCGCAGCTAATTCATCCACCTTATTACAGATGCTCCTCGCATTAAGACACAAAGCCTTCAGGCTTGTTTTTTTAACACTCTTCGTTCTTTTAGAATTATTATTTACTGTAGCCCTGTTTGATTTACACCCTTGATTTCTCTGCCTTCCACTTTTGCTTTTCTCCTTCCTGTCTTTTGTTTCTATCCTTGCTTCCCTTTCCTCTGTCTCCCTGCACAGGTTCCCAAACCCCTGCCATTTTAGTTTAAACCCTCCCCAACAGCACTAGCAAACACTCCCCCTAGGACATCGGTCCCGGTCCTGCCCAGGTGCAAACCGTCCAGTTTGTACTGGTCCCACCGCCCCCAGAACCGGTTCCAATGTCCCAAGAATTTGAATCCCTCCCCCTTGCATCATTCCCATCACCCATCCCCCGCCCACTCCACCGCGATGCCGGACTTGCCTGACAACCGTTCCCTGACTCATTTCCAGCTCGACAGACAGCCAGCTTGTTAATCTGGCTCTCTGTCAGGCGGAAAGCTGTTCAAAAAATTTGAAAGAAGTCTTGCTGTTAAATTCAGCAAGATGTGTAGGAAACCCTTGCTTCCAGATTTTCCGTCTGAAATTCCTCCCCCCTGTGCAGCCAGTAAGACTTGAATTATATTATGGATCACACCTGCCCACCATGAGAGAGCAGTGTGCTTGTGGTATGGCGCGCTCCTTCCCTAACAAGCTACTTTTTTAACATTAGGAAAGTGCAGACAGAACTTCTCAGCATAAACTTAGTATTGAAAATGCTTATTGTTAACGAGTGTCAGCTCGACTCAGTGGTAGCATGCTCAATGCAAGCCCCACATAACCTAGGCTGATACTTAAATGCAGTACTGAGGGAGTGCTGCCTTGTTGGGGGTGCTATCTTTCAGATGAGATGTTGATTTGGGGCCTTGTCTATCTGTTCAGATGGACATCAAAGCTTTCAAGAAGCACATGGGGAGTTCTCCCAGTGTTCAGGCCAACAGTTGTCCCTGAACCAACACCAAAAAACTAAGTAATTAGTCATTATCTCATTGATGTTTGTGGGACCTTGCTGTGCACAAATTTGCTGCTGCGAATGCCTACATAACAACGGGGACTACACTTCAGAAGTAATTCATTGGTTGTAAAGCACTTTTGGATGTCCTAAAAGGTGCTGTATAAATGCAAGTTCTTTCTTTTTCTTCAATCTTTGCACTTTTACTAGGCACTGATTGAACTTGAGTGCAAACAGATGTATTTTGACATGGCTCTGTTAACTCTTTCTGTCGCTCTGAGACATAACACAATTCCTTCTTAGTGACACTACTTTGACATAGTGTTCCTCTTTTTATCCCCAGTAACATTATCCTCCATGACCTTCTAGATATTGGTTTAGTGTAAATTAATTTTGTACCCTTTAGGTTTATTTAAAAACCTGTATAAAACTGAGATTTTTTATTTATAGAATCATTAATCATGTTATAGCATGTTTCTTTTTTTGAACAAAAGTAATTTTTAATAAAGCGGGAGAAAATAACTTTCACCATTAAGATGTATTTAACTTGCAAAATGTTATAGAAAGTATTCTATTTGGAACAAAAGAACGAAAAATTAATCAGATACAGCTACTACAACGGTATGGGAAAGGGAAGTTCTGCGGTTTGAGGATTTAAGTCTCTTATAGAGGCAGTCGCTCCTAATGATTTTGCTTGTAACACTACTCAATTTCTAAATGATTTATGGAGGATTACTTAATCCAAAAAATGAGGAATACTGTATTAAAAAGTGAATAATCAATTTAGCTGTGATGTTCATGAGCTTTAATTTAGCACAATTTGTTATTAAAAAAAAATTGCAGTTTAGACTAATTTAAAATCTTGAATAAAAATTATTTCAGGGTATGCAGTGGTGCCATTTAAAAAATGAGGAAATAATGCCAAAAATAAAGGCAATGGAAGGACGGCGAGGTCGCCCACCAAACCCAGAAAAGCAACGTGCTAGAGATGAATCCAAAATGAGACGTCGCAAAGGCAGGCCACCAAATATTGCAAGGCCAGACTACCAAAAAAACAGTGATGCAAAACTGTTACGAAAATTGGAAGCCCAAGGTAAGTGTATATAAATTTAATGCATTACATTTCATTATCAAGTGCAACTTACTTGATGAATTGCATTTTTTTAAATGTATATAGCCTATGCAAGGAAAGCAGCCGAATTAAAGATGATGCAGAAACTTGAAAAGCAAGCATTGGCACAGAGAGCTAAAGAGGCTAGAAAACAACAAGGTTAGTACTGAATTTTTTTTATTGGGATCGTCCCCTATTGTGTAAAAAAAAAAAATCAAATTTTTGGATTGTTTATTTAGACCAGCTGAATTTACTGGGCAAATATTCTTTCCAGCAATAATGGCAGCAGAAGAAAAACGGAAACAAAAGGAGCAGCTAAAGATGATGAGACAGCAGGTACTCTCATGTTTCATTTGCTGCTTTTAAAATCTTACCAGATTAGCTTTTTTGTGCATTTGCTTAGTATTTTTGGCCTTACATTTACATGTTCAGTCTCTCAATGCTTATTCACCCTACACACTGTTAATGAGTGCATTGTAGACAACCTACTTCCAGTCTATTAATATTACTCTTAAATTAGGGAGCATTGTTTTATTCCACTCTTTTGGTACTTCATCAGCTGTAATGGAACTTATTTAAAGTGCCCGTTTGGAGTGGAGTTTGTGTTTATGCAACTGCTGTAACTTCTGTAATGGACTGTGATTGATTTGTACAGTTGATGTATTCATCTACAAAAGCAAAATAGTGCGGATCCTGGAAATCTGAAATAAAACCAGAAAACGCTGGGAATACTCAGCAGGTCAGGCAGCATCTGTGGCGAGAGAAACAGAGTTAATGTTTCAGGTTGATGACCTTTTGTCAGAACTGGAAAAAGTTAGGGATGTAACCGATTTTAAGCAAGTGCAGGGAAAGGGGGGGATTTTGTATTCATCTGTCAGTTAAACAGTTACGTGTTTTTTTCTGGAAATAGCTTGTTTTTGGGTTTCCTAATGGTATTTCTTACATTTGTGTCTTTTCTGTATTTTTCAGTGTATATATCCATGTGTCCAGTACAAATTTTACAGATTTCGTGGTTGTTTTCAAAAGTTCTTTGTAGCTTTTCCTTGGGAATTTGAGCTGTTGCTATCAGTGCTTGTGCTTTACTTTAAGTAATAGAGCTTTGGGTATCCATTTTTTGCCATGTACCTTGGCATTATTTCAAATGTATTTTTAGTAAATCATGTGCAGCAAAGTTTGACTGCTTATGCACAAATCTCAATACTTGTTAATTTTTGTGGGACATTTATCAGTGTTGTTTTTTTTTCTGTGTGCTGTTGGCTAAATAGTACTATTAGATTGGTGGCATCCAGAAAAGGTAGATAACTTTGGAGTTAGATTTTTTATGTTACATTTTATTAACATTCACATTTATTCGATAGAAATTCAGTGATAAATCTCGGGGGCATCTGATTTTAAGCCAAAGCAGGTTATTTTATAATCTGCATAATTGAAATGAGATACTATGTTTAAAATGTCATGAACAATTTTAAAAGGGCATTGACACATTTTGGAGAAGAGATAAGGCAAAGTTTCAGGATTTTAAAAGTTATGAGTAGAGACTTACCAAATTGAACTTTTCTATGTAAGAAGTCACACAACACCAGGTTAAAGTCCAACAGCTTTATTTGAAATCACAAGCTTTCGGAGTGCTGCTCCTTCGTCAGGTGAAGTGGAGAGATGCATATAGACACAGCTTATATAGTCAGAGAATAATGCCAGATGATTACAGGTAATCTTTCTGTGGTAAACCACTGTTTGTATTCCACTGTGTACATGCCTGGACATGCCTCGGCTGACTCCTCCCACAAGTCCTAGTATAAAGGTGACTGCTCCCCAGCCCTTTGTATTTCTGGACCGGTCGACCACTCGAGGCAGACCTTCATTCTTTTGTTAATAAAAGCCTTTAGTTACTCTCTTAACTCTCAGCGCATCAATTTTATTATAAAAGACTATCAATTACTCAACAAAATTTTTATAATGGAGAAGATCCTCACACCAGCATGCCTGGACTTAGATCATCGGGAGGCGGACTCATTCACCAAGTTTACTCACTGGCTTAAGTGTTTCGAAAAATTCCTGACCGCCTCTGCAGCAATCAAATCGGACGAGGACAAACTGGATGTCCTGACCTCCAAAGTGAACCACCGAGTGTACTCGGTCATCCAAGACGCGACCTCGTACGCGGACGCTATCAAGCTCCTCAAGGACCAGTACACGCGCCCAGTGAACGAAGTGTACGCCAGGCACCTTCTGGGGAGTCGTAAACAACAACCTGGGGAATCGACCGTGGAATACCTTCAGGCACTGTCTGTGCTTGGCCGGGCCTGTGGTTGTAAAGATGTAAAGGCCGCCGTGTACACAGAGGAACTTATCCGGGACGCTTTTGCAGCGGGCCACAGATCCAATTACACCCGACAGCGACTGTTGGAGCAGAGTGACCTCGACCTCAACAAGGCCTCTGAACTCGCACTATCATTGGATGCAGCCTACCGGGGCATGGATGCCTACTCCTCTGCACCGTGGACGCCGCGGGGAATGACAGCCTGGGACACAGTAGGACCGCCTCATAGCGCCGTGCCACCCCAGCCACACCCCAGCAACGGCCCAACTACCGCAGCAGTGTCCCAAGGCCAGACAGCAGTGCCCCAAGGCCAGAAATGCTACTTCTGTGGCCAGGCAAAACACCCCAGAGCGCGCTGCCCGGCGAAAAACGCGATCTGCTCGGGCTGCGGGAAGAAGGGACACTACGCTAACGTCTGCAGGGCCAAAGCCACCCCGAACCCCAGCAGCGCCGCGTGTGGGCCATGCGGGCCGCCATCTTGGGCCTCCCCGGCCATGTGCGAACCACCGGTACAGCAGCCATTTTGGACGCCTCCAGCCACATGGGGATCATGGACGCCGCCATCTTGGACGACAGCCGGAACGCAGCAGGCCCCCAACACCGCCTCATC
Source organism: Somniosus microcephalus (assembly GCF_052327205.1). Classification (NCBI taxonomy): domain Eukaryota; kingdom Metazoa; phylum Chordata; class Chondrichthyes; order Squaliformes; family Somniosidae; genus Somniosus; species Somniosus microcephalus. The sequence continues at coordinate 266,929,677 of NC_140990.1, read as the reverse complement.
TGATACCCGCAGCGACACACCGACCCCTACGCTGGCATCCGTTACACTGGACCAAGCGAGACCGCACCAGCTGGCCAGTTCCACAATGGACATTAAGGTAAATGGCCACGATACAATCTGCCTTTTTGACTCTGGGAGCACGGAGAGCTTCATCCACCCCGACACGGTGCGGCGTTGCTCTCTCCCAGTCCTGCCTGCGCACCAGCGGATTTCTATGGCCTCCGAGTCCCAGTCGGCGGACATCGGCGGCTACTGCGTAGTGACACTCATAGTAGACGGGACCGTGTACGATCATTTTAAACTTCTGGTCCTGCCCGACCTCTGCGCTGCCGTCCTGCTGGGGTTAGATTTTCAGTGCCACCTTAAAAGTGTTACGATGGCGTACGGTGGACCCCTACCCCCACTCACAGTCCGCAGCCAGCAGCTCCCAAATTGCCCGCCGCGCACCAGGTGCAACCTCTCCACACTCAGAGTCACCCCCCCCCCCCCCACTGTTTGCTAACCTCACTCCCGACTGTAAGCCCATCGCCACAAAGAGCAGGCGATACAGTGCCGGGGACAGGGTTTTCATTAAAACCGAAGTGGAGCGGCTCCTGAAGGAAGGGATTATTGAGGGCAGCACCAGCCCCTGGCGAGCCCAGGTTGTGGTCGTTAAGACCGGCGAGAAGCAGCGCCTGGTCATCGACTACAGCCAGACAATAAATCGCTACACCCTGCTGGACGCCTACCCACTCCCCCGCATAGCTGATATGGTCAACCAGATCGCGCAGTACCGCGTCTTCTCGACCATTGACCTGAAATCAGCGTACCACCAGCTCCCTATCTGCCCTGAGGACCGCCAGTATACTGCCTTTGAGGCAAACGGCCGCCTCTACCACTTCCTTAGGGTTCCCTTTGGCGTCACCAACGGGGTCTCCGTCTTCCAAAGGGAGATGGACCGGATGGTAGATCAAAATGCGTTGCAGGCCACTTTCCCATATCTGGACAATGTGACCATCTGCGGCCGTGACTTGCAGGACCATGACGCAAACCTCGAAAAATTCCTCCGCACCGCCCAACTCCTGAACCTGACATATAACAAGGAGAAGTGCATATTCCGCACAAACCGCCTCGCCATCCTTGGCTGTGTTGTGGAACACGGAGTCATCGGCCCCGACCCCGACCGGATGCGTCCCCTTATGGAACTCCCACTGCCCCACTGCTTCAAGGCCCTGAAGAGGTGCCTAGGGTTTTTCTCCTATTATGCCCAGTGGGTCCCCTACTATGCGGACAAGGCCCATCCGCTGATCAAGTCCACCTCTTTTCCCTTGACGGCAGAGGCCCGCTTAGCCTTCCACCGTATCAAGGAAGACATTGCCAAAGCCACCATGCACGCAGTGGACGAATCCATCCCCTTCCAGGTGGAAAGCGACGCGTCCGACTTTGCCCTGGCCGCTACCCTCAATCAGGCGGGGAGACCCGTGACCTTTTCATGAACCCTCCAAGGCCCGGAGACCAGACACTTCCGCTGTTGAGAAGGAGGCCCAGGCGATTGTGGAGGCTGTGCGTCATTGGAGGCACTACCTGGCCGGAAAACGATTTACCCTGCTCACTGACCAGCGTTCAGTTGCTTTCATGTTTAACAACAAGCAGAGGGGCAAAATCAAAAATGACAAGATCTTGAGGTGGAGAATCGAACTCTCCACCTACAATTACGAGATCTTGTACCGGCCCGGGAAGCTCAATGAACCCCCGGATGCGCTATCGCGTGGCACCTGCGCCAGCATGCAGATCGATAGACTGCGGGCCCTCCACAATGACCTCTGCCACCCGGGGGTCACCAGGTTCTTCCACTTCATCAAGGCCCCGCAACCTGCCTTACTCTATTGAGGAGGTCAGGACCATGACCAGGAACTGCCAAGTCTGCGCTGAGTGCAAACCGCACTTTTATAGACCAGACAGGGCCCACCTGATAAAAGCCACTCGCCCCTTCGAGCGTTGATTTTAAAGGGCCTCTCCCCTCCTCCGACCGCAATGTGTACTTCCTCAATATTATTGATGAGTACTCCCGTTTCCCGTTCGCCATCCCCTGCCCGGACATGACCAGTGCCACGGTCATTAAATGTCTGAACGACCTCTTCACCCTGTTCGGTTTCCCCAGCTATATCCATAGCGACCGGGGCTCATCGTTTATGAGCGACGAACTCCGTCAGTACCTGCTAACTAGGGGTATTGCCACAAGCAGGACCACCAGTTACAACCCCCGGGGGAACGGACAGGTGGAAAGAGAAAATGCGACAGTTTGGAAGGCCGCCCTGCTAGCCTTAAAGTCTAGGGGCCTTCCAACCTCCCGCTGGCAGGATGTGCTCCCCGATGCGCGCCACTCTATTCGGTCACTGCTCTGCACTGCCACTAACGCCACCCCTCATGAGAAAATGTTTGTCTTCCCAAGGAAGTCCACATCGGGGACATCGCTACCGCCATGGCTGACGTCCCCAGGGCCGGTCCTACTGAGAAGGCACGTGAGGACCCATAAAACGGACCCCCTGATCGAGAGGGTCGACCTCCTCCACGCCAACCCCCAGTATGCTTACATTGCATACCCGGACGGGCGGGAGGACACAGTCTCCATAAGAGACCTTGCACCCTCGGGGGCCGCAGTAACTCACTACCACCCCCCCCCCCCCCCCCCCCCCCCCCCACGATCCGATATCCAGCCCCAGCAGACGGCAGGCCTGGGCCCCGCGACCCACTCGACATCTACGAGGACGACACGCCTGTGCCACAGCCCACGCAGGACTCGACGCCGGAAGCTCCACTACCCCTGCCGTCGCCACGCCGATCACAGCGGCAGACAAGACCTCCGGAGAGACTCCAATACACTAACTTTTAATACACTTCACCCCGCCGGACTCAATTTTAAACAAGGGGTGAATGTGGTAAACCACTGTTTGTATTCCACTGTGTACATGCCTGGACATGCCTCGGCTGACTCCTCCCACAAGTCCTAGTATAAAGGTGACTGCTCCCCAGCCCTTTGTATTTCTGGACCGGTTGACCACTCGAGGCAGACCTTCATTCTTTTGTTAATAAAAGCCTTTAGTTACTCTCTTAACTCTCAGTCTTTTATGAGTAATTGATAGCGCATCACTTTCTAACTGCCATTTATCACACCTCGGCAGAGAGATAATCACAGCAATCAAAGGTGTGAATGGTGTCCAAACAGGTCAGTCAGGAAAACATTACATCAAAGAACGATGAGGTGGGGTCACAAGGGGTCAAATGTTGCAGATGCTGGGGTCTGTATGAAAAACAAAAAAACAGACAACAAACATTTTTTTTGCTGGAAATCACAGCAGGTCCGGCCGCATCTGTAGAGAGAACAAGCCAACGACGACTCGAGTTTGGATGACCCTACGTCAGGTGGGGTTACATGTAGCGTGACACGAACCCAAGATCCCGGTTGAGGCCGTCCTCATGAGTGCGGAACTTGGCTATCAGTTTCTGCTCGACGATTTTGCGTTGTCGTGTGTCTCGAAGGCCGCCTTGGAGAATGCTTACCCGAAGATCGGAGGCTGAATGTCCTTGACTGCTGAAGTGTTCCCCGACTGGGAGGGAACACTCCTGCCTGGTGATTGTTGTGCGGTGTCCGTTCATCCGTTGTTGCAGTGTCTGCATGGTCTCACCGATGTACCATGCTCCGGGGCATCCTTTCGTGCAACGTATGAGGTAGACAACGTTGGCCGAGTCACATGAGTATGTACCATGTACCTGGTGGGCGGTGTCCTCACGTGTGATGATGGTATCTGTGTTGATCTGGTATGTCTTGCAGAGGTTGCCGTGGCAGGGTTGTGTGGTGTCGTGGTCGCTGTTCTCCTGAAAGCTGGGTAATTTGCTGTGAACGATGGTCTGTTTGAGGTTAGGCGGCTGTTTGAAGGCGAGTAGTGGAGGCGTGGGGATGGCCTTAGCGAGGTGTTCGTCGTCATCGATGATATGTTGAAGGCTGCGAAGAACATGGCGCAGTTTCTCCGCTCCGGGGAAGTACTGGACGACGAAGGGTACTCTGTTGGTTATGTCCCGTGTTTGTCTTCTGAGGAGGTCTATGCGATTTTTTGCTGTGGCCCGTCGGAACTGTCGAGCGATGAGTTGAGCGTCATATCCCGTTCTTACGAGGGCGTCTTTCAGCATCTGTAGGTGTCCATCGCGTTCCTCCTCCTCTGAGCAGATCCTGTGTATTCGCAGGGCTTGTCCATAGGGGATGGCTTCTTTAACGTGGTTAGGGTGGAAGCTGGAGAAGTGGAGCATCGTGCGGTTGTCCGTGGGCTTGCGGTAGAGTGAAGTGCTGAGGTGTCCATCTTTGATGGAGATTCGTGTGTCCAAGAATGAAACCGATTCTGAGGAGTAGTCCATGGTGAGTTTGATGGTGGGATGGAACTTGTTGATGTTATCGTGTAGTCTTTTCAGTGATTCTTCGCTATGGGTCCATAGGAAGAAAATGTCGTCTATGTATCTGGTGTATAGCGTTGGTTGGAGGTCCTGTGCAGCGAAGAAGTCTTGCTCGAACTTGTGCATGAAGATGTTGGCGTATTGGGGTGCGAGTGTGGTCCCCATTGCTGTTCTGTGTGTTTGGGTGAAGAACTGGTTGTCGAAGGTGAAGGCATTGTGGTCAAGGATGAAGCGGATAAGTTGTACGATGGCGTCTGGAGATTGGCTGTTGTTGGTGTTGAGTACTGAGGCTGTCGCAGCGATGCCGTCATCGTGGGGGATACTGGTGTAGAGTGCCGAGACGTTCATCGTGGCGAGGAGTGTTTCTGGTTCAACTGGTCCGTGGGTGCTGAGTTTCTGTAAGAAGTCTGTAGTGTTGCGACAGAAGCTGGGGGGTTCCCTGTACGATGGGTTTCAGGATGCCCTCGACGTATCCAGAGAGGTACTCTCACAGGGTTCCGTTGCCTGATACGATAGGACGTCCGGGTGTGTTGGCTTTGTGTATCTTTGGGAGGCAGTAGAAGTCTCCCACGCGGGGAGTACGTGGGATGAGAGCGCGTAGGATGCTTTGACGGTCTGGATTGAAGGTCTTAATCAGTCTGTTGAGTTGGCGGATGTGTTCTTTGGTCGGATCTGCGGGTAACTGTCTGTAGTGTTCCTGATTGTCCAATTGTCGATATGCTTCTTTGCAATAGTCCATTCTGTTCTCATAGAGTCATAGAGTTATACAGCACGGATAGAGGCCCTTCGGCCCATCGTGTCCGCGCCGGCCATCACGCCCTGTCTAATCTAATCCCATATTCCAGCATTTGGTCCGTAGCCTTGTATGCTATGGCATTTCAAGTGCTCATCCAAATGCTTCTTGAATGTTGTGAGGGTTCCAGCCTCCACAACCCTTTCGGGCAGTGAGTTCCAGACTCCAACCACCCTCTGGGTGAAAAAGTTCTTTCTCAAATCCCCTCTAAACCTCCCGCCCTTTACCTTGAATCTATGCCCCCCTAGTTATTGACCCTTCTACTAAGGGAAAAAGCTCCTTAGTATCAATCCTATCTATGCCCCTCATAATTTTGTACACCTCAATCATGTCCCCCCTCAGCCTCCTCTGCTCCAAGGAAAACAAACCCAATCTGCCCAGTCTCTCTTCATAGCTGAAGCGTTCCAGCCCTGGTAGCATCCTGGTGAATCTCCTCTGCACCCTCTCCAAAGCTATCACATCCTTCCTGTAGTGTGGCGACCAGAACTGCACACAGTATTCCAGCTGTGACCTAACCAGTGTTTTATACAGCTCCATCATAACCTCCTTGCTCTTGCCTTCATTAGCCGAGGCATAGAATATAAGTATCCCATATGCCTTTTTTACCACCTTATCCACCTGTTCCGCCGCCTTCAGGGATCTGTGTACTTGCACACCCAGATCCCTCTGACCCTCCGTCTTGCCTAGGGTCTTACCATTCATTGTGTATTCCCTTGCCTTGTTAGTCCCCCCAAAGTGCATCACCTCGCACTTTTCCGAGTTAAATTCCATTTGCCACTGTTCCGCCCATCTGACCAAACCATCGATATCGTCCTGCAGACTGAGACTACCCTCCTCGCTATTTACCACCCTACCAATTTTTGTATCATCCGCGAACTTACTGATCATACCTTTTACATTCATATCCAAGTCATTAATATAGACCACAAACAGCAAGGGACCCAGCACCGATCCCTGTGGTACCCCACTGGCCACAGGCTTCCAGTCACAAAAACAACCTTCGACCATCACCCTCTGCCTTCTGCCACTAAGCCAGTTTTTTATCCAACATGCCAAGGCACCCTGGATTCCATGGGCTCTTACCTTCTTGACCAGTCTCCTGTGCGGGACTTTATCGAAGGCCTTACTGAAATCCATGTATACCACATCCACTGCGTTGCCCTCATCCACACACCTAGTCACCCCCTCAAAAAATTCAATCAAATTAGTCAGACATGATCTTCCCTTGACAAAGCCATGTTGACTATCCCTGATTAATCCTTGCCTCTCCAAGTGGAGACTGATTTTGTCCCTCAGAATTTTTTCCAATAATTTTCCCACCACTGATGTTAGGCTCACTGGCCTGTAGTTCCCCGGTTTTTCCCTACTCCCCTTCTTGAATAATGGAACTACATTAGCGGTTCTCCAGTCCTCTGGCACATCCCCTGTGGCCAGAGAGGTTCTGAATATGTGTGTTAGAGCCCCCGCAATCTCTTCCTTTGCCTCACACAGCAGCCTGGGATACATTTCGTCCAGGCCTGGGGATTTATCCATTTTTAGGCCTGCTAAAACCGCCAATACCTCCTCCCTCTCGATGTTAATGTGTTCGAGCATATCACAGTCCCCATGCTCTGTATGACGATGGCTCCTCCTTTGTCTGCTGGTTTGATGACGATGTTGCGGTTGGTCTTGAGAGCGTGGATGGCATTGCGTTATGCTCGGGTGACATTCTGGACTGTCTTGTGAGTGCGGCTGATGAATCTGGCGTTGATGCATCTCCTGACAGCTTGAGCATACATGTCAAGCTTAGGGCAGCGACCCTCCGGAGGGGTCCAATTTGACTCTTTCTTCTTCGGTTGCTGCACTGCGGATCCCTCTGTTCTCTCTACACCAATGCGGCCGGACCTGCTGTGATTTCCAGCAAAAAAAATGTGTTTTGTCTTTTTTTGTTTTTCATACAGACCCCAGCATCTGCAACATTTGACCCCTTGTGACCCCACCTCATCGTTCTTTGATGTAATGTTTTCCTGACTGACCTGTTTGGACACCATTCACACCTTTGATTGCTGTGATTATCTCTCTGCCGAGGTGTGATAAATGGCAGTTAGAAAGATTACCTGTAATCATCTGGCATTATTCTCTGACTATATAAGCTGTGTCTATATGCATCTCTCCACTTCACCTGACGAAGGAGCAGCGCTCCAAAAGCTTGTGATTTCAAATAAAGCTGTTGGACTATAACCTGGTGTTGTGTGACTTCTTACATTTGTCCACCCCAGTCCAACACCAGCATCTCCACACCACCGAACTTTTCTATGAAAGAGATTGTGAGGTACCTGAGCTAGCTAGCTCTTTAAAATAATGAAAGGGCTTAACATGAGGTGAAAATTATTAAACAAGTCTCAAAAGTTGAAGAATTTGTCTACCTCTATAGTGTCATGGAAATACGGAGAAATTGCCAATCAAATATAGCAAATGTCTTTTCACTTGGGACTTTTTCTGTTGCACTTAGATTATCCCAATTTGCAAGAAAGGGACTTATCCATTGTTCTTTTTCTTTCCACGAATTTTCATAGATAATAAGAGACCAGCAGGTGTCAGGCTGTTGCTTTTTCTCATTCCTAAGCAGGTTCCTGCTGCTGGCAAGATCAGATGGCAATAAGTTGCAAGTTAGTGTGGGAGAGCTCTGAGCTGGCAACTCAATAGTTAGTGGCAATGGATCCTGTTGACAGGAGTTAATGAAGTTGAGTGCTGGAGGAAAGGATTGAGGTGGACATGTGTGGGGAAACCAAGCAGTCAGTAGTAATTTGAGGACTCCCGATTATTGGACAAATTTGGTTAACCACCAGGTGGCCCCTCTATCAACAAGCAAGGAGCAACTGTGTGTTAACTGCTTCAAAAAGAAGCTGGATAAATTTCTGGTTAATATCTGAAGTCGCAGTCATGAAGATAGATATAGATAATTGAAATTATTGCAAAGCACAAAGGTCAATTGCATTTGGGACTATGGAAATGTCATTTGTAGAATGCAACTGTTCATAGTTGAATGATGACATTTGTTTTTTGAACTTGCCCAAGAAAGTTAATAAATTGGAGTGTTCATCGCACTGCATGTTGAACGTTACCTATTGGTAAGGGTGGGCCTGATAAGCCAAATAGCATTTCCTCATGTTGTTTTTGGATTATAGCGGGTATTTTTTTTTGCTGGAGAAAAACTTCAAACTGGTCTCTCTTGATGACTACTTGATCTCCATGATTTGGGTTAATATGTAGTTCCCATCATCACTAATCTTTATATGACACATCACTTGCGATGATTAAACAATGACCTCAGAACTCAAGTTTTCTGCCTACCAGGTAACTCTCAAAATAACAATGAATTGTGTGGTGAATTGGGCTAAACATAAAGTACTTTCAGCTGCTTTACTTGATTTTAATTTAGTATGTGCTGATGGTGTCAGAGTCTCCTCTTTTCAGTAGTGAAGGTCCTAAAGGAAATGGATCTGGGCAGTTTCAACGCATAAGAGACTAGCGTGCAAAGTTAAAGCACATGGGATGGGGGGTAAGGTACTGACTTGGATAGAAAACTGGTTGGCAGACAGGAAGCAGAGTTGGAATAAACGGGTCTTTTTCCGAGTGGAAGGCAGTGACTAGTGGGGTACCACAGGGATCGGTGCTAGGACCCCAGTTATTCACTATATATTAATGATCTAGGCGAGGGACCTAGATGTAATATCTCCAAGTTTGCAGACGACACAAAGCTGGGTGGGCGTGTGTGCTGTGAGGAGGATGCAGAGAAACTCCAGTACGATTTGGACAGGTTGGGCAATAGGGCAGATGCATGGCAGATGCAGTATAATGTGGATAAATGCAAGGTTATCCACTTTGGTGGCAAAAACAGGAAGCCAGATTATTATCTGAACGGCAATAGATTGGGAAAAGGGGAAAGTGCAACGAGACCTGGGTGTCCTTGTGCACCAGTCGCTGAAGGTAAGAATGCAGGTGCAGCAGGCGGTTAAGAAGGCAAATGGTATGCTGGCCTTCATAGCGAGAGGATTCGAGTACAGGAGCAAGGATGTCTTGCTGCAGTTGTACAGGGCCTTGGTGAGACCACACCTTGAGTATTGTGTGCAGTCTTGGTCGCCTTAACTGAGGAAGGATGCTCTTGCCATGGAGGGAGTGCAGCGAAGATTCACTAGACTGATACCTGGGATGGCAGGAATGACATGAATAGAGATTGGGTCGATTAGGCTTATATTCGCTAGAGTTTAGAAGAATGAGAGGGGGTTGTGGTAAACCACTTTTATCGTTCACTATCGTTACACTATGGTTATCACTGTTTACACTGTTGTATCACTACACAAGGTCACCTCTTGTCACGCTGTTATACCTGGGCTGACCACAGCTGACTCCGCCCATGACTCCGCCTGCTTGCCCAGGTATAAAGGTGGTCGACTGGCTGGTATTCCTCCTTGTTGGACCCGATCACCCACGAGGGTGGGCTCTGTTATTTAGCCAATAAAAACCTATAGTTACTATCTTAACTCGTCGCTTTTCATTGGATGAATTGATAGGTATATCAGGGGTCTCGTTGAAACTTATAAAATTCTAACAGGACTAGACAGACTAGATGCAGGATGGCTGTTTCCGATGGCGGGGGAGTCCAGAACCAGGGGTCACAGTCTAAGGATAAGGGGTAAGCCATTTAGGACTGAGATGAGGAGGAATTTCTTCACCCAGAGTGTGGTGAAACTGTGGAATTCTCTACCACAGAAGACGTTGAGGCCAATTCATTAAATACATTCCAGAAGGAGTTAGATATATTTCTGAAGGCTAAGGGGATCAAGGGATATGGGGAGAAAGCAGGGACAGGGTACTGAATTTGGATGATCAGCCATGATCTCATTGAATGGCGGAGCAGGCTCGAGGGGCCGAATGGCCTACTCCTGCTCCTATCTTCTATGTTTCTAATGGATGCAAATTCACAGCATTAACCTGCCCATAGTTTGCCACTAGTAAAGTTCACATCAGTGCAATATGGGAAGATGTTCTTTTGTTTAAGTAGGCTTATATTTGCAGAATAGAGAGCTTTTTTCTACATCTTGCTCATGCTTAACCTGACCTGGGAGTGCTTTATGCTGACACTGGGTATCAAAAGTAGAATAATGTTCCATTGGGTGTTTTGATGAGCACAGATGTAAGTGGCCAGAAGAATAAAATTTGATTAACAAATACAAAGTAATTAAAGTGAATAATATGACAGGATATGCTCCACTGCTGAGATTTAGTTCTCCAATAACAAAGTGCACATTTTATTTCAGCATAATTATTTGATCATTTTATTATGTTTCCGCTTGTTACAACTTATTTCAGAATTTAATAGTTTTTTTTTAAAGCTTATGTTTATCAAATATATTTTGAAATGAAAATCTTGTGTTTTAACTAATCCAACAATGAAACAGACTGTCTGAATATTCTAATGCATTGAAGCAGCAAATATGGAATTGCAGTGTACATTACACCATTGCATACAGTGAGTGATATTCACAGTGATAGTTAACTGTTGTGATATTATTACTCCAGGTTTATTGAAGATAATTTACAGCTGGAATATTGGGTCATTCTGTGACCAGTAATCTAATAGGTATTATGCAGGTAGCATTGCCTGGCCATTTTAAGGTAGATGATTCATTTTGATGAAATCATCAGAAAAATAGCCATCTCTGCATTATGCCCTTCACCTTAATGCTACATGGATGCAACAACAATATTTAATTCACACTGAACATGCAGAGCTAGAAGCTGTGCACATAAAATTAACCAGCTTCAATAAGATTTGAGTTATGGTTACATGAGCAGAACTCCCAGTAAAGGCAATTTATGCTGCATTGATTAACATCTTCAAAAAAGTGAAATCATAGTCTGTGGAAGTGGTACTAAAATTGTCAGGTAAACAAAGAAACACACTATAAATGTATGTGTCCATTGTATTTACAATATAATCTGGTTTGTTATTCAATATGCTAGACTAAAATTATTTGCTAGTTTATTGTAAAATTTTAAGAATGGGTATGCACTAATTTTATTAATGTTGATACTGTGTATATTTCTCTACAGGAAAAAATCAAAAGAATTCAGCAAATTAGAATGGAAAAGGAACTGAGAGCTCAGCAAATTCTAGAGGTACAATCTCAGTGGATTTTTTTGTGCCTGAGACTTTAAAATAGTAATTTGATGTGATGTGTAGATTGTAGAGTTTTGTTTTTGTGTTTTGCAATGTGTGTATAAGGGCTATTCCAGAATCTAATAGGTATGCAGGTAACATTGCCTGGCCATTTTAATCAGTTTTTCAAATGTGAACGACAAAACTAGTTAAGTGAAGAAGAGAAAGATAAGAAATGGAATTTGTTAATTTGCTGCTTTAAGAAATGACAATTATTTAAGTAGGGATGAACTTCTGCTGGCAAATGTTAAAATATTGTCGTACAAATCCAACCTTAAATTTTCAAAAGTCTGTGCCACCTGGCCCCCTTCCCTTTAGCCAAAGACACTGAAACCTGTTGGATACAGTTACTAGGATCTTCCAAAAACTTTTATTCACAGTTCATATTGTAAAATATTTTTGTTCTACCTTCCACTGTGGATTTGCAGTACTTGCTTAAAATGTAAGTACTTTATTTAATTTTCTCCCTCTTTTTTTCTCTCCATTATTTACATTGCTTGAAAATATATTTTTCTCTCCTTTAATTCCAAATAGTAGATTTTGTAATTCTTGCTATAGCACTGCCTGGCTAAGTAGGAACAGGGGTAGGCCATTTAGCCGCTTGAGCCTGTTCCGCCATTCAATGAGATCATGGCTGATCTGTGACCTAACTCCGTATACCCACCTTTGCCCCATATCCCTTAATACCTTTGGTTAACAAAATTCTATCAATCTCAGATTTTAAATTAACAATTGATCTAGCGTCAATTGCCATTTACGGAAGAGAGTTCCAAACTTTTACCACCCTTTGCATGTAGAAGTGTTTCCTAACTTCACTCTTGAAAGACCTGGCTCTAATTTTTAGACTATGCTCCCTAGTCCTAGACTCCCCAACCAGCGGAAATAGTTTCTCTTTACCCTATCTCTTCCCCTTAACATAAGAATATAAGAAATAGGAGCAGGAGTAGACCATTTGGCCCTTTGAGCCTGCTCTGCCATTCAATGAGATCATGGCTGACCTTCTACCTCATCTCCACTTCCCTGTACTATCCCCATATCCCTTGATTTCCTTAATATTCAAAAATCTTTTGATCTCTGTCTTGAATATACTCAATGACTGAGCCTCCACAGCCCTCTGGGGTAGAGAATTCCAAAGATTCACCACCCTCTTGAGTGAAGAAATTTCTCCTCATCTCGGTCTTAAATGGCCGACCCCTTATTCTGAGACTGTGACCCCTGGTTCTAGACTCCCCAGCTAAGGGAAACATCCTCCCTGCATCTACCCTGTCAAGCCCTGTAAGAATTTTGTATGTTTCAATATCTTGAAAACTTTGATCAGGTCACCCCTTAACCTTCTAAATTCCAGGGAATACAAACCTAGTTTGTGTAATCTCTCCTCGTAATTTAACCCTTGAAGTCGAAGTATCATTCTGGTAAATCTACGCTGTACTCCCTCCAAGGCCAATATATCCTTCCTAAGGTGTTGTGTCCAGAACTGCTCACAGTACTCCAGGTGTGGTCCAACCAGGGCTTTGTATAGCTGTAACATAACTTCTACCCCTTGCATTCTAGTCCTTTAGATATAAAGGCCAGCATTCCATTAGCCTTTTTGATTATATTCTGTACCTCTCCATGACATTTTAATGATCTATGTATATGGACCGCCAAGTCTCCTTGGACCTCCACTGTTCTAGCTTTTCACCATTTAGAAAGTACCCTGTTCTATCCTTTTTAAGTCCAGAGTGGTTGACGTCACATTTGTCTATATTGAAATCCATTTACCACAGTTTTGCCCATTCGCTTAATCTATTAATGGCCCAGAAATTCGGGTCGGAGGCTTCCCGCGGGTGCAAGCCTCCGACCTGCACTTACCTAGTGCGCCAGCCGTTGTGCTGTGGGCCCGCGTGGGATTCTGATCCTGGACCTCCTCCAACTGCCGGCGCGCAGTGCTTGCGTATCCCAGGGGCGCAGTTAGTTCGATGCGTCCCCTGGGATCACGTGGGCCATGGAGAGCCAATGGTAGCAGGGAATGCTTCATTCATAAAATTGACAGGAAGAGCTGTCAAAACTATAAATACTATAAGCCCCAAAACATCACTAAAACTTCAAATAATTTTTTTTTTAAATCATTTTTTAAATAACTAAATTACATAAAATAACTATTTTAAACAATCATTTAAATTTTTGAAAAAATTAATTACATTTTCTAACAGGGCTAAAAATAAACTTACCTTTCTTTAAAGTATTTAAAAATAATAAACCTGTGGAAAAACTGTTTTAATTTTAATTAATTCACCACTTACCTTGTTAAAAGCAGGCCTTGCGCCTGCTTTTTACATGTGTAACTCCTGGAGACTTACCCTCCCAGAGAAACCTGCAAAAAAAAAACGTAAGTTCCATGCGCACGCGCTGCCTCTCCGGCGCACGCGTTCAACTTCTGAACCCCTTCCTTTAAGGGAACGGAAGTTCCGGTTTCCCGCGCATGCGCAGTATATGCATGAAACTGGCACTTCCGTTGGGCCTACGGGTGAGTACTCCGTGCATACTCACCCGTGGAGACCCGAGTTTCTGGGCCAATATCTCTTCATAATTTTATGTTTCCATCTACACTTACAATGCTGCCTATCTTTGTGTCATCGGCAAACTTGGATATATGACTTTCTATCCCATCATCTAAGTCGTTAATAAATACTATGAATAGTTGAGGCCCCTAGCCACATCCTGCCAATTTGAGTACCTGCCCATTATCCCTACTCTCTCTCTCCTGCCACTCAGCCAATTTCCTAACCAAGTCAATAATTTGCTTTCAATTCCATGGGCTTCGACCTTAGTTAACAGTCTCTTTGAGGGACTTTATCAAATGCCTTCTGTAAGTCCATATAAATAACATCCATAGGCATTCCCCTGTCTGCTACTTTAGTCACCTGTTCAAAAAATTCAATCAGTTTTGTCAGGCATGACCTACCCTTTACAAATCCATGCTGGCTTTCTCTGATCAGCTGAAAATTTTTGATGTGTTCAGTCACTCTATCCTTAATTACAGACTCTACTAATTTTCTGGCAACAAATGTTAGGTCTATAATTCCCTGGTTTCCCTCGCTCACCTTAAATAGTGGAGTGATGTGTGCAATTTTCCAATCTAAAGAAATGGTTCCCGAATCGAGAGAACTTTGGAAGCTTCTATAGATATGTGAAGAGAAAATGATTGGTGAAGTCAAGTGTAGGTCCCTTGCAGTCAGAGTCAGGGGAATTTATAATGGGGAACAAAGAAATGGCCGACCAATTAAATACATACTTTGGTTCTGTCTTCACAGAGGAGGACACAAATAACCTCCCAGAGATGTCGGGGAACATAGGGTCTAATGAGAGGGAGGAATTGAATGAAATCAGTATTTGTAGGGAAATGATGTTTGGGAAATTGACAGGATTGAAGGCCAATAAATCCCCAGGGCCTGATAATCTACATCCTAGGGTACTTAAGGAAGTGGCCCTGGAAATAGTAGATGCATTGGTGGTCATCTTCCAAAATTCTATAGATTCTGGAACAGTTCCCATGGATTGGAGGGTAGCTAATGTAACCCCACTATTTAAAAAAGGTGGTAGAGAGAAAACGGGGAATTATAGGGGAATTAAGCCTGACATCGGTAGTGGGGAAAATGCTAGAGTCCATTATAAAAGATGTAATGGCAGAGTACTTGGAAAACAGTGACAGGATCGGACAAAGTCAACACAGATTTACAAAAGGTAAATCATGCTTGACTAATCTACCGGAATTTTTTGAGGATGTAACTGGTAGAATAGATAAGGGAGAACCAGTGGATTTGGACTTTCAGAAGGCTTTTGATAAGGTCCCGCATAAGAGATTAGCGTGCAAAGTTAAAGCACATGGGATTGGGGGTAAGGTACTGACTTGGCTAGAGAACTGGATGGCAGACAGGAAGCAAAGAGTTGGAATGAACGGGTCTTTTTCCGAGTGGCAGGCAGTGACTAGTGGGGTACCGCAGGGATCGGTGCTAGGACTCCAGCTATTCACAATATATATTGATGATCTAGACAAGGGAACTAGATGTAATATCTCCAAGTTTGCAGATGAGACAAATCTGGGTGGGCATGTGTGCTGTGAGGAGGATGCAGAGAAACTCCAGTATGATTTGGACAGGTTGGGTGATTGGGCAGGTGCATGGCAGATGCAGTGTAATGTGGATAAATGTGAGGTTATCCACTTTGGTGGCAAAAACAGGAAGGTAGATTATTATCTGAATGGCAATAGATTGGGAAAAGGGGAAGTGCAGTGAGACCTGGGTGTCCTTGTGCACCAGTCGCTGAAGGTAAGCATGCAGGTGCAGCAGGCGGTTAACAAGGCAAATGGTATGTTGGCCTTCATAGCGAGAGGATTCGAGTACAGGAGCAAGGATGTCTTGCTGCAGTTGTACAGGGCCTTGGTGAGACCACACCTTGAGTATTGTGTGCAGTTTTGGTCACCTTATCTGAGGAAGGATGTTCTTGCCATGGAGGGAGTGCTGCGAAGATTCACCAGACTGATACCTGGGATGGCAGGAATGACTTATGAAGAGAGATTGGATCGATTAGGCTTATATTCGCTAGAGTTTAGAAGAATGAGAGGGGATCTCATTGAAACTTATAAAATTCTAACAGGACTAGATGCAGGAAGGATGTTCCCAATGGCGGGGGAGTCCAGAACCAGGGGCCACAGTCTAAAGATAAGGGGTAAGCCATTTAGGACAGAGGTGAGGAGGAATTTCTTCACCCAGAGAGTGGTGAACCTGTGGAATTCTCTACCACAAAAGGCAGTTGAGGCCAATTCATTAAATATATTCAAGAAGGAGTTAGATATATTTCTTAAGGCTAAAGGGATCAAGGGATATGGGGCGAAAGCAGGGACAGGGTACTGAATTTGGATGATCAGCCATGATCTCATTAAATGGCAGAAGAGGGTCGAGGGGCGAATGGCCTACTCCTGCTCCTATCTTCTATGTTTCTATGTTATAGTTAGGGCATCTGCAGTGTTCTCACCTACTTCCTTTAAAACCCTAGGATGGAAACCATCTGGTCCTGGGGATTTGTCATTCTTTAGTGCTGTTATTTTCTTCATTACTGTTATTTTGCGTTAATTTTGGTGAGTCCCCGATTCATTATTGGGTTCCTTGGGATGTCCAGCATGTTATCCTCTTCCTCTACTATAAATACTGATGTAATGTAATTATTTAACATATCTGCCATTTCCTTATTTTCCCTTACAATATCACTGTTATCAGTTTGTAAGGGGCCCACATTGCTCTTGACCACCCTCTTTTTCCTAATATAATTGTAAAAAAAGTGTTGATTTTGATATCATTTGCAAGTTTCCTTCCATACTCCCTTTTTTTTTTAGCTCTTACTAACTTTTTGGTCACCTTTTGTTCTTTGTATCTCTCCTAGTCGCCAGGATCTGTGCTGGTTTTTGCATTTTTGTCTGCATTTTCTTTTAGTTTTATACAGACCCTTACCTCTTTAGTCATCCGTGGCTTTTTTTTGGCAAGTAGACCCCTTGCCTCTTAGGAGTATATACTGGTTCTGTATCACAAATTCTTTTTTGAACACCTCCCGCTGATCTTCTGTCGTTTTATCCATTACTAGGTTTACCCAGTTTACTGTGGACAGTCTCTGTCTCATTGCATTGAAGCCAGCCTTTCCTGAATTTATAATCTTAGTAGCTGTTTCGCGTTTCTCCCTTTCAAACACTACGTTGAATGCGATCATATTATGAACCCTAGTAGATAAATGTTCACTCACTGTTGGGCTGTTAACTAAGTCTGGCTCATTACTAAATCTAATATTGCCTGCCCCCTTGTTGGTTCTAGGACATATTGTTGCAGAAAACTATCCTGAACACTTGAGAAATTCACTACCTTTCTGACATGAGCTAGTCTGCTTCTCCCAATCTATATGAAAGTTAAAATCCCCCATTAAAACTACTCTGCCTTTGCTACCTGCTAGTCTAATCTCTGCGCTTATACATTCTACCACTTCACAGCTGCTACCAGGGGGCCTACACACAACTCCCATTACAGCCTTAAATCCTTTTCTATTTCTTAATTCTACCCATAAAGTCTCCACTGCCTGCTTACCTCTCGTTATATCCTCCAGTGGTTGCGTATCCAAGGACAAGCACCTTGTACATGTGGTCATTCTCCATGGGCCTGGGCCTGACTGGCTGACTTTGGTTGCGGTGTCTCAGCTCAGCATTCAGATGTCTCAAACACTATAGCTCAGAATTTTTAATTAAAGGCTTAAACTATCCAAAATATTGCAAAGAATTCCTCCACAGAAGCTAGAATTCCTTTTTTTTTAAATGCCTGCTTGTCATGTGACATGGGTTGTTGAGGTGCACACTGGGCACTGTAGTTCCAACAGAACAGGCTGAAAACTCCTATATTGTATCTCTGTCACACAGAATTTGACCATTGCAGCTGGAAATTCCCAGTGCCCAGGTTAAAGTGGGAAATTTCTAGCTCAAGTCCCAGGCTCCAGATTGAAAGGTAGACCTACGTGTGATAAAAGTTCTTGCAGGTATTTCTAACATTTTATAACCAGTTTTAGGGCTACATGTCATGATTTTATTTCAGAATTGTGTTTTTTTTTAACGTTGTGTGTTATTTCAAGCTATGTACACTTACTTAAGTAAAGTTGAAATGGTGGCCAGAAACCATGTGAGTATTATTTGAACAGGTCTTGTACTTGCTGGTTACTGAATGGTAGTTTCGGAAAAAATACTGAGATTTGAATTGCTTGGATTTCTGCTGGTTACTTGTTTCTCATTGGTAATTCCTGCTACTTTTGGTTCATTCATATTTAGCCAATTGGATATTTAATTGGTCATTTAACAGATATGTGGTTTGTGAGCCAAACAATCTTTTGTACTACAAATGTGTGATGTTTGGAGATTACTCTGAGATGCAGATGTGAAGCCTTTGAAAGATTTGATGCTGTTGAAGTGTGCTAGGAAAGGAACATTTTTATAGATAAAGGAAGGTGCGCAGCTTAGATGCTATAAAGTAATTTGCTTTTGTGATGTTGAGACCAAAACGTTTCGTTCATCAGGTCTCTTGTTTTATGGAAAATGTGAATTGCACTGGGCTTGAACAAACATGACATGGCTCTTGGCTCTAAAAAAAGATACTGGTCCCGCGGGGAAGTGCCTCCGATCTGCAAATAAAATGCCCACGTACCTGGTGGTGCGGGAGGTACGGAGATTCGAGGTCCTGGGCCTCTCTGGGTACCCGCGGGTAGAGGCCCACGTACCCCAGGGGCGCAGGCGGTTCGCAAGCGCCCCTGGGATCACGTGGGCCGGCCCAATGAATGAAAGAAGGGGATCCCCCATTCATGCTTATGGGGATTCCGTATGTACTGAAACCCCATAAGCATGAATGGGAATCCCCCCAAAAATACATCTACACATAAAATAAATTCTAAAAAACCATTACATATTTAAAATTAATTAAAATGCTGTTTAATTAAATATTTAAGATGAAGATTTATTTTAATGTATAAATGACAATTAAAAAAAAAATTTTTTTAAACTCTTACGCTGGTAAAAGCAGGCCTTATGCTTTTACCAGGCGTAAGAATTTCACAGGCATTCGCTGGGCAAAAGTTGGGCAAATAGCCCTACTTTCCGACCAGGGATGCGGATGAAACGTCGCAAATTCCAGGTTTTCGCACATGTGTTTCGCATTCCTAAACCCGGCCCATTATTGTTTCCTTGCTGGAGATGGTATTACTAGTGTTGATATTGGTTATGTAGGTTGTCTGACTTTTTTTCCTTGGAAGAGTAGTGTGAACAAGCTGCATTGTCTTGCTTCCATTTTCTGAACATGTTCTTTCGGGCCATTTCTCAGTATAGCATTGCCAGAAGCGTCACTCTTCAAAGCTACTGTTCACCAACTGAGTAAAAAGGATGTGTAGGCAATCTTAAAGGGGGTATGTATGTTTACATTTTCCTAATTCATAGTACCTAAATTGGGCTTACAGTCCCTGTGATGCATATGTTGAAGTACATCCTCCTTCAGAAAAAAATTACAGTGATGTCCATATTTCAAGTATTATTTAATCAGTGCAATTTAATGCAAATAATGCATTCAAACCTTAGGGCCTGAATTTGCTGAAAGCTTGCGCCACAGTAATAGCACATCTATGACGTGCGCCATTATTACGATGTGTAAATTCCAGGAAATTATGACATGAGTGACTTATTCTATTATGTATGCCAGGCCATACTTTGCTGGGACTTTTTCACTGCTCCACAAAGACCTTTGCCGTAAATGTCGGAACAGCTAAATATCATAGTTCTGCCACCCCCCTTTTAAAATTGGGTGTGTTTGCTCAATTAACGTCACTGTGATCGTCACAGCCACTTAGACCATTACAGAATGGCGCTGGAGGGCTCAGAAGCAATAATGTATTCAATTGCTCAGCATGTTTTACACATTCTGTATGTAGATCCCACTAAACAAAATTCTCTGGGTCTAAGATGTTGAAGGAGAGTCATACTAAAATGCAGCTATTTTGAAACCTGATTACTTTACATGTCGAGGAATGATGCTGATTTATTTAAAAACCTAAGTCTAGTAACGGGAGATGCAAGGACTTGCTGATATTGTTTAGTGTGGGTAAGAGGAATCTCCTTTCCTATTCATCCATCTTATCAGGAAAGGAAATATAAACAATTTTACCAAATATGTTCGATCTTTGTTAGAAGCGCAGTTTGTAAATAACAAAACCCCCAACATTCGACCAATAAAGCAACTGACACACTATAGCCCCAAGTAAGGTTGATAAAACCCTATTTGGGGTAAAATGTGAGTAAAAGAAACCTTTATTATATGGAGGTGTGGGTTGCGTGTGCAAGGAGATAACAATTTCAGTCTTTCCCTATCAAATTAGTCTTACTTTAATGTCATAACTTTGTTTAAAATAAGGCAACTACCACTTACTGACAAGACAGACTATCAGAAGTGAAATTAACCAGCTACCGGGATTTGCAACAAAAATTAGCGGCCCTTGTTTTAACAGACTGGTGCCCTTTCGGTCACCCTGATTTTAAGCAATGAGCATTAATTACAAAATAAGAGAAAAAAACTAACTCCATATATACTAATCAATTTTTAAAATGTGAAAAGGGGAAACCTGTACAAACTGTTCAGCTCTTTTACTTTTATGGAAATATAAAATAACCTGTTGTTCCATTCCGGTACTTTGGATGTGCATCAGACATTGGCCACCCCAGATCGGCCGCTGTTTACTGCAGCATATTCGAATTATTTTTCCAGCAAATTGTGGCCTGAATTTGCCACTGTAGGATTGAGGCAAACAACGGTTTAAATTATGATGCTCGCCACCAATATCGCCGTTGCAGCGAATTCTGGGCCTTAAACTTGTTTTAATAGTGTAAGAAAGTTAATCATTTCTACATGGCTAGATGACTTGATGGTGTATCTGGCATTCTTTTGGTGATCAATCCAGTGAGCTTATGGTGATCCTTGCAGATGCTTCCATTCTGGTGGTCATCAGTTGACAAAGAGGTCTGGTTAGCCGAAATCTCTGGGTGTGATCGAGTTACATAAAATAACAATGATTGGTAGGGACTATTGGTTTTCAGCTTTTTCTAATTGTGGAGTTAATAGTTCTATACAATCTAGAGGTTATGATGTAAAATAGAAAGCTATGAAAGTACAGACGAATAAGGGAAGTTGACTGCAAGTGTAGTCCTGCACAAAAGGTGATACTTCAATGCAAATACTAGCATCTGTTAAAAGAGGCTTTATTCCCTTTAAAGAGACAATATTGAGAAATGATAACTTTTACAATTCCAAAGATCAACAGTCAGTGCTGCACACATTGACATTTTTATTCTTCATCCAGAATCTTCAATCTATTTTTGTGTATTCAGTGAATTTTGCACACAACTTGGTATCCTATTAATTCTGCCTATACCTGAAAATCACAGTGTATATGCCCTTTGAATTTGGAATCTTGTAAGTAGTAGATTTTTTTGGATAAATTTTTTTTGCTTGTCATATTAGACATTACCAATGGAATAAATATCTGAAATAGTTGAGTACATAAATGTGGGCAAGCGTTTGTTCAATATGTTTGTTGTTTTTAAACATGATGAAGTACTATCATGGTCTGGCTTAATTGCTACACTAGTGTTTAGCCAAATTTTCCAATCTCCAGGAGTTTCAGAAGGCTTTTCTTCGGGCACATTATGTTATGGATCTAAGTGAAATTGACACAATTTTGCTGAGCACAGTCCCTGCTGTTAGTGGGTAATACATTAGTCCAATACAGGTAGACTATCCTTTATCCGAAAACCTCGGGACCAGCCGTGTTTCGGTTTTCGGAAAATTTCGGATTTCGGAAGGTATTTTATAAGACTGGGAAATTTGTCGGGGGTGGGTCGGCGGGGGTCCGCGGGGGGGTGGGGTCCGCGGGGGGGGTCGGCGGGAGTCGGGGTCGGCGGGGGGGGTCGGCGGGGGTCGGGGTCGTGCGCCACTCTGGTCATGTCGTGCGCACGACTTACGCTGAACGAAAAAACCTTCGGTTTTTAGAGGGTTTCGGTTTTTGGAAGTTCGGATAAAAGGTAGTCTACCTGTACTATTTTAGGAATCACATATTTCTGTTAGCATATTATTGTGGGCAAATATTTTGGTCCTGATATAGTGAGTTCTTGAATAGCCCTTAAAAATCTTCTCTCCATCTCTCAAAGCATTTAAATTATTTGTAATGATTAGTACTTAGACTATGGATGTTTTATAGATATTTTGTGTTTAATTTTAAGCTGTTAGAAATATTCGTGGTCTACGTATCCTAGTTGAAGTTCTGTAGTAACTCTAGCTCATTGAAATTTGCTGTGTTATATAGCATATCATTCTTAAAAGTTTGAGATTGTTTCAAGTTCCAGTAGTGCTTTTTGCATGACCTCCAGACCTGTTTTGCATGCACAGGCTAAGAGGAAAAAGAAGGAAGAAGCAGCAAATGCAAAATTATTGGAAGCCGAGAAACGGATGAAGGTTAGTTTAGATGGATCTCTGGACCTTTGAACTTTAATGGGCAATTGTGTAGGGAGATTATGTAATTAAGTATTAAAAATATACAGATAGGTGATGATATTCAATGACTTATGTAGGAGCCTGACTAAAGTATAGAGGGAACAATTTAGGCAGTGATATCACAGGACCTTGTTCATGGTAGAGTGTCGTTAGATTGTATAGTTTAATGTGGAAGGTTTTGTGCTTCTGTCTACAGGTAATTCAAACTGCTGAAGTTAATTTTACCTTTTATTAATTTCAGAATCTTAGACTTCATGCCAATCAGGGCATATAGATTCCCATATTATTGAGTTGTAATCTTCATCCAATTAGTCTCTTGTTTCACTGTTCATTTCTTGTACATAGATGATGTATTCAAGAATTTATATTTTCTATTCCTTTTTAAGGAGAAGGAATTGCGAAGGCAACAAGCTGTCCTCCTTAAGCATCAGGTTGGTAAATTATATTTACTGTAACATTATTCAGTGAATTTTTGCTTTACTGTCTGGTTTCTTCTTTAGCTATGGGGAATATGTTGAAGTAAACATTTGTTCAAACTACAAAGATTTATCTTTCCTCATTGTAATTATACATAATTTTTTCCTCAAGTTAAATTGGCTTGCTTTGGTATTGGAAAAGTAAATTTTCTTATTATATGAACTGGTTTTATCATATTGTGATTACTGTTTCATAATGATGTGCCAACTCTTTCTACCAGGAGTTGGAGAGGCATAGACTAGATATGGTATGGGTATGTTTTTTGTACATCTAACACCGCATCGTGATTTGGTTGTGATATGGTTGTCATAGTAATGCATAAAGTGTAGCACTGGCTGCTGTCATACTACATACTTCTGCATGGCTTTTACAGCACAGTGCATTGCATACATCTGCTGTAACTACAAAAGAAAAAACCTTTAGAATCAACAATTGTAGCTTCCACTTTCAACAGTCTCCTTAAAAGATAGTTTCACCTCTTTACAGGAGACAACAAAAGGATAAATATATAAGCCCTAAAACTAGTTGTAGTCCTTCAGAAGTGTTAGACTACCATTAAATGTTTGATTTTGAGCACAATTTATTTCCTTGTCCCACATTCTATTAAAACTTATTCTTTACATCCCAGTACAATGCCATTCCAGCAAACCAAATTTCACAAAGCTACTTCTACCTTAAGTACAGTTGCTTTGAGCTCAATCCAGCTGTTAGTAAGCTGATGAACACGGCTAGTTAGAGACATCTCTGGAGCAGACATCCATCCGTCATTGTGTGAAGGATAAAAATTGCCCACAATCCACCGTTTCTATTCGTAGTATCACCGAAGTGGAACTTCATGATATTACATCAGTGCATTTATTCACATAATGTCTTCTCAGCTTCCTCTAACCAGCAAATCTAAAGCATAAAATACAATTACTAAGAAACACCAGTTTCTGTGCAGATACCTTGCATTGTAACTTTCTGGTTTACGGAGAAATGCAGATAAATAGCTCCTTTATTCACTGATGCAAGTTCAGTTGTTTCACTAGTTGATCACCCATGGCACTGCACATGGGATGTCAAGACCAACTATAGTATTTAGGTAAAGTTGGGTTAGAGGGATGGGTATAATTGGATCACGGCATGCTAATCTAAAATTTTTAATGAGATTTTTATATGATAATTATAGTTAAATAGTAAAACTTAGGGTATTTGGGAAGTAGAGTTTGTTGGAGCTCAGGAGTTTGCAGTACAGGAACTGGGAGATGAAAAACCGAGGCATGAGGGTGTACATGATAACTTTACAAAGGCAGTTTCCATTACAAATGTGGACATGGAGGACTTTATAATGGTGAAAAAGTTGATAATAGAGTGACATAAATGTGACAACAGGAAGTAAGGGTTTGCAGACAGGAAGTGCACACCGCTCTAAGATTCTTAATATATCATATAGATTGTAAAATTGATACAAAGTGAAGGAATAAGAGTAGAGAGAGGGGGCGAGAGAACAAGCAAGAGCAATATAGAATAATCTTTCAGTGACCCTGCCACCCCCCCCCCCCAAGAGGTTTTTCTTCCAAATTTAGATCTCTGATACTGGTTTGAAATTAGTCGACACAATAATTTTGTTTGCTGGAATATGGGCATAACATGTTAAAATAATAAATTCTTGAATAAGATTGACATGGGATTGCTCAATATTTTTCCTCTAGTTGATGTTCTGGAAGGCTAATTTTAATCTTGCATTTAAAACTTCGATATGCAGGTAATAAATGTTACAAAATTGGCTACTTACAACAGATATTTATACTAATTGGCCTTTTGCTAAATGATTTGTGTCTGAAGCAGATGTAAGGTAATTAGCCTGTTGAAGCCGACCATTGCGCTTTATACCTGACAGCTATGGAGAAGCATCGCACTGGTTTGCTCTGCTTTTCCAAGAACTATGTACATAACTTAAAGCATACGCTTTTGTTTTACACTGTCTTTACATCTGTTGCTTTTTCTGTTTTGCTTTTGATTGTCCATGTTACTTCCTAATCCTCAACTAAAATGTACACAAACTTGGCCATTGTCCGTTTTTATTGTAAACTGTTCACTATTGTCTAACTTATGCTAAATATAGTAAAACTAAATTTTTTAAAACTTAAACATTTATATTAATGTATAGTTTAACCACTTAAAGCTGAAATTTGTCTTGTATACTGTCAGGAAAAAGAGAGGAGAAGGCAACATATGATGCTCATGAAAGCAATGGAAGCCCGGAAAAAGGCTGAAGTAAGGAAAACAGTGCATTAAAGAATCTTAATACTAGATTTAGTAGAAAGGAGTATAACTGCTTAAAGTATATTTCCTCTGGATCCCAGTGTAATAGAAGTATTTGGTTGTCCAGTTTATATACGTAGAGTAGCTGATTTACTGTATTGTAGACCAGGACAGCTATCTTCTGTAACATATCTAACTAAAGTTGTGTTTAACTACGGCTGAAATGTGTTCGTTAAGGTGAGACCCAAATATAATCACTATTCTAAAATAATTGCTAATTTAATGTTATCAATGCTTGTAAGATAACGTTAAATTGCTTCCCTAACGAAGATACGAATAATGATGGACAGGAAAGGACCCTCTGGTCCACCCAGCCTGTCGCAAACAATTGCGATGCCTTGTGTAACACAATAGAAACATAGAAGATAGGAGCAGGAGTAGGCCATTCGGCCCCTCGAGCCTGCTCCGCCATTCAGTGAGATCATGGCTGATCATCCAAATTCAGTACCCTGCCCCTGCTTTCTCCCCATATCCCTTGATCCCTTTAGCCTTAAGAAATATATCTAACTCCTTCTTGAATATATTTAATGAATTGGCCTCAACTGCCTTTTGTGGTAGAGAATTCCACAGGTTCCACAGGGTGAAGAAATTCCTTCTCATCTCTGTCCTAAATGGCTAACCCCTTGGCCTAGAAATTCATTAAGGCGCTGCCAGCTTTGCGCCCGGTTAACGCCTAAAGGGTGAGTTTGCGCCAAAAATGAGTTTGCGCAGATATTCAGCGCAGCGGTATTGGCGGCGGTAGCCGTTAGCGCTGCGCCGGCACCGATGACGTCATCGGTGTGCGCAGTGCCCCGGTTCCGCCCCGAAACCACGCCGATCCCCATATTTAGTTGCGGCCGCCTCCTCCGAAGCGGCCGCAAACAGCGACCAGAAAATGGGGCCGTCCTGCTGCCTTAGTGGGGCGCTTTAAAGCGGAAGGTGCGGCCAGCTGCTTTTGCGGCGGCCGCCTGCCCGCACCTCCTTCCCCGCCGGCCTCCTCCACCCGCACCCCCCCCCCCCCCGCGGCATTGCCGGCTGCTTTCCGCGAGCCCGGCACTTCTCCGTGGTGCCGGGCTCATTTGCCGGCACTATCCAGCGGCGATCTCCCCGTTGCAGGCAGCTCCCCCTTAAGAGAAGGAGGAGGCCTGCAGTACCGCAGCCTGCCGCTGCGCAGCGCCTGGCGCAGCGGCGCCAAGAGCGCTGATATTCAGTGTCAGCGCACCAAGCGGAGGTGGGCACACCCTGGTATAGCGCCCGCTTCCGAATTGGGGCGCTAACAATGAATATCTGACGATCGCTATAGGCTTCCCGCCCAGCGCTAACTTTTGGCCGCTAGGCAGCTGGCGGGGCCATAGTGAATTTCTAGGCCCTTATCTTTAGACTGTGGCCCCTGCTTCTGGACTCCCCCGCCATCGGGAACATCCTTCCTGCATCTAGTCTGTCTAGTCCTGTTAGAATTTTATGTTTCAATGAGATCGCCCCCCTCATTCTTCTAAACTCCAGCAAAAATATAAGCCCAATCGACCCAATCTCTCCTCATACGTCATTCCTGCCATCCCAGGTATCAGTCTGGTGAATCTTCGCTGCACTCCCTCCATGGCAAGAACATCCTTCTTCAGATAAGGCAAACAAAACTGCACACAATACTCAAGTTGTGGTCTCACCAAGGCTCTGTACAACTGCAGCAAGACATCCTTGCTCCTGTACTCGAATCCTCTCACTATGAAGGCCAACATACCATTTGCCTTCTTCACCGCCTGCTGCACCTGCATGCTTACCTTCAGCGACTGGTGCACAAGGACACCCAGGTCTCGTTGCACTTCCCCTTCTCCCAATCTATTGCCATTCAGATAATAATCTGCCTTCCTGTTTTTGCCACCAAAGTGGATAACCTCGCATTTATCCACATTATAGTGCATCCACTGGTTCTCCCTTATCTATTCCACCAGTTATATCCTCAAAAAATTCCAGTAGATTAGTCAAGCATGATTTACCTTTTGTAAATCCATGTTGACTTTGTCCGATCCTGTCACTGTTTTCCAAGTACTCTGCTATCACATCTTTTATAATGGACTCTAGCATTTTCCCCACTACTGATGTCAGGCTTACCGGTCTATAATTCCCCGTTTTCTCTCTACCACCTTTTTTGAATAGTGTGGTTACATTAGCTACCCTCCAATCTGTTCCAGAGTCTATAGAATTTTGGAAGATGACCAGCAATGCATCTACTATTTCTAGGGCCACTTCCTTAAGTACCCTAGGATGTAGATTATCAGGCCCTGGGGATTTATTGGCCTTCAATCCTGTCAATTTCCCTAACACCATTTCCCTACAAATACTGATTTCATTCAGTTCCTCTCCCTCATTAGACCCTATGTTCCCCGACATCTCTGGGAGGTTATTTGTGTCCTCCTTTGTGAAGACAGAACCAAAGTATGTATTTATTTGGTCCGCCATTTCTTTGTTCCCCATTATAAATTCCCCTGATTTTGACTGCAAGGGACCTACGCTTGACTTCACCAATCTTTTTCTCTTCAGATATCTATAGAAGCTTTTACAGTCAGTTTTTATGTTCCCTGCAAGCTTACTCTCATACTCTATTTTCCCCCTCTTAATTAATCCCTTTGTCCTCCTTTGCTGAATCTTAAACTGCTCCCAATCCTCAGGTTTGCTGCTTTTTCTGGCCAATTTATATGTCCCCTCCTTGGATCTTATGCTATCCCTAATTTCCCTTGTTAGCCTCGGTTGAGTCACCTTCTTTGTTTTATTTTTATGCCAAACAGGGATGAACAAATTCTGTAGTTCATCCGTGCGATCTTTAAATGTTTGCCATTGCCTATCCACCGTCAACCCTTTAAGTAAAGTTCCCCAATCCATCCTAGTCAACTCGCGCCTCATACCATCGTAGTTTCCTTTATTTAAATTCTGGACCCGAGTCTCTGAGTCAAATACTTCACTCTCCATCTTAATGAAGAATTCGATCATATTATGATCGCTCCGCCACAAGGGGCCTCACACAACAAGATTGCTAATTAATCCTTTCTCATTACATAATACCCAGTCTAAGATGGCCTGATCTCCAGTTGGTTCCTCGACATATTGGTCCAGGAAACCATCCTGTATACACTCCAGGAATTCCTCCTCCACAGTATTGTTACTAATTTGGTTAGCCCAGTCTATATGTAGATTAAAGTCACCCATGATAACTACTGTGCCCTTATTGCATGCGTCTCTAATTTCCCGTTTAATGCCATCCCCAACCTCAGTGTTACTGTTTGGGGGTCTGTATATAACTCCCACTAACGTTTTCTGCCCCTTGGTATTTCTCAGCTCTACCCATACAGATTCCATATCATCAGAGCTAATATCCTCTAGTCACGTATTCATCTGAAATATCCTTCTATTTCTACTCTGACTAGCACGTGTCACTGGTAGCAATCCTGAGATTACTACCTTTGAGGTCCTATTTTTTAATTTACCTCCTAATTCCCTATATTCAGCTTTTAGGACCTCATCCTGGTTTTTACCTATATCGTTGGTACCTATATGCACCACAACAACTGGCTGTTCACCCTCCCCCTCCAGAATGCCCTGCAGCCACTCCGAGACATCCTTGACCCTTGCACCAGGGAGGCAACATACCATCCTGGAGTCTCGTTTGTGGCCGCAGAAACGCCTATCTATTCCCCTTACAATAGAATCCCCTATCACTATAGCTCTCCCGCTCTTTTTCCTCCCGTCCTGTGCAGCAGAACCACCCACGGTGCCAGAAAGTTGGCTGCAGCTGCCTTCCCCTGATAAGCCATCTGACCTCAACAATATCCAAATTGGTATATCTGTTTGAGAGGGGGATGGCCACAGGGGACCTCTGCACTACCTGCCTGCACATACTACTCTGCCTGGTGGTCACCCATTCTCTTCCTGCCTGTGCAGCCTTTACCTGCGGTGTGACCAACTCCCTAAACGTGCTATCCACGATGTCCTCAGCATCGCGAATGCTCCAGTATGTATCCATTCGCAGCTCCAGCGCCGCAATGCGGTCTGTCAGTAGCTGCAGCTGGATACACTTCCCGCACACATGGTCGTCAGGGACACAGGAAGTGTCCCTGATTTCTCACATAGCGCAGGAGGAGCATGCCACAGGGCCGAGCTGTCCTGCCATGACTTACCCTTTAATTAATTTAAATCAAATCAATACCACTAATTACACTACAATTAAATGATATACTCAAGGGCCCTTGGTTACTAGCACTCCCCGATACACAACAGGGACCTTAGAAACAATAACCACAAAAATTAAGACCGTCTAAACTTTATAGTTTGACAGTTAAGATTAATAGTTTATAGAGTAGTATAAATACTCACCTGGCCGTACTCACCCAATCAGCTGCTTCCTCTTGCCCACGTCACTTTTTGAATTGTGACGTGGCTCCGGAACGCCGCCGCCGGTCTGAGATTGGTAAGCCTTTTACCGCCACTCCCTCCGCTCCCGACACTGGCCTCGATCAGCTCCCTCCCCTTGTGCCGACTTCACTTTTGACTTCTGACGTCACTCTTTGAAAATTCTGCTGGTGCTGAGTTGGTATCGCCGCCACAGCCTTGCTGCTCCTCCCAGATCCGCACTGCCGCCGCTGCTGCTGCTGTGAGGCCTAACTGCGCCTCAGGCTCTCTTTATATCGCCGCCGCCTCGCCGCTCCTCCCAGTTCCGCACTGCCGCTGCTGCTGCTGGCCCATCGTGTCTGTGCTGGCTCTTTGAAAGAGCAGTCATGCTAAGTCCCACATCCCCGCTTTTTGTCCGCAACCCTGTAAGTTCCTCATCCTCAAATATCTGTCCAACTCCCTTTTAAAATTATTTAAGTAATCAGCTTCCACCACTTTTTCAGGTAGAGCATTCCAGATCCCAACAAGTCTGAATGAAAAAAATTCTCCTCTAAATCTTTTTCCAATGATTTTGGATCTCTGACCTCTAGTTATTGACCTACTCGCCGGAGGGAATACTTTTTCCCTATCACCTTGAAAACCTCTATTAGGTCACCTCTTAACCTTCTCTGTTCCAAGGAGAACAGTCCTAACTTTTCCAACCTCTCCTCATAACTGACGTCCCTCACCTCTGGTAAACCTTCTCTGTACCGTTTCTAAGGATTTTGCATCTTTCCTGAATTGTCGACAATACTCCAGCTGAGGCCTAACCAGTGATTTATACTAGCATGATCTCTTCGCTTTTATATTCTGTCCCTCTAGTTATAAGCCATTTCAGCATCCTGTCTATGTCAGTCTATGAAATCTACAACAATCCTCATCACTATTTACTACATTGCCAAGTTTCGTATCATCTGCAAACTTTATAATGCTGCTTCCTATACCAGAGTTTAGGTCATTTATAAAAATTGAAAAGACTAGTAGACCCAAAAGTGACCCTTGGAGAGCACCACTGCAAACCACCTCCCAGTCTGAAAATCATCCATCCACCACTACCTTTTGCTTCCTGTCACTGAGCCAATTTTGTATCAATACTGCCACTTTCCCCTCAATTCCATAGGCTTCCATGGAAACTTTCGATTGGATTTTCATGAAATTCAGTCACTACAATTATTATAAAAATTGGGAACTTCCCCAAAACAGAAAAGACTGCTTCAACCATGCTGATTTTGTTTTATCCGAATAGGTTTCCCGTGGCATTCCTCGTGGGCAGTCTGGGAAATGGGGCAATCACATTGCTTCAACCAATAATATAATCATTTTTTGTTAAGCAGTATGCAGTAAACAAATGACTTGTTTTAAACCAGTGCAGCTCTTGACTTCCTGTGTGCAGTGCCACAGGGTATCCAGCAGTGTGTGTGTGTATGTGTGTGTTTCAATTTTGTGTGTATGGTGTCTGGCACATTCCAGATATCTCACTTTGTTATGGGTGGAAAACAGTCTTTAAGAAATGGAAAATAAAAGCCAATGACGTCGAGCCTAAAATGTACAAGCTGTTACAACTGCCCTCTGATTAATCTGAACATTTTCAGTAGCTACGGTTACACTTATTTGACTATTTAGAGCAATAGCCTTGAAGACACAGGCCAGGTTTGAAGCTAAATATCACAATCTGTTCCAGACCCATGCGCAATGCCACAGAGATCTGCTTGTACATATTACTTTACAAGTGGGTAATTCATAATTATAAAGTGTGTTGCTCTGCTAATTTTCTAATTTTGAATGATCATTGAAACTGAATGGATTTTTGGAACCAGATACATGTTAACAAGGAATAAAGTAAGTTACAATCTGTTACTACTCAAAGGAAAAGGAACGACTAAAGCAGGAGAAAAAGGTTGAGAAACGTTTAAATAAAGAACGAAAATTAGAACAGAAGAAATTGGAGCTGCAAATGGCAAAGGAGCTAAAGAAACCCAATGAAGATATGTGTTTGTCAGATCATAAGGTAAGCACATTGCAAGAATTAGCTAATTTCTTTCAATTCCCCAAAATTGTATTCATTGTCCAGAATATGATTCCCTTGCTAGTCAGCCTTATACTTAACTACATATTTGTGTATATTATACACAGTGTTTGAAATGAATATATCCCTTCTAATGAGTTTTTAGTGTTTGCCAGAGTTCTGACCAGATAATCATAGCAGCCCATGGAACAAAATGTCCCGAGACACAACCAGTCTTGCAAAGAGTAAAACAGAGGATTATATAAATCAAGAAATAGTGATTACATGATACCAATGTTGGATTTAAAAGCTGAAAGATTGTAGGCAGAAGGAAAAACAGAAGAGTTTCGAGATCCTGGAAATTAATGAAATTACAGAAGAAGACTGTTAACTCTCAAATGGCACACAGTGAGGATATAGGGAGGAGGAAAAATGAAGATATGAGAGAGGAAAGTTCAGAGCAGTGCTAATCATAGTAGTATTGATAAAAATGGACACACAGGAAATGTTGGAAGAGCGAGGTTAGAGGTGAGACCAGCATTACCTATCTGATGACAAGTTTTATCTTGTATCCTGTCCCAGTGAGAGAGGTGTTTGGAAGTACCTCCGTATTATTCAATTCAATTCAATTCAATTTTTATTTGTCATATATGCAGCAGACGTGTGTACTGCACAATGAAATGTTGATTTTTACGAGTCCTCCCAACATTGGAATAAATATGGCATAACAATGATAAAAATACTAATAGAAATACTAATAGAAAGACAGTAATAATAAATAAAACAACAGTAATAAATAATAAATTAATCGTTCATGAGTCTTATGGCCTGGGGGTAGAAGCTGTTTCGAAACCTGTTGGTACGAGACCGTATGCTTCGGTATCTCTTACCGGACGGGAGCAGGGCGAAGAGGTTGTGGCTGGGGTGACTCGCGTCTTTGATGATTCTCAGGGCCTTCCCCCGGCACCCCTCGGGGTAGATATCCTGCACAGCAGGTAGTTTAATTCCTATAGTGTGTTGTGCAGCTTTCACCACTATCTGTAGAGCCTTGCGGTCTGTGGCGGTGCAGTTGCCATACCAGGTAGTGATGCAGCTGGACAGGATACTCTCGATGGTGCACTGGTAGAAGTTGGTGAGAATCTGGGGGGCCATTCCAAATTTCTTCAGTCTCCTGAGGAAGAACAGGCGTTGGCATGCCTTCTTGGTTACAACGTCGATGTGATGGGACCACGTTAAGTCCTCCTTAATGAATACACCCAGGAATTTGAAGCTGCTGACCCTCTCCACCTCAGCCCCTTTGATGTAGATTGGGGTGTGTCCCTCCCCCTGCCGCTTCTTGTAATCCACGATCATCTCCTTTGTTTTGCTGATGTTGAGGGAGAGGTTGTTGTACTTGCACCATTCTCCTAGGGCTCTTACCTCCTCCCTGTAGCCTGTCTCGTCGCCATCTGTGATCAGGCCTACAACGGTAGTGTCATCAGCAAACTTGATGATGGAGTTGAAGTTGTGCGTGGCCACGCAGTCGTGAGTAAACAGGGAGTATAGAAGGGGGCTGAGCACACAACCCTGGGGAGCTCCCGTGTTCAAGTCTTGGATGGGCTTTGCCTTCATAAAAAGTTAAGAGTTGTTGAGGGGAAATAAATATTTGGGAGAAAAGGAGATGCCAAGCTTCATGAAAGTAGCTTTAGCAATGGAGGAGACGTGACAGTTATCTTTCAGATTAGCGAAGACAGTGAGGGCACAATTGTCAGCAGATAAAAAATAATTACAGGTGGCACCATCAAGGGTAAGAGGTGATGCCTGTTGTTTCGCCTTGTGAGAAACATGAAGAAGCTGTCTTTGAAGAATTGGGGGAAAGAACTAGGTTTTCATGCCCTGCCAAGTGTATGGAGCACAGCTGAATGACGACTGCAAAAGGAATGGAGGTTGTATGTATTAAGAAGTGTGTTGTTTGAGAGAAATTAATAAACGTAGAGTGGAATCATGAGCAAGAGTGGATAGGTTTGCGAAATGAGCGGAGGAGATCATTAATATGAAGAAACAACCGGGTGGGAGTGAGAACAGACCCCAAAAAAGCCCCTGAGTCATTGAAAAAAAGAAACAGAATGAGCTGTGAACTAAAGTACAATTGGAACGATTTAAAGCAAAACTAGGTAGCCATGAACATAGGACACCATGTAAATGCATAGTGCCTGATCCTGTCAAAGGATTTGAAAAAGTCCACGGTAATAAGAATGATTCACTAAAATGCTTAGATCCCAGAGGTGCGCAAAATGTGCAACAAGATCACGAGTGAAATGACCACGTTGAAAACTGTACTGGTGATCATGGATTAGGCCAGAATTTTCAAGGTGATGGATCATTTGAGTTAATAGCAGCTTTCATGTCTTAAATGTAAGGGCAATAGGGCACTAGTTGAGAAGTATTATTGTTGTTGGGGTGAACATGAACAAATTTTCAAGGAAAAAGAAAGGCGCACTGGGAAAAAGAATGATTGAAAACATAGCATGAGGCAAGTTCAAAGCCACAAATCATTACGACAATGCGTCTTATTGGAGTCTGTCAAGGTAGGTTGATTGACAAGTTGTTCAAAACCATTCAGGATAGCGAAGGAATCTGCATTGCTGCTGGCCTGATTAGGAGAGGAGGATAAGTGAGGAACATTGAAGTTGGTAAAAATGGTGGTTTTCAGCAGAGAGAAGTTAAATTCAATTTTGGTTGATTAAAAAAAAAAGTTGAGTAATCAAGATAAGGAGAAAGGTAGAGAAACAGATGCATTTAGTGAAGTGTGGGAGGGATATTTTTAGCCAGAGAAGGTCAAAGTCAGGCGATTCAAGGGAGCTAAGGCAAGTAGCAGCAATATCACAAGGAACATAAACTTGAGCACCATCCTTGGGTTGGAAATTGGAGTAGGAAGTGCAAGAGGGAGAAGAATCGTCAGAGGTGAAACTTGGGTTTCAGTAGAAATAATAGATAAGGTTGGGGTGACTTGAGATGGAAATGGATAGAATTGGGATTCAGTGGAATCCCATAAATGTTAGTAAAATGATGGACAAAGCAAGTAGAGGTAATAGTAGATGAGTTGGAATCTATTCTAGGGTGTCTAGTGGTTAACATGGACCAATCAGCAAAGTTGCAGGTTCACTGTAGTATTAAAATCTTGCAATCTTAGCAACTTAGAGACACAAAACTCCATTACAATATTTAGATTGATGATTGTTTCATCAAATCAGACTTGAGGGCCGGGATTTTCTCCAGGGAGGTAGGATGGGGGTGGGGGGCCTCCGAGGCAGGCGGAAAACCTGGGAGGTGACAGGTGAGGCCTCGGATTCCCGCCCGCAGTCGGCCAGATTGAGAGGCTGGCTGGCTGTGGTGGGTAGGCCTGCAGATGCGAGGGGTCGGTCCAGGGGTTTGGCATTGGAGGTTGGGGGTCAACATTCGGCATCAGGGATCACGGATTGTGGGTCAGCATTCGGGGATCAGAGGAGGATTCGGCATTGGGGGTCGGCATTTGGCGTCCGGTGGGGGGGGGTTGGCATCAGGGATCTCGGGGTGGGGGATGGTGGTTGGTCGGCCGTGGATCAGCAGGGGTGGGTGGTTGGCCGGGGATCGGCGAGGGGGTGGGGGGTGAGGAGGCGGAAAGAGAGGATCGGGACCGGCCACCGGAGGATTGTGGTCGGCTTCAGCATCATCAGTGGGGTGTGGGGGGGAGGCGGGATCAGGTCCAGAATCCCATTTTTAACAATTTAACTGCAACCCACTCTAAACCTGCTTGTTTTTTTAGGGGAAAATTCCAGCCGTAGTCTCATACCTTCAACATTTCAGGTTGTGAAGTGTCTTTTTCCGGATCAGGGCTTATAAATAATTGGTCAATGCGCCATACATCTGTGACACAGATTCTCATTATTATTGGGTTTCTGTCCTGAGAGCAAAAGCAGGAAATGCTTGTTTGTTTTGCTCTTTTATTTTTCTACGTCCTTCCCTGGAAACTTTTTTGTATGCTCTTCGAAGTCATAAGGCAGGATTTTCATTGGGCCGTGGAGGCGTGTGGGGGGTTAAAATAGCAAAAACTGGCGTGCGGGCCCAACCCCGCCTCCATCCCGCCTCCAAGCAATTTTCATTAATTCGTGTCTAATGGTCCCATCTCCGTCCCGCCTCCAAGAGGCAGGATAGGCCATTAAGGCCCTTAACGAGCACTAAATTGCCTCTATAATGCCATTTTGAAAGGCCTTTGTGATTTTAACCCTTTTCCCACGTGAAACAAGCCTGTTCTGAAACACGACGGTGAAACCTGGCGGGAACACAATTGGATTGTTGACTATCAGCTGCAGCTCAACCATTAAATAGGAGATTTGATCAGCCATTATTTGCAGGTGGCAGGACTTTGTAGTCTCAGGTCTGGGGGAACTTTTAGAAGGCATACTCATTGTTGTGGAAGTTTGGAGCCTGACACCCATCTCCAGTGTGACCTCCTGGGAAACCCCTCTCACCACCTTCACTGAGCGCTTCCTCAACTGAGGCATATACCAGAAGCATGGGAGCCATTTATTTCCTTCCCTTCTGGACATTAGATGAGGACGAAGACCAGCCATGGCACCAGCAGAACCAGAAATAACAACAGCAGCAACAACCGGAGCGCCAAGCTGCTGCTCACCCACCTGAAGCTGCACAGGCCAGAAGGGGCCAGTGCATGGAAGCCCGTCTGCGCAGGAGATACCCCCCAAACAGGGTCTACAGACACAGGGTCGGCTACCTCAACATGTCTGAGCAGCAGTGCCAAAGGCGGCTCCAACTTTCGCGAGAGGTAGTAGGTGACATCTGCGCAATGCTGCAACAACACCTGCAGGCCAGAGGAGCAGGTGGACAACCCTTACCAGTGGCCGTCAAAGTCACCACCGCACTCAACTTTTTTGCTTCGGGCTCATTCCAGGGATCAGCAGCAGACATCAGTGGCATCTCCCAGGTGGCCGCACACACTTGTATCACGCAGGTAACCGATGCCCTCTTTGCCATCGCGCACAATCACATCCATTTCACCAAGGATCAAGCAAGTGTCACGGCGCGTGCGGTTGGATTAGCTTATCTGGCAGGCTTTCCAAGGGTGCAGGGCGTCGTTGAATGCACACATGTGGCCCTTAAGGCACCCCATTGCAATCCAAGTATTTTTGTCAACCACAAGGGCTTCCACTCCCTTAACGTTCAGCTGGTGTGTGAGCACAAGAAGGAAATTTTGCATGTTTGTGCTATATACCCTGGCAGTTGCCATGACTCCTTCATACTGCGCCAGTCTAGTGTGCCTCCGCTATTCAGTCCGCCAGACTAACTTAACGGATGGCTATTTGGAGACAAGGGCTATCCCCTGAAAGCGTGGCTAATGACGCCGTTGAGGAGACCATCCAACGAAGCTGAGGTGAGCTACAACTCCAGCCACATGTCCGTAAGAACATAAGAAATAGGAGCAGGAGTAGGCTATACGGCCCCTCGGGCCTGCTCCGCCATTCAATAGGATCATGGCTGATCTGAATCTAGACTCACGTCCACTTCCCTGCCCTCTCCCCGTAACCCCTAATTCCCTTATCTGCTCGGAAAATGTCTATCTCCATTTTAAATTTATTTAATGTTGCAGCTTCCACAGCTCTCTGGGGTAGCAAATTCCATAGATTTACTACCCTCTGAGTGAAGAAGTTTCTCCTCATCTCAGTTTTGAAAGAGCAGCCCCTTATTCTAAGATTATGCCCCCTAGTTCTAGTCTCACCCATCAGTGGAAACATCCTCACCGCATCCACCCGATCAAGCCCCCTCACAATCTTATATGTTTCGATAAGATCGCCTCTCATTCTTCTGAACTCCAATGAGTAGAGTCCCAACCTACTCAACCTTTCCTCATACGTCAACCCCCTCATTTCTGGAATCAACCGAGTGAACCTTCTCTGAACCGCCTCGAGAGCAAGTATATCTTTTCTTAAATATGGAAACCAAAACTGCACGCAGTATTCCAGGTGTGGCCTCACCAATACCCTGTATAACTGCAGCAAGACTTCTCTGTTTTTATACTCCATCCCCCTTGCAATAAAAGCCAAGATTCCATTGGCCTTCCTGATCACCTGCTGCACCTGCATACTAACTTTTTGTGTTTCATGCACCAGGACCCCCAGATCCCTTTGTACTATAGCACTTTGCAGTTTCTCTCCATTTAGATAATAACTTGCTCTTTGATTTTTTTCTGCCAAAGTGCATAACCTCACACTTTCCAACATTATATTGCATCTGCCAAATCTCTGCCCACTCACTTAGCCTGTCTATGTCCTTTTGCAGGTTTTTTATGTCCTCCTCACTCACCGCTTTCCCTCCCATCTTTGTATCGTCGGCAAACTTGGCTATGTTGCACTTGGTCCCTTCCTCCAAATCATTAATATAGATTGTAAAGAGTTGGGGTCCCAGCACTGACCCCTGCGGAACACCACTAGTTACTGATTGCCAGCCCGAGAACGAACCATTTATCCCAACTCTTTGTTTTCTGTTAGATAGCCAATCTTCTACCCATGCCAGTATATTACCCCCAATCCCGTGATTTTTTTATCTTGATCAGTAATCTTTTGTGTGGAACCTTGTCAAATGCCTTTTGGAAGTCCAAATACACCACATCCACTGGTTCCCCTTTATCCACCCTGTATGTTACATCCTCAAAGAATTCGAGCAAATTTGTCAAACATGACTTCCCCTTCGTAAAACCATGCTGAGTCTGTCCTATTAAATTATGTTTATCCAAATGCTCTGTTACTGTTTCCTTAATAATGGACTCCAACATTTTGCCAACCACAGATGTTAGGCTAACTGGTCTATAGTTTCCAGCTTTTTGTCTACTTCACTTCTTAAATAAGGGTGTTACATTAGCAGTTTTCCAATCTGCTGGGACCTTTCCTGAGTCCAGGGAGTTCTGGAAAATGATCACCAATGCATCCACAATCCCTACCGCCACTTCTCTCAAGACCCTAGGATGTAGGCCATCAGGCCCAGGGGATTTATCCGCCTTAAGTCCCATTATTTTACTGAGTACCATCTCCTTAGCGATTTTAATCGTGTTTAGCTCCTCCCCCCCCCCCCCCCCCCATTGCTCCCTGTTTGTCCAGTGTTGGGATATTTTTAGTGTCCTCTACTGTAAAGACTGATACAAAATATTTGTTCAGCGTCTTTGCCATCTCCATGTTCCCCACCACTAGTTTCCCGGTCCCATCCTCTAAGGGACCAATGTTCACTTTAGCCACCCTTTTTCTTTTTATATAGCTGTAGAAACTCTTGCTATCTGTTTTTATATTTTTTGCTAGTTTACTTTCATAATCTATCTTCCCTTTCTTAATTAATCTTTTAGTTATTGTTTGCTGGCTTTTAAATGCTTCCCAATCTTCTATCCTCCCACTAGATTTGGCTACTTTATATGCCCTTGTTTTCAGTCGAATACTATCCTTTATTACTTTACTAAGCCACGGATGGCTGTCTTTTCTTTTACTCCCCTTTTTCCTTAGTGGAATATATTTATCTTGAAAGATGTGAAATATCTCCTTGAATGTAGACCACTGCTCTTGTACCGTCTTACACTTTAATCTGTTTCCCCAGTCCACTTTAGTCAATTCTACTCTCATACCTTCATAGTCTCCTTTATTTAAGCTTAGTACGCTGGTTTGAGATCCAACTCTCTCACCCTCAAACTGAATTTGGAATTCAACCATATTATGGTCACTCATTCCAAGGGGATCCTTTACTGGGACATTTTTTATTAATCCTGCCTCATTACACAGGACCAGATCTAAGATTGCCTGCCCCCTGGTTGGTTCAGTTACATACTGCTCAAGGAACCCGTCCCTAATACACTCTATGAACTCGTCCTCAATGCTGCCATGCCCAATTTGATTAGTCCAGTCAATATGAAAGTTAAAATCCCCCATGATTATAGCTGTTCCCTTATTACAAGCCCCAACTATTTCCTGATTTATACTCCGACCAACAGAGTTGCAACTGTTAGGAGGCCTATAGACTACGCCCACTAGTGACTTTTTCCCCTTATTATTCCTTATCTTCACCCAAACTGTTTCACTATCCTGATCCTTTGACCCAATATCATTTCTGACTATTGCAGTGATTCCATCCTTGATTAACATAGCAACCCCACCTCCCTTTCCTTCCTGTCTGTCCTTCCTAATTGTCAAATACCCTTGTATGTTTAGTTCCCAGTCATAATTATCTTGCAGCCATGTTTCCGTAATTACCACCAGATCATACCCATGTGTAGTTATTTGCACCGTCAACTCGTCAATTTTGTTATGAATGCTGCGTGCATTCAGATAAAGAACTTTCAAATATGTTTTCTGACAATTTATTCCTGCTTTTACCCCTTTTACTACTTTACCTTTATCATTATACATTCTGTCCCTTCCTGACACGCTCTGGTTTTTAATTCCCCCACTGCTACCTTGCTCTATTGCCTTCTCCGCTGTCATTTTTATTTTTCGCTCTCTTAAAACCTCCCCCCCACTAATTAGTTTAAAGCCCTCTCTACCGCCCTAGTTATTCGATTCGCCAGGATTCTAGTCCCAGCACTGACCAAGTGAAGTCCGTCCCAACGTAACAGCTCTCTCCTGTCCCAGTACCACCAGAGCCATAATCGAGCAAACCATCGGTTTGCTGAAGATGCGCTTCAGATGCCTGAATAGATCCGGTGGAGCCCTGCAGTACTCAGCAGCCAGGGTCTCCAGAATCGTCGTGGTTTGCTGTGCACTTCACAACATGGCACAGCGCCGTGGCTTGCAGATTCCTGAGGACCAAGTGGCTCGTTACATATCCTCCTCAGATGAGGAGGAGGAGCAGAGCGAAAACGAACATCTTGCAGAGGCCCATCAACCAGCGGCAGCAGTACGTGAGAACATTGCTGCCCGGGATGCAAGGAAAGCATTCATCTTTGCCAGATTTGCTTAGCCTATCCAATCAAGCACTTTTGCCTCGCAGCTTCATACCTGAGCATCGACAATGGCCAAGGACCAGCGGATTCCTAGCAATTTGACTACCATACTGACAATTGCAAGAAACCCTAAGCCCTCTGTGAAAGTCCCATTCGCGAAATGACACACGCCACAACTACAGCAGTAGCCATCAGATTTTTTATTTACATTATTCATCTGATGGCTTTTTCCACAGAAAACATCAAATTTCACCCAAGTGACTACCCTTGTGACTATTTGTGCAGTATCTTTCTCTTACGCGTGCTCCTACGTGGTGCTTCCCCTGTGGCTTCAGCAGATGTGGAGGCCCCTTGCTCACTTTCCTGCTGCCCCTGTCTCGACACCTTTGGCGG
The DNA here is from genome assembly GCF_052327205.1 of Somniosus microcephalus. NCBI lineage: Eukaryota > Metazoa > Chordata > Chondrichthyes > Squaliformes > Somniosidae > Somniosus > Somniosus microcephalus. The sequence goes on along the minus strand of NC_140990.1, from coordinate 266,888,634 downwards.
GCGTCCTCTGGGGTTGCGAACCTGAGGGCTCGGCAACAGTCTGCTGCTCCTGCGGCTGTGCAGGGGTTGAGACGCCGATCTCAGTTGGGTGTGGACTCTGGTGGGGCTCTGACCGAGGGCTCTGCAGTGGCACGGAAGTGTGAGCGCTTGGAGAGGAGCCCCCACTTCCTTGATGTCTGCCACCAACTTCCCTCTCGTGGGTCAGGTCCCCCTCGGTGCTTGCAAGTGGCTTGAGAGCACCTTGCTGCACATCAGGGGGGCCATGGGGACCTGTATCTGCACTGGCAGTCCTACTCAGAAGGACTTCCATGAAGGTCTGGTTTCTATGTTCAGTAGATGACCATCACTCCTCCAGAGATGTCATTCTATTTAGAACACTCACCATGTTTTCTGCACTCTGGTGACTTATCGCCTCCATGGAGGTTGCCATCCTTTCCATGGTGATGCGTTCATGCACCAATGACTCCACAAAGGCTCTGCTCATGTTCGCTATGGACTCCTCCATTCGCTCCACACTCACAGCGACCCTGGAGACAAAACCTGCCAGATACTCCTGCATCTGTTCCTGGAGTTCCAGCAACGCTGATATTATGGATGGACCCAGAGGCAGAGGGTCGACATGCAGCTGAGCCGAGCTGGCAGAGTCCTGCGCCCTCCGACTAGGACTCTCCACTGCTGTCCCTGTCTCCAAAATCTGCTGATGCTCACTTGTGAGCCGTGATACACCAGGTGACAACACTACTCTACGTCACGAAGGTCCCACTGAGGTGTGAGTGTCTGCGCTGGTGCTGGGTGCGCTTAATTCTGCTGACGCTGCGCCTTCAGAGGTTGCAGCTTCCTCTGAAGAGTCTTGATGTACAGGCTCTTCGTCCTGGCTAGTGGGGACGGGTGCTTGCGATGGTCCTGTGGGGGAGTAAAGGAAAGAGTCAGAGATGTGATGCCAAGGTTACATGCACATTGCAGATGATGATTAGTCCATCTGTTAGAGCTTCAGAATCATTATCAGCGACTCATGCAATGTCAATGAGAGAGATGGAAAACTATTCTGTCACCAGCTTGCTGTGATGCACCCCTCTGTCCGTCCCCCACTTGCGCATCTTCCTCCACTCCTACGATTTCCAGGACCGCCTCCTCCCAGGGGGTGAGGTGGGCTACTGAGGCTGGCCCTCCTCCTGTCCTCGCTCTTTCTCGCTTATTGTGAGCTCTCTTTTCATGCAATGAGGGAGACAAGTGGAGGTTGAGTGAGAATGAAGGAGTGAGTGTAGCGATTCCATAGCATAGATACTTAGAAGGAGACAAAGATGGAGTGAGGTGGCAAGACCAAGGGCCCTCCCTGTGTGTTGTCAGTTGTTTTCATAGCATCACAGTGATGGGGTGTGTGAGGGCTGCATAGTCAAATAGTTAGGTGAATGTGATCATAGAGAGAGAGGGAATGGGTAAGGGTGCACAGATGTCAGTGTCAAGTGGGATGTGGAGGAAGAGATTGCTAAAGCGGAGTGCTGGTGAGGAAAGGCAATGGGGATCAGATTGAGGGTGATGGGAAATTCGTACTCACTTTTCCAGTGCGCAGAAGGTCATGAAATCTCTTCCTGCATTGAATCCAGGTTCTGTGGGTTACTGATAATGAGTTGACCTAGTCTGCCACCTGGATCCACACAGCCTTGGTCTGCTGCGGAGGCTTCTTCCTCCCTGAAGAAGGGAAGAGCACCTCTTCATGAGCTCTTGCTCCCTCAACTAAAGCCTTCAAGGCAACGTCATCAAACCTCGGAGCAGACCTAGGTCTCTCGCTGGTCATTCTTCCTCCAGGTCCCTGTAGCATGAAAGGCCAATAGGTTGGCAGTCTGCAGAAGAAGCAAGGCTTGTTGCAGACCTTAAATGCAGCAGCAATGATGACGTCATTGGAGGCGACTTTCAGACTGGAAAAACTCATTTGCCATGGGTTCCCACACGTTGGAACTCAATTGGCCAATTAAGTTAAAATCGCATCAATCTCCCACATCGATTTAGATTCGGGTGGATAACATGAAATGCGGATTACACGACCCCAGACCGCCCCTGAATTAAAATCCAGCCCATAGACTTTATGGTTTGAAGCATTCACCTCGTCATGCAGTTTCTCCCAATTTCACCTAAATCATGTAATTATATGAAACTTGGCAGAGTAGTAGATCATGATGAGGATAGTTATAGGTTTCAGGGTGACACGGGCAGGATGCTGAAATGGGCAGAAATATGGCAGATGGAGTTTAATGCAGAGAAGTGTGAAGTGATGCACTTTGGGAGGACTAATATGGAAAATACTATAAATGGCACAATTTTGAAAAGTGTAGATGAGCAGAGAGACCTTGGAGTCCATATACACAAATCCTTAAAGGTGGCAGGGCAAGTTGATAAACTGGTTAAAAAAGCATATGGGTTACTTGGGTTTACAAATGGAGGAATAGAATATAAAAAGCAAAGAGATCATGCTTTAACTTTATAAATCACAGGTTAGGCCTCAGCTGGAGTATTGTGGACAATTCTGGGCACCACACTTCAGGAAAGATGTAAAGGCCTTAGAAAAAGGGTACAGAGGAGGTTTAGCAGGATGTTACCAGGGATGAGGGACCTCAATATGAGGAGAGTTTGGAAAAGTTATGACTGTTCTCCTTTGGAACAGAGAAGGTTAAGAGGTGACCTAATAGAGGTTTTCAAGATGATGAGAGGTTTTGATAGAGTAAATAGGGAAAAAGTATTCCCTCTGGCGAGTAGGTCAATAACTAGAGGTCAGAGATCCAAAATCATTGGAAAAAGATCTAGAGGAAAAATTTTTCATTCAGACTTGTTGGGATCTGGAACGCTCTACCTGAAAAGGCGGTGGAAGCTGATTCTATAAATAATTTTAAAAGGGAGCTGGACAGATACTTGATGATGAGGAACTTACAGGGTTACGGACAAAAAGCGGGGGTGTGGGACTAAGCATGACTGCTCTTTCAAAGAGCCAGCACAGACACGATGGGCCGAATGGTCTCCTTCTGTGCTATAAGATTCTATGATTCTGTTCCATTTGAATGAGCAGGGAAGGAAAATTTTCTATTCGAGAAAGTCAGGAAAACAAATGACTAATTGCTGTGAGGATGATTCAATGGAGGCATTAGTTACAAATGATCATGTGGGAGACCAATTCTAGTTACACGATCTGACCAAAACTTTTGTGTGAGGTGACAGAGGTTCTGCTTCAGGGAACCAACAGAAATAAAAGGAATATACTATAGCAATGACTGCGGAGGTAAAAAAATGTCCCAAGTTTATCGTAATTCTTTATCAGCTTGGTTTTTGATGTTGAGCGACCCCTCTTGTGTTTTTTTCTTTAAAAAAAATTGAAGATACAATTCAACTTAACTTTCAATAACCTATGAGTTGGCTGCAATATTTCTAAATGTATCTTTTAATAGGAAATCATGCTGAGACAAAATCTTAAATTTTTGGAAGAGAACTTTGTCAAATTGGCATGTGTAAGCTAATATTGCTTGGGGAATGGCACCATTGTGGTCTAATAAATTATAAAGTAAACCATCATATGGCTAATTATTCTTCAAAGAAATATTTCCGTGCACTAATTATTTTTTCTTGTCTGCTGTTAGGCCCTACCAGAGTTTTACCCCATTCCTGGTCTTGTACTGCCTGGGGGTGCCTTTGCTGACTGCCTTATGGTAGTACAGTTCCTCCACAACTTTGGTAAGGTTCTTGGCTTTGATTTAAGTATTGATGTCCCAACTTTGAATGTACTTCAAGAAGGACTGCTTAATGTTGGTGACAGCATGGGAGAAATCCAGGATTTGTTAGTGAGACTATTGGCTGCTGCTGTCCATGACCCAGGACTACCGCCAGGATACAAGGTATGACATCCACTTTATTTATTTTTAATTGATTACACCCTTAAAATAATCCAAATAACAGATTATTGTTCATGAGTAGTTGATTTCCTTTTAAAATGACAGTCTTCAAAAGTTTCTTTATATTATATGTTTTATTACTGTTTTACACGATCAGTGGACTAGCTTATTGATTAAGACAAAGGTTGATTCACCTGTCATTATCGATTCAGCTCACCATCATCCAATGAACCAGTCCACATACAAAGATGGATACTAGATAATTTTAACAACAAAGCCTGAAAAGATTTTGCACTCTTGAATGCTCAAATTACCAATTAATTCTCAGAAATTGAGCAGTTAGATCAAAATTTACATTAAGCAGTTGCGCTCATTATCTTTTAAGAATGTGTGTGTGCGAGAAATTCTGAATACTGAACATGGCTCAGATTCATCATCTATGCAGTAGAGCGAAATCTGTTCGAGGACTGGAGTATATATTGCTGTAATTTGAAATAGTGTCAGGCTTTTCTTTGTCTTTAGCCTTAAGTACTTTGTTTTAAATAATGTAATTTTGGATAATAATGAATTATGACATTTATTAAACATGATACAGCCTTGTAAATTAACCACCCTGCTTTAAAGTCTCCATTTAAAACCAATGTTAAGCATACAGATTTAGACCTGCTTACTTGACTAAGAAGCCAACAGTTTTCTTTAATTCCAACCTGCATCATTAACTTCTCTAAAGTTCCTTTCACCTTGCTGCCAATAAAAAAAATCCTGTTTTAGAGTGCTAAACTAATCTCCATGCACTTCCCTTCACCGTTTCTTTTAACAAACCCAATGCTGCTATACTCATAAGCCCATAGGATACCAGTTGGAAATATGGCGACCCTTTTTTTTCTGTCCATGCACATAGCATATTGAAGACATTACAGATTTTCATTCAATCTGAGTATTTTAATTGGGTAGTTTGTAATATCATTGATTTGACACTAGAGATGTATAACAGTACTGCAGCTAATCCTGGCTTGCCAGTGGAAGATGAGTACTTTAGTAGAAGTCTTTCTGATTTACAAAAAAGAACATTTATTTTTCAAATTATACTGAATGTCATTGTGAATTGTTCTGAAAAAAGAACTGACACATTAACCGTGGGCCTTTATATGGTGAAAGAAGAGAGGATCATGCAGGCAATGTTACTAATCTCAAAAATATCTTGAAAGAATGTGTCCGTCACATTTTTGGGTATGAATGCTATATATTTTCTTGGGTTCAGCCTCAGCCGCCATTTCTGTAAGCAGATCTCATGTCCGCTATGATCTGGAGTGCATCCTTTTCTGCCCACGGTCCAGATAAATGGTGACGAAACCCAGGGGTTGTAACCGAGAACCCCTACGATGTACACCAGCTTCTGGAATCACCATGTGATTCTGCTCTTTTCAAAAGGCAGACTGGATAGGCACTCTTGGTAGACCAAGACTAGACTTTAAACAGATAGTTTAATTTACTTAAGACAGATGAATGAACAATGTAACATAATACAATGCTTCCTCGATATATAAAATAACAAAGACATCATTTTCTTTCGATCTAGACGTAGACTTTTGACTTGGGTACTGGGGTAAACTCCTGTAGTACACAAGGATTCCTGTATTTCATGAATGGAGATGCTACCAGTTAAGTAATAGTAATTTATTTTAATTTTTAACAAAATATTTTGTTTCTCAGGCGCGGACTTTTCTTGGAGACCATGTGACCAATGTCAGGATCAACAAGGACACTGTTTCAGAGATTTTGCAGATCTACATGGAGGCCCACAATGGACAAACGGAACTTACAGAAAGTTTAAACACAAAGCCTTTCCAGGCACACACTCCAGTTCAAAAAGCTTCTGTACTTGCATTCTTGGTTAATGAACTTGCATGCAGCAAGGTTGTGGTAAAGTAAGTGTTTTAACTTGAAATTTCATACAAAATGTGCATTTTATAATGGGACTACTGCTAATTTGCATTGTATTTCTTCTAGTGAAATTGATAAAAACATTGACCACATGTCCAATCTGAGAAGAGACAAATGGATTGTGGAAGGCAAACTTCGGAAGTAAGTTACATATTGTCCTTCCTTGGACTTGAGCACAAATTGAACTAATTTATCACCATTTCCATTTTAATTTGAAATATTACTGGATCTTAAACATTTTTTAAGTGTGTAGTTAGGAAGTTTTCTCCACCATAAATTATTTAGTGCTATTACTACCCCCTCCCCCTGTTTCAATAAAAAGGTGTGGCTGAATAATGATGTTTATGTACATTGTATTGACTGGATTAAATTTGTCATATTTTATGCAGAAAGGAGATTATAAAATTCTATGATATTTTTCCCCTTAAATCTTTTGTTGAACACACTTCTTGTGAACTGCCACAGATCCTGATACAATGCTCTGGTTTTAAAGAATGCTGACATACTTTTTAACTGTTCCTAGGCTTAAAATTATTCATGCTAAACGAACTGGTAAGAAGGAGACTATTGGCAGTGCTGATAGCAATGGAGAGCATCGGTTATTAGGCACGCCCACTCCTGGCCGAAAGAGAAAACGAAAATGTGGGGACAGTGATGATGACGACGACGATGATGATGACAGTGATGATCAGGGGGATGATGAGGATGATGAGGAGGATAAAGATGAAGAAAAGAAAGCAAAGAAAATGGAAATTGCCGAAGATGAGGTAATTTAACCAGTGCTTATTTTGAAAATGTAGTTGAGACTATTGGCGAAGACTCTGTTTTGTTAACACTTGAGTCCTGAGTTCAGGTTTTGTTGGTTGCTAATGGAGGCATTATACTTTGGTTATCAATTTGAAACTGGTACTTCCTTGGTGATATGAAACTGGCAGATCCAAATTACACTGGCTCTGCAGTATTTTCTGGTCAGCTAACAATGAACTCTGCAAATACATGCAGGCATGATTATGTGTAGGTGACCAATAAAGAGAGTGGATATATCTAGTACTGTACTACTCCCTAATTTGATTTGGTACAATCCTAATTGGACATCAAGATCCAGGGTAAAATGGCAATGAGATGATGTGAGTAAAATTATTTTGCATTATAGCTAGTATACGCACTCAGTTAATTGAGATGCAGTCATTCTGTGCATTTGCGATAACATATGGTTTGTTGACCAAGCTTTTAGTCATCCCTCCTAATCTCTACCTTCCTGGTTTGACATCAATTTTCCTTACTGCTATTTGTGAAACATCTTGGACATTTCTTTCTTAAAGTCTCTGTGTAAATGCAAGCTGTTGTGATTGGGGAGTTGTACTATGCATGAGGAGGGACATACATGACATATGGTGCATCACAGACTCACTCCATCAATTTTTCTCTTGGGATACTTCATATATACTGGAAATTATATTGTTTACATTGTAGAGCACTTTAAAATGGTTCTGCTTCCTGGCCCTTGAAATGTTCAATATTTGTTGCTTTAAAAATAAAAATAGTTCCATGCAGATCATCCAGATGCTATTAGTGTGCTTTATCAAAGTCAAATGCCAATATACCATGCCATTGCATCAATATCAAATTTCTGCTGATGGAAGTCATGGGAAATAGTATGCTAGTCACTGGCACTCATTGGGTACGATAATTTGGCATGGTAAGGTAATTGGACATGTAGCACACCTTGCAATTAAATGTTTTTGCAATGAGAAAGGGAAAACAGTATTCGAGGGACTTGAGAACCTTTTTTTTAAATCAAGCAGCCCTTTTGTGTGTTTTCATTTTAACATGTTACCTAGAGTATATATTTCTTTAAAGATCAAATATGCATTTGCACAAGATTTCTGTCAACAATTGTGAAGTGTGGACAAGGGACAGTAATAAATCATGATATTTGATCCTGTGCACTGATTGAACTAATAAATGCATTTGTGGAAAATGGAAATGGTCCTCTGCCCTGTAGAATTTTCTCGGTTGATCTTGGGTGTTGATAGATGTCACATATACTTGCTCATAATTACAGCTCTCTGGGCTTTCTTTTTAGGACGATGGAGAACAGTCAACTAGTGTGGAGGAATTGGAGAAACAGATTGAAAAATTGAGCAAGGTAGAAGTTTTTTTGCTTCCAAACTGTAGTTTGGTTCAACCAGCATTCAGTATTTTTAGATCATCGTTTTCTTCTCCTTCAGAGAAAAAACCTCTGATTTCTTGCCTTTGTGCTGTCATTCTTCAGTCAGGATTAAATTATCTGAGCTGCATGTTTCTGTTCTGTATCTATCAAGCACATTTTGAAGGAGAGGGAAGAGGGTTAGGAACACAAAATCTAGCACACTGTTTACAGAGTTACTGAATATTTTCTAACAATCTGTTTTGTTCTGAGTTGAGTCAAAGTAAATTAATAAATTTGACACGTTGCATTTATGAACTGAGTAGCAACAACTCTACATGTCATTCAGTTGCTCTATTTAAAATGCAGTTTTCTGGTGATGCAGCTGACATGAAATGTTTGAATAGCTAATTTCTTAATAGTTTGGTAAAAGCAAACACGCAACCTTCATTATTGACATTCTAAACATTAATGTTCATTGTATTAGCACTTCACTTAAGAAAAATAGGCAAACTTTACAGTGTTTTAAAGACATTTTTGAGAAACCTACAGTTACGTATTCTTGGAAATCCCTGAGTTTACTTTCAATCTGACTGACGATGCTTTTTTTTTTATTCTTAATTCTCAAAGAAGTGCATTCACCTACATAATTTATGAAGCGTTTGTAGATGTAAGCATACATTTAGATATGTGCTTTATGAAGCTATTATATATTTAAGTGTATGGTGAATGTTTTTCAATATACTCAAATCTTCAGAGCATTCCCATCCATTTTAGAGTTGGTTGGTGTCTTCTGGCAAAAAAAGCTAACCTTCTACAGTATCTTATTGAGCATGTCATGAGAAGAGGACATTTGGCCTGTCCTTCATCCTTGGGTGAGCCACATGTAACTTCAGGATTATATACTTATAGATAGATGGAGGTGTTTGACAAAGTGGGCACCTAATCTGCATTTTGCCATCCCAATGTAGAGGAGACTACATAGTGAGCAGGGAATACAGTAGATTACATTGGGGAAGTACACATGAATTCCTGTCTCTCAGAAGTATTTGGGGTTCTAGATACTGCTGCAGTTGAATGGGAAAGTGCTGGGGGGAAAGAAGCTGAATGTTAGGGTAGGGGAAGAATGAGCAAGGGTATCTAGAGGGAATGGTCCTTCTGAAAAGAGGGAAGGAAAGGTGAAATGTGCTCACTGATGGGATCATGTAAGGAGAAATATCTTAAGATAATCTGGCAAATAGAAAAACTGTTGGGATGGGTGAGGACAAGGGTAATCTTGTTATCTTTGTTAGAGATGGGGAAGGGAGTGAGGGGAGAGCCATGAACAGTGGGACAGACATGGTCAAGTACCCTGTTATCCATTGTCTGAGGAAAGTGTCTGAGAATAAAGGAGGATATTTCAGAAGTGCTGGTTCGAAAGCGGAGTAATCAGATGTGATGGAGACTGAGAAACTTGGAAAAAGGGATGGTGTTGTTACAAGAAGCAGAATGAGAAGAAGCACATATCAGATAATTCTGGGGATCACTGGGCTTTGATTGCCAGAGATTGAGAGAGACGGAAATTATTACAGATAGACCATGTAAAGATAGGGATGGGGTGAAATTAGAAGCATAGTTAAGACATTCTGAAGACCAGAGCAAAAGCAGGAACCAGCACAGTGATCCTTGTAATAGAGAAAGAGGTCAGGATGGAGTCTGAGTAGGATTAGAACTAAAAGTATCCCACATATCCTTCAAAAGGATAGGCTTGGCTCTGACCCATGCGAGTTCTCATAGTGACTCTCTTCTCCTGGAGGAATTGAGTGGATTTAAAATAAACATTGTTCAAGATCAGCCAGGCAGAGAAACGTTTTGTTGATGGGGACTAGTTAGGGTTGTTGTTCAAGGAAGAAGCAGAGGGTCTGAGACCGTCCTAGTGAAGGGCAGAGGTGTAGATAGACTGTATATATCTGTGGTGGAAAGGAGATGATGCAGAAGAGTCATAAATGTAGGTGGGTAGAGATTGGACATGGGAAAAAGAATAGTCAAGAAAACAGGAAGCCAGTTTAGTGGGACAGGCTGCGACAATTAGTCGTTCAGGGACACTCCTGTTGGTGTATCCTGGGAAGGAGATAAAAACCGTCCTCAGCTAGATAGAGCTACTTCTGTCAAATGACTATTTATTTTTGTATATTATTCATAATGGTGTTGCTTGCTGGATAGTTTACGCAAACTCCCAATGTATCTTTTTATTCAGTCAGCCTCTAATTGTCTCCAGAGGCAAAGCAGGACAGATATTCTGGCCTACAGTTCATTCTAATGGCCTCATTTTTTGCAGTCAGTGGCAAAATGATGGTGCTCGCCGCTGACCTCGAAGAAAGCTGGCCACAAAGATCTAGCGATCTCTGTGGCATCGATTTCACCTCTCCCGACGTTAATTTGAATCTGACGCCAAGTCTAGGGGATCGCCAGCATCTCGCAACAGTGATGTCATCAAGCTGGTTAAGCAGCCAATCACATTGAAGGATTCCCACACAGCAATCCAAGAAGTAAAATGCACTGATTTTCCTTCATTTTTTTAATCATTTTACAGAGAGCAAAATAAAGATTGGGACATACACATGGGATTTTTAGAAGCTGAAATATCATAACCAAACTTTAAAAAAAATTATATTAAAAACCATGGACTTTTTATCATAATGGAAAAATTTGACATTCCACAAATAAAAAATAGTTTTTCAGGGTCAGACGGTTGTTCAGCAGTAATTATATCTCCGTGCACCATTAAAAATCCAGTTACACCTCATTCAACAAGATTTAACTTTTTCGGGGGGGGGCGGGGGTTTCAATAGTGATATTCCAGTGTAAAAGGGGAAGTTTTCGTCAGTTCAGTGATTTCAATTGTCGGCTCTTCCTCTGGAGGAGCAGGGAATGATTGACGGCAACTTCTGGATTTCCACATTTAACTGCACATGTACGTACTCCAGAAGTTGCTGTCAGATTTGCAGTTGTAATGACCGCGAACGTTGACCTTTTTGCCATCATTACAACCGCAAATTCCAGGCCAGTGATTATTGATGAAACAATCTTCCTATTAAGCCAGATGAGGGGTGACAAATAACTAAGTAGAATGCATAGCTGCACAAGTGGTGAATGTGATTTGTAATACTTTTTAGGGCATTTTTGTGTCGTTCTAGGCTGTGACTGTTACTGGCTAAATTATCATTTGGCAAACCTGTAAGAATACAGCTCTGTATTTAGTATAACTGGTGTATCATTGTGATATTTCTATGGAATAAGTCACAAAGAAATCTTAACTTTTATTTCGTTTCTTGACTGCATAGCTGTGGTTTTGTTGTAAATTCTTTCAAAAAGGAATAATACCTATTTGAATTGTATTTAAATAATTCACAGCATTGATCTTTTGACTCTTCCGTTTTAACAGTATTTGAGAGTTGAAGCAGCTGATCAAATGTAATGTCAGGATGGATAAGAGCAGATGCCTCTATCACAAAATGTTTTATAGGTTAGGTTTTCTACTGGGACAGGATATTTATTTTCCACACAGTGTATTCTGAACTGCCTTGTTGTAAGTGAAATAGACTATGGGGGTCGCTGTAGGACGACAGGAATTTTACTCTTGACACACACACGCACGTCAGCAAGCTCTGTTTCTGACTTCGGCCTCTTGCGTATCCCTCCTTCCCTTTGCACCACTGTTGCCAGCTGTAACTTCAGCTGTCTAAGCCCAAAGGTTTGGAATTCCTTTCTTAAACCCCTCTGCATCTCCACCTCCTTCTCCTTTTTTAAGACCTTCATTAAAACCCATCTCTTTGGTCAAGATTTTAGTCACCTCTCCTAATACCACCTCCTTTTAATCAATATACATTTTCCCCCTGTACATCTGTGTCCCTGGAATTTTTTTGTGTTGATGATGCAATAGAAATTCAAGTTGTGGTGGTGCAAATCTATTGCACTCCAGAGACCTAACTGATCAGGACAGTATATTTTACACTTTGTTTCACTGTAGCAGTTTGTACTTTGTACTGGTCAGAATCATGTCATTTCTGTTTACTGTGAAATATGTTTGTAATGTAATGTAGCAGTGAAATGTTTCTTCTTCCAAGTCATGTTCAATACTTCAGAAATATGTTTGCAAAGATGAATATCATTGTCTGACTATAGATGTTTTATCCCAACAGCAACAAAGCCAGTACCGTAAGAAGCTCTTTGAGGCCTCTCATTCATTGCGTGCCATGACATTTGGCCAGGATCGCTACAAACGACGCTACTGGGTACTTCCCCAGTGTGGAGGTGTGTTTGTTGAAGGCATGGAAAGTGCGGAAGGTAAAGTGTTGCAAGCTTCTTTTCACTACATGTCTAAAACCTGCTCAGGGTCCCTAGAAGTAATCTTATTGCAATGGTATCTAAAATCTTTGTCAATTTAACATGTTTATAATCAAACTAAGATGATAAATTAGAGAAACCTCTAATCTTGTTGCAGATAGAAAGGGGGCAATTAAGTGTTTTTTTAACGAGGATACTTTTGCTTTGATGAAGGGCATGCACCCGTGGCTTTTTCTGCCCAGTTTCTTCCATTAATAGATCCTTCCAAGTCATCAGAGAATGGCTAGATCATTCTCCATACACCTTTTTGGTCAGATGCCAAAAGGTATGCAACATGACATGGTAAGGGCAGCTTGTCTCTCTTTCTTTGGACTTTGTTTCACCCCCCCCACCCCACTGCCATAGCAAGCTGTTTAACCTCCGCTCAGTGCATTCCTATGATTTAAATGTCAAGCTGAGCAAGTTAGCAGATCGGACGTGTTCCAACATGCAGTGCCACTTCGGCAGCCTAATTAAACGCATTTTTAATCATATTTCTTGATAAGCCATTTTGACCTCACAGAAATATTTCATTTGAAAACCCCTTCCATTTTGATTCTTTAAATAGAATTTGGAACAAAAAAACTCATAAAATTTATTTAACAAATTCTTGGAATTGTTGAGTCATGAATGTACCAGGAAATAAAGTGCATTTATAGCACCAAAATGAGGTAGTTGTCCCTCAGTCCATTGTAAACTATTTACACAGTAATGCTCGTTGAAGCATGCTACTTTGGAAAAAAAAAGTAAATTTGATTTTACTGAACTGTTTAATACTTTGCATACAAAAAGGTTATCAAACTTTTTTTCTTTTTAAAAATAAACAAGATTTTTATAGAGCCATATCACATCTTTGAAACATCTCAATGTATTTCACATACAATTAATTATTTTCAAATGCACTGATGGTTGTTACGTAAGAACATGCAACAGCCATATTGCACAGAGCAAGATCCCACAAACAACACAATTAAATTAATAACTAGTTAATCTGTTTTTAGTGGCGGTGTTTGAGGGAGAAATGTTGGTTAAATTTTAGATACCATTGCAGTAGGATCACTTCTAGGTTGCTCCTATTAACATCAACCTGATTCACTGGGTCAGGCATGTGGGGCATTAGTTTAGAATCTCATGGAAGGATGGCACCTGCAACATTACTACATTTTACATACTGAAGTCCAGGAGCAAGGCTTAAACCTACCATCTTCCAACTCCAAGGTTCGATACCCTGAGCCAAGCTGACACTTTTCAGTGTCATAAAATTTTTAAAAATAGACAAATCTAGAGTAATGTTCTTCTTTCAATGTCATAATTGCCTTTCATTCATTCAGTTAGCACGTACAAATAGCAATTGCCATCATCTTATTCCTAGGGAATGAGAGGTGGATGAGAAGAGATTGGGCATTCTTTTTACTTAAGATGATTTGTGTCCTTGTACTTCAGTCAGGTGATCTTCCCCATTTCATTGTAGATGAGGGCTTATTTGGAATCACACATTCAATGTTCTGTTGTTGCTAACAGCCTTGATTATTTCTACTTACACAAGGAAACATTTGCCCTTTTGGTTGTTAATGCTGCATTATAAATAGTCTTTAATAATACATATTCTTTGTAGACATTAAGGTCAAGGAATTGGGCTTGGTAGCGACTGTTTTTTGCTGACTCCAAGGCTTCTGCACAAACCAGTTGCTTCCAGACATGGGTGCACTAGTAGGCCTTCCTCTTGGAATTGAACACAACTGGGAGGATGAGTCACGCAGAGCAGGACAAGCTGCTAGAAGAGGGACGAGGAGGAAGAATAGGTGGAAGAAGAATGGAAGATGCAACCTAGACAGCCCCTTTCGGCACGGGCTGTACATGAAGAACTAATTCAAGTGTGATACCAGTAACCTCAGCCCCAATTCCCCATTCACCAACAGTCCCACAGTCATTAATCTTCCCTTTGTCACTGACCATCTCATCGTCCTCTTGGTCACAATGCCAAAATAAAAGCCAGCACAATATAAACATTGCAAACCAAATTTATGAATTCAATCATGCCATATTGCATATAAACTTAAACTAATCACCCTTGTGCATTCCTTTAGTGTCTGTCTTCCTTTGCCTGTCCTGGTGCTCCTACAAAGTGCTACCCCAGTGGCTGCAGCATGGCTGGTGGAAGTCTGCTGACTTTCAATGGAGGACACTGCAGATGGTCTTGGAGGATGACCTCAAGCAGCTCTGGGCCTAGAAGGCCCATCTGCAGACTGTACCATCTTGGCATGGGCGGCTGCAGTCTGGGCTGGCTGACCGGCAACAGCAAGGGCACTGGCGGCGTGGCAGGGGGGGGAGCACGAACGAGAAAGGACAGCAGGTTTGTGCTCTCTGGAGCCACTGCCACTCCCCCGGGGCGGCGCTTCAGTAATCCTAGTAATCTGTTGGAGGACAGATTGCTGGACTGCTGTGGCACCCTGCAAGCCCCACTGTAATCCACAGCCACGATGACAGCAGTCTGAGCTTCCACTGCAGCACTCAGACTTTTGGTGGTTACTGCTTGTGCTGCAATGGAAGCTGAGACATCGGCTATCAGGCGCCGCATCATGGCTGGGTCCACAAATGTGTTGATGAAGTTGGCCACCAGTTCCATGCTGGGAAGGATGAGCTTCAGGTTCTGTAAAAAGCCCTGTGCCAAGTTGGTGCCGGACTCCTCCATGCTCCTTGACATTGAACACAGGCTTTCTGGTTGGCTTCCCAATGCACCAAGCATCTCGTTGTGTATGCCCATCAGCTGCCTTCTGTAGCTTAGCTCATCGCAGTCCTCATCTGAGTGCTCTGCAGCAGAACTCGTAAGCGATCTCACCTTCCGGCGAGCTGGCACCTGAACTATCCTTGCCTCTTGCCCTGGCTGCAGTGCACTTGTGTCCAGTGTCTCCCCACGTGCGGATCCCGGCTCTGTGCTGTCCTCTAAGATACGTGCAGTGTCAGTATCTGAGATGGTGGCTGCGAGTGTGAAATCAAGTGACGGTGCGTCTTCATCATCACTGTCTTCTTGGTGTTCCTTCTTTGCCTGACCAGGTTGCGCTTCTTGGGTATCTGAAATGAAAAAGGTGAGGGGAGGGGGAAAATAAGAAGTGCATGTTTACACCGTCTGCAGCTTGTAAGTCAGAAGAGATTGTTGGATGAGGGGGAAGTGGGATGCGAGGAGGAGAATTAGGTATGAGGATACCATCATCTTCAATGGATTCAGCCACACCGCTGGGCCCGGTGTCAGCAATGGGCCTTCTGATAATGGCCAGCACCGTCTCCTCCATAGGGGTTAGAACATGCAGGCGCGCATCTCCCCTTCCGGTTATTTTTTTTCATTCCTGGGATGTGAGCATCGCTGGCAAGGCCGGCATTTATTGCCCTTGAGAAGGTGGTGGTGAGCCGCCGCCTTGAACCGTTGCAGTCCCTGTGGTGATGATACTCCCATAGTGCTGTTAGGGAGGGAGTTCAAGGATTTTGACTCGGCGACGATGAAGGAATGGCGATATACTTCCAAGTCAGGATGGTATGTGACTTGGAGGTGGTGGTATTCCCATGTGCCTGCTGCCCTTGTCCTTCTAAGTGGTAGAGGTCGCTGGTTTGGGAGGTGCTGTTGAGGAAGCATTGGCAAGTTGCTGCAGTGCATCTTATAGATGGTACACACTGCAGCCACGGTACGCCAGTGGTGGAGGGAGTGAATGGTTAAGGTGGTGGATGGTGTACCAATCAAGCGGGCTGCTTTGTCATGGATGGTGTTGAGCTTCTTGAGTGTTATTGCAGCTGCACTCATCCAGGCAAGTGGAGAGTAGTCCATCACACTCCTGACTTGTGCCTTGTAGATGGTGGAAAGGAGGTGAGACACTCACCGCAGAATACCCAGCCTCTGACCTGCTCTTGTAGCCACAGTATTTATGTGGCTGGTCTAATTAAGTTTCTGATCAATGGTGACCCCCAGGATGTTGATGGTAGGGGATTTGGCGATGGTACTTCCGTTGAATGTCAAGGGGCGATGGTTAGGCTCTCTCTTGTTGGAGATAGTCATTGCTTGGCACTTGTGTGGCGCGAATGTTGAGTAGCCCAAGCCTGAATGTCATCCAGGTCTTGCTACATGCGGGCATGGACTGCTTCATTATCTGAGGAGTGCACCAACTTGTCCTGTAAGAGACAAGGAAGTGTGTCAGTGAGTGTCATGAAATCTGTTTGGGTGATGTGGTTGTCATGGTTGAATAGCTGCCAGTGTGTGTAAGCTGTGAGATGTGGGTGTGAGGCTTGCAACAGTGCTAAGTGTGTGAATGTGAGGTGAAGCTATGAATGTTAGTTATGAGCCCTGATTGATAAGAGATTGTTGGTAGGTGAGTGAGGAGGGGTGTGGTGCATTGAGCTGTAGCTGAGGCTAGTGCTGCAGTTGGTAGGTTATGGCATTTGAAGATCACTGACCTTGACCACACGTGAGGTCATTAAACTTCTTGCGGCACTGCATCCAGGTCCTCGGGGCTAAACTCCTGGCATAGACCTCCGTGGCTATCTGCTCCCACTGCCTTCTCACCGTGTATCTGGAGGGTCTCCTGGCTGCCCGCGAATATAGGACATCTCTCCTCCATTCTACTTCCTCCACCAAGACCTCCAGTGCAGCGTCGGAAAACCTTGGTGCACGCTCTCTTCCATGGTCAGCCATTGTTATTTGTTGCACAGCAGAAAGACATCAGCACCTCCAGCAGACACAGTGCACCATCGCTTTAAGAATTGCAGACTAGCTTGAAGTAGTTCTAGCAATTAATGATATTGGGCCCCCTGTTGATGGGAGCAGCCAATGAACAGCGTGGTTAGCGTGGCTGCATGCAGAAATCGTGTTACTGTGAAGATGGCGTGCTGCCTGCATTACATTGAACGGGTGCGCGGTATCTACACATTGTGATTCCCGCACCCGTTTCAGGGGCTATCCAATTTAGCACCCTAAGTTTTTTTTCAAAAGTTTGCTCGGCTTTAGTAACATTTCAAAAAGTTACTAGTGCAATCTTTTAGCTGACGTGGTTTATTTTTGTGTTTTTTGTATTGGCCTACTGAGACCTACTTTGTGTGGGTCAATTCTAGTTGACTCATCCTCAGCCTTTGATCATTGTTGGGTCTTGGTTTCTCTGATCCATCACAAATCAACATTCATGATAGTATAGTAGAACTGAGCTTTACATTGGCACTGACTAACTCACCTTAACTCAGTGGGTTCTCTGAGAGGTGATACAAATGAAAGGTATGCTCCTCCCTGTATCAGCTGGAAGAGGAAACTGTTTTTCGGCATTCTTTCATTTTATTTGTTGGTTACTATAGCTCTCACGTAAGAGGCTCAAGACACCAGGAGGGACTTTTCACATTGCTCAGAAATGTCCAAAACGTAATTGAATTACTTTGAAGTGTAGTCATTGTGCTCTAGGTGAACACAATAGCTTTTTGTGCAGAGCAAGATCCCACAGAGCAAGATCCCACAGACAACAGCGAGATTAATGTGCAGTTCATTTTTTTTTTGTGATGAATGTTGGGCACAAGCAGGGAAAACCCCTGCTCTTAAAATAGTGTCAGTGGATCACCTGTGCTGTTGCATATGAATGCATATGTTTTGTTATGCACCCATAACAGATGCTGCACTTTGATACATGTGCACAGTTCTGTGTCATACTTCACAAAAGGGGGAAATTTTAACTCCCTCCAACCACCAGAAATGCTGCAGTAGAAGTGTTAAAATAGAGCCTCATTAGCTATGTAAATCAAGGTGCTATGATGTATATAGGACCAACAACATTGATTGCTTACTGGGCAAGCATCTGCCATTGGCACTCTGCTCAGTTAAACGTGGTGGAACAGCAGAAGAGGTCCAAAAAGGTAAGTGCTAAAATGATTTTTTTGTGGGGCCAGGAGGAGCAGGAATGCTTTTCCTAGCTCCACCAGAATAATGTGGGTCACTGCCACTTGGGCTTCCCCACCTTTTTCCTGGCCTGGTTAGCCTCCAGACAGCCTGATACTGCGCTGGCCTAGAGCCGGCAAGCTGCATCAGGTGGGCTACTTGCCTCATATATGTTAATCTGGCTCAGCCCTTGAAATGGACTGGGCCACCTGCCGGCACTATCAGGTGGCTTAAAATCTACTCCAAAAGAAATGCTTATTTAAAATGAAAGCAACCATTTTCTGCTGTTTGTAGAGGACCTTTCCCAGCAGCAGGAAATACCTTCTAATTGATTGCAGGATGTTGCTAAGAGCAATGTGCTTCCAGTTGACCTCTGAATCTGCTTATTTACTGCAAAACGACCTTGTGTCTTATCACACGTAATAAACGTCTTAAATGAATCTGAACTTAGATACTCAAAAGTTCCTGTCCAGCATTCCCCTAAATTATGCTGCTTGGTGTTGTTCAGTGTTTTTGGTTTGGCGGGGGAAGGGGAAAGTGGAGCAAGGGAAAATTACAATGCTTATCTTGGTTTCTTCTTTCTGTCTTCTCTAGTCAAATAACTGAAGTTGCGGTAAAGAACAAAGCTATACATCAAGTGTAGGGGGAAGATCACTTTTTGATTGGTGTGCAAGTGTATGAATTTTGCTAAAAGGGCAGTTCTCCTTGGCGTTTCTTTATTGGACCTTGTTTTTGGAGAATTCAGGTCCATCAGAGAAGTTGTTATTGGCTTGATTCTATTACATTGCTTAATCCTGTTGAGGTCCTTTTGGCCATCTCCGGTAAGTGGTCACGTAGGTGCAGCAGGATATGTGGCTCAAATTAAGTAGCCTAATTTTGGATGACTCATAAAGCTGAGCCAGCGAACTGTCCATTTCTGCGAGGCCTAAGAAGTGATTGAGTCAGAGATGATTAAGTTTACTATGTTAGCTTGGTCGTGTGAAAATTTAAAGCATGTGGTTGTTGGTTTACATCTTTGTTTCACATTTTGTGTAAATGTTTCACAGTTTCTTTTCTTTAAAATGTAATTTGTGCATTTTTTTGTCCATAATAGACAAAAGTTGGGCTTTAAAGGATAGTGTTGCATACAATGGTACTTGACCATTTTACTACATTAAATTCTTGATGTAAAAATGTTAATATGTTGGATTTTAAGTAAAACTGGTTTGTTATTTCAGGTTCTGAGGAGATGATGAAAGAGAGAGAAAAACTAAAAAATGCTAACAGTTTGCAGATTAAAGAAGAGCCTCCTGAGACACCTGAAGAGAAATTAAACAGCTCTTGTTCAGCAACTAACTGTGATGATTTGTGCAAAAGTGATTCGAAAGGGAGAAGTAGCACTAACCTGTTCTTGCAAAAGCCAGGTTCTTTTTCTAAACTGAGTAAGTTGTTAGAGGTAGCTAAAATGCCTCCTGAATCAGATTTTGTGACTCAGAAACAAAATGTGAACCAAGTAAATGTCACTCCAACGTCATCTCCTAGTCATTGTATCTCTCAGAACTCCATCTCAAGTTCCCAGCTTACAATTCCATCTGGCAACTCAGAAAAGATAGACTCGTGTGCAAACCTCTTTAACCCACTGATAACTGGCACAGGGAAACTCTACAACTCTCCTTTACTCCAAAATGACCAGTTGCTGAAAGTACTTACAGAGAAAGGTGGACAGTGGTTCAGCCTCTTACCAAGAATGCCTTGTGATGAATCTTCCATCACCTGTACAAACGTGCCTCCAACCTCCTTACAACAAATGGCACAATCTCAATTTAATTCCCAATCTTCGTCCTCATCTCCACTTTTGGGTTCGGGATCCCTGCAGAATCCACTGGGACTCAATCCTTTTGCATTATCAGCACTACAGGTATGAATTTTTTCTTTCTGTGTATGTAGTTATTTAATTACAGAAAAACTAAACTTACAGATTTTTCAAGTATCAAATCTAGATATTTTCTGTGTTTCAGTTGCAAAACTAATTGTTTTAGAAATTGAAATAATTTATTATTACTAAGAACAATTGGAAGGGATTGATCCACTTTTCCTCTTGTATGTCCCCACGTACCATTTATAATTTTCTTCATGATATGTTATGCAAGTTTTGCCAATGTTCCTCTGAAAGATGTACTAGGAAGCTGATATTGTTAACAGTTCTCTCTCCTCAGGTACTGTCTCCCTCTCCTTCAAATCTTCTGGCATCACCCCATCTCAAAAAAAACAACCCTTGACCCCCTCCGTTATTGCAAACTACCACCCCATCTCAAACCTCCCCTTCCTCTCCAAAGTCCTTTGAATGTGTTGTCGCTTCCCAAATCCGTGCTCATCTATCCCGGAACTCCATGTTTAAATCCTTTCAATCAGGCTTCCGCCCCTGCCACAGTACCGAAATGGTTCTTATCAAAGTCACGAGTGGCATCCTATGTGACAGTGAAAAAGGTAAACTATCCCTCCTCGTCCTTCGCGACCTGTCTACAGCCTTTGACGTGGTTGACCACTCCATCCTCCTCCATAGCCTCTCCATCGTCGTCCAGCTGGGTGGGACTGCACTCGCCTGGTTCCATTCTTATCTACCTAATCGTAGCCAGACAATCACCTGCAATGACTTCTTCCACACCGTTACCTCTGGTGTCCTTCAAGGATCTATCCTTGGCCCCCTCCTATTTCTCATCTACATACTGCCCCTCGGTGACATTATCCGAAAACACAGCGTCAGTTTCCACATGTACGCTGACGACGCCCAGCTCTACCTCACTACCACTTCTCTCAACCCCTCCACGGTCTCTAAATTGTCCAACTGCTTGTCTGACATCCAGTACTGGATGAGCAAAAATTTCCTCCAATTAAATATTGGGAAGACAGAAGCCATTGTCTTCGGTCCCTGCCACAAACTCCATTCCCTAACCACTGACTCCATCCCTCTCCCTGGCGACTGTCTGAGGCTGAACCAGACTGTTCGCAAACTTAGTGTCACATTAAACCCCAAGGTGAGCTTCTGACCACATATGCGCGCCATCCCTAAGACCGTCTATTTCCACCTCCGGAACAGCATGTGACTCCGCCCCTGCCTCAGCTCATCTGCTGCTGAAACCTTCATCCATGCCTTTGTTACCTCTAGACTTGACTAATTCAACACACTCCTGGCCGGCCTCCCACATTCTACCCTCCGTAAACTTAAGGTCATCCAAAACTCTGCTGCCTGTGTCCTAACTCGCACCAAGTCCCATTCACCCATCACCCCGTGCTCACTGACCTACATTGGCTCCTGGTTGAGCAATGCCTCGATTTTAAAATTCTCATCCTTGTTTTCAAATCGATCCATGGCCCCGCCCCTCCCTATCTCTGTAATCTCCTCCAGCCCCACAACCCTCTGAGATAGCTGTGCCCCTCAAATTCTGGCCTCTTGAGCATCCCTGATTTTAATCGCTCAACCATTGGCGGCCGTGCCTTCAGCTGCCGCGGCCCTTAGCTCTGGAATTCTCTCCCTAAACATCTCTGCCTCTCTACCTCTCTTTCCTCCTTTTAAGATGCTCCTTAAAACCTACCTCATCTGACCTAATACCTCTTTATGTGGCTCGGTGTCAAAATTGGTTTTAGAACACTACTGTGAAGCGCCTTGGGACATTTTATTATGTTAAAGGTGCTATATAAATACAAGTTGTTTTTGTTGTTGTAGAAAGAGTTCGTGTTTGTTTTTTGTTTGCCGCTCCTTGTGTCTCTGGGGATGTAGCTCAACTCTGGTTATTGCTTTTCCCCAGATTTCTTGGCCATTGTCTGGAGCTCACCATTTAGAGAATAATAGAGGAGTACCTGCATTATTCTAGTTCAGCAGTGCACCAACATGCTGCTTCACAAGGCTAACATGAAGGTGTTATTCTTAATTAATATTCAGTCACCGAGCACAGATAGCATGAAATTTTATTTTCACGTATCATGTTAGCAAATCACAAGCTGCAGATCTGAAAAATTAAATCCTTTGATTTATATCTAACCATGTCCATACATTATTCCAAGAATAATCAGGAATAAAGAGCCAGTTGAAGTTTGTGATACATTTTTAAAAATACAGAGAATTCTTCATTCATACATCACGTACAAATGCCATTCGATGAGATGGGGAGGAGAAAACTAGAGATAGAAGAACATCATATGACACTGACTGTTTATGAAATTCATGCCATTTTGTAGTCATTTCGATCAAGTATACTTTTTATTTCCTAATGTTTTTGGCCACGGTCAGATTTTCACAGAATTTTCAATTTCCAAAGTTGTTGCCATATTCCCAGCTGACACTTTGGCTGCAATTTTCCCATCCTCAGCAGGCCCGTGGTGGGTGGCGGGTCATGGCCCCGCTGCAAGCTCCATACCAGCCTCCGACATGACTTTCCCCTGATTGGGCTTGTTAAACCCGTCCAGCAAGTTTCCCAGCCAATTGAAGGAAGTGGGCCTGATGATGTCATTTGATGACGCGTCATCAGCCGGTTTCCTTAAAGAGACCATGCGCAAAATTACTTGACATTTGTGCTGTCCGTGTTGTACAGCATTGAGATGCTGCAAACACTGACAAGCACTGCACCGAGGTGCACAGCTGCACCCAGGCTCTCCCATGACTCCCTCCATATGCTTATCGAGGGAGTCACAGCACGCACCGAGGTTTTCTTCCCTTCCAATGGATGGAAGAGACCTCCCCAGGAGACCAACACAGCTTGGTTGCACATTGTACAGGAGGGCACAAGCAGGGATGTCATCAGGCGCACCATGCTGCAGTGGCGCAAACCTTTCAATGATCTCAGTAGATCACGAAAACGCTACTGCAAATTGACACTCAACCTCATCCTGCTGTGCCACTCAACACATCCCCATCACTCTGCCTTCTCTACCCTACTCCTGCACATCCTTACTCACACCAACTTACCTTGCACGTCCACCCCTCCCTCTCTATGTACATTATCACTTCCCCATCTCACTAGCCACCCCTCTCACTCACCCTCACCCTCATCCTAGTCCAGTCATGCCAACTAACAACACACAAGGGTAGGCACTTGTGTGCTTTAGCCAATGTTCATGTGAAGTTTCTGTTAATATGCTATCAAACATTGAAATCTTTATTTTCATTACTTTGTGTTCTTGGACAGATTTGTGTGCACCTTTGGAAGTGGCTTAGTGTGCTGCAGTGAATGGTGAGACATAACGGTACCCCCCGCAATGGTAATGAGTGTGCAAGGAATGGCTTGGGCATTGTAGGGATGCTTTATGGTGTTGTTGTGGGGTGGTGCCAACCTGGCACATCATGTGGCAGCCAGGGTGTACAGCGTCAAGTGAAGTAAATGTGGCCATGGTGAGGCCATCCCTGGCATCCCGGGCAGCAATGTGGTCGGGTGCTGATGCCCTCTGTCCTGTGCAGCATCAGGTGATTGCGGAGAAGGTTGGTGTGCCTGGTGATGCTGGTGTTGGGGCTGATCGTGGACAGATTCTGAGGACCAAGGTGAGAGAGTATAAAGTGCATCCATGCTGATGTAATAGATGGCAGGTGAAGTAGAGATGACAGAAGCAACCTGTCAATGGTGGGAAAGGTAATGAGGTCAGACTGGATGGAGACTTGTGTAAAGACTTGCAGCTTCTGAATCTGTAGTGGAAATGCAGTTTAGAGAAGCTAGTGGTTAAGAGAAGATTTCCCAATCAGCTGGGAGCTTTGACTTGACATTTGAAGCTGTCAATTCATCAGCTGATTTAATGGCTAGTGACCTCCCACCTCAGCTTCACAGATGAGGTCTAGGCACAGTGGGAAACCGGTGGGTGACCTATTATATTCAAAAAGCTGGGGAAAAAAAGCATTATTAAGTGGCTGTAAACAAGCCACTAATGATTTGAATTGGTCCCCCGCCGCTTCCTGTCGGGTCTGCTCAGCGTTGGCAGACCTGACATTGGGAAATGCAGGTGTGCGCGTTTTGACAGCGGGTTCCTGACCCGCTGTCAATCATTTTAAATTTCACAGCTGACCCGTCGCCCATCCCGTCTGCTGAGAGCCGGCAAAATCGCGGCCTTTGATTTTCTACTTTGAAGCCTACCTTGGGCAGATCTAGTCTGATCAATCGGCTTTGGGTCCAGATGATACTGTCACTTGGTTTTAAAATATGCAGCAAATGTCACTGATTCTTCCCAGTGGTTGTCAATAATCGTGGAGACCATGATAAGAACCAGATAACAGCTTCTCTATAATTTCTCTCCATTTCTCCCCATATGCCCTTTTCGAGCTCCTCTGATCCATGCGATCCACTTCCTGCTCCCTTGGCCCCATTCCCTAAAGTGCTGACCATCCTACTTCCTTAGCTGCCTCACAGTTGACATTGTAGATGATTTCACCTTCACACGTATTGTTCCTCCTCCCTTTCAAAACTGCCTTTATCATCCCTTCCTCAAAAAAAAACCCTCAACCCTTTGTTCCTTGCAAACTACTGCCCCATCTCCAATTGCCTTTTCCTTTCAAGACCTTGAATGTGTTGTTGCCTCCCAAATCTGCCTCTGTCTTTCGCATGCTTGAAGTATTCCAATCGGGTTTCTCCATGCCATAGCACTGAAATGACCCTAACCCAAAGTCACAAAGGATATCCTCTCTGACTATGACCATGGTGCATTATCCCTCCTTGTCCTCTCTACAGGCTTTGACACAGTCGACTACACCACTTTTGTCCAAAATAAATTGCTGGCTATCCACAGCTGTGGCTACGGCGACACCCTTTTAGCCACATGCACTAATTTCAGTAGGAAACACCTTGCATACGCTTACACAATACTGGTAAATGTACTAAATGTATATTTACTTAACTAACACCTCCATTCAGTAACCAAGGAAGTAAAGCACTCAAAAATCAATAAACACTTGCACATTTTGCTTTTTGTCTCACAGTTTTACCAACAAATACACAAAAAGGTTAAAGTACATCTGCGTATATGAGTATTGAAATCACATGCCCAACGACGGTGTCTAATGCTCATCTTTTACGTACTAATCAAAATACAACTAGCTGTATATGGATTCCAATCAGACATAATTGGCTAATGGCTAACGTATTGGACAACACTTGACTGCACCATTATCCTCCCAACGCCTTTCTTCATTGCCCAGATCAATGGGACTACCTTTATCTGGTTCCACTCTTACCTATCCAATCATAGCCAGAAATGGCTTCTTTTCCTGCCCCCGGATCATTGCCCCACTGAGTCCCCCAGGATATATCCTTGGCCCTGTCCTCTTTTTCATCTATGGGCTGCCCCTTGGTGATATCATGTGAAAACATTGGATCAGCTTCCACATGAATGCTGACAACACCCTCTCTGCTGCCCCTCAACGTCCCCACTGCCTCTGTGTTGTCAGATTGTTTCTGTGACATTCAGTCTTGGATGAGTCGCAATTTCATCCAGCTAAACATAGGTAACACCAATGCCATCGTCTGTGGTCCTCGTCACAAACTCTGTACCCTCGCCTCTCCAGCCACTGCCTCAGACTGAACCAGACTGTTTGCAACCTCGGTGCCCTTTTTGACCCTGAGCTGAGATTCCAACCCACCGTGTACTCTCCACCACAAAGACCATGTACTTTGACCTTTGTAATATCGCCTGCCTCAGCCGTGCCTTTGTTACCACCAGACTCGACCTTTTCCAATCTTTGTGTGTCTGGCCTTCCATCCTCCACCCTCCATAAACTTCAGCTCATACAAAACTCTGCTGCCCAAATCCTATCCTGCACCAAGTCCCACTCGCCTATAACCCCTGTCCTCACTGGCCTACATTGGCTCCTGGTCCCTCAGCATCTCACATTTTAATATTCTTAGCCTTGTGTTTAGATACCTTCATGGCCTCACCCATCCCTACCTCTGTAAACTTACAACCCTCCCCCTGAACTCTCTCTTCCTTCAGTGCTGGTCTTTTGTGCACCCAGCCTAGGCTCCATGCTCTAGAATTATTGCCCTAAACCCCTCTGCTTCTCTACTACCCTCTCCTTTAAGATCCTTAAAACCAACCTCTTCAATCAAGCTTCTGGTCAGCCCTTTTAATATCTCATTCTTTGGCTCAGTGTTCATTTTTTCCTTACATTTCTGTGAAGCAGCTTGCATTATTTGTTCTACATTGAAGGTGCGATATAAATGCAAATACTTGTAGTTGTCAACTTCTCTCAAATAAAGCTCCAAACATTGTTATGTACATAGAAATAAGCGTATTAATAGTCAAAAACAATAATACTAGTTAGTAATGGTGACAGTATCCGTCCCATGTCGTGCTGTCCCCCTTTCCTCTTTCTCTCTCTCTCTCTCTCCTCACCTATCTGATTTTACCTT
This sequence comes from Somniosus microcephalus, assembly GCF_052327205.1. NCBI lineage: Eukaryota > Metazoa > Chordata > Chondrichthyes > Squaliformes > Somniosidae > Somniosus > Somniosus microcephalus. The sequence continues at coordinate 266,862,039 of NC_140990.1, read as the reverse complement.
ATATATCCAACCTTCCAACATGTGGGACCCACAACTCAACCTTCTTACTACCCAGTCCCACAGGATTGTTGAAATCCCTCCTCCATCTCAGTCTCTGACGTCCTGTCATTGTATAATATATCAGATACGTGCATAGTCCTGTCAAACAAATTTAACATCAAAACATTGAAGAAAGATATATAAATACCAAAATTGTAGCCAGTTCCCTGGTGATTGCTTGGCAATTACACTGTCAACATTTTTGAATGTAATGTATTACTCCAGTTTTTAGCTCAATTTCTTCCCTGCCCCCACACTCCAAATAACCTCGGAGGTTAACTGAGGCTGTGCTGGTATGATAACTGAGTTACAGGAGTAAACGGTACATTATCATCTTGGGGGATAGAGGTGTTCCTGGTCTGACAATCCCAATCACTGCTAAGCAATGAAACTGAACAAAAACAACTAAAGTCTTATCTGATGACCCCCAACTTTACAACATCCCACTACAGGCTCAGTGTAGACATTGCATTGTCCTATTCTGCTTCTTCAGATTCAGCTACTGAAGATTTTGTCTCACCCCTGTCCACAAGTAGTATTTCTGTTAACTGAACATTGGACGGTGACACAGAAGATGATGATGTCGATGAGAATGAAGATAAGAATTTTCCCTAACCAGAGTAACCTTAGGATTGTCTGATACCTCTTTATCAGGTCCTCCATGAACTTTTCCCCATGCCCAGTATAGAAGCATGTCTCATACATAGCGAACACCAGGAACTTGCCTCGTGGCAACTTTAGAACCTTATAATTTGTGTCTAATGATTTTCCAAGTGTCCTGTGTGGATGCTTGTAGATAGAAGCTAGTTTAGCTATGTTATCTTGCACTCAACCATCAGTCCAACATGGGTTCTTACTTTCAACAAGTTACTGGTATTGAAGCCAATTGGCTGTCTTCTGTTGGATGATACTTCCTTTAAATGACATGTGCCATTCTTCAGAGGTCTTTTACTATCTGATACGTATCTTCCAACACTCACTTCATGTGGACCTTGTAGCAACCATCAGATTCTCAAACAGCTCAACAGGTATTACTAAATACCTTCCAAAACGAATATTGTTGGTCGTTAACACTTGTGCTGAAAAGAGGTGCCGTTCTAATAGCAAAAGCCAGTAAAGCCATGTGGCTCAGGTTTATATAGGCCTTCATGGTAGTACTCTCCGGTAGTTTGCTCTCTGGTTTGACTCAGAGTGATAAGGTGACGTCATGTTGTATAATTAAGGGAATCTGGAGTAAAAAGTTAGTATCAGTAATGGTGACCATGAAACTATCGGATTGTTGTTCAAAACCCATCTGGTTCACTAATATCCTTTAGGGAAGGAAATCTGCCGTCCTTACCTGGTCTGGCCTATATATGACTCCAGACCCACAGCAATGTGGTTGACTCTTAACTGCTGTCTGAAATGGCCTAGCAAGCCACTCAGTTGTAACAAACCACTACAAGAAACAATAACAAGAATAAAACCGGATGGACCACCCGGCATCTACCTCAGCATCGGCTTTGGACACGACAACGGCACACCCAGCCCCGTCGACCCTGCAAAGTCCTCCTCACTAACATCTGAGGACTTGTGCCAAAATTGGGAGAGCTGTCCTACAGACTAGTCAAGCAACAGCCTGACATAGTCATACACACAGAATCATTCCTTTCAGCCAATGTCCCAGACTCCTCCATCACCATCCCTGGGTATGTCCTGTTCCACTGGCAGGACAGACACACCAGAGGTCGCAGCACAGTGGTATACAGTCGGAAGGGAGTGGCCCTGGGAGTCCTCAACATTGACTCCGGACCTCATGAAGTCTCATGGAATTAGGTCAAACATGGGTAAGGAAACCTCCTGCTGATTACCACCTACCACCCTCCCTCAGCTGATGAATCAGTACTCCTCCATGTTGAACACCACTTGGAAGAAGCACTGAGGGTAGCAAGGGCACAGTATGTACTCTGGGTGGGGGACTTCAATGTCCAAGAGTGGCTCGGTAGCACCACTGCTGGCCGAGTCCTGAAGGACATAGCTGCCAGACTGGGCCTGTAGCAGGTGGTGAGAGAACCAACACGAGAGAAAAACCTACTTGACCTCGTCCTCACCAATATTTCTGTCGCAGATGCATCTGTCCATGACAATATTGGTAGCAGTGACCACCGCACAGTCCTTGTGGAGACAAAGTCCCGTCTTCACACTGAGGACACCCTCCATAGTGTTGTGTGGCACTACCACCGTGCTAAATGGGAGAGATTCAGAACAGATCTAGCAGCTCAAAACTGGGCATCCATGAGGTGCTGTGGGCCATCAGCAGAATTGTATTCCACCACAATCTGTAACCTCATGGCCCGGCATATCCCTCACTCTACCATTACCACCAAGCCAGGGGACCAACCCTGGTTCAACAACGAGTGTAGAAGAGCATGCCAGGAGCAGCACCAGGCGTACCTAAAAATGAGATGCCAACCTGGGGAAGCTGCAATACAGGACTACATGCATGCTAAAAAGCGGAAGCAGCATGCTATAGACAGGGCTAAGCGATCCCACAATCAACGGATCAGATCAAAGCTCTGCAGTCCTGCCACATCCAGTCATGAATGGTGGTGGACCATTGAACAACTGACGGGAGGAGGAGGCTCCATGAACATCCCCATCCTCAATGATGGAGGAGCCCAGCACACAAGTGCGAAAGCCAAGGCTGAAGCGTTTGCAACCATCTTCAGCCAGAAGTACCGTGTGGATGATCCATATCCCCACCATCACAGAAGCCAGTCTTCAGCCAATTTGATTCACTTCACATGATATCAAGAAAAGGCTGAGCGCACTGGATACAGCAAAGGCTGTGGGCCCCGATAATATCCCGACTGTCGTGCTGAAGACTTGTGCTCCAGAACTAGCCGCACCTCTAACCAAGCTGTTCCAGTACAGCGACAACACTGGCATCTATCCGACAATGTGGAAAACTGCCCAAGTATTTCCTGTCCACAAAAAAAGGATAAGTCCAATCCGACCAATTACCGCCCCATCAGTCTACTCTCAATTATCAGCAAAGTGATGGAAGGTGTTGTCGACAGTGCTGTCAGGCGGCACTTACTCACCAATAACCTGCTCACCAATGCTCAGGTTCCGCCAGGACCACTCGGCTCCAGACCTCATTACAGCCTTGGCCCAAACATGGATAAAAGAGCTGAATTCCAGAGGTGAGGTGAGAATGACTGCCTTTGACATCAAAGCAACATTTGACTGAGTGTGGCATCAAGGAGCCCTAGTAAAATTGAAGTCAATGGGAATCGGGGGAAAGACTCTCCACTGGCTGGAATCATACCTAGAAGCACAACGGAAGATGATTGTGGTTGTTGGACGCCAAACATCTCGGCCCCAGGACATCGCTGTAGAAGCTCCTCAGGGTAGTGACCTAGGCCCAACCATCTTCAGTTGCTTCATCAATGATCTTCCCTCCACCTTAAGGTCAGAAGTGGGTATGTTCGCTGATGATTGCACAGTGTTCAGTTCCAATCGCAACTCCTCAGATAATGAAGCAGTCTATGCCTGCATGCAGCAATACCTGGACAACATTCAGGCATGGGCTGATCAGTGGCAGGTAACATTCGTGCCACACAAGTGCCAGGCAATGACTATCTCCAACAAGAGAGCACCTAACCACCGTCCCTTGGCATTGAAGGGCATTATCATCGCCGAATCCTCTAACATCAACATCCTGAGGGTCACCATTGATTGAAAACTTAACTGGAGCAGCCACATAAAAACTGCGGCTGCTAGAGCAGGTCAGAGGCTGGGTATTCTGCGGCAAGTGTCTCACCTCCTGACTCCCTAAAGCCTTTCCACCATCTACAAGGTACAAGTCAGGAATGTGATGGAATACTCTCCACTTGCCTGGATGAGTGGAGCTCCAACAACATTCAAGAAGCTCAACACCATCCAGGACAAAGCAGCCCGCTAGATTGGCACTCCATCCACCACCTTCAACATTCACTCCCTCCACCACCGGCGTACCATGACTGCAGTGTGTACCATCTATAAGATGCACTGCAGCAACTCGCCAAGGCTTCTTCGACAGCACCTCCCAAACCCACTACCTCTTCCACCTAGAAGGACGAGGGCAGCAGGCGCATGGGAACACCATCGCCTCCAAGTTCCCCTCCAAGTCACACACCATCCTGACTTGGAAATATATCGCCATTCCTTCACAGTTGCTGGGTCAAAATCCTGGAACTCCCTCCCTAATAGCACTATGGGAATACCTTTACCACGCAGAATGCAGGGGTTCAAGAAGGCGGCTCACCACCACCACCTTGAGGGCAATTAGGGATGGGCAATAAATGCTGGCCTTGCCAGTGACGTCCACATCCCATGAATGAATAAAAATAAACCCTGTGCCTTTGTTGTCTCTTTGAACACTGCACTTATACATGATATATGTGGGTCAGATACCAGCGAAATAAGAACCCTGAAATGCAGAAAGATTTTCTGCACCATTTTTGCAGTAATTGCCATGCATCTAATGGGGAATATCTATGCATTGGAGAAGAATTCAATGAGTATCAATCAGCAATTACCATTCTTGGATAAGGGAAGTGGCCCAATAAGGTCCACCACCAGCTACTTCCATGGAGCTGTAGGCTTTATACCAACGTGTTGCACCTTACTGTGCTGGCTGTTCAACTTGGCATAATGATTTTATGTACCTAGTCATATCTTTTCTCAAAGCCAGAGAGCAAGCTTGTTTGCAGAATTGTAGCATTGTTTTTGTGACACCCAAGTGCCCACTTGTGGAACAGTCGTGGTATTCTCTCAGATAAGTGATTCATAATTTTCACAGCACATATAGTTTCATAGCTTCCTTCAGATTCACATTTGGCCTGTTCTGCTGAGCATGGTAATACAATGTCTTCTTAGAATGCCAGAATTGTGTTTCCCCTTTTCACCTGCTGACCTGCTCTTCTGCCTGGTCTGATTACCAGATCCTCCTTATGCAATTTTTTATCGCTGTTTCTAACTTGGATTGAAAATATAGGGGGACGGTATACTGGAGTGGTTTACCTGCCCATTGTAGAACCTGATCGATTTTCATCCCGTTGCCCAGGTGGTGAAGGTGAAAATTAGCCTCATTTCGTCTTGACTGGGAAGAATTGCTGCCAGTGCAGCTGCTCTCGGGTAGAACTTAAAGTTCCTCTTTTCTTTCTCTAACAAAATTTCTGAATAATGTATCAATTATCATCTTATCCTTCCCAGCTCTGTGAATTGCAGAAAAGTGAAAATCTAGGATTTGGAGACACCACGACAATGTCATCCAGGTACAAGAATTGTAAATCAAATCAACCACCCCATTAAGATCATAAGATGCTTGGACATAGCAGGCGCATTGCACAGCTGAAATGGCAGTGTCTTAAACTGGAACAACCATTAGCTAGAGTGAAATGTAATTTTGGATCTGCTTATTCAGAAATTAGCTCCAGTAAGTTAATGTACTTGGCTTTTGACAAAGCCCAAATAGTCGTTCACTCGAGGCATTGAGTGTCTTTAACGGTTACCTTATTTTGATAATATTTCTCAATTTTCCTCTCTCTGGCCCAAATCTGGTATCCACTTTGTTTGCTTGTAATACCAGCTCAGGTAGGGTTCTCAACAAACCCCAGTGCAATTTGGTATTTCATGATAAGCCTGCGATAAGGTACTACATAGTAGACTCATGAATAAGGTAAGAGCATGTGGAGTCGGGACAAGCAGCAGAATGGATAGCAAACTTGCTACAAAACAGAAAAGAGAGTGTTGGGGTTACAGGTAGTTACTTAGACTGGCGGAAGGTGGGAAGTGGTCTTCCACAGGGATCGATACTGGGACCACTGTTGTTCATTATTTGCATAAATGATTTGAACTCCGGAATCGAGTACAATATCAAAATTTGTGGATGACACCAAATTGGAGGTATGGTTAATACTGAGGAAGTATGCGACAGAATACAAGAAGACAATGGCCTAGAAATTGCGGTGGGAGGCGTACCACCAGAGTACGCCTCCAACCCGCGAAACAGTTCCTGAAGTACCTCCTGGCTGCGAAGAGTTGTGGTCTCGGGCCTCCAGGCAAACAGCAGCGTAAAGGCCCACAGATCCCGGGGATGCAGGCCGTTCGGAAGTGCCCTGTGATCATGTGGGCCTGGTTCCCCAATGACAAAGGAGGATTCCATTGCAATCATTTACGAAGGGAATCCCCTAATGATATGCAATGGAATCCCCAAATAATTATACAATGTACAGAATTCTAATAATTATAAATGTATTGAATTGCAATTTTATTCATAAGTTCCTTCATTGCACCAACCTCAATTAAAATTTAAATTTTTGGTAAATAATTTGAAACCTCTTAATCCAGGCCAATATTTGCACAAACTCATCTAAAGTGTATGTGCATAATTTTGGATTTTTAAATGTTTTATTTAAGCCTTACATATACCCTTACGCTGATGAAAGCAGGCCCTGTGCCTGCTTTTTTCAGCTGTAAGAGTTCCGTGGGTAGTTGTTGGGCAAATAGCCCAACTCTGCGCCAGCAATACTCATTTTTCAGGCATGCAGAAATCCAGAAGTTGCGGGGCCTTTCAAGTGGATTACGATGGGATAATCTGAGAGTATGCTGTCACGGAGACCACAATTTCAGGGCCATTAACAAACTTGCGGAATGGGTGTATAAATGGCAAAAGAATTTCAATATAGCCGAGTGTGAGGTGGTGCATTTTGGTAGGTGGAATAAGGTCGCCATCTATGCCTTGGAAAATAAATGTGGTACTGGCTCAAAGGGATCTAGGGGTACAGATTCACAAATCATTAAAAGTAGCAATGCAGGTTAACAAAGCCATGAAAAGTGCAAACAAAGCACTGGGGTTCATTTCAGGAGGAATAGAATTCAAAAGAAGAGAAGTTATGGTAAATTTGTATTGAACCTTGGTTAGACCACACTTGGAGTACTGTGAACAATTCTGGTCTCCATAATACAAAAGGGATATAGAAGCACTGGAGAAAGTTCAAAAAAGATTTACAAGGAAGATACTACAACTGAGAGGATAGAACTATCAGGAAAGACTGAACAGGCTGGTTACCTGTTCTCTAGGAAGAAGACTGAGAGGAGACCTAGTAGAGGTCTTTAAAATTATGAAGGGGTTCAATAGGGTAGACGTAAAGAAGATGTTTGCATTTCTGGGGTGTCCAAAATTAGGGGTTATAAATATAAGACAGACACTAATAAATCTAATAAGGAATTCAGGAGAAACCTCTTTACTAAGAGTGGTGAGACTGTGGAACTTGCGGCCACATGGAGTGGTTGGTGCTCAATTAAAAATACATTTAATGGGAAGCTAGATAAGTACACGAGGGAGAAAGGAATAGAAAGATATGTTGATAGGGTGAGATGAAGTAAGGTGAGTGGAGGCTCGTGTGGAGCATAAATACCAGCATAGACCTGTTGGGATAAGTGACCTGTTTCTGTGCTGTAAAATTCTATGTAAGTCGACTCCGAATTGTTAGTATTTATGTACAAGTCTCCAGGCGGTAATGACAAGCTTCTGAACTCTGCCATAGGGCAAGAATGCTTGTTTAAACAATTGGGAGAATTTCTTCCATGTCCTGATTTCCCATGGGCAAACAGTGAACTGCTGGTGAGGTTCCCCTTCCACATGATAAGGTATTTGGAAATTATCCAGGTGTCACTCTTCCCCACCCTTTCCTTATATACTGACATGATCTGATTCAGCCAGTCAGTCGCAGTCTGCTCCATTGTCACTAAATATAGTGGACTTCTTATACTTCCTGTACTTACATCTGACAAAATAATGACTGCCACAATGGCAATTGTTTCTATCCGTGCTTGATACTGGCAAGCGTATCTACATCAAATTGAGCCTGTCTGCTGACAGGGCTTCTCCCATTGGGAGACTTGTCATAGGGCTTCCCCTAATTCCTGTCAATTATTTAATTTCCCCTTCTAGATATCCTAGATCCTGCTCCTGCCACAGGTTTATGTACTCTGCCTTGGGTGTGGGGTTTGATAAGTGGATCAAACCAGCTACTCTTCGGTATAGTTTATAACCCCTTCCTGATTTACTGCAAAATGAACACGGATGAATTATCCAAAGTTAACTTTATCCAAAGATTAAACAATCATTTGTTTTAAATCACTTTCAGCTCCCAACTGTGTGAAGTGGCACTAAAGCCATTTCCACAATGACAGCTGAAATTTAATACCAACAACTAAGATTCAGAAGAACGTGTCAATAGGGAAGATTCAAAACTGCTTATCAATATAGTGCATTTAATGTCCTCCTCCCCATACCAGATGTATCAACATTTTGTACATCCCATATCTTAAGTATTACAATGTTTGATTAAGTAATTGTCACTTTTCAATTTGGATTGCTTAATATTTTCATTGAACACTTAGGGCAGGATTTTCATTGGGCCATGGAGGCGGGATTGGAGGCGTGTGGGGGGTTAAAATTGCAAAAACTGGCGTGCGGGCCCAACCCTGCCTCCATCCCGGCTCCAAGCAATTTTCATTAATTCGTGTCTAATGGTCCCGTCTCTGTCCCGCCTCCAAGAGGCAGGATAGGCCATTAAGGCCCTTAACCAGCACTAAATTGCCTCTATAATGCCATTTTGAAAGGCCTTTGCGATTTTAACCCTTTTCCCACGTGAAACACGCCTGTTCTGAAACACGACGATGAAACCTGGCGGGAGCACAATTGGATTGCTGACTTTCAGCTGCAGCTCAACCATTAAAGAGGAGATTTGATCAGCTATCATTTGCAGGTGGCAGGACTTTGTAGTCTCATGTCTGGGGGAACTTTTAGAAGGCATAACCACAGCTGTGGAAGTTTGGAGCCTGACACCCATCTCCAGTGTGACCTCCTGGGAAACCCCTCTCACCACCTTCGCTGAGCGCTTCCTCAACTGAGGCATATACCAGAAACATGGCAGCCATTTATTTCCTTCCCTTCTGGACATTAGATGAGGACGAAGACCAGCCGCGGCACCAGCAGAACCAGGAACAACAGCAGCACCAACAACCGGAGTGCCAAGCTGCTGCTCACCCACCTGAAGCTGCACAGGCCAGAAGGGGCCAGCTCATGGAAGCCCATCGGCGCAGGAGATACCCCCCAAACAGGGTCTACAGACACAGGGTCAGTTACCTCAACATGTCTGAGCAGCAGTGCCAAAGGCGGCTCCGACTTTCGCGAGAGGTGGTGGGTGACATCTGCGCAATGCTGCAACAACACCTGCAGGCCAGAGGAGCAGGTGGACAACCCTTACCAGTGGCCATCAAAGTCACCACCGCACTCAACTTTTTTGCCTCCGGCTCATTCCAGGGATCAGCAGCAGACATCAGCGGCATCTCCCAGGTGGCCGCACACACTTGCATCACGCAGATAACCGATGCCCTCTTTGCCATCGTGCACAATCACATCCATTTCACCAAGGATCAAGCAAGTGTCACGGCGCGTGCGGTTGGATTAGCTAATCTGGCAGGCTTTCCAAGGGTGCAGGGCGTCGTTGACTGCACACATGTGGCCCTTAAGGCACTCTATTGCAATCCAGGTATTTTTGTCAACCGAAAGGGCTTCCACTCCCTTAACGTTCAGCTGGTGTGTGACCACAAGAAGGAAATTTTGCATGTTTGTGCCAAGTACCCTGGCAGTTACCATGACTCCTTCATACTGCGCCAGTCTAGTGTGCCTCCGCTATTCAGTCCACCAGACCAACTTAACGGATGGCTATTTGGAGACCAGGGCTATCCCCTGAAGACGTGGCTAATGACACCGTTGAGGAGACCATCCAACGAAGCTGAGGAGAGCTACAACTCCAGCCACATGTCCACCAGAGCCATAATCAAGCAAACCATCGGTTTGCTGAAGATGCGCTTCAGATGCCTGGATAGATCAGGTGGAGCCCTGCAGTACTCAGCAGCCAGGGTCTCCAGAATCGTCGTGGTTTGCTGTGCACTTCACAACATGGCACAGCATCGTGGCTTGCAGATTCCTGAGGACCAAGTGGCTCGTCACATATCCTCCTCCTCCTCCTCCTCCTCCAGGAGGAGGAGGGCGAAAATGAACATCTTGCAGAGGCCCATCAACCAGCGGCAGCAGTACGCGAGAACATTGCTGCCCGGGATGCAAGGAACGCACTCATCTTGGCTAGATTTGCTTAGCCTAGCCAATCAAGCACTTTTGCCTTGCAGCTTCTTACCTGAGCATCGACAATGGCCAAGGACCAGCGGTTTCCTAGCAATTTGACCACCATACTGACAGTTGCAAGTAATCCTAAGCCCTCAATGTGAAAGTCCCATTCGTGAAATGACACACGCTACAACTACAGCAGTAACCATCAGATTTTTTATTTACATTATTCATCTGATGGCTTTTTCACAGAAAGCATCAAATTTCACCCAAGTGACCACCCTTGTGACTATTTGTGCAGTATCTTTCTCTTACGCGTGCTCCTACGTGGTGCTTCTCCTGTGGCTTCAGCAGATGTGGAGGCCCCTTGCTCACTTTCCTGCTGCTCCTGTCTCGACACCTTTGGCGGGCGTCCTCTGGGGTTGCGAACCTGTGAGGGCTCGGCAACAGTCTGCTGCTCCTGCGGCTGTGCAGGGGTTGAGACGCCGATCGCAGATGGGTGTGGACTCTGGTGGGGCTCTGACCAAGGGCTCTGCAGTGGCATGGAAGTGTGAGCGCTTGGAGAGGAGCCCCCACTTCCTTGATGTCTGGCACCAACTTCCCTCTCATGGGTCAGGTCCCCCTCAGCGCTTGCAAGTGGCTTGAGAGCACCTTGCTGCACATCAGGGGGGCCATGGGGATCTGTATCTGCACTGGCAGTCCTACTCAGAAGGACTTCCATGAAGGTCTGGTTTCTCTGTTCAATAGATGACCATCGCTCCCCCAGAGATGTCATTCTATTCTGAACACTCACCATGTTTTCTGCACTCTGGCGACATCACCTCCATGGAGGTTGCCATCCTTTCCATGGTGATGCGTTCATGCGCCAATGACTCCACAAAGGCTCTGCTCATGTTTGCTATGGACTCCTTCATTCGCTCCACACTCGCAGCCACCCTGGAGACAAAACCTGCCAGAGACTCCTGCATCTATTCCTGGAGTTCCAGCACCGCTGATCTTATGGATGGACCCAGAGGCAGAGGGTCGACATGCAGCTGAGCCGAGCTGGCAGAGTCCTGCGCCCTCCGACTAGGACTCTCCACTGCTGCCTCTGTCTCCACCATCTGCTGATGCTCACTTGTAAGCTGTGATACACCAGGTGACAACACTACTCTATCTTGCGAAGGTCCCACCGAGGTGTGAGTGTCTGCGCTGGTGCTGGGTGCGCTTAATTCTGCTGACGCTGCGCCTTCAGAGGTTGCAGCTTCCTCTGAAGAGTCTTGATGTACAGGCTCTTCGTCCTGGCGAGTGGGGACGGGTGCTTGCGATGGTCCTGTGGGGGAGTAAAGGAAAGAGTCAGAGATGTGATGCCAAGGTTACATGCACATTGCAGATGATAATTAGCCCATCTGTTAGAGCTTCAGAATCATTATCAGCGACTCATGCAATGTCAATTAGAGAGATGGAAAACTATTCTGTCACCAGCTTGCTGTGATGCACCCCTCTGTCCGTCCCCCACTTGCGCATCTTCCTCCACTCCTACGATTTCCAGGTCCGCCTCCGCCCAGGGGGTGAGGTGGGCTACTGAGGGTGGCCCTCCTCCTGTCCTCGCTCTTTCTCGCTTATTGTGAGCTCTCTTTTCCTGCAATGAGGGAGACAAGTGGAGGTTGAGTGAGAATGAAGGAGTGAGTGTAGAGATTCCATAGCATAGATATTTAGAAGGAGACAAAGATGGAATGAGGTGGCAAGACCAAGGGCCCTCCCTGTGTGTTGTCAGTTGTTTTCATAGCATCACACTGATAGAGAGTGTGAGGGCTGCATTGTCGAATAGTTAGGTGAATGTGACCATAGAGAGAGAGGGAATGGGTAAGTGGGATGTGGAGGAAGAGATTGCTAAAGCTGAGTGCTGGTGAGGAAAGGCAATGGGGATCAGATTGAGGGTGATGGGAAATTCATACTCACTTTTCCAGTATGCAGAAAGTCATGAAATCGCTTCCTGCATTGAATCCAGGTTCTGCGGGTTACTGATAATGAGTTGACCTCCTCTGCCACCTGGATCCACACAGCCTTGGTCTGCTGGGGAGGCTTCTTCCTCCCTGAAGAAGGGAAGAGCACCTCTTTATGAGCTCTTGCTCCCTCAACTAAAGCCTGCAAGGCAACGTCATCAAACCTGGGGGGCAGACCTAGGTCTCTCGCTGGCCATTCTTCCTCCAGGTCCCTGTAGCATGAAAGGCCAAAAGGTTGGCAGTCTGCAGAAGAAGCAAGGCTTATTGCAGACCTTAAATGCAGCAACAATGATGATGTCATCAGAGGCGACTTTCAGACTGGAAAAACTCATTTGCCGTGGGTTCCCACACATTGGAACTCAATTGGCTAATTAAGTTAAAATCGCATCAATCTCCCACATCGATTTAGATTCGGGTGGATAACATGAAATGCGGATTACACGACCCCAGGCCACCCCTGAATTAAAATCAATTTCAATTTCAATTTTATTTGTCACATAACCAAATACAACAAGTGTAACCCAGTCAGTGAAATGCTTTTTTCTTAACGAGCCGAGCGCACCAATCAGCAAAGGACACTTAGCTGCCTGGTACGCACGGAGCTCGCAAGGACGGCAGCCATCTTCATCGGTGCCATCACAATAGGGTCTGCTCTCGCCTCGCTCCGCCTTTTCCCGCACTCCTCCCCGACAATCTTCAGCTGCCGTGGTACCGATGTCCCGGGGACTGATTCTCCCTGGCTCCTCTTCCACCCGGTCTGACCTCCGAGCCTCCCGCGGTGTCCGACCTTCCAGGGCCTGATTTTTCCGACCTCGGTACGCTGGCCGCATTCCCTCCTACCGGTTCGACCTCGGAGCCTCCCGACGAGGAGCTGCCGGCCGCCGTGCTACAGCGGGGCTACAGCCCTTAGCCTCTGTTTTATGAAGTACGGTTTACAAACTTGTAAAACCAACACGCTGAAATGATTTAGCAGTTTGAACAGAGATAATTCTTAGAAAGTAGCTTTCACATAACTAAATACTGTATATACTTTCCTCCCATAATTCTGATAAATTGATTTTCTACCTGTTTGATTGCGAGTCTAAAGGTCACTTGGCCAGACCCACCTTGACAGTAGAATGCTGCTGGGCTCTATCTCTTCCTACTGGCAAGATATTTTTCATTGAGCACCAATCGTGAAGACCTATGCAAACCCTGGCCAACAACAACAATAACTTGCATTTATATAGCGCCTTTTAATGTAGTAAAATGTCCCAAAGCGTTTCACAGAAGCGTTATCAAACAGAATTTGACAATGAGCCACATAAGGAGACATTAGGACAGATGACCATAAGCTTGGTCAAAGAGGTAAGTTTTAAGGACCGTCTTAAAAGAGGAGAGAGGCAGAGAGGTTTAGGGAGGGAATTCCAGGACTTGGGGCCTTGGCAGCTAAAGGCATGGCCGTCGATGGCGGAGTGATTAAAATCGGGGATGCGCAAGAGGCCAGAATTAGAGGAGCGTGGAGATCTCGGAGGGTTGTAGGGCTGAAGGAAGTTACAGTTAGAGATGGGGAGGGGTGAGACCATGGAGGGATTTGAAAACAAGAATTTTAAAATTGAGACGTCTTTAATTGGCTTTTCTAATTTGGTAAATTTTAAAATTTAACGCAGCGTCTTCAACTTCTTCCAGATGTAGCTCAAACCTTTTTGTGTCCAGGACAAAGTGTATTTAGTAACGTATACATAACACACACACAAATTTCTAATATATGTATACATGACAGGACATTTTGTCTATCTAGTGAATGTCAGGCTCAAAGAGGCTACAAATATACAGTGGGGTGGGAAGGTCACTTGACAACTTGGGGCAAGATCTTAAAAGTACAGCATCTGAAGGAATTTCCCATGTGAGATGTGGAAAATACCTTATTTGTGTACTTCAAAGAATAGGAAGAACACATTCTGGTCTTATTATGATTATAAGCCTATGACCCATGAAAATAGGTACCTGTAGTTACATGGCCTTTGTAACTTAAACTTTAGGTTTACCGAACATGCTTTCACTTGTATTGGAGGAATAAACGTTAGTACATGAACACCTGAAGAGGGAAATCCAAATGTTGAAGGCACAAAATTATTTGGTACATTTCTAGGGGGTACACTTACCTAGAAAATTTCAATTTTTATATTCATACTTTTATTTTTATTAAAAATATTTCAATTATTTCCCCAAAAGTTACCACTACCATCATTCTTCTCCTACCGCCATTCGGAGGCACTGTGTTCCCTCTGTACCTAGTATACAGAGACACTGCACCACCCAACTTCTTGCCCTTTTACAGGGACATTTTCTGCTCCTCCAACTCTTCCAGTTAATACTGGCACTCTTCACCCTCTTCCCCCTTCAATTCAACCTGGCGCTCCTCTTCCACCCCATCCTGGTTGAAGCTAATACTTTATTTCTTCTCCCCCTCACTTCAATTAGGCACTCATAGACTCAATTACAAGTTTGTACTCTTCCACAAACCTTCCTTCAGTTCATACCGGCACTCTTTCTGCCTCTTTCCCTGAGTTAATGATGAAACTTTCTTCCTTCCCCACACCAAAGCACTACTCTCTGCTTCTCCCCTCTTTTGTCCTAAAGCACTTTGATGTCCACTTCCCTCTGCCCTTCATCATTACTATATATTTCCCCGCCCCCATACCATACCATCTCCATTTTCCTACTAAGTCTTCCTGCAAGTGATTCTCTGTGCTGCATAATGTGGGTGTGAACTCCTGTTCTCCAAAGAATTTCCACCTACAGTATGCTGTGGCAGGAATCAGTTCCATTAATAATTGGAGCAGTACTGAAGGGTGAAGAACCTTTCTCATGCTGGTTTTTGTCAGAGAACATTGACCTGGGAACTGGTACCCCAGTACATTGAATGTCAGTTTGAAATGTTGATTGCCCATGTATGATAATCCAGCAAGTTAGTATAGTTCATTTTCTTGCAGAGAATCTCTTTGTGTTAAAGATGAAGAACTTGCTCAACCCTATTATTAGCATAACCTTTTACAGTTGTTGTTTTATAAGAATATACTTACTGCAGTTCTTATAAAATCACTCTCTTTTCCCTCATTTGTCTGACGAGGTCAGGGCACCTCCTGTTGCTCAGTGACAGTCTTCAGCTTGCCTTTGGGATGCACGTAGCAATATTGAGCCATCCATTTTCTCTCCAATACTATTCCATGTGCTGGGCACTGCAATACCCTTGTACTGCAAGCTTATCAGCTTTTCATAAGGATATGTAGTGATCAATTGCGCATTATATTAACCAGTTTCTAATGAAGCATCCAAGATGCTTTTCCAACATGAGCTATAAGGTAAGATTTCCTGCGTGGTAGTTGTACCAAGATAGTAAATATTTTCCCTCTATATATTCTAATGAATTTGCAAGCTTGGATTCCCTGCTAAATTTTCCAATACAGTCTTCGTTTGTGACAAATGCACGTAAAATCATTTTAATACTTTTTTGCAGATGAAACCAGGGTTACCTCTAATAGGACTGCCATTCTGTGGATGGCCAACTGGAGTACTCAATCCAAGTATTGCCTTTTCCTCACCTGGCCTTGGCGTAGGCTTTGGATTAACAGAAGGAAATGCTAATCCTTTCCTGTTACCTAGCATTCCTACAACTGAATCACCAGCACCACAAAACGAAAAACTGCAAAACAGTGCACCTTCTTCTATAGTTGAAGTAGCAAAACCAGTGGATTATCCTAGTCCAAGACCCATTGCAGAAGGTAAGTGAAAAAACTCTGACAGAAGTTGTGCTATATGCAAACATGGAACAGTGATTCCAAGATTATGATAGAAGTTGCAGCCATAAACTATAGCGAAAATCATTTTAGCCTACTCAAACAACATATTCCCCATCATCATCCACTGTATTTCTGATCCCCGTTATTGAGTTTGTAGATTATGATGTCAGTAAAGTAGCAAATTTGTGTCTTTAGTTTTAGATTTCAAAGTCTTAAAAATGCTGATTTTAAAATGCAATAGCGCTGTTTAGAGGATGAACTTATTAGAGACCGTATTATGATGACTTGGAAATAATGAGTGCTATAAAAGGCTTCTTTATTCTGAGAAAGAAAAGAAATTGTACACTATATAGACAAAGTTTATAGAGTTCAAACTAAAATAAAACAAATGGGTTGTTTGGAAAGGTATGGGTTTGAATGCCTGAAAATGCAAGCAGTAATCTGTGAAATGGCTCTGGGGAAAAGCATCATACAATAAAAAATGTTTAAAAAAGTGTTCATGAAGTAAAAAGATATATCTTTCTACCTATAAAATCGTCTGATTTGGATCATGTTCGAATCTAAAGTCATGCAGGTAAATTCTGCTATCGAATCGCATTATTAATTTACATTTCCATAAGTCTGAGCACTTAAATTCAAATTATACTAGCAGATCTAATGTGGCAATGCTGATGGGTAATCTGGACTAATGTTTAGCTGGAGCAGTGTCTAATTGGCGCCTCCCTTGAAGGCCACTATTCAGCTACTTCCTGTTGAGGTGGTCCAGGCACATCGTGAGGTCAATTAGAGGCTAAGGGCGCTAAATTGGGATCTGTAGCGCCCGTTTGTGTACCAAAATGACCTCGCCCTGCAGCGAGCTGGCACCTGAACTATCCTTGCTCCCCCTATTTTGGCTGCAAGCCACTCATGCCTGATGTCCCACAACGTGCAGATCCTGCCTCTGCTATGCTATAAATTACGCGCAATGTCAGTATCGGAGCTGGTGGCTGCGAGTGTGAAATCGAATGACGGTGTGTCTTCACTGTCTTCTTGCTCTTTCACCACTGTCAGGCCAGGTTGCACTTATTGGGTATCTGAAAGGAGAAAGGCACACGGGTAAGGTTGTGGTGGCAAGTAAGAAGTGCTTATACCATCTGCAGTTTGTATATCCGAAGAGATTGTGGGATGAGGGGAAAGTGATGAGGATTAAGTATGAGGATACCGTCATCTTCGATGGTTTCAGCCCCATTGCTGGCCTAGGCCTCAGCAATGGCCATTCCGATAATGGCAAGCACCGTCTCCGCCATGGGGGTTAGGATATGCAGGCATGCCTGTACCCCCACTGGTTAGCTCCTCCTGCCTTCGGTTGTGCACCACCTCGTCCTGTAAGAGGCAGGGAAGTGTGTCAGTGAGTGTCGTGCAATCTGTTTGGGTGATGTGGCTATCATGGTTGAATAGCTGGCAGTGTGTGCAAGCTGTGAGATGTAGGAGTGAGGGTTGCAGCAGTGCTAAGTGCGTGAGGGTGAGGTGAAGCTATGAATGTTAGGTATGAGTCATGAAGAGATTGTTGGTAGGTGAGTGATGGGGTTGTGATCCATTGAGCAATGGCTGAGTCTAGTGGTGCAGTAAGTGGGATATGGCATTTGAAGATGCATTCACTGACCTTGACCACTCGTGTGAGGTCATTGAACTTCTTGCGGCACTGCATCGGGACTTGACTCCTGGCATTGACCTCCACGGCTATCTGCTCCACTGCCTTCTGAGCATGTCTGGAGGGCCTCCTGGCCCCTGCAGATACAGGACATCTCTCCTTCTTTCCACCTCCTCTACCAAGGCCACCACTGCAGCATCTGAAAACTTTGGACCCTGCTCTCTCCCATGTTGTGCTATTCATCACTGTTTCCCAGGTCAGATTCAGTTCCTGAGTGACTTCCAGCACCTGCTCCAGCAACACTGCACCTCCCCTTTAAGAGGTGCAGGCGAGCTTTAACTGGTGCTAGCCACTCACGATATTGATGCACTGCTGATGCGTCCAGCCAATGAACAGCTCGATTAGCGCTGCCTGGATGCAGAGATCATTCAATTGAGCAGGCAGCACGAAGTTGGCATGCTGCCTGCATTGCAATCAACGGATGCGGGTTAATCGCACATCGTGATCCCTGCGCCCGTTTTTGAGGCTATCCAATTTAGCCCCCTATGACTGGAAAGTGCTTGCAAATCCCCAGTTCCTTCCATTGGGCAGAGAGTGGGTTTTTAGTTCAGGAGAGGCCAGCAGGATCAGACCGGCTAAATTTTTAAGATCGTTTAGTTGTGATTTCTCGCTATTTTACAAGTGATATTTGAGGTAATTGGTGCAATTGACACATACTTTGCAACTGGCTTACGTATTTTGCAAATGTGTTGGGTGCACGCTAGACAGTGGATTTTCTTTGGCGTCGTTCATGGTGAGTCAATTTTCTAGTGACCCAAGCATTGCATTATGTAAGTGAACTGTAATTTGGTTGCTCTTCTGTGGTATTGCAAATGGACAAAACATCCATCTCGATCTCTAATTCTTATTGTGTCACTCTCTCTGTCTTTGGCTTTCATGCTTTCCCTCTCTCTAGCTGTCACAAACTTAACTCATTATTATGATGTATGTATCACTCTTTTTTCATTATTTCTGTTTGTCTGCAAGTCTATTCTCCCTCTCTTTTTCTCTGGGACACGCACACATTAAAAAAAAAAAAACAGGGTACACGCAAGAAAATGGGAGGTAATATAGAATATTGTATAGGTAGAAGCTGTGTGAGAAGTAGTGCAACAGGGACAGTTGAACGATGAGGTGGGGTGATGATAGGCCAGGAGTGATGGTGGGAGGGCCAGTTGCACCTACGAGAAAGACTGGGTAAGGAGAGGGTTGTAAGCACTGGGATCTGGCAACTTTCGATGAGATTGCTGTCTACAGCCTAGGAAGACTGAGAGTGTGTGGGTTCTGGCAGTACTCATTTCGAATGTAAAAGGCAAACTTAGGACTAATAGGAACATTAATAACAGAAGTAGACCATTTCAGCCCCTCGGATCTGCTCCACCATTCAATTGGCTGATCTGCACCTTGTGATCATTTCCTTTGCTCCATATCCCTTGATACCCTTACCTAACAAAAATCAATCTTTCTCAGTCTTGAAAGCTCTAATTGTCCTAGCATCCACAGCCTTTTGGGGGAGAGAGTTCCAAATTTCTACTACCATTTGTGTGAAAAAGTGCTACCTGATTTTACTCCTGAATGGCCTGGTTCTAATTTTAAGATTATGTCCTCTTGTTCTTGATTCCCCTACCAAAGGAAATAGTTTCTCCGTATCTAACCTATCAAATCTCCTGCATGCACTTTTCGGAGATGCGATGTATGATGCGTGCCTTTACCTCACCAAGGAGGCTGTCATGAGCTATGCCAACCGCTGCAGCCACAGCTTGAGCTTAGCACCAGGACATGGGCAGCACTGCCTATGGCTGTCAAGATTCATCGTTGCCCTTAACTTTTATGCCATGGGCTCCTTTCAGACTGCAGCAAGTGATAGCAGTTTGCAGTCTACCACTGTATCAGGGAGGTCACACCAGGCGGAACAGTTACATTGGCCCGTATTTTCCGATCCCTATGGGTGTGTACGAGGACACCCATAGAGACCTCGCAAGTGCCGGTTTAGGCATGCGAAGCGCATGCGCTGAAAATCGGCATTTCCGATCTCGGACGCCTGCCCTGGAGAAGGGCCTCTGCGGGTGGAGAGTTCCGCTTTCTGCAGAACCTCCGCCCGCTGAAATCCCTTAAAAATCTTACGCCTGGTAAAAGCAGGCATAAGGCCTGCTTTTACCAGCATAAGAGTTTAAAAAATTTTTTTTAAATGTTTTCACTCATTTATAATTTAAAAATGCTTTTAAAAAAGGTAAGTTTATTTTTAGCCCTGTAAAAAACTTTAATTTTTTTTTTCATAATGTAATTTTAACTAATTTTAAAAACGTGATTTTTAAAACATTTATTTAATATTTTGATGTGTTTTTGGAGTGATCTCCATTCATACTTTTGACAGGTCTAAGCTGTCAAAAGTATGAAGGGAGATTCCCTTCTTTCATTGGTTCCCCATGGCCCACATGATCCCAGGGACACGTGGGATACCTGGGCCCTGCGCATTTCATCGTGGAGAGGCCCAGGAGCAGAAATGGCCGGGCCTCTGGAGCCCTCGGGTAAGGGTGTAGATTTTCTCCAGATCAGAGGCCTCTGCACGCAGGAAACCTCCGATCAGAAAATACGGGCCATTACTTTCTCCATGGACAGAGCAAAGCAGGGTGAGGGAGCACCAGGCTTCACCCACATCGCAGGCTTCTCTAAGGTGCTAGATGCCATAGACTGCACTCTCATTGCCTTGCGTGCTCGTCATCACCAGCCTGGCATTTTTGTCAATCAAAAGGGATTCCACTCCCTCAACATCTAGCTAGTTTGCGACCACAGGCAGCACATCATGCAGGCCTGTGTCCGATTTCCTGCTGACACTCATGACTCATTCATCAAGCATCAGTCCTCCGGGTTGCCTTTATTCCAGCCAGGCCGTTGGGTTACAGGCTGGCTACTGGGCTACAAGGGCTATCCCCTCAAGACATGGCTCCTGACTCCTGTCTGGAACCTAGACACTGTTGCAAAGCTTCCGTACCACTAAAGTCATGCCATCACCAGAAACATCATCAAATAAACAACTGGCGTGCTCAAGCAATGCTTCCGTTGCCTGAACCATTTGGGAGGTACTTTGCAGTGCAGTCATCTGCTGCATGCTCCATAGCTTTGTCATCATTAGGAACCAGCCCTTGCCACCACCTGGGCAGCAACAAGTGCAGCAGAAGAAGTAGCATGACGAGCAGGAGAGGCATCGATCACCAGTGCCCCAAGCTGCTGGAGCTCTCCGAGCAGCTCACTGAAGATCGCTTCACCAAAACCATCCTTCGCATCCCCAATACATCAAAAGTCCCACCATCCTTACCTACCACCATCCTTGCCTAGCGCCATCTGATTGCCTTCCTTTAGTCCAGCCTTTATGTCTTGTCCTCACTTCACTACAAATATAAACAACACTACCAAATTGTGATCAAAAAACAAATTTATCAAACAACTCAATTCCACCTGTATCTAACAGTTAACAGAAATAATTACAAATCACCCTGTGCAAGCCCTTAGTTCCTCTCTTGTGTGCTTGTTTACCTATCTAAGTGCTCCTATGAAGTATTTCCCTACGTGAGAACAGAGTGCAGGAGTGATATGACTCTATGGAAGCCCCTTATCAACTGTGGCACCCAAAGCCAAGATGGCAGCCATCTGAGCTTCCATGACAGCGGAGAGAGCTTTCAGGAGAGGCTCCATGACGGTAGACACCACTGTCATGTTAATAGAGCTGACCACTTGGTTCATGTTGGACAGAATGGTCTCCATGCTCTGCGGCATTGTGCGCAAGCTTGTTGGCAGGCTGCCCAGTGCACCCAGCATTTCCCGATATATGCCCATTAACCTTTTTGCTAGTCTGGGCCCTCAAAATCGGCATCTGAGTGCTCTGCAGCAGAGTTAGTATGTGATCTCGCCCTCTGGAGACCTGGCACCTGTGTCGTCATATCCCCCTGAACACTTGTGTTTGCAGATTCACCACGTGAGGACCCGTCCTCTCGCCTAGATTCTAAAGTATGTGTGGTGCTAGTATCTGAACTGGTGCTGTCAAGGGTGAAGTTGAGTAATGCTGCATCATCCACAAAGCTGGCCTCCTTTCTGAAGTAGCAGAGGTATCTCCACATATTCAGCATCTGAAATGAAAGAGAGGGAGCTTTTAGTGTGAAGGGAGAACAGAGAGAGATGTAGCTGGTGAAAGCACTTGCAGTTTGTCATGTAGTGTATAGGGTGAAATAGCAGTAAGAAGGGAAAAGGAGAATAAGGTGTGAAGAAATCCTGTGTGACGTCTCCTCCAGCATTGCCAGTTGCCACGGCCATGACTCTGCCCCTGCCTGTAATGACCAGCTTGCTTTCTTCAGTGGGGGACAGGATGTGCAGGTGGGCCTGGCTTCCTCCGCTGGTGGGCAGCCTTTCCTTTAAAAAAAGACAGGAGTATGTTAGTAATAGTCTTGTGAGGTATTTAAAGAATTGCCTGTCATGGTCGAATAGTTTGGTATGCAGTGTGTAAGTTGTGAGGGTTACAAAGGCAATGAGTCTGAGGAGAAGGAGGTATAATGAAGTGTGATGCAGTGATTATCGGAGAGTGATGGGGAAGGGACTATTGTGAGTAATGAGGTTGGAAGTGTGAGCAGAAAGTGAGTATTCTTAATTGACAACTCTGGTGAGGTTTTGAACTTCTTTTGGCATTGCAGCCATGTTCTGAGAGCTAAGCTCCTGGCATTGACCTCCTCTGTGATTTCTTCCCACTGGCAGTGGAGTTGTTGCCTGGAGGGCTCTTTGCCCTCTGGGGGGGAAGAGGACCTCCCTCCTCCCGCCCACCGCCTGGACCAGGAGTTCTGAAGCAGCATTCAAGAACCTAAGGGACACGATCTGCAAGTCTAGCAGCCAAACTATTCAGAAGAATACCTTCCTATCTTCAGCCAGATTGCACCTCCCCTTTGAGGTGCTGGCTAACTTTAAATGGCGTCAAAGACACTTGATTTCTGCCCCCGCCCCCAAACAGGCATGCAGCCAATTAATAGTGTTGGCTGCACGCCTGACTCCTTATAATAAACTCGCAGCATGAATATTACATGCTGCTTGGGACAACACTAACGGGCGGATGCAATGCGTGACCCGCTCCTTGTGTGCCCATTTTCTGGTGTGATGTGCAATGGAATTTCTAGGTCACTATCTTTAATCCCTCCAGATGGAGTCCATTATTGTACTCTGACCATATGTGTTGTTTTCCCTGAAGTAATTTTCCTCTTGTTTCTGATAATTTTGTTATTGGTTGTGGGTTTACTTGGCACCATTTCCTCTATCCTTCGACAGCAAATAGGTTCATCTAGTGTATTTTCTGCCTCGGATTATAATAAAAACTGTAGCTAGTGATTTTTAAATTCATTTTGTAAGTGCCTGCCACCTTGTAGTGCAACTATCTTTATTACATTTGCCTCCAGCTACGTCCTATGTTAAAACCACCTGTGTTAAAATAATATCTGAGCTGCTGAGCTATCCTGATTGGTTGCCAATCAGGCAGTCAAATTGCTGGAATCCTCATAGTGGGAGAGGGTATGTCAAGGAAACTTTTAGTGAAATCAAGTGGGATTTTAGGGACACTGTTTTAAAAATTATTTATATATTTTAGTCTGTGTATTTTTTTTCTCTTCATAAGGAATGCAACAAGGCTGGTGGAGAATCATTGATCCAGAGGAGCTGAAGACTCTGTTTAAAGTACTTCATCTCAGGGGAATAAGAGAAAAGGCTTTGCAGAAACAACTTCAAAAGCACATGGATTACATCAGTCAGGCCTGCATCAAAAGTAAAGATGGTATGTAGTTAAAACACGGTTTTGTATGCATTTGAACAGTTTACTTGTATAAATAGAATTCTTGTTTGACTTTATCGAATTCATTGTCTTCATTAAATGTTATACTTCCTGGAATGCATACTTTGCAGCATGCTAAATTTATAGTAGGAGACGGAATAGCAACAGAAGGATTTTAAGCAATTCAAAATTATTTCTCACTTAGTCGCAATATTTGAAGTAAGTGAAGATGATGAAGAAAACCAGGTTACTGATGAAGCTGTGCATAACTGGTCAATTGAAGATCAAGCATTTGAAATTGATGTAGCCATTCTTCAGCAAGTTGAAGAACTGGAAAGGAAGGTGGCATCAGCAAGTCTGCAGATCAAGGTAGGGGACTATTTCAGGCATGCATATTGTGAAAAATGGTAAAGTCTGCATAAACTGATGAAAGCAAAACGGTATCACATAATACATAAATTTAGGAACCCAGGAAATAATGGTTAAAATTAATGGTGAATAGGATGATATTTATAATTAAAGCCAAATACGGTAGTGTAGTGGTTATGTTACTGGACTAGTAACCCAGAGAACTAGACTAACAATCCTGGGAACCTGAGTTAAAGTCCCACAATAGCAGTTTGGAAAATTTAATTCGGTTTCAAAAATTTGAAAATATTTGGAAATCAGTAAAAGTGACGATGTAGCTGTTGGAAAGTCGTAAAAAGTCACCTGGCTTACTGATGTCCTTTAGGGAAGGAAACTTACCCAATCTGGCCTCTATATGACTCCAGTCCCACACCAACGTGGTTCACTCTTACCTGCCCTCTGAAGTGGCTTAGCAAGCCACTCTGTTGTATTAAATTGCTAGAAAGTAAAGAAAGAATAAAACCAGACGGACCACTCGGCTGTGACCTAGGCATCGAATCAGAACAGCAACAAAGGCACACCCAACACAGTTGACCTTGCAAAGTCCTCATTACTGGTGCCAAAGTTGGGAGAGCTGTCCCACAGATTAGTCAAGGTCCATCACTATGGGTGGCTTCTCCGACCGAGCTAGCCAAGTCCTGAAGGACATAGCTGCCAGACTGGGCTTGCGTTGAGAGAGTCAACATGAGGGAATAACCCATTTGACTTTGTCCTCAGTAAACTACCTATCACAGATGCATCTGTCCATGACAACATTGGTAGCAGTGACCACTGCACAGTCCTTGTGGAGACCAAGTCCCACCTTCACACTGAGGACACTCTCCATCGTGTTGTGTGGCTCTACCAATGTACTAAGTGGGATAGATTAATAACAGATCTGGCAGCTCAAACCCGGGTATCCATGAGGTACTGTGGGCCATCAGCAGCAGCAGAATTGTATACTACCATAGCCTCATGGCCTGGAATATCCCCTACTCCTCTGTTGCCATTAAGCTAGGTGACCAACCCTGGTTCATTGAGGAGTGTAGAAGTGCATGCCAGGAGCAGCACCAGTCTTACCTGGTGAAGCTACAACACAGCACCGTGTGCACACTAAACAGGGAAAACAGCATGCTATATATAGAGCTAAGTGATCCCACAACCAATGGATCAGGTCAAAGCTCTGCAACTCTGCCACATCTAGTTGTGAATGGTGGTGGAAAATTAAGCACCTTACAGGAGTAGGCTCCACGAACATACCCATCCACAATGATGATGGAGCCTAGCACGTGAGTGCAAAAGACAAGATTAAAGTATTCACAACCATCTTCAGTCAGAAGGACTGAGTGGATGATCCTTCTTGGCCTTCTGAGGTCCCCACAATCACAAATGCCAATCTTCAGCCAATTTGATTCACTCCTCATAACATCAAAGTGCTGAAGACCTGTACTCCAGAACTAGCTGCACCTCTAGCTAAGCTATTACAGTACAGCTACAACACCAGCATCTACCCAACATTGCCAAGTATATCCTGTTCATAAAATGGAGGACAAATTCAACCTAGCCAATTACTACCCAATCAATCATCAGCAAAGTGATGGAAGGAGTCGTCAACAGTGTTATCAAATGGCACTTCACTAACTACCACTATGGTTTTAGTTGTTGGAGGCCAGTTATCTCCGCTCTTGCACATCGCTGCAGGAGTTCCTCAGTGCACTGTCCTAGGCCCAACTATCTTAAGCTAAAAAATTTCATGGCTATGGGGAAAGAGCTAGGGAATGGGATTAATTGGCTGGCTCTTTCAAAGAGCTGGCACAGGCACGATGGGTTGAATGGCCCATTTTAAAGGCAGTGCAGGAACAGGGAGACCTGGGGGGTTCATGTACATAAATCTTTGAAGGTGGCAGGACGAGAATTAGCAAATTCAGGAGGCTTAATAGTGCATGTAGTAACAGACTGCTGTATATTTATAACAGATGACTATATAATATGATAAATAACTCCATAAATGAGGCTGTGTGGAAGATTAGCAGTGATAGATCCTAGCTGTGTGAAGTGTATGTTTGCTTAATTTTAAGAATAGTCATTCCTGACAGCTCAGTGATCTCTGGTCTATGCAGAGCTATCTTATCTCAGCCAGGACAGTAGTAAGCAACAGCATTTTAACCTAAGAAAGGGAAAAATTAGCAAGGGCTATCCATGGCTGAGAGTTATTTCTGTCCACTTTGTATATTGGACTGCTCGAGAGCTGCACTGGTGTATGAGGTTCCTGTGTGTTTGGGGACGGGCAGGTAAAGGTGGGGGGGAGATCTCTGGACAATCCATTGATGATTCGGTCGACCCTATTATACGACAGCTGGAAGATGTACGCATGTGATTTCAGAGGAAGGAAAGGATTGATGATCCTCCTTCTTCCCTTCCTCATCATCGTTATATAAGCTACCTACACTAATTTTCCAGGCTTTCACATGACTGTACCTGAGGGCTGCCAGCACCTGTAAAATTATACCTCCCTATATGATTGCATTCAGGAGAGAAAATTCAAAAGGAAAAATGTATTTGAAGAAACATGAAACTAACTTTTTTTTTTCTTATACAGGGCTGGATTTGTCCAGAGCCTGCTTCAGACAGAGATGATCTGGTCTACTTTGAACACAAACCTTTTGAAACGGAACAGACTGATGGAGAACACACTGGGGAAGAGGACGAGGAAAATAACAGAAATATAGAACGGCGAGATGGCAACCCTCTAGATATAGCTGTAACGAGGCTGGCTGATTTGGAGAAGAACATAGAGAGAAGGTATCTGAAGAGCCCCTTAAGTACCACCATTCAGATCAAACTGGATAATGTGGGCACAGTTACAGTTCCTGCTCCTGCACCATCCAATACTGGTGATGGTGATGGGTAGGTTATCGAGATTAACTTGGAAAATTATTGTGCTTTTCTGCTAATTGGAGCCTTTTTTCTTGCCTGTTTCCCCCTTGTTTCTTGTGTGTGTGTGATCCATGTGGATCATCCTTATCTGCATGGTGCT
The DNA here is from genome assembly GCF_052327205.1 of Somniosus microcephalus. Lineage (NCBI taxonomy): Eukaryota > Metazoa > Chordata > Chondrichthyes > Squaliformes > Somniosidae > Somniosus > Somniosus microcephalus. The sequence continues at coordinate 266,835,175 of NC_140990.1, read as the reverse complement.
TTGTAGAGACTTCTTTTACTGTGGATGTTTTTGTCTGCAGGAATGTCCTACGTCATATTGGTCCTATATTAGCTTTAAGGCATGTTGCCACAATGCTATAGGGGAGTTCAAATGCCTAAACATTATATCAACTCTTTTACTGGCTGTGCACACTGCTGTTTAAAAACTGGTTGGCTTTGTGATATTTATGTACTTGACACTATAATCTAAACTGCATTAATGATTTTTTAACCATTAGTTTCTTTTTGCTTTCAACAGAAGTGACGAAGACATTGCCCCTGGATTGAAAATGTGGCGTAAAGCCTTGTCTCAAGCTCACAATGCTGCTCAGGTAGCAATGTGCCTGCAACAATTAGAGAAGGCAATAGCATGGGAGAAATCGATCATGAAAGTTGTGAGTACTGCTTTTTCTTTCTATTAGCATGCCCATTTAATTTATGTAATTATATTTTCTTAATTTCTCCCATTACATACAACTATAAACACATGCAACATGCTTCCTTCAGACAGTAGGATGAGACAATTTAGAACAGACTTCTCGGCAGTCAGTGCCACATTGATCAGCTCGCAGGTGTAGCTCTGTTGAGTGGAACTGATCTAGCAAGCTTCTCCTCCCTTACATTTCCTCCCTTACATCCCCTCCTTCAAAATGCCCCATGTAATAAAATGGCTAGGAAAACTTACTCATTCAGGAGAAAACAATGTAAATGATTCCTGTGTCTGGTATTCCAAATGGACAGAACAGATAGGAGTCCCAGCAGTTACACAGACCAGGCCACTGGTGAAGAATTTTTTAATGTTATGACACTGGTTGATATTCATAGATATGTTGTGTTTTTCTTATTTAGCAAAATGCTATACGGTAACGGCTGAGTTGTCTACTCAATACTGGACTATTCCAGTAGCGTGCTACTATAGTCACATGGTTTCTTGATCAAGTTTAATCAAATCTTTTTTCTGTAATTTTTATCAGTACTGCCAGATATGTCGAAAAGGAGATAACGAAGAATTGCTTCTACTTTGTGACGGTTGTGACAAGGGATGCCATACTTACTGCCACAGACCCAAGATTACTACAATTCCAGATGGTGACTGGTTTTGTCCTGCCTGCATCGCTAAGGTAATATAATCTGGAAGTCCAAATCTATGCACTTCATAATAGATGTTTGTATAATATTTTATAATGGCTGTGACATTTGTCAACTGTTAAAATAGTGCTTGCAAATGTTATGGTGTAACTTAGCTTTATGAGGTGGATTGTGAATGTGTTGGCTAGCATTGAGGGTGCTATATTACGCTACACTGAACTTTCAAATCTGTACTGTTAGGATGGAAATGTTAGTAGCTGGCATGGCCATATTGTGTTTTACTTTTTAAAACCATATGTGCAATATTTAGCTATTGGTTTAATTTATATATTTTTTATTTATATTTTATATTATCTACTTTTCATATGTTGATTTTACTACCAACCTTCTGTGCTTCCAAATTTGCACCAAGTCTGAAGAAAGCATTTTTTAAGCTACAAAACGCTTGGGCGAGTGCTGGTGACTACAAAACTTTCACTATTGGCAACAGTGGTAAAGCAAGTTTGGAAGAACAGATGATGGAAAATAATGAAATCAATAAATGGAATGAAAGTAATAGAAATAATTGGTTTGTTCATTTTTCACTAGCTTTTGTACTGTGCATCAAGATTTTTTTCTCGCTTTACTTCCAATCCCTACTTCTCTTCAGTTCCTTCCTTTTTTGATGGAATCAGTGTTCTCATATCAGAAAAGCATAGTTCTAATTTGACATTAATCCTCAGACTCGTCATCTTTCTTATCCATGCAATATATTTGAATGGACTGCACCATTCAATCACTGGAAATTTTCAACAAAACCTGAACCTTTGCATTAATAATTTTGTGTGCATTTACATACTGACTTTGATTAGTGTGAAGAGAAGGAGTAAGATCAGTAATCTGATTTTCCATTACAATGGGAATAGCAAACTGAGACCCTGGCAGCTGGGAGTTTGAAAACATAATTGACCACAAGTCTTCAGTAGTTTGAGGTCCAAAGTCATTCTTCTAGTTGCCTTTCAGTGTCATGTAATCTTTCTAATAAGTTCTTTCCACCAAATAAAGGAAGGCTTCATTTCAGACTTGACAGACTTCTTGTGCTTATATTTCTATTAACTTTAGCTGTATTTTGAAACACAACATAAATTTAAAACTAAAACACAATTGGAGAAGGGAATTCACTTGTGCTGTTCTATAAACATTAGAAGATCTGCAAAGCAGTTATTTGAAGTGATGTACAACATTTCACTGGATTATCTTCAGTTTAGCTAATCTAAAATTAATCTGCCTGCTTCCCAAATACGTTGGTTAACAAAATTAGTTGGACTGTTTCAAAACAAGAATACTCACATCATGGGTAAAGTGACTTAGCTAGCTTGGAACAATCACGGTGTGTGTATTACTTGAGAGAGCTTGGGCAAAACTGTATGATCGTCCACTTAGTGCATACTGTAGTCCTGAATAGGTACTCAGTGTTTTTTTTTGCTAACCTTATGATTATGCTTCTGGTGGTCATGTGATGCTAGAGGACTGAATGAGGAGGCCTTTCTTATTATTATTTTGTCTATATAGTTTACAAAAAGGGATTATACAATAGTTAAATTAATATCTAACTCAAAACCAATAAATTGCTAACTTGGAGCACAAATTCAGTAGGAAGTGAACATTCAATAGATCATATTGCAGAAGGGTGATGGTATGTAGAGCGTGCCTTCATGCAAAAGATGAGCATTGACACTGGACATACTTATTAGGCTAGATTTTGCTGAAAAACACCATTATTAATGTGCAAATCGGCCAGCAATTTGTAGCGAGAAAGAGCTACCCCGTGAATTGCAAATCGCCACAAGTTTCTGGCCGATTTGGGCCACGCCGCTGTTAGCTTTGTGAAACGGCATCTCGTGCTTAAACCTCCATGATTTTCATGAAGCTGCTGCATTTACACATTAATTGTCCATTAAACGTACCACAGAAAGTTAAGCCTAGTAATTAACAGCATAAGTACCCTTTTAATGACATGATAATTGTTAATGACTGTTAATCAACCTCTCTTACCTGGAAAGTGAACAATTATAAGTGTGTAGTCTCATTCCTTCAGGTTGTGAATTGTTTTAGGAGATTTAAAAAATGTCACATTTAAAAAAATAAAAAAAAATAAAAATAAATTATTTTCCTTTCTGTATTTTTTCTCTCTCTCTTAATCCAGTCTTTCGTTCCCTCTCTTTATGTACCTGATGTGACATTGAATTAACCCACTCTAATTCACCTTCCTTTTCAGTTCTTCCTCTGTTTATTTCTCAAACCTTAAATCTCATTGGTTAAGGAGATACATAGGGTCATAACGGCACAGAAGGAGGCCATTCGGCCCATCAAGACCATGCCGGCTCTCTGCAGAGCAATCCAGTCAGTCCCATTCCCCCGCAACCCTGCAAGTTTATTTCCCTCAAGTGCCTATCCAGTCTCCCCTTGAAAACATTGAGTGTCTCCGCTTCCACCACTTCCGTCGGGCAGCGAGGTCCTCACCACTCGCTGCGTAACAAAGATATTCCTCACATCCCCCCTGTATCTCTTGCCCAAAACCTTAAATCTGTATTCCCAGTCCTTGTACCATCAACTAGTGGGAACAGCCTTTCCCCATCTAGCCTCTCCAAACCCGTCATAATCTTGTACACCTCGATCAAACTCACTGTTTGTCCTATTGCTCACCAAGATCCCTGTTGCCCTTGCTGTGCCGTTATCAACTCGCACTTCCAGCAGCTTTGTGGGAAAATTGTATTAAACCCTAAATGTGCATGAAAAAGTCTAACTAATGGGACATGCTACGAGATGCCCCGCTCCAGCAAAATCTGGCCCATTGTGTCATTGTGCTTAAGGCAGTATGTCTCAATATACTTCTTGTGTCGTGCTCTTGATTCATGACTTCAAACTACTCTACCATGACTGCCACCAGGGACAGTCCTGTAACCACCATCCCAACCCTAGTATTTTTAAAATTTAAATTGCTATCTCCAGACATAGTGAAACTTTGGACAGAATCTATAATTGTACTACTGTGTGTTGTTCACAGTTCATGTGGATGTTGTATGAGAGTGTTACTTGTCCACCATTGCAGTTTACTGAAATCTTAGTGAGAATAATTAAATAACCTGCATTTTTGAAATGTCATTATCGGGATGTGGGTGCTGCTGGCAAGGCTGGCATTTATTACTCATCCCTAGTGTCCTTGAAAAGATGGTGGTGACCTGGCTTCTTGAACCACTGCAGTGCGTGTGGTGAAGGTGCTCCCACAATGCTGTTAGGTAAGGAGTTCCAGGATATTGACGCAGTGGCAATAAAGGTCGGGGTTTGGGAGGTGCTGCCGAGGAAGCCTTGGTGAGTTGCTGCAGTGCATCCTAGAACATAAAAACATAAGAAATAGGAGCAGGAGCAGGCCATTTGGCCCTTCGAGCTTGCTCCGCCATTCAATGAGATCATGGCTGATCATCTACCTCAACTCCACTTTCCTGCACTATCCCCATATCCCTTGATTCCCTTAATATCCAAAAATCTATCGATCCCTGCCTTGAATATACTCAACGACTGAGCATCCACAGCCCTCTGGGGTAGAGAATTCCAAAGATTCACCACCCTCAGTGAAGAAATTTCTCCTCATCTCAGTCCTAAATGGCTGACCCCTTTATTCTGAGACTGTGACCCCTGGTTCTAGGCTCCCCGGCCAGGGGAAACATCCTCCTTGCATCTACCTTGTCAAGTCCTGTAAGAATTTTGTATGTTTCAATGAGATCACCTCTCATTCTTCTAAACTCTAGAGAATATAGGCCTAGTCTACTCAGCCACTCCACATAGGACAATCCCCCCATCCCAGGAATCAGTCTGGTGAACGTTTGTTGCACTCCCTCTATGGCAAGTATATCCTTCCTTAGGTAAGGAGACCAAAACTGTACATAATACGCCAGGTGTGGTCTCACCAAGACCCTATATAATTGCAGTAAGACGTTTTTACTCTTATACTCAAATCCTTTTGTAATAAAGGCCAACATACCATTTGCTTTCCTAATTGCTTGCTGTACCTGCATATTCACTTTCAGCGATTTGTGTACCAGGACACCCAGGTCCCTCTGAACACCAACATTTCCCAATCTCTCAACATTTAAAAAATACTCTGTTTTCTATTTTTCCTACCAAAGTGGGTAACATTTCTGCACATTATATTCCATTTGCCAGGTTCTTGCCTACTCGCTTAGCATGTCTATATCCCCTTGCAGCCTCTTTGCATCCTCCTCACAACTTGCATTCCCACCCAGCTTTGTATCATCAGCAAACTTGGATAAATACATTTGGTCCCCTCATCCAAATCATTGATATAGATTGTAAATAGCTGAGGCCCAAGCACTGATCCTTGTGGTACCCCACTAGTTACAGCCTGCCAACCTGAAAATGACCTGTTTATTCCTATTCTCTCTCTTCTGTCCATTAACCAATCTTCAATCCATGCTAGTATATTACCCCCAAGCCCTAATTTTGTTTAATAACCTCTGGTGTGGCACCTTATCGAATGCCTTCTGAAAATCCAAATACACCACATCCACTGGTTCCCCTTTATCTATTCTGCTAGTTACAACCTCAAAAAACTCTTAACAGATTTGTCAAACACGATTTCCCTTTCAGAAATCCGTGTTGACTCTGCCCAATCCTATTATTACTTTCTAAGTGCCCTGTTACCATGCCCTTAATAATAAATTCTAGCATTTTCCCTACTACTGATATCAGGCTAACTGGTCTGTAGTTCCTCGTTTTCTCCTGTAGCTGGAACACATGCAGCCACAGTACACCGGTGGCAGAAGGGTGGATGTTGGGGGAAAAACTATTTTAACCACATCGTTATGCTACCTTTGTAATAATGGAATTGTTTTCTTTTAGTGTGTATTTTTAACTGTCCTTGACTAGTTCTTACAGTTATAAAAAAGTTAATTTATCTTTTAGCATCTTGCTGATGTGACTTTCATAACCTAAGCTCTTTAAGAAGTCCTAAGCTGTAAACGATATTTTCAAATAGTTTTGCACTATAAAATAGCTTCTGTGTTCTTGTCAAGTGTATAAATTACAGTAAATCAGTCATCCGCTTAACAAAAATATAGATGTAGGAATCGTAGTACAAAGCAGATGAAAATGTACATAGAAATCTGTTGTACTGGTTTTCATAGGATATTTAATGCAAATAATGATGATGGTTCTGAGATCACCATATTTTTTCTTATTTTTCATCAAATATACCTGGTTTCTTGGTGAAAGCTCCAATATATCTATGTTTTAAAGTCTAAAATTATAATTCAGTTATTAAGACCATGAGGATCACCATTATATTCATGAGAGAATGGGCGCAAAATTCGGATCTGTGGTACCCTTATTTTGGTCACTACAAGTGCCCTTGGAGGTCCAAAATGGTGTCCGCGGTGCGTGCACACACACACTTCTGATGTGCGTCGCGCCAGAAGCCATATTGGTGAGAGTGTTAGTGCACGCACCCAGGGAGTGTCTGCTGGAAGTATGCAGAGTTGACAGATCATGACGTCAACCAGCGTGCAATACTGATTTGAGACCAGCGCTGCCATTTGGAAGCTCAACGCTCCAGCTAACGCACTCTCTTAACCTTGCACAGCTGAACATGCGTTCAGCAGCAGGAAGGACCTCCCCTAGCGCTATTTAAAGGGATCATCAACTTACAGGTTAGTTGCTGGTTGATTTCTACTGGCTGTTGCTACAATTCTACAAGTATTTGGCCCTTTCTATAGTTGTTTAAAGTTGCAAAAGTCTACAGGGAGTGGCGTGGCAGGTGCTGAAGAACTTTTTCCTGACATCAAGGCTTCTGCACAAACCACTTGCTGACAGACATGGGTGCACTAGTAGACATTCCCCTTGGAATACGACGTGACTTGGAGAATGAACAGAGGGCATGCAGAGCAGGACAAGCTGCTGGAAGAGGGAGCAGGGCTCTCAGCAGGAGGCCATATCCGCCCAGGTTGTTTAGGGAGCTATTCTCTTACCTGAACCTCAGCGAGGAACAATGCGTGAGACATCTGCGCTTCAGTAAGGACATCCTCACTGAAATCTGCCACTTGCTGCAGCAACAACTGCAACCTCAGAGCAGGGCAAGGACCGCATTGCCAGTGGCTGTGAAGGTGACCGTGGTGATGAACTTTTATGCATTAGGCACCTTGCAGGCTGGAGCTGGAGATATTTGCAACATCTCGCAGTTTTCCGCCCACTGTTGCGGAAGCGAGGTCACTGAGGCTCTGTCTTCAAAGAGAGCTGACTACATTTCATTCTTGCCAGAGAGCAGCAGGTGAAGCAAGCACGTGGCTTTGCTAGGATTGCAGGCTTCTCCATGCTGCAGGGTGCCATTGACTGCACGCACGTTGATTTGCGGGTGCCACGTGTCAACTCGGAGATGTACCGCAACCGAAAGGGATTCCACTCCCTCAACGTCCAGCTGGTGTGCGACCATAGGCAGCGAATCATGCCGGTCAATGCCAGAACTCATCTGAGTGCAATACCAGTAAACGTAACCCCAATTCCCCATTCACGAACCGTCTGACACCTTACCCTCCCTCTGTCACTGACCATCTCAGCATTTGCTTGGCCACAATGCAAAACTAAAAGTCGACACAAAATAAACATTCCAAACCAAATTTATAAATCAAATCATGCCATATTGCATACAAACGTAAACTAATCTCTCTTGGAGCCACTGCCACCCCACTGGGGCGGCGCCTCAGCAATTCTAGTAATCTGTTGGAGGACAGATTGCTGGACTGCTGTGACACTCTGCAAGCCCCTTTGAACATTGGAATCCAGCGCATGACGGCAGCAGTATGAGTATGCATAGCAGCAAGAAGACCTTGCATGACAGCAGTTTGAGCTGCATCACTCTGACGTTGCTTCTGCTTGTGCTGCAATGGAAGCTGAGACATCGGCCATCAGATGCTGCATCCTGGTTGTGTCCGCAAATGTGCTAATGGAGTTGCCCACCACTTCCATGCTGGAAAGAATGGGCTCCAAGTTCTGTGCAAAGCCCTGTGCCAAGTTGGTGCTGGACTCCTCCAGGCTCCTTGACATTGCACGCAGGCTTTCTGACAGGCTTCCCAATGCACCAAGCATTTCATTATGCATACCCATCAGCCTTTTTCTGTAGCCTGCCCCATCTAAGTGCTCAACTGAGTCCTCTGCAGCAGAACTTGTGTGCAACTTTGCCCTCAGGCAAGCTGGCACCGACCGGTTTGCTATCCTTGCCTCCTGCCTGGTGTCTCACCATGTGCAGATCCCACTTCTATGCTATCCTCTAAATTACGTGCAGTCAGTATCTGAGCTAGTGGCTGCGAGTGTGAAATCGAGTGACAGTCCATCACTGTCTTCTTCCATTTCCACCTGTTGCTTTTCCACCACTGTCTGGCCAGATTGCTTTTCATAAGTATCTGAAAGGAGAAAGGCACGAGCAAGATTGTGGAGAGGGGATCAGCAGAACATACGATCATACGAATTAGGAGCAGGAGTAGGCCACTCGGCCCTTCGAGCCTGCTCCGCCATTCAATAAGATCATGGCTGATCCGGTTACTCCACATTCCTGCTTACCCCTGATAACTTTTCACCCCCTTGCTTACCAAGAATCTATCTACCTCTGCCTTAAAAATATTCAAAGACTCTGCTTCCACTGCCCTCTGAGGAAGAGAGTTCCAAAGACTCACGACCCTCTGAGAAAAAATTTCTCCTCATCTCTGTCTTAAATGGGCGACCCTTAATTTTAAACAGTGACCCCTAGTTCTAGATTTTCCCACAAGAGGAAACATCCTCTCCACATCCACCCTGTCCAGACCCCTCAGGGTCTTATATGTTTCAATCAAGTCACCTCTTACTCTTCTAAACTCCAGCGGATACAAGCCTAGCCTGTCCAACCTTTCCTCATAAGACAACCCGCCCATTCTAGGTATTAGTCTAGTAAACCTTCTCTGAACTGCTTCCAACGCATTTACATCCTTCCTTAAATAAGGAGACCAATACTGTACACAGTACTCCAGATGTGGTCTCACCAATGCCCTGTATAACTGAAGCATAATATCCCTACTTTTGTATTCAATTCCCCTCGCAATAAACGATAACATTCTATTAGATTTCCTAATTACTTGCTGTATCGGCATAGTAACCTTTTGCGATTCATGCACTAGGACACCCAGATCCCTCTGCATCTCAGAGCTCTGCAATCTCTCACCATTTAGATAATATGCTTCTTTTTTATTCTTCCTGCCAAAATGGACAACTTCACATTTTCCCACATTATACTCCATTTGCCAGGTCTTTGCCCACTCACTTAACCTACCTATATCCCTTTGTAGCCTCCTTATGTCCTCTTCACAATTTACTTTCCTACCTATCTTTGTGTCATCAGCAAATTTAGCAACCATACCTTCGGTCCCTTCATCCAAGTCATTTATATAAATTGTAAAAAGTTGAGGCCCCAGCACTGATCCCTGTGGCACGCCACTCGTTACATCTTGCCACTCAGAAAATTACCCATTTATTCCTACTCTCTGTTTACTGTTAGCTAGCCAATCTTCTATCCATATGTTACCCCCTACACCATGAGCTTTTATTTTCCGCATTAACCTTTGATGTGGCACCTTATCAAATGCCTTCTGGAAATCTAAGTACAGTACATCCACTGGTTCCCCTTTATCCACAGCACATGTTACTTCCTCAAAGAATGCCAATAAATTGGTTAAACATGATTTCCCTTGCATAAAACCATGTTGACTCTGCCTGATTACTTTGATTGTTTCTAAGTGCCCTGCTATAACGTCTTTAATAATAGCTTCTAACATCTTCCCTATGACAGATGTTAAGCTAACTGGCCTGTAGTTTCTGTCTCCCTTCCTTTTTGAATAAAGGGGTTACATTCACTATTTTCCAATCTAATGGAACCTTCCCCGAATCTAGGGAATTTTGGAAAATTAAAACGAACGCATCAACTATCTCACTAGCCACTTCTTTTAAGACCCTAGGTGCATACCACCATCTGCAGCTTGTAAATCAGAAGAGATTGTGGGATGTGGGGAAAGTGGGATGAGAAGGAGGATTAGGTATGAGGATACCGTCATCTTCGAGGTTTCAGTCCCGTTGCTGGCCTAAGCCTCCGCAATGGCCATTCCGATAATGGCAAGCACCGTCTCCGCCATGAGGATTAGGATATGCAGGCACGCCTGTCCCCCACCGGTTAGTTCCTCCTGCCTTCGGTTGTGCACCACCTCGTCCTGTAAGAGGCAGGGAAGTGTGTCAGTGAGTGTCGTGCAGTCTGTTTGGGTGATGTGGCTGTCATGGTTGAATAGCTGGCAGTGTGTGCAAGCTTTGAGATGTGGGTGTGAGGTTTGCAGCAGTGCTAAGTGTGTGAGGGTGAGGTGAAGCTATGAATGTTAGGTATCAGTTCTGATTGATAGAGATTGTTGGTAGGTGAGTGATGGGGGTATGGTGCATTGCACAATTGTTGAGTCTAGTGGTGCAGTTTGTGGAATATGGCATTTGAAGATGCATTCACTGACCTTGACCACTCGTGTGAGGTCATTGAATTTTTTGCGGCACTGCATCCAGGTCCTTGGGGCTTGACTCCTGGCATTGACCGTCATGGCTATCTGCTCCCACTGCCTTCTGAGCATTTGTCTGGAGAGCCTCCTGGCCCCCTGTGGATACAGCACATCTCTCCTCCTTTCTACCTCCTCCACCAAGGCCTCCAGTGCAGCGTTGGAAAACTCTGGAGCCCGTTCTCTCTCATATGCCATTATTGAGTGTTTCCCAGGTCAGAATTTGTTGTACAACGACTTCTACCGCGTGCTCCAGCCACACTACACCTCCCCTTTAAGAAGTGCAGCTGTCTTTAAGTGGTACTAACCTCTCACGATTTTGGGCCCCCTGCTGCTGTGTGCAGCTAATCAACAGCGCGGTTAGCACCGGCTGCACACTACAATCATGGAAATGAGCACACAGCACGAAGTTGGCGTGCTGCCTGCATCACATTGAACAGGCGAAGGTTAATTGCGTATTGTGATCTCCATGCCTGTTTTTGGGAGCTATCGAATTTAGCCCCCCCATGTGTTTTAGGATCATAGAACCAGATCATAGGTCCACATTCCTGCTGTCCTAGCAGTTGTATCCCACAACGTCATGTTCTTCAAGATTCATGTCCAATTTTAGCTTCGAGATCAAAACTACTTGCCCCTACAATCTCGCTTGGTAAGCTGTTCCACAAAACTATCATTAGAGTAATATTTATACATCCTGTCTGTCTACCACTTCCCCAATCTATACTCATGTACCCTTGTTTTGCTGTCTCATGGCAATACAAATAGTGCTGACTGGTCCCCTACATCCCTAAGCCTTACTAATTTGAAAACTTAAATTATATACCTTCAGCTTCCTTCTCTTCAATGTGAAGATCCCCATTCATTCAGCCTATCCTCATGTTTTTTTTCTTTAGCCCCTTTCCCATCATAGTAGATTTTCTGTGTATTTTCCTAGCTCGTCTACATCCTCCTTGTATTGCAGATTCCAGAACTGCGTATTATACTATAGGTGGGACCCGACCAATACTCTGTATAATAAGAGAAGTATTTCCTTTGAACTACACTCCATTACTTTTTTATGCAACTTAAAAACCAATTCGCTCTTTGACAATCGCCAGACAGTGATGTTTATTGGACAGTATTTTCCTGTTTATTCTGTAATGCCTTTGCCTGGTCTGTATCTCTAAATTCATGACTTTATATTAAATTGCAACTGCCAATTGTCCACCCACTTCCCCAGTCTCAAGTCCTCTTGCAGTTTGTCCCCATCACCACCATACTAACCACGCCTGCTATTTTTATGTAATCTGCAAACTTTGAGATGAAGCTATCAGTACCTTCTTCCAGATCATTTATGAAAATATTGAACTGTCAGGTGCAGCGCCGAGCCCACCCGTCACACCCCTCCATCCAGAATACTTCTCATTCATGCACTCTTGAGAGTCACAATAAAACCCCTTTCAGCAATATTGAGGGAAATTTTAAACCCAAAAACAGGCGAGTTTGGGTCAAGTAGGATTTTAAAAATCCCACCCACTTCCGATTTTAACAGGGGCGGGCAACCAACCCGCTCACAGCAAGCGGGTTAGCAATTTACATATTATAATGAAGCTGCGTGCCTCAGATTTAACCACCATTTTAAATTTAACCATGGCCAACTGAGTTTTCTGGGCCTCGGGAAACCCGACAGCTAAAGGGAGGCGAGGACTAATGGATCCAGGAGGTAAGTGCCTTTCCACTTACCTGCTGGATCCAGTATACCTGCTTCACCAACCCCTGCACGATCGGGCACCCCCACCGAACCTTACGATCTTCCTCCCGCTCTTACCTCTGATGTTGCCTGGCTCTGGACTCCGATCTTCACCCCCCCGATCTTCCATCCTGCTGTTAAATTTGGCAGGACCTGAGGGAAGCCCGTTCTTCTAGATTTTCTGACCTCAAACCAAATCTTCCCCCCCCCCCCCCCCCCCCCAAGCTCGCTCCCTCCCTCCGATTTATTATCCTGCCCATTATGTCTTCTAATGTTCTAATACAGTACCTTATTAAGAGTCTTACTAAAGTCCAAGTACATTACTCTTCATCGCCCTAAGTTCTCCACTGACTTGTCCTTGATAATTGAATCTAGAATTTTGTTTGGTACTGATGTAGCATGCAGATCCTGAGCATGTATATTAAATATGGTGACATTGGGTACTGATGAATTTCTCATTTCTGCATTATTGGATGCGATTCAGGTAATTTTCAGAGTACTTATTTCAATGGACTGAATTTCCAGTACATGCTGGCAGAAAGAAAGCTTCTTCACTGACGGTGTTTAGTCTGATATTTCAAAAGTGTTTAATTTGACAATAATAAAACTATTTAGCTTACATTGCAAAATTTAACAAAATGACAATTTGTAATTTTTGCTACTCTAATTTCTCTGACTATGTCCAATATCTCCTTTTGGTAGGCAAGTGGTCAGTCTCCACGGAGTAAAAAATTTCTAAATCGTCCAAGGAAGAATTTTGAACAGAAGAAGGGCAGGAGGTTATCTGGAGCCGGTGTTAGTGATGAAGAGGAGACAGCTAGTACAAGCAGTACCCCAAAGAAGGGAGGTAAAGAGTCCAAAAAACGAAAAGTGGATGACAGCCCATTTGTGAACTCACCTAGGCTAGAGGGTTCATCACCTCCCAAGAAGTGGAAAACAATAAAAGATAATAGCAAGGATTTGGCTCTGTGCAGGTATGAATTTGACTTCCAAATGTATAAGTATGCTTAATATAAATAGTTAACATTGATCTTTTCTTAAACTAAAAACAAAAATTGCTGGAAACATTTCTCTGGCAAAGTGGAGAAGGCTCCAGTAGCTTGGGCGTATGATGGAAGAAAAAGGCAGGTGACACCAGTGATGCAGACCCTCCATTGGCCATTTACCAATAGGGGATTCCCATCCCAAGCTCCATTCTCAGAAGTGCTGATGCGCCCATCCTACATTACCAGCACCTGCTGTTTGAGACAAAATGGTTAAGATCTGAAGTTGTTAAAGTCAGTGGGCTGTAAAGTGCCTAGTAGAAACAAGAGGTGCTATTCCTCCAGCTTGTGTGAACCAGTGTGTCATGGCAGGAACAGTCCCTGCGGAATTCTGAAAGGGAAGGGAGGGGAAGATGTGTTTGGTGGTGAAATCGCGTTGGAGGTGGTGGAAATGACGGATGATCCATCGAATTCAGAGGCTGGGGTGGGGGGGGTGCAGGAAATGGGGGACCCTAGCATGGTTCTGGGAGGAAGGGGTGAGGGTAAAACTACAGGAAATAGGACAGACACGGTCAAGGGCCCTATCTACCACAGTGGGGAGGAAATACACATTTTGGAAGCGCTGGTGTGGCAGGTGGCATCGTTGGAGCAGACCCATGCAGAAACTGGAACAAAAGAATCTTAATCCTTACAGGAAGCTGGGTGGGAAGAAGTATAATCGAGGTTGCTGTGAGAGTCAGTGGGCTTTGTAGTAGACATTCTATCCCCCCTGAGATTGGATATAGAGAAGTTGAGGAAGGGAAGGGAAGAGTCAGTGATGGACCACGTGAAGGTCAGGGAGGGATGGAAGTTGGAAGATTTAAAAAATTCCTCTGCTTAAGGCAAGAACAGGAAGCAGCACAAGCACAGTCATCTATGTACCGGAAGGGGACCTGAGTAGAACTGGAACAAAGAATGTTCAACATATCCAACAAAAGGGCAGGCATAGCTAGGACCCATGCGGGTTCCCATAACGACACCTTTTATTTGGAAGAGATGAATGGCGTTTAAGAAAAACATGTTGAATGTAGGAAGAGGTTCAGCCAAGCAGAGTAGGGTGGTAGTGGATGGAGACTGGTTGGGCCAGTGCAAGGAAGAAGCAGCTGTCCTGGTGGGGGCTGGAGGTGTAGAGGGACTGAACTTGCATAGCGTAAAGGAGATGGTTAGGGCCAAACAACTGGAATTGGTTAAAGTCGCAGAGAGCATCAGAAGATTTGTGGATTATGTGGGTAGGGGAGAAAAAATAGAGTTGAGATAAGAGGGATTAGGTTCCGTGGGGCAGGAGCAGGCTGAAACGATAGGTCTGCTGGAACAGTCCTGTTTGTGGATCTTGGGGAGGAGGGAGAACATAGGACCAGGAGTAGGCCATTCAACCCCTCGAGCCTATTCTGCCATTCAGTTGGATTGTGGTCAATCTGTACCTCAACTCCATTTACCTGCCTTTCTTCCATATTTCTTTGACATCCTTACCTAACAAAAATGTTACTGATCTTGAAAATTTCAATTGACCCAACATCCACAACACAACAACTTGCATTTATATAGCGTTTTTAACATAGTAAAACATCCCACAGTGCTTCACAGGAGCGTTATCAAACAAAATTTGACACCGAGCCAGCCACATAAGGGGATATTAGGACAGGTGACCAAAAACTTGGTCGAAGAGGTAGGTCTTGAGGAACATCTTAAAGGAGAAGGAAGGAGCTGGAGAGGCGTAGAAGTTTAGGGAGGGAATTCCAGAGCTTGGGGCCTAGGCAGCTGAAGGCACAGTCTTTTGGGGGAGTGATTTCCAGTGTTCCACTTCTTCTTGTGTGAAAAAGTGTTTCTTGATTTCACTCCTAAATGGTCTAGCTCTAATTTTAACTTTCTAAACTCCTGAGAATACAAGCCAAGTTTATAAAACCTGACCTCCTAAGCCCTGCTTTCATTTGGGTGAATCTGCTCTGTACCCCTTCCAACGCCAATATATATTTCCTGAGGTTCGGTGCCCAAAACTGAACGCAGTACTTCAGATGTATCGCTTTTTCACTTTAGAATTCCAATCCCCTTATCATAAAGGCCAACATCCTATTACCCTTTCTGATTACTTTTTGTACCTATGCACTAGCTTTTAGTGATTTGTGTATATGGACACCTACATTCCTTTGCTCTGCCACAGCTCCTAGGGGGAAAAATTCAGTATCGCCCCGTTTGGGGCGCCATTATCGGCCGTGCGCAGAGTTTAGCGCCTGGCGCTAATTATCGCCTCCGACGGCAAACTTGGCTTTTATCGCCCCTGGAGGTGATGTGAAGCGCATAATTTAGCGCTCCAACCTGTCTTAAGGCACAAAGGCCAAGGAGCGAGGCGCTACCTCAGCACTGGCGAAGCAAGGAAGGGCAAATCAAAATAAACCTGCAAAGTGCTGCTCAGTACTCAAAACTCCTTCACACAGCGTTGAATCTCTCCAGAAGTCAGTCTCTCTCTCTCTCAAAATGACAGTTTTGCACCACGCATCGACAAAAAAAGGCAGGAAGCGGTCGCCTTTAAATAGCGCTCCCCTAGTCCCTTTCTGACAGCATAACGCTCCCCTCAACCTGTCGTTGCTAGCGGCAGGCAGTAAGGCAGGGGGTGCCACTCAATATCCGGTCCGGGGTGCTGCACACTCAACTGACATCACAATCTGCTGGCACAGGAGATCGTGGCGGTAGTGTTTAGCGCCGCCGCAAAATGTCTAGTTAATTTCGCGAGCGGCGCAAACATCGCTGCGCCTGGGTGCTAGTTGTTTTCCGCCCCATTAGCGCCCTCTTAAGGCGCTAACGGGAGGCGCAACCAACTGAATTTTTCCCCCCTAGTCTCTCACTATTAAGAAAATATTCTGATTTGTCTTTCTCAGATCCAAAGTGGATAACAATGAATGCCATCTACTGTAGTTTTGCCCATTCACTTAGTCTGTCTGTGTCCCTTTGCAACTTCCTGCTCCCATCCACACAATTTTCTGTGCCTCCTAACTTGGTGTCATCTGCAAACTTGAAAATACAACTCTTTATTCATTCACTAGACTCGTCAGACATTTTGCAAAGAAGAATGAGGAGAGGCAATATAAACTAAATGGTACAATTTTAAAGGGGGTGCAGGAACAGAGAGACCTGGGGGTTCACATTCACAAATCTTTGAATGACAAGTTGATACGGCTGTTAAGAAAACACATGGGATCCTGGGCTTTATAAATAGATGAATAGAGTACAAAAGCAAGGAAGTTAGGCTAAATCATTATAAATTACTGGTTGGGCCTCAGTTTGCAGTCTTGTGTCCAATTCTGGGCACTATATTTTAGGAAGGATGTCAAGACCTTAGAGAGGGTGCAGATGTGATTTACTAGAATTATACCAGGGATGAGGGACTTCAGTTATGTGGAGAAACTAGAGACACTGGGATTGTTTTCCTCAGAGCAGAAAAGTTTGGGGGAGATTTAACAGAGGTGTTCATAATTATGAAGGGTTTTAATAGAGTAAATAAGGAGAAACTGTTTCCAGTGGCAGGTGGATTGGTAACCAGGGGAATCGAGGGATATGGGATTTGGGCGGGAAAGTGGAGTTGAGGTCGAAGATCAGCCATGATCTTATTGAATGGCAGAGCAGGCTCGGGGCCGTATGGCTTATTCTGGCTCCTAATTCTTATGTTCAGAGGACACAGATTTAAGGTAATTGGCAAAAAAACCAGAGGGGCGATGAGGAGAATGTTTTTTACGCAACGAGCTGTTATGTTCTGGAATGCACTGCCTGAAAGAGTGGTGGAATCAGATTCAATAGTAACTTTAAATATGGAATTGAATATATTACTTGAAAAGGAAAATTTTGCAGGGCTATGGGGGAAAGAGCAGGGGAGTGGAACTAATTGGATAACTCTTGCAAAGAGCCGGTTCAAGCACGATGGTCGAATGGCGTTCTTCTGTACTTTCTGATTCTATGATTACCTGCTCTTCACGTATCCATGCTGATTCTCATTGATCATTGTGCAAGTATTCAGTCATTCTGCATCTGATAGATTCCAGTAACTTCCCCACAATTAATATTAAATTGACAGGTTTATCGTTAGCTAATGTCTCCCTTTCACTCTTCTTAAATAATGGAGTGACATTTGAAATTTTCCAATACAATGCACAATCTAGAGAGCATTTGGAAAATTATGACTAATGTATCTGCAATTTCATCACCTATTTCTTTTAATACCTTGGGTGGAAACCATCAGGTCCTGGAGATTTGTCTAAAGCCTTATTATTTTCTCTTACTTTTTTTTTAACTTATCTTGAATCTACTATGTTCATCCCCTTGCCTTATTTTTAGTTTCCTCTGTACCGCTGATATTTTGTCCTCGTCCTCCATTTTTTACTTATATTGAATCTGCCACGTTTGTCCCCTTGCCTTATTTTTAGTTTCCCTTGTACCACTGGTGTTTTGTCCTCTTTCTCCATGGTGAAAACGGATGCAACGTACTAATTTAACAAGTCTGCCAGATCTTATAGTCTATTATAGTCTTGCTTGCATCTGTCTTTAATGGACCCATTTACCACTCTTTCTCAATATACTTATAAAATCTTTTGCTGTTAGCTTTGATATCCCTTGCAAGATTTTTCATATTCCCATTTTACGCCTCTTATTACTTTCTTTGTATTCCTTTGTTGCTATTTATAGATCTCCCAGTCTGCTGGATTTCCACTTTTCCTTGCATTTGTGTAAGCCCCTTCTTTTAGCTTGATACTGTCTCTTACCTTATTTGTTGACCGTGGTTCCTTAACTACACAAGTGGAGCTATGCCTTTTATGGGTACGTACTAGTTTGTATTTGTACCAAATACTTCGTTGAATAGGCAAACTATCCCTCCTCGTCCTTCTTGAATTGTCTGCAGCCTTTGACACGGTTGACCACTCCATCCTCCTCCAACGCCACTCCAATTGTGCACCCGACTGGTTCCATTCTTATCTATCAAATCATAGCCAGAGAATCACCTGCAATGGCTTTTCTTCCCACTTTGTTACCTCTGGTGTCCCCCAAGTATCTATCCTTGGCCCCCTCCTATTTCTCATCTGAATTCTGCCCCTTGGCGACATCATCCGAAAACACAGCGTCAGTTTCCACATGGACGCCGACGACACCCAGCTCCACCTCACCACCACTTCTCTCGACCCCGCCACGGTCTTTAAACTGCCAGACTGCTTTGTCAGACATCCAGTTCTGGTTAAGCAAAAATGTTCTCCAATTAAGTATTCGGAACACCGAACCACTGTTTTCGGTCCCCGCCACAAACTCCGTTCCCTAGCCACTGACTCCATCTCTCTCCCGAACATTTGTCTGAGGCTGAACCATGCTGTTCGCAACCTTGGTGTCATATTTGACCCTGAACTGAGCTTCCAACCATATATCCACAGCATAACTAAGATCGCCTATTTCCACCTCCGTAACATCGCCTGCCTCCGCCCTTGCCTCAGCTCATTCGCTGCTGAAACCCTCATCCATGCCTTTGTTACCTCTAGACTTGACTATTCCAACGCACTCCTGGCTGGTTTCCCACATTCTACCCTCCGTAAACTTGAGGTCATCTAAAACTCGACTGCCCGTGTCCTAACTCGCACCAAGTCCTGTTCACCCATCACCCCTGTGCTCGCTGACCTACATTGGCTCCTGGTTAAGCAACGCCTCGATTTCAAAATTCTCATCCTTGTTTTCAAATCCTTCCATGGCCTCGCCCCTCCCTATCTCTGTAATCTGCTCCAGCCCCACAAACCCCCCCAAACCACCGAGATACCTGCGTTCCTCTAATTCTGCCCTCTTGAGCATCCCTGATTTATAATCGCTCAACCATTGGTGACCATGCCTTCTGTTGCCTAGGCCTTAAGCTCAGGAATTCCCAGCCTAAACTTGTCCGTCTCGCTACCTGTCTTTCCTGCTTTAAGACACTCCTTAAAACCTACCTCTTTGACCAAGCTTTTGGTCACCTGCCCTAATTTCTCCTTGTATGGCTTGGTGTCAAATTTTTTGTCTTATAATAGTCCTGTGAAGTGCCTTGGGACGTTTTACTACATTAAAGGCGCTATATAAATACAAGTTGTTGTTATTGTTGTTGAATACTTCCCACTGTGGATTTATCCATTAACAGTTAAGCACAGTTTACTGTGGTCAATTTATTTCTTATCCCTTCGAAGTTTGCCTTAATTAAATTTAAAACCTTGGTTTGTGACTCTTCATGCTCCCTCTCAAACTTAAAATCAAATTCAATCATTTTATGGCTACTATTTAGAAGATGCTGCCTTACTGTCAGATTGTTAACTAATTCTGGCTTATTACTCATTACTAAAACCAGCGTGGCCTGTTCCTTTCTTAGTTTTCTACAACAATGTTTTAGAACCATCTCGAATACATTCCAGAAATTCATTGCATTTACCACTTGAGCTGTTCTACTTCTCCCAGTCTATGTCAAAATAAAAATCTCCCAATATATCCACATTTTTTTTGCTACATGTTGCCCTGATTTCTGTATTTATACATCTCCCGACCACATCACTATTATCAGGTCGGTAGACAACTCCTACCAGAGTCTTGCATCCTTTGCTGTTCCTTCACTCTACCTGTAGTGTTTCCACTGACCAATCACCCTTACTGAAATCCCTTCTTTCTACTGTGTTTTTTTTAATCAATATTGCTACGACCCCTCCTTTCCTAATTTCCCAATGCTTTCCAGAAGTGGGTAGTGAGTGATTTTTTTTCACTTTTAAGGTAATATGCAAATATGAAAGACCAATCAAGCACATAATTCTCGGATTTTTTGTTTCAGCATTTCACCTAGTTAAGAAACTTTACTTTTTTTTGCAGCGTAATGTTATCGGAGCTGGAAACCCATGAGGACGCATGGCCCTTCTTACTCCCTGTGAACTCCAAACTGGTACCTGGGTACAAAAAGGTTATAAAGAAACCCATGGACTTCTCTACTATTAGAGAAAAACTCAACAATGGACTGTAAGTATCTGTATATTTTTTCATCAATCATATTTAAAAGATTTGAAGTATTACAGAGCTGTCTTCCTTTTTGCAATAATACTGATTCCTAAACAAATATTCTTTCCTAGATACCCTAATACTGAAGTATTTGCTGTGGATGCCAGACTAGTTTTTGACAACTGTGAAACATTTAATGAAGATGATTCGGACATAGGCAGAGCTGGTCACAACATGAGGAGATTTTTTGAAAAGCGATGGGCTGAGCTTTTTAAGGGAAGTTAAAGCAATCAAAATACGAATTAAGGTATAAAGACATTGGGACCAGCGGCCTGAAATACTGGTGTCTTCATATCTATGGGGAAGTGCAAGATAATTTGCACAAATCAACAGATACTTCACATCACTTCTTAAAATGTGGAAATGCCAGCCAAGGATTATTCTAGAAAAGAAGGTTCGCTCCTTTGGAGACCATAGCTCTTGAACTATGGCAATGTTTTACGGACAGCTTCGGTAGAACAGGGAAGCACACCCAAAGAGTTCAGTGGCATGGGGTGGTCCTAGTGCAATAGCAACCAATATTTCAAAACGCACTGAAATAGTATACAACCACCAGAGCTGTAATGGGGGACTGGAAATCCTCTCCCTCTTGTAAAAATATACATGGAAGTAAATGGAAAAAATCTTGAATTTTTTTTTGTAGCTTATATTTTAGTGAATGTATTTAATTTTTGTTAATTTATGAATAAAATGTCAAGTCTTCATTTTCTATGAAAAGGAAGAGGCAGCAAAATTGCTTTAAATCTTCAAGGAAATAAAACAACGAATGTTTTTGAATAATAAAACAAAGCCAATTGATAACTGTTTACACTGGTCTGTCCGGGAAGGGCACTGGAGAACCTGTTGTTACTGTAGACATAAAATTACAGATCTGCTTATCAATGCACCACCTACTTAGTCTCAAAGTAAATTCGAGAACAGTGGATCAACAAAGAAACATCTGTATATAATTGTTCATTAATGTTAATATTAATTAAGTCTTGTTCAAATATGTATGATGTGTACATATTGTTTGCAGGCATTGAATATTGTTATGCCTTAGAATAACCGTAGCATTTTATTTTAGTCTTAAAATGATTATACGTATATGGCTTGTACATATCCTCTACAAATACTGTGGAGTCTCCTAATGTTGGGTAGTGCCTGCCTTTAAAACAGGGTGTAGGGGATATTAGGTTTTCCATTTTCTATTTTTGTTATATAATTTTTGAGCCACTGTGGTCTCAAATTCCAATATAATCATTTGTATCCATACAATAAATTACAATTTCCTATACACAGTATTTTTCATAATGCATTTCCCTCCATCTGCCTTGCCACAGAACTTGGTACACAATGGCTCTTTGTAACCACTGTGTTTAACCACTGTGTTTAACTACTGTGTGTTGCAGTGGCCTGTTGGAGGCAGCTCAGATCAGAAATTTTTGTACCTGAGTCAAAGTACTTGAAGTTATTTTATTTAAATATGTTGTGAAAAAGGGTAGTTTTCTTTCTTAGGAGCATTATTTTTCACTAGTATGTGTGGCACGGACATAATAAAAGGGTGTTTTCCAATCTCTCTTTCTATTGGTTTTGATTTCTAAAATTGATATGTTTGAGCTGTTCTATTCTGCATTACTGTGTCGGTTATGAATAATTTTGTAAACTCAAGGTTCCATATAAATCTGGTATCCTAAGTAATATGAAAATGTTTTTAGTTCATTTTAGCTGTCGAGGAGCTGTACCATGGGTTAGTAGAATGGGTTTGCTCAAACTGACGCTTAACTCACTAAAGTAAAATTGTACTATTTTAACAGCTGTTAAACTAACTATATTGAACTTGGCACACTTTTACAAGGATATATTGGTTGCTTTTTTTTTGCAAGTTAAAATTTAATTATTGGAAATTAGAGTTAGAACATTGGAATTGTAATCTATGCTTGAATATTGGGAGAAACCAAAATAGAAATACCTTAAAGTTGGGAATGTTGGATTTATGCATATATATTAATGCATTTTTACTGCAACTTTTCAAAATACTAGATCATCTCCTGTGATGTTCATGAATATTCTAAGTCATGGGATGGGGAATGTGATGCGCTATCAATTACTCATAAAAGACTGAGAGTTAGAAGAGTAACTAAAGGCTTTTATTAACAACAGAATGGAGGTCTGCCTCGAGTGGTCGACCGGTCCAGGATACCAAGGGCTGGGGAGCAGTCACCTTTATACTAGGACCTGTGGGAGGAGTCAGCCGAGGCATGTCCAGGCATGTACACAGTGGAATACAAACAGGACAAACAGGAATACAAACAGTGGTTTACCACAGAATGAAGCAGAGCAAGAGGAATATTTGGACCAAGTGCAAATTGGAGTGGAAAGACATAAAGAAAGAACTTGTATTTATGTAGTGTCTTTCATGGCCTCAGGATGTTCCAAAGTGGTTGTCAGCCAATGAAGTACTTTTTGAAGTAGTCACTGTTGTAATGTAGGGAAACTAAATAGATTAAAAGGACAGGTTGCATAAAGTTGGCTTGAATTCTATTGAGTGTGGAAGAATGAGGGATGATCTGATCGAGATGTTAAAAGGATTTGATAGGGTAGATACGGAGAAATTATTTCCTCTGATAGAATCAAGAACAAGGGACATAATCTTATAATTAGAACTAGGCCATTCAGGAGCGAAATCAGGAAGCACTTTTTCAGACAAAAGGTAGTAGAAATCGGGAATTCTCTCTCCTAAAATCCAGTGGATGCTAGGACAATTGGTGCTTTCAAGACTGAGATAAATAGATTTTTGTTAGGTAAGGGTATAGAGCGATATGGAGCAAAAGTAGGAAAAGAGAGTTAAGGTGCAACCACCCAAGAACAACAACTTGTATTTATATAGTGCCTTTAATGTAGTAAAACGTCTCCAGGCGCTTCACTCTGCATTACAAAACATAATTTGACACCGAGCCATATGAGATATTAGGGCAGGTGCCTAATATTTGGTTAAAGAGGTAGGTTTTAAGGAGCATCTTAAAGGATGTAGGAGAGGTTTAGGGAGGGAATTCCAGAGCTTAGGGCCTTGGCAGCTGAAGGCATGGCCACCAATGGTGGAGCGATTGAAATCAGGGATGCTCAACAGGCCAGAATTGGAGGAGCACAGATATCTTGGAAGGTTGTGGGGCTGGAGGAGATTACAGTAATAGGGAGGGCTGAGGTCATGGACGGAATTGAAAACAAAGATGAGAACTTTAAAATCGAGTGCTCCTTGCCTGACTGGAAGCCAATCCTGTCAATCAGGCTGACTTTGGGTGGGGATCCTGTCAAAGAAAAACTAGTCAAAACTGCATAGCATGCGGGAAGAAACATCCCCCTGCACCCCCGCCTACGCAGCCTGCCCCTGTCAAGATCGGGGCCAGAGAGTCAGTGGAACTGAGCATGAATAAGATGCTTGGAATGCAGTACATTGTACAGGAATTGCTGTGAGTTAGAGTTCTAAGTTTTTTCTCCCAGAGAGTAGTGAGTCTCTGGAATGTGTTGTGGGCTGGTGTTGACTCTCTGCATGCCTGCAAGAGGGAGCTGGACTGGACTGGGGCAGAGATGGCATCATATAGAAGGTAAGTGGTTTTACAGATAACACAGGGTCCATGTGATCTGGACTGGTTTTGATTGCCTGAGGGGACGGAGAGGATTTTTCAGGGTATTTTTTCCCTTATTGGCCCTGGGTTTTTCTCTGTTGCCTCTCCCAGGAGATTACATGGTTGGAAGTGTCTAGTGATGATGCTTTAGCCATAATGAGTGTGGGGCAGGCTTGATGGACCAGCTGGTCTTTTCCTGTATGTTCGAATAAGCTGGAGTTTGTGGAGGGTAAAGGTGTGGAAGAAGAACAGTGGATAATTCGAGTCTTGAGGTGATGAAGTCATTGATTATAGTTTTGGCAGTGATGACTGAGAGGTAGGAGCAAAAGTGAACAATGCTTCAACTGTGGGGAAAAAAAGTAGTCTTGACAATGGATCAGAACATGGTGAAGGAAGATCAGCTTGGGTTAAACGGGATGTAAAGATTCCATCAAAAGTGTCAATTTGGCTCAGTAATAGTACTGTAGTACTGACTTCTGAGTCAGAAAGTTCTGGGTTTAAGCCCTATTCGAGAACTTCACATAGGCTGACATTTCAGTGTAGCACCAAAGAACTATTGCATTGACAGATGTGCCATTTTCAGATGACATGTTAAGCCAAGGCCCAGTCTATCTGTTCAGATGGACATCAAAGATATGGAACTTTTTCAAAGAAGAGCAAGGAATCCTCTTGGTGTCCTGGCCAACATCTATTCCTCAACCCATACCACAAAAATAGGCTAATTGGACTTTCATCTCATTGCTGTTTGTGGGACCATTGCTGCATTTGCTTACAAAACACATAAATAATGGCTGTGACAAAAGCAAAATACTGTGGATGCTGGAAATCTGAAATAAAAACAGAAAATGCTGGAAATACTCAGCAGGTCAGGCAGCATCTGTGGAGAGAGAAACAGAGTTAACGTTTCAGGTCGATGACCCTTTGTCAGAACTGGAAAAAGCTGGAGATGGAACAGGTTTTTAAGCAAGGGCAGGGAAAGTGGGGAGGGGAGGAAAGAACAAAAGGGAAGGTCTGTGATAGGATGGAAGGCAGGAGAGATTAAGAGACAAAAGGGATGATGGTGCAAGGCAAAAGGAGATGGTAATGGGACAAGTAATGGCTGTGAGGTGCTTTCAAACATCCTGCGCATGTGAAAGGTGCTATATAAATGCAAGGCCTTGATTCTATCAACCATATCAGGCTAAATTCATTAGTGAACTGGATTTAGCCTGAGGTGTTTGATGAAGTTGAAGGCAGAGACAGGCAGGTACTGCAGGACCCCAAAGAGGATGTTTTAGTTTTATCAATGTTGTACAGATTAAAAATTCATTTTGTTATGGATGGGAATCAGTCAGGTAGTTGGAGAAGGTAGCAATGCCCCTGTAGTTGATGGCAATGTGTAGAGGTGAAGCGGAGTATCTATCATTGGTATGCATGTGGAAGTTGACTCCATACTTGTGGATCATTTCATCAAGGGCTACCATGTAAATGACGGAGATTGGAACCATGCAACTACAGTAGGAAAAACCATAAAGGAGATATATGTTGCAATGGGTATGAGTGAAACCACAAATTTTAAGGCAAGTTTCCAATTATGGTGTTGGCTGCAGAGATTTACTAGCAATACTATCTTCCCATCTCATCCCCTTCAAGACCTTGATGTTTGGCTGTGAAGCAGTTACCTGAAAACAAAAATATACTACCATATGGAACTACGTTTGAATAAAATAGCTCCCTATGTGAATACAATTGCAAATACCAAATGGACCTGATTCACAGATTACGACCTTCCAGGGATATCTCAACAGTGGTGCCTCTGTCACCCAAACATCCACATAATTCTCAGCAGCACAGCACTAATGGGATAATATCTTTGCCCAGACCATCTTATGACTAACAACCTGGCATAGGTCTCCCTATTACGAACATCCAATATCAACGAGTGGACCAAATAAGCACACCAGTTGTGTTACCAATAGCCTCAGCCTCTCTATCTTTTGTCAGCCAGGGTCCCCACTCCATATTACTATCCCTGTTGGAAAGTGCGTGTTGGGGTGGAATTGGCAGGTGAGTAGGGATAAACAACTCATTTTTAGGTTGGCAGGCTGTAACTAGTGAGGTGCCGCGAGGACCAGTGCTTGGGCCTCAGCTACTTACAATCTATTAATGACTTAGATGAAGGAATCGAGTTTGCTGACGATACAAAGCTAGGTGGGAAAATAAGCTGTGAGAAGGACACAGAGACTTCAAAGGGATATAGACAGGTTTAGTGAGTAAGCAGTAAGGTGGCAGATAGAGTATAATGTGGGGAAATGTGAGGTTTTTCACTTTGGTAGGAAGAATAGGAAAACAGAATATCTTTTAAATGGTGAGAAACTATTAAATGTTGGTATTCAGAGATTTAGGTGTCCCCGTACAGGAAACACAGAATTAGCATGCAGGTACAGCAAGCAATTAGGAAGGCAAATGGCATGTTGACCTTTATTGCAAGGGAATTGGAGTACAAGAGTAAGGAAGTCTTGCTACAATTGTACAGGACTTTGTGAGACCACACCTGGAGTACTGTGTACAGTTTTGGTCTCCTTATCTGAGGAAGGACATACTTCCCTTAGAGGTGGTGCAACAAAGGTTTACTAGATTGATTCCAGGAATGAGAAGGTTTTCCTATGAGGAGACTGGGCCTATACTCTCTGGAGTTTAGAAGAATGAGAGGTGATCTCATTGAAACATAAGATTCTGAGGGGGATTGACAGGGTAGAAGCTGGGAAGCTGTTTCCTCTGGCTGGAGAGTCTACAACTAGGGGGCATAGTCTCAGGATAAGGGGTCGGCCATTTTAAGACTGAGATGAGGAGGAATTTCTTCACTCGGAGGCTTCTGAATCTTTGGAATTCATTGCTCCAAAGGGTTGTAGTTGCTGGATCATTGAGTATATTCAAGGCTGTAATGTATTATCACATGGTTTGTCACATGGTTTAGTATGAGCATGCTCAGTTCACTCTGGCCAAGTAAACAAGCACCTTGACTAGCAGCTCATCATGTCTCTGTCATTCATTTGTTCTACCCACATATATTACATTTTTGGCAACAAGAATGGGATCCCAAAGTCATTTTTAGGGATCATGGAAGGACAGTGTTCAACCTTCGAGTGGAAAAGTTTAAGGTGAATTTGTGATACCTAAACTGAATTTTTTGCGATGTTTTATTGTTAATGCTGATGCAGAATTGCTTCGCTTTCGCGTGTATGTATACACAACAACAGCGTTGATTCTCACAGGTACACAGATAGTGTGCTGAGTCACTGTTCAACAGAATCGGGACAATCATGGCCACGCCTACAGGAGTCAATGGAAACCTCGGAATGTATGACTGAGCTCACGAACCATTCGGTTCTTGCATTGAGCGGATAGGGATGTTTTTTAAAGGCCAATAACATTATTGAGACCGAAGGTGCAGATGAGAATAAATAAAGTAATTTGTGAACGTAAAAAAGCAATTTTTCTAACGGAGATTAGGCCAGATGTCTATGGAACGTTGACAAACCTACTCACACCAAGGAAAGCGAAGGATGTGTCATTTGAAGACATTGTCGAGAAACTCGAGGACCATTTCAACCCAAAGCCATTAGAAATAGCAGAGAGCTATAAGTTTGGTACCAGAAGCCAAAAACAAAGTGAAACCATCAGTGAGTACATTGTAGCTCTAACAACCTGTCTTTGCATTGTAACTTTGGCACATTTTTGGATTGTGCGTTGCAAGATAAGTTTGTGTGTGGACTGGTGGATGAGTGCACACAGTCCAAGTTACTGAACACTCCGAACCTAACGTTTGACATAGTGCAATTTTGCATGCTATCTATGGAGATGGCGTCTAAGAATGCTAGGGAGCTCCGTCCAACTCAAGTGACTAGTGTAGCTGAGGTCTACAGTTACAAAGCCACCACCAAACCTAAAGTTGAGAGACCAAGTCAAAAGCATGTCAGTGAGAGCAGTTCAGTTAATTGTTATCGTTGCAATGGAAATCACTCACGACAGTCCTGTCAATACAGAAATGCGAAGTGTTTTCACTGTGAGAAGCAAGGCCATATTTCAACAGCTTGCAGAGCCAGATAGAAAGCAGGAAGTGAGAACCATTCTATATTCAATATTGAAGTGAACACACCTGATGTTGAAGAACTAGGCATCTACAGTATCTGTGCCACTAGCGGCAACGCTAGCAGTCATAAGAAAGACTTCCGTACAAAACATTTGATCAATGACCAATATATTGATGTGTATGAGTAAAGACACATGAGAGTAAGTTTAATCAAATATTACTTACAAAGAGTACCGTAGAGTTAAAAACCTACTCCAGAGAAATCCTAGAGACATGGCCTCCTTCTGTGCCGTTATGACGTGGACAAATGGAATGTACAGTTCAACACAACAGCCAGTCAGTAAAGCTGCCTATTATTGTAGCGAGCTACAACAACAGGCCAACCCTCATGGGCAAAGACTGGTTGAGAAAGTTAAAACTAGACTGGAAAAACGTTTCAGTGTAGATGCTTCAAAGAAGTGACTCGACATAATGCTGAACAAGTATTAAAGCATGTTCTCAGGCAGTTATGAGGGCATCACTGGGTATGATGCACATATCTGCATCAAGTCCAACATGAAGCCTGTTTATTGTAAGGCAAGGCCGGTCCCCCATGCCTTGAATAGTCAGATGGAGGAAGAGCTAGAGAAACTGAAAGAGAACTGAGTGCTAGTAAAAACTGACAAAAGTGAATGGGCTACCCAGATTGTGGTAGAGCCCAAAGCAAACAAAACTCTCTGTTTGTGTGGTGATTACAAAGTTACTATCGACCAAACAGTTGACGATGAGCAGTACCCGTTACCTACATCGCATGATTTATATGCAGCCCTCTCTGGGTCAAAGGTTTTCTCTGAGCTTGACTTGTCACTGCTTACGTTCAGCTGAATGTTGACAAAGCGAGTCAATGGTATCTCACTATCAACACACAAGTACTGTACTCGTATACCAAGCTGCCGTACGGTGTAAAGTCCTCCCCCAAAATCTTCCAGGCTACGATGGATAAGATTTTGCAAGAAATTCCAAATTGCTTATGCAATCAAGACGACCACAACAAGCAGCAAGAAAGAAAATCTAAAAGTGTTAGATATTAGTGTTAGTGCTTAAAAGGTTGAATTCCCACAATGTCAAATTGAAAAGGAGCTTTTGTGCAGCCCGAGATTGTGTACCTTGGTCTGAAAGTTGATGCAAATGGCTTGCAACCAGTGAAGGAAAAGGTTGATGCTGTCATCAATGCTCCAAAGCTTAAGATCTTTCCTTGGAATGGTCCAGTACTACGCACGTTTCTTACCTGAGTTAGTGACCATTTTAGCTCCATTGCACAAGCTCCTCAAGAAGGATGTCCAGCGGAAGTGGACGAAAGTGCAACAGGAAGCTTATGATACTTGTAAGTGAAGTCTCTCTAGCGATGCTCTACTTGTGCACTACGAGACACAGCGTGAACTTAAGTTAGCGGGTGATGCTTCTAGCTATGATGTGGGAGCTGTCATAAGCCACATAATGGATGACGGCCAAGAGAAACCAATTGCGTTGATATCGCGAACCCTCACAAAGAGCGAACAAAATTATGCGCAAATTGAAAAGGAAGCAATTGCCATAGTGTTTGGAATCAAGAAATTCCAACAGTTCCTGATCGGCAGAAAGTGTACCTTCTCCTAACCGATAACTGATCACAAACCGCTCCTAGCAATATTGGGGCCCAAATCTACCATCCCTGCAATGGAAGCATCAAGAATGCAACGTTGGGCAGTGTTGTTGTCACAATATGACTAGACAACTGAATATCGCACTTCAAAGCAAAACGCAATCGCAGATGCCTTGTCCAGGTTGCCACATGAAGACTCATGTTGGGAGTGAAGGTGAGATTTTCACGCTAGGTGCAGTTGACAGACTTTCCTGTGAATGCAACTGAGATTGCAAATGAGACTCAAAAGGACTCAGTACTGAAAAGAGTGTATGAAAACACCTTGAATGGATGGACTGAGCAGTGTCTAGACACAGAGTTGAAACCATTCCATAACCATCATACTGAATTGTCTTGTGAGCAAGGTTGTATCAAGTGGGGAAACAGAGTGGTGGTAACTACTTCTTTGAGAGATAGAGTTCTGGCCAAACTTCATTCTGAACATCCAGGGATCATCAGTATGAAATCAATTGCAAGAAGCTTTGTTTACTGGCCTGGATTAGACAGTGATCTTGAATCACTTGTCTGCAAATGCAGCGGTTCCCAAAATTGTAGAAACAAACCACCCAAAACTCTACTACAACCCTGGTCATGGCCAAGTAGAGCTTTTCAGAGAGTACATGTAGACTTCTGTGAGAAAGCAAATGATTATTTCCTGGTACTTGTAGATAGCCACTCAAAGTGGATTGAAATGAAACATATGGGTTCAAATACTGAACGTACCATAGATGAGTTGAGGTCTATCTCTGCATGTCATGGCTTATCTGAAGAGTTTGTTTCTGACAATGGCCCTCTGCTCTATTCCAAGAGTTCATGAAATGGAACAGTATCAAACACACTCTCGTTCCACCATATCATCCAGCTTCAAACGGAGCAGCCGAAAGGTCAGTCAGAATAGTAAAAGAAGCTCTCAAAAAGCAAGTGCTGCAGGGTTGTTCGGGACTCGGCATGAAGCAACGTTTGGCAAATTTCTTGCTGAAGTACAGAACTAATCCACACACTACAACTGGATATACCCCAGCAGAACTCTCAATGAAGATGAGATTGAGAACACGATTAAGTCTTGTTCAACCAAATTTGGCCTCTAGAGTTGAACAGAAACGTTATGACAGCAATCAGAAAGAACACAGTTTCAGACAAAACGAGTGTGTTTGTGTTCTCCGTCCCCCTGGCAAATCGAGTTCACACAAGTGTGATATAGGAACCATAGTAGAGGTTGGTGGAACCAAGAGATATTTGGTTGAAATTGGTGACAACATCTGAAGTGTTCATATAGATCCACTGATCTCTGCTAGAGTTGAATGTTTAAATGTCTTAATCCAAATGTACACTCTCGGGAGCCGTAAGCCTACATTTCGTTGTACTGCACTTGTGCACTAACAATGACAATAAAAGTTGATTTGATTTGATTAGAGATGAACCAAGATGTGATCTTGAACCACTTGATCATGAACACATACATGAGTTTGAACCTGGTTTCTGAAGTCTGAACGGAGTCAATCAAATCTGAAATAAAAACAGGATCATCATTGAGTTTGGAACCAGAACAAATCAGCCTGAAAATTGGTTCCACACCAAAATCTTTTGTAAGGAGATCAGGAAGGCTCTGCAAACCTGTTATTAAACTGGATTTGTAGTTGATTTAAAAGTAAAAAAGCCAGTTTTTATGTGGTACATGTAATGCTGGGAAAGGTGGAACCATAGTTTTGTTGTATTTGTGAGGGGAAATGTGTACATTTTTTTTAAGGGGAAAGCAGTGTACTGTATTATCACATGGTTTAGTATGAGCGTGCTCAGTTTGCTCTGCCCTAGTAAACAAGCACCTTGACTAGCAACTCATTGTCTCTCTGTCCTTCATTTGTTCTACCCACATATATTACAAAGGCTGAGAGAGGTAGATTTTTGGACTCTAGGAGAATCAAGGGAGATGGGGATCGGGCAGGAAAGTGGAGTTGAGGTCGAAGATCAGCCGTGATCTTATTGAATTGCAGAGGAGGCCCGAGGGACCATTTTTAGGTTGAGAACAGGATTGGGCTTGGCTAGGCTGGCATGTTTAACGGTGTTAACTAATGTTACGCACGCTTCCTCTCAAAGTAAGGAATGAGGCACAGCCCTGTATTATTTTACCCAACTTCGACAAGGTTGGCATACTACTCTGCAGGGACATCATAGCTGAGCCCTATTCTACCTATGGTTTCGTGAGAAGAATTCTGCCGTGGGCGGGGGGGGGAGAAGGTAACCACACCTATCTCAAAGTCCGAGTAGCACTGATGTGACACTTTTTTATTCTTGCCTAAATTCTCTTCTACTATTTACTGCACTGCTGACTGGGCTGTGAGCAGAAATTATCCCTGCGTCACGTGCCCTGCGGTTTCCAGGGAGCTGGCAGAAGGTGTGACGCAGGGCAGCGAGGAAAGGCGCGATCTCCGCTGGGCTCGGCGCTGTCCCGTCCCGAGGCTGCAGCGTCTCCTGCCGTTGGCAGACATTTTGTAAGTAGTTTGCTGGTTCCGTTCCCCCGGCTCTGTTAATTGTAATCGAAAGGAGCCGTTTTACCAAGAGGGCGCCGGAGCCGCCGATGGGGGTTCTGCAGTTTGTCGTTTCCTGAAAGGCCGCTGTGACTGTCCCCGCCCCCTGATCCGACCGTACCGTACCGTTCCCTGCGGTGTGAGCCGGAGCCGAGCGCCCTGAGCCGGCCGTGGGGAAAACAGCGAGTGAGGCCGGCAGCGACTTTGGTTTTTCTGGACACCACCAGTACCGAGCGGGCACTAGTCAGTGGGTAACAAAGTGCCGCCACGTATTATAAATATATTGGTTCTAAGAAAATTTGGATTTTTTTTTAACAATTCGTTAACTTTCTGGCACGAACATTCCAGATGCTGGTCTCCCTCCCAGAGCCGCTCCAGAGTACACGGTGAGCCACTCAACTTCAAGTTACCGTGAGAGCCAGTTTATAATCATGGAAACACTGAAAACGTGATATTAACCGAGAAGTAGGCAATGCAGTGGCAAAACAAGGAATAAAAAGTTCTTAATCTCCATTTAGGTTATAGTGGGGTGGTCTATTATGTTCCTCCACCCACACTGGGTTAGAAATAGGGTGGGTACCTTCCACCTGGCCTCTGCAATACCACTGCAAGCCAATTAAAAGGAATCCAAGGTGAATGGGTTGGAGATGATGGCCTCCGGAATTTGCAGTCAGCAGCGAATCAAAGGCTGGCCCCCGAAGAAAGGGGTGCCCACAGAGATCTCGCGATATCTTTGTCGGCGTTCAAATGATTTCAGTGTAGGAATGGTCAAATTCCTATCTAGAGATTGAGTTCGACGCAGGTAATCAAAAAGGTTTTTAATGTCAAACTAATGAGTTTAAACAGATTGATGCAAGAGAACTATGAATACAGGTCTGAACAGGTCGGAGGCTCCACGAGGACTGCCAGGGCGGTCCCGTTCATGACGTCATCACGTTTTTCCTGCGTTTGGGTGATCACGTGATTAGCGGCATGACGTCATCGCGTTTGCCCGCGCTCTTAAAGGGACCGCGCACTGTACTTGCAAACAGTATATACAATGGTACAGATTTAGTCTGTAGCTAACACATCGTTAAAGGGAATTATGTACAGTTGTTCAGAGTCCCTCAGTGGCGCTGCCACATGCACCCCCCCAGAATTGTCTTTAACGGAAAAAGTCAAACGGTGAGGGGGTCTGACAAGCCTGTCAGAACGACTCCTGTATTCCCGAAGCGGAAGCTGTTGGACGGCGGGCGGTCTGGCGGGTGGTTGCACTTGTTCTGGCGTGACGACGGTGGGCGGCCGACCTCGTCTCGGTGGCTGTGCGGTCTCGACGGGACGGTCAAGGTCCAGCTGTGCTGGCTTCAAACGGTCGACCGAAATGTGGTCCAGTTTACCACCGACATCCACCTTGAAGGTTTTGTCTCCTGCCTCTAACACACGGAAAGGACCAGTGTATGGGGCCTTGAGCGGATCCCGGTGAGCATCGTGGCGGATGAACACGTAGTCGGCTTGTTTCAGCTCCGCTGGTACGTGAGAGCCCTGAAACCCGTGATGCGATGTGGGAACCGGCGCGAAACATCTGACTGCTTCATTGGACGGAGTTTTTTTTTGAGAGAAGCTGCAGGGAGGGCGGCAACATCTCGCCTTCACGCCAAACCGCGTGTGGTAGAAGCACAGCCCCGTGGGCTGAGGAGCTGGGGCGGCGTCTGGGGGATGGGCGCCTCGTGGCAGTGCAGAACTGTTGCGTAACAGCGAATATTTTGTCTGCCTCGGCAGCGAGCGCTGCGCAGTCTTCGACCTCGGATCTCGCCAAGGCTGCTTGCACTTGCTCTGGTAATTGGCTGAGGAATAACTCTCTGAAGAGAAAGCATTCCGGTTCAGAGCCGAGGAGTGTGAGCATTTGGCTCATCATCTCGGAAGGTTTGGAGTCCCCGATCCCGGGCATAGCGAGCAGCCGACGGGCGTGCTCTGATTTCGTGAGCCCGAAAACCTGTAGCAACCGCGCCTTGAGGGTCTCATACTTGCAGTCCGCTGGGGAGTTCCCGAGAAGACTGACGATCCGCGAGGCAGTAGAGCCGTCGCGTGCGGAGACCACGTATAAGTATCGGGTCTGATCCTCAACGATGCCTCTCAGGGCGAACTGGGCTTCAACTTGGATGAACCACGAGGTCGCTTGTTGCTCCCAGAACTGCGGCAGCTTCAACGAAATGGCGTTTGCCTCCATGCTGTGTTCCTTTTGCGAAATCCGTTCACAAAAGTCGGGGTCACCAATGTAGGAATGGTCAAATTCCTATCTAGAGATTGAGTTCGACGCAGACAATCAATCAAAAAGTTTTTAATGTCAAACTAACGAGTTTAAACAGATTGATGCAAGAGAACTATGAATACAGGTCTTAACAGGTCGGAGACTCCACGAGGACTGCCAGGGCGGTCCCGTGGATGGCGTCATGACGTCAACACGTTTTTCCCGCGTTTGGGTGATCACGTGATTAGCGGCATGACGTCATCGCGTTTGCCCGCGCTCTTAAAGGGACCGCGCACTGTACATGCAAACAGTATATACAATGGTACAGATTTAGTCTGTAGCTAACACATCGTTAAAGGGAATTATGTACAGTTGTTCAGAGTCCCTCGGTGGCTCTGCCACATCAGCACAGTTTAGTGGTAATTCCCTAGTGCGATGCTGCTGTGGTGTCAACAAGCTGTCTAAGGAGCCAATCACAATGTAGAATTCTCACAGACGGAACTCGGAAGATAAGTTGTTTATGTTCTGACTTTTTAAAATGTTAGAGAACAAAACAAAGATTGGGGCTCTTGCATGGGGAAAGGTAAACCTGAAATAAATATAAACAAACTTTAAAACAATAGAATTTTTTTTAAAGGTTCTTAAATTTAAATTTTTATCATAATGGAGAAATTTGACACGCACAAAATTAAAATTCATTTTTCAGGGCAATTAAGTTTGTTTAGCAGTCAATACGCTGTTACACCTAATTCAAAAGGCTTTTAATGGGGTATTTAACAGTGATATTACCACGGGAAAGCCCAAGTTTTCGTCAATGTCACTGATTACATTGATTGCCGGATATGAGGGGGCGGTGGGGGCCACATCGCAGCCAGTGTCGAAGCAGTGAATGACAAACCGCAACTTCAGGATTTCCACATTTAGATGCACGCGCGCTAAATCATGAAGTTGCGGTCAGTTTCAAAGGGGTAATAACGGCGAACTAACAGTGTTCACTGTTGTTACCCACTGCAAATTCCGGGTCGATGACCGCACCATCTTGCCCTCCATTCATGTGGACAGGCACCTTTCTCAGGAATGGCTCAGTTGGTAACACTCTCACCTCTGAGTCAGAAGGTTGTGGGTTCAGGTCCCAATCCAGAGACTTGAGCACAAAAATCTGGGCTGATACTCCAGTGTATTGTTGAGGGAGTGCTGCACTGTTGGAGGTGCCGTCTTTTGGATGAGACGTTAAACCGATGCCCCGTCTGCCCTCTCAGATGGACATAAAAGATCCTATGGCACTCTTTTGAAGAAGAGCAGGGAAGTTATCCCCGGTGTCCTAGCAAATATTTATCCCTCACTCAACATCACTAAAACAGATTATCTGGTCATTATCACATTGCTGTTTGTGGGAGCTTGCTGTGTGCAAATCGGCTGCCGCGTTTCCTACATTACAACAGTGACTACGCTTCAAAAAGTACCTAATTGGCTGTAAGGCACTTTGGGATGTCCGGTGGTTGTGAAAGGCTCTATGTAAATGCAAGTCTTTTTTCTTTTTTTTTAAAATACGCAACCTGGCAGTAGCTTGAGCAAAATTGGCAATACAGTAGCCATTGGATTCCGATATGCAACCGCCAGTATTTCCAGCTGTTAATACTTTTGAACATTAATGTATTTTGTTTCTCCAATAGGGTTATCACAAGGCTTATTTCGTATATTAGTACCAGTACATTACAACATAAATCTCACAAACCGATTTTGTGCAAAATGGTTCTTGTGTGCTAGTCTTAATTTTAAACTCAAATTACCCCCACTTTTGCCCCCATCACCGGTGACAGATCTGTCATGATCAGTACTTCACCCCATTGGTTTGTAGTGCAGAACTCAAGTTTATACTGCTGTATGTTATCTTCTTTCAAGTGGACATAATATAAACACTTCTTACACTCACTTGCACTTTATTGAAATTTGAGGGGGAAAAGCTGCCTATATTGTGGTTGTGTGAAATTTTCATACTTTGACATTATGCTTAACTGCAATCCTGGTGACAGCACTCAAGAATGTCGAGCTTGATTCCTGTGTTCTACCCAGTTGTGTCTTAACCAATTCAAAGACAGTTATAGTATTGGCCAAATGCAGATTAAAGCCCCTCTATCCTTACTCGTATTGAGCTATACCAACCAAGCTCAGCAGATCACTCTTTGATGCACCGCTGAATTTGCTACTAATATTAGCCATTTTTATGCTTTTATTTATGCTCCAATTTTAAATTGAATTATGGCCAATTGGGTGCTGTTTTTAGGAATTCGACTTGAGACTGGCCAAACTCATTTCAGTAGCGGTATTATGCCATGTAACATGGTATATTATCAGAGCCATTGATTTCTAACAGCAACAACTTGTATTTATATAGCGACTTTAACATAGTAAAATGTCCCAAGGCACTTCACGAGCATTATCAAACAGAATTTGACGCCGAGCCACATAAGGAGATATTAGAGAAGATGACCAAAAGCTTGGTCAAAGTGGTAGGTTTTAAGGAGCATCTTAAGCAGGAAAGAACTACAGAGGCGGAGAGGTTTAGGGAGGGAATTCCAAAGTTTAGGACCTCAGCAGCTGAAGGCACGGCCACCAATGGTGGAAGTGATTAAAATTGGACTGCGCAAGAGACCAGAATTGGAGGAGCGCAGAGATCTCGGAGAGTTGGAGGAGGTTACAGAGATATAGGGAGGGGCGTGACCATGGAGAGATTTCAAAACAAGGATGAGAATTTTAAAATGGAGGTGTTGTTCAGCTGGGAGCCAGTGTAGGTCAGTGAGCACAGGAGTGATGAGTGAACGGGACTTGGTGCGAGTTAGGATACGGGCAACAGAGTTTTGGATGACTAAGTTTATGGAGGGTGGAAGATGGGAGGCCGGCCAGGAGTGTATTGGAATAGTCAAGTCTAGAGGTTACAAAGGCATGGTTGAGGGTTTCAGCAGCAGATGAGCTGAGGTGGGGCGGAGTCGGGCGATGTTATTGAGGTGGGAATAGACGGTCTTATTGATGTGTGCGGAAGCTCATTTCGGGGTCAAACATGACACCAAGGTTGCGAACAATCTGGTTCAGCCTCAGACAGTTGCCAGGGAAAGGGATGGACTCTGTGGCTAGGGAAAGGAGTTTGTGGCAGGGACCAAAGACAACCGCTTCGATCTTTCCAATATATTGGAAGAAATTTCTGCTCATCCAGTGCTAGATATTTGGACAAGCAGTCTTGACAGTTTAGAGACTGTAGAGGGGCTGAGAGAGTGGTGGTGAAGTGGAGCTGGGGTGGTAGTTTACAAAGACAGAGGGGTCAAGGGTTGTCTTTTTGAGGAGAGGTGTAATGAAGGCAGATTTGAAGAGAAGGGTGACAGTACCTGAGGATAGAGAACTGTTAACAATATCCGCTAACATGGGGGGGCCAGGAAAGGAAGTTGGGTGTTTGGTCAGTTTAGTGAGAATAGAGCCGCGGGAACAAGGGGAGAGTCTCATGGACAAGATGAGCTCGGAGAGATAGGAGCGAGATGCAAGTTCAGGGCTAGGGCAGGAGGAACTTTAGATGAAGTTTGGCTCGGTGGCTATGGTAAGGGAGGGAAGCTGCAGAGATAGCTGAACAGATGGTCTCAATCTTATTGTTAAAGAACTCCATGAGCTCATCACACTTGTTGGAGGTGAGGGTGAAGGAGGCAGGGGAGAGGGGTTTAAGAAGACGGTTTGCAGCAGAGAAGAGAAGCCGGGTGTTATCTTTGCATTCCAGGATGATCCTGGAATAGTGAGCAGTTTTGGCAGAGGAGAGCAGGACCTGATGGTGCTTTATGTGGTCCAGCCAGATCTGACGATGAATGGCTAAAATAGTTGTCCACCTTGGACTTAAGGGAGCAGCGATGAGGGACCCATTGTAGCTGTAGAAACAAATCTGATGACCGAATTGGTCAAGTCCTGTTTTTATTGCATGGTATTTTCTGTGACTTGTGAATTATTCTGTGAAAACTACAAATGAATGTTCTTGAATATTTTTATATGTGTGTATGTTTTTATCTCCTTTTTTAAAGCTTAAGATACATAGCAAGGTATATCATATTGGAAGTAGATATGTGGTATTTAGCAGCACTGGGGGAGCTTGTGGAGCGTTTAGTAGCATTAGCTACACCTGGACTTTGGTAGCACTAGGGGAATGACCTTTGAGTTTGCAGAACTGGGTTAGGGATGCTGACGTTTGGAAGAACTAGGGGATGGGATGTGGGGTTTGCCTCACTGATGGACACTTGGGAGTCTGTCAGCTCAAGAGAGAGGCGCAGGTTTGATATCATTGGTGGAGAGGGGGATCCTCGCATCTATCAGCATTGGTTCCAAGTTGTAAGAGATTGGCGCAAATATTTGAAGTGTTTCCTGTTTGATTTCTTAAAGATAAATACAGTTTTCTGTGGATAATTAAAAACCACAACTCTAACAGTAAATATAAAGATTCCACTCTCTCTGTCTCTGCTTCCCTGGGAAAGTAAATAAACATGTCACTGCTTTAATGAAATTCACTTTTGACTTGCAACCAAAAAAGGTCACCAATTTTTATATCATCATAAGTATTGGCAAGAAGTAGGGCTTTCACATCCAGTCATCCATGTGAATGGCTAGTATTTCTGTCAATCATAAACACTTCCTGAAATTACTTTCAAAGGCATTATTTACCTTGGATAGGAGCCCCAAAGGTTTTTATGGAAACCTTGTAACAAAATAGTTCTACCCTGTTATAATTATTTCACAATTTGCCATATGTTTCCACTCAGCAATAAGTAGGTCTTCACTCACCCATTGCAGCTGTAGAAACAAATCTGATGGAAACGGTGGTTTTGAATTGTAAGTGGAAACAATAGAATTGTATCTCTCTCCCTACTACGTAACCGTGAGCTCATCCAAAACTCGGCTGCCTGTGTCCTAACTCGCACCAAGTCCCGTTCACCCATCACCCCTGTGTTCGCTGACCTACATTGGCTCCCAGTTAAGCAACGCCTCGATTTCAAAATTCTCATTCTTGTTTTCAAGTCCCTCCATGGCCTTGCCCCTCCCTATCTCTGTAATCTCCTTCAGCCCCACAACCCCCCGAGATAATTCTGCCCTCTTGAGCATCCCGGACTATAAACGCTCAACCCTTGGTGGCCGTGCCTTCTGTTGCCTAGGTCCTAAGCCCTGGAATTCCCTACCCAAACCTCTCTACCTCTCTTTCCTCCTTTAAGATGCCCCTTAAAACCTACTTCTTTGACCAAGCTTTTGGTCACCTGCCCTAATTTCTCCTTATTTGGCTCGGTGTCAAATTTTTTTGTCTTTTAATACTCCTGTGAAGCGCCTTGGGATGTTTTACTATGTTAAAGGTGCTATATAAATACAAGTTGTTGTTGATGCATGTTCTGAAGTAATTAACTTTTGTTTAAAATTTCACCAGAAAACTTTGTTAAATTTGTTGCCTAGTTTGTATTCAAATTGTTTTCAAAAATATACAAAGTGAAATGCTATTACACAGAAAAGCAATTGGACTTTGCTGCTGCAGGAAATACATAATTTTCATTCTAAGTTAAACAAAAGCAGTTAAATGTGCGCAATCATTACTATCCTGCCAAGTTTGAAATGGTCTCTGCCTCTTTACCTTTCACTCTGTCATTGACACAGACTGCCATTCTGTTTCAGAAAATGCTTAATAAACTTCTGAAATTCATCTGACTTTTTTCAAATAATTTCCAAAAGCAACCAAAAATACTGTTGGAAGCTGCAGAGAAACATTCTTCCAGTTGCACTGACACACTGCTGCTGATGTGTACTGAACAAGCTCGCACTACAGGCACTCCCTTCAGCTATTTGAGACACCTTTAGACAAAATTATGACGGCCAAGCTTTTGCGAGGCTGAGACCTTCAAGATGTCAGCCGTGGCTCAGTGGCAGCACTCTCGCCTCTGAGTCAGAAGGGTGTGGGTTCGGGTCCCACTTCAGAGACTTGAGCAGTACTGAGGGAGTGCTGCATTGTTGGAGGTGCCATCTTTCGGATGAGGCGTTAAATCAAGGCCCCGTTTGCCCCCTCGAGTGGAGATAAAAGATCACATGGCATTATTTCGAAGAAGAACAGGGGAGTTCTCTCTGGTATCATGGCCAATATTTATCCCTCAACCAACACCTTAAAAAAAGCGTATCACATTACTGTTTGTGGGAGTTTGCTGTGCGCAAATTGGCTACCGCGTTTCCTACATTACAGCAGTGATTACACTTCAAAAGTACTTAATTGGCTGTAAAATGCTTTGGGACATCCCAAGGTCGTGAATGGCACTATATAAATGCAAGTCTTTCAAGTAAAAACATGAACGAAGGTGATCAATGACGTAAGAAGATATAAGCCAGTGATCGGAGGTGGCATTAGTGATCAAAGCCACAGGAGTAGAGGTGCCATGGGAGATGGTAATGTTGAGGGTGTGATTGTGAATATGGGTAGGAGAGTTTACAGGGAGGGAGAAATTTAGGGAGTACAGGAGTGTAGTCAATTTAGAGAATGGGTAAGTGGACTGAGAAAATGATTGAAAGTACGGTAAATGCAGAGTCACGGTGCAGAGGTTGAAGGAGAAAAGGAGAGGATATGTCTGAGAGAAACTCTGGGTGGTGCTTGTGGGTGGTAGATGTGTATGTACCTTTAAGAGAGAACTGACTTTATACTGTAGTACCGGCAGTGACCACACCTGGCACACCATAGCAGGCGTCTGTACTTTCAGTTTAAGCTTACCCTCTGTTCAGTAAATACCTGTTATTATGGTTCTGCAGTCCATGTATTATTGATACGCGGACACTACAGTAGACAACAAGCATTTTAAAGAAAAGATGAGAAGGGTGGAATGGGGAGGTTCCTGAAGGAGTCAAACATGCCAAAGGAATGGGGGAACGATCAAAGTGATGAGAGCCACACCACCACCACGGCTTGGGGAGGGCAG
Organism: Somniosus microcephalus; assembly: GCF_052327205.1. Lineage (NCBI taxonomy): Eukaryota > Metazoa > Chordata > Chondrichthyes > Squaliformes > Somniosidae > Somniosus > Somniosus microcephalus. The sequence continues at coordinate 266,793,648 of NC_140990.1, read as the reverse complement.
GTGGTGGAAAGTGTAACCAGGCGAGGAGTCTTCGGTAAGGGGCAAGATGTCACCACCTGTGAGTCAAGTTTCTGTCAAGCTAGGGTATCTATATGATCATCCACAATAAGGTTGTGGATGGTAAAGGCCCCGTGTGTGAGCAAGCAGACATTCTGGAGACAAATGTGACAAGGGACATTGATTGTTGATCTATCAAGAGTCCAAGGTGGCACTGCTGGGTCGGGTGAGCAGAATGGGAAGGAGATTGGTGAGGGTATCTCCCAGCGGGCGTTCCTGGCAGGAAGATCAGCAAGAGAGGAGTATGGGGTGGTCCTGCTTGAACCTGATACAATGATGGGCCCCTTGGAGCATGCCAATGGAGATACGGAGGATAGCTGTGGGCTTGTTCAAAGGGGACCGCGACCCTGGATGGTGACCGGAGAGAAGGAAGGCTGAGGAGTAGTGATGGTTGGGGTACAGTTTAGGAGGTGGGGGGGGGGGGGGTGGTGCGGGGTGCACAAAGTACCTGAGAAGTGAAAAATGAAAGGTGGCATGCCAGATGATGAGGAGGGAAGGAGATAAAGGCCTAAGAAAGGCTTAGGGGAAAGAAAAGGGAGCTAGAAGTAATGGGCTCAGTTCCTGAGCAGCAGCCAAAATACAGACGTGAATAAGAACATAAGAGCAGGAGTAGGCCATACGGCCCCTCGAGCCTGTTCCACCATTCAATAAGATCATGGCTGATCATCAACCTCAACTCCACTTTCCCGCCGATCTCCATATCCCTTGATTACCCGAGAGTCCAAAAATCGATCTCTCTCAGCCTTGAATATACTCAAAGACTCAGCATTCACAGCCCTCTGGGGCAGAGAATTCCAAAGATTCACAACCCTCTGAGTTTTTTATTCGCTTAATGGGATTTGGGCGTCGCTGGCAAGGCCAGCATTTATTGCCCATTCCTAATTGCCCTCGAGAAGGTGGTGGTGAGCCGCTTTCTTGAACCGCTGCAGTCCATGTGGTGAAGGTACTCCCACAGTGCTGTTAGGTAGGGAGTTCCAGGATTTTGACCCAGCGACGATGAAGGATCGGCGATGTACTTCTAAGTCAGGATGGTGTGTGACTTGGAGGGGAACTTGGAGGTGGTGGTGTTCCCATGCGCCTGCTACCCTTGTCCTTCTAGGTGGAAGAGGTCACGGGTTTGGGAGGTGATGCTGAAGAAGCCTTGGCGAGTTGCTGTGGTGCATCTTGTAGATGGTACACACTGCAGCCACGGTACGTGATGGTGGAGGGAGTGAATGTTTAAGGTGCTGGATGGGGTGCCAATCGAACAGGCTGCTTTGTCCTGGATGGTGTCGAGCTTCTTGAGTGTTGTTGTAGCTGCACTCATCCAGGCAAGTGGAGAGTATTCCATCACACTCCTTACTTGTGCCTTGTAGATGGTGGAAAGGCTTTGGGGAGTCAGGAGGTGAGACACTCGCCGCAGAATACCTAGCCTCTGACCTGCTCTTGTTGCTACAGTGAAGAAATTCCTCCTCATCTCAGTCTTAAATGGCCTACCCCTTATCCTGAGACTTCCAGCCAGGGGAAACAACCTCTCAGCATCTACCCTGTCAATCCCCTTCAGAACCTTGTATGTTTCAATGAGATCACCTCTCATTTTTCTAAACTCCAGAGAGTACAGGCCCATGCTACACAATCTATCATCATAGGACAGCCCTCTCATCCCAGGAATCAATCTAGTGAACCTTCATTGCACAGCCTCCAAGGCAAGTATATCCTTCCTTAGATAAGGAGACCAAAACTGTGCACAGTACTCCAGATGTGGTCTCATTAAGGCCCTGTACAATTGTAGCAAGACTTCCTTACTCTTGTACTCCAACCCCCTTGCAATAAAGGCCAACATGCCATTTGCCTTTCTTATTGCTTGCTGTACCTGCATGCTAGCTTTCTGTGTTTCTTGCACGAGGACACCCAAATCTCTCTGAACACCAACATTTGAAAGTTTCTCACCATTTAAAAAAATATTCTGTTTTTCTGTTATCCACTTTGGTGGCAAAAACAGGAAGGCAGATTATTATCTGAATGGCAATAAATTGGGAGAAGGGGAAGTGAACGAGACCTGGGTGTCCTTGTGCACCAGTCGCTGAAGGTAAGCATGCAGGTGCAGCAGGCAGTTAAGAAGGCAAATGGTATGTTGGCCTTCGTAGTGAGAGGGTTTGAGTACAGGAACAAGCATGTCTTGCTGCAGTTGTGCAGGGCTTTGGTGAGACCACACCTTGAGTATTGTGTGCAGTTTTGGTCGCCTTATCTGAGGAAGGATGTTCTTGCCATGGAATGAGTGCAGCGAAGATTCACCAGGCTGATACCTGGGATGGCAGGAATGACGTATGAGGAGAGATTGGGTCGATTGGGCTTATACTCGCTGGAGTTTAGAAGAATGAGAGGGGATCTCATTGAAACTTATAAAATTCTAACAGGACTGGACAGACTAGATGCAGGAAGGATGTTCCCGATGGTTGGGGAGTCCAGAACCAGGGGTCACAGTCTCAGAATAAGGGGTAAGCCATTTAGGACAGAAATGAGGAGGAATTTCTTCACCCAGAGAGTGGTGAACCTGTGGAATTCTCTACCACAGAAGGCAGTAGAGGCCAATTCATCAAATATATTCAAGAAGGAGTTGGATATATTTTTGTTAAGGCTAAAGGGATCAAGGGGGTATGGGGAGAAAGCAGGGACCAGGTACTGAATTTGGATGATCAGCCATGATCGCATTGAATGGTGGAGCAGGCTCGAGGGGCCAAATGGCCTACTCCTACTCCTATCTTCTATGTTTCTATTCTTCCTACCAAAGTGAATAACCTCACATTTCCCTACATTATACTCCATCTGCCACCTTACTGCCACTCACTTAGTCTATCTCTATCCCTTTGCAGACTCTCTCTTCTCCTCACAGCTTACTGTCCCATCTAGCTTAGTATCATCAACAAATATGGATACATTACACTCGGTCCCTTCATCCAGGTCATTAATATAGATTGTAAATAGCTGAGGCCCCAACACTGATCCTTGCGGCACCCCACTGGTTACAGCCTGCAAACCTGAAAAGGATCTGCTTATCCCTACTCTCTGTTTTCTGTCCGTTAACCAATTCTCTCTCCATGCTACTATATTATGGGCCAGAAATTCGGGTCCCCACGGGTGCGTACGCGCTGTGTACTCACGCATAGGGCCAACGAAAGTGCCGGTTTCGTGCATGCACTGTGCATGCGCGGGGAACCGGAACTTCCGTTCCCTTGAAGGAAGGGGTTCACAGGTCGAACGCGTGCGCCGGAGAGGCAGTGCGTACGCCTGGAACTTCCGTTTTTTATTTACAGATTTCTCCAGGAGGGTAAGTCTCCAGCAGCTACGCTTTTAAAAAGCAGTCGCAAGGCCTGCTTTTAAGAAGGTAAGTGGTGAAATAAGTAAAATTAAAACATTTTTTCCGCAGGTTTATTATTTTAAAATACTTTAAAGAAAGGTAAGTTTATTTTTAGCCCTGTTAAAAACTGTAATTATTTTTTTCAAAAATTTTAATTACTGTTTAAGATAGTTCTTTTATGTAATTTATAGTTATTTTAAAAATGTGATTTAAAAAAAAAAAAAAAATTATTTGAAGTTTTAGTTAGGTTTTGGGGCCGATCTTTATTCATAGATTTGACAGGCGTTCCTGTCAAATCTATGAATAGAGATTCCCTGCTACGATTGGCTCTCCATGGCCCATGTGATCCTAGGGGACGCTTCGAACTAACTGCACCCCTGGGATACGCAAGCACTGCGTGCCGGCAGCTGGAGGAGGTCCAGGATTGGAATCCCACGCGGGCTCACAGCACAACGGCTGGCGCGCTAGGTCAGTGCAGGTCGGGGGCTTGTACCCGCGGGAAGCCTGCGACCAGAATTTCTGGCCCAATACCCTCAACCCCATGAGCCCTAATCTTCTGTAATAACCTTTTATGTGGCAACTTATCGAATGCCTTTTGGAAATCCAAATATACTACATCCACTGGTTCCCCTTTATCTACGCTGCTAGTTACATCCTCAAAAAACTCCAATAAATTTGTCAAGCACGACTTCCCTTTCATAAAACCATGTTGACTCGGCCTAATCATGTGACTTGATACCACTTCCTTAACAATGGATTCCAGCATTTTCCTGACAACTGATGTCAGGCTAACTGGCCTGCAGTTCCCTGTTTTTTCTCTTCCTCCTTTCTTGAATAGCGGTGTTACATTTGCGACCTTCCAATCTGCTGGGACCATTCCAGATTCTCGTGAATTTTGGAAGATCAAAACCAATGCATCCACTATCTCCGTCGGGTCATGGGGATTTGTCGGCTTTTAGTCCCATTCGTTTCTCTAGTTCTTTTTCTCTACTTATATTAATTACGTTCAGTTTTTTTTGTGTTTGTTTATGGGATCAGGGCATCGCTGGCAAGGCATTTATTGCCCATCCCTAGTTGCCCTTGAGAAGGTGGTGGTGAGCCACCTTCTTGAACCGCTGCAGTCCGTGTGGTGATGGTACTCCCACAGTGCTGTTAGGTAGGGAGTTCCAGGATTTTGACCCAGCGACGATGAAGGATCGGCGATATACTTCTAAGTCAGGATGGTGTGTGACTTGGAGGGGAACTTGGAAGTGGTGGTGTTCCCATGCTCCTGCTGTCCTTGTCCTTCTAGGTGGAAGAGGTCGCGGGTTTGGGAGGTGCTGCCTTGGCGAGTTGCTGCAGTGCATCTTGTAGATGCAGCCATGGTACACCGGTGGTGGAGGGGGTGACAATCAAGCGGGCTGCTTTGTCCTGGATGGTGTCGAGCTTCTTGAGTGTTGTTGCAGCTGCACTCATCCAGGCAAGTGCAGAGTATTCCATCACACTCCTTACTTGTGCCTGGTAGATGGTGGAAAGGCTTTGGGGAGTCGGGAGGTGAGACACTCGCTGAAGAATACCTAGCCTCTGACCTGCTCTTGTTGCCTCAATATTTATGTGGCTTGTCCAGTCAAGTTTCTGGTCAATGGTGACCCCCAGGATGTTGATAGTGGGGGATTCGACGGTGGTAATGCCATTGAATGTCAAGGGGAGTTGGTTAGACTCTCGCTTGTTGGAGATAGTCATTGCCTGGCAATTCTGTGGCGTGAATGTTACCTGCCACTTATGAGCCCAAGCTTGAACGTCGTCCAGGTCTTGTTGCATGCGGGCATGGACTGCTTCATTATCTGTGGAGTTGCGAATGGCGCTGAACACTGTGCAGTCATCAGCGAACATCCCCATTTCTGACCTTATGTTGGAGGGAAGGTCATTGATGAAGCTGCTGAAGATGGTTGGGCCGAGGACACTGCCCTGAGGAACCCCTGCAGTGATGTCCTGGGGCTATGATGAGTGACCTTCAACCACCACAACCATCTTCCTTTGTGCTAGGTATGACTCCAGTCAGTGGAGCGTTTTCCCCCTGATTCCCATTGACTTCAGTTTTACTAGGGCTCCTTGATGCCAGACTCGGTCAAATGCTATCTTGATGTCAAGGGCAGTCACTCTCACCTCACCTCTTGAATTCAGCTCCTTTGTCCATGTTTGGACCAAGGCTGTAATGAGGCCGGGAGCTGAGTGGTCTTGGCAGAACCCAAACTGGGCATCAGTGAGCAGGTTATTGGTGAGTAAGTGCCGCTTGATAGCACTGTCAATGACACCTTCCATCACTTTGCTGATGATTGTGAATAGACTGATGGGGCGGTAATTGGCCAGGTTGGATATATCCTGCTTTTTGTGGACAGGACATACCTGGGCAGTTTTCCACATTGTCGGTAGATACCAGTGTTGTAGCTGTACTGGAACAGCTTGGCTAGAGGCGCGGCTAGTTCTGGAGCACAAGTCTTCAGCACGATAGCCGGGATGTTGTCGGGGCCCATAGCCTTTGCTGTATCCAGTTCGCTCAGCCGTTTCTTGATATCACGTGGAGTGAATCGAACTGGCTGAAGACTGGCTTCTGTGATGATGGGGACCTCAGGAGTAGGCCGATATGGATCATCCACTCGGCACTTCTGGTTGAAGTTGGTTGCAAACGCTTCAGCCTTGTCTTTTGCACTCACGTGCTGGGCTCCACCATCATTGAGGATGGGGATATTCTTGGAGCCTGCTCCTCCTGTTAGTTGTTTAATGGTCCACCACCATCCACGACTGGATGTGGCAGGACTGCAGAGCTTTGATCTGATCTGTTGATTGTGGGATCGCTTAGCCCTGTCTATAGCATGCTGCTACCGCTTTTTAGCATGCATGTAGTCCTGTGTTGCAGCTTCCCCAGGTTGGCAACTCATTTTTAGGTACGCCTGGTGCTACTCCTGGCATGCTCTTCTACACTCGTTGTTGAACCAGGGTTGGTGGTAATGGTAGAGTGAGTGATATGCCAGGCCATGAGGTTACAGATTGTGGTGGAATACAATTCTACTGCTGTTGATGGCCCACAGCGCCTCATGGATGCCCAGTTTTGAGCTGCCAGATCTGTTCTGAATCTATCCCATTTAGCATGGTGGTAGTGCCACACAACACGATGGAGGGTGTTCTCAGTGTAAAGACGGGACTTTGTCTCCACAATGACTGCGGTGGTCACTCCTGTCATGGACAGATGCATCTGCGACAGGTAGATTGGTGAGGACAAGGTTAAGTAGGTTTTTCCCTCTTGTTGGTTCACTCACCACCTGTCGCAGGTCCAGACTGGCAGTTATGCCCTTCAGGACTCGGCCAGCTCGGTCAGCAGTGGTGCTACCGAGCCACTCTTGGTGATGGACATTGAAGTCCCCCACCCAGAGTACATTCTCTGTCCTTGCTACTCTCAGTGCTTCTTCCAAGTGGTGTTCAACATGGAGGAGTACTGATTCATCAGCTGAGGGAGGGCGGTAGGTGGTAATCAGCAGGAGGTTTCCTTGCCCATGCTTGACCTGAAGCCATGAGACTCCATGCTCTTGACAGATCGGACGCCTACCCTAGAGACGGGCCTCTGCTGGGGGCGAGTTCTGCTTTCTGCAGAACCTCCACCCGCAGAAAACCCTTAGAAATCTTATGTCTGGTAAAAGCAGGCGTAAGGCATAACAGTTGAAAAAAAGTAAAAAAAAGTTTTTTTTAAATTTCACTCATTTATAATTTAAAAATACGTTTATTTTTAGCCCCATAAAAAACTTTAAATTATTTTTTCAAAAAATTAAATTTTTGTTTAAAATATTTAATTTACTGTAATTTTAAATCATTTAAAAATGTGATGGTTTTTAAAAAATGTACTTAATGTTTTACTGTGTTTTTGGGGTGATCCCCATTCATATATTTGACAAGTCTACCTGTCAAGTGTATGAAGAGAGATTCCCTTCTCCTATTGGCTGGCCTGGCCCACGTAATCCCAGGGATACTTGCGAACTGCATGCGCCTCTGGGATACATGGGTCCTGTGCATTTCGAATTTGGGTGGCCCAGGAGCAGAAGTGTCCGGACCTCGGGAACCCTCGGGTAAATTTGTAGATTTTTTTTCCGATAGGAGGCATCCACACGCAGGAAACCTCCTTTTGGAAATTACGGCCCAATTTCTCCTGTCTCAGCCTCTAAGGGACCAACGTTTACTTTTGCTACTCTTTTCCTTTTTACTTACTTGTAGAAACTCTTGCAATCTGCTTTTATATTTCTTGCTAGTTTGCTCTCATTCTATTTTTTCCCCTTTTTATCAATTTTTTGGTCAACCTTTGCTGGTTTCTGAAACTCTCCCAATCCTCTGGCTTACTATTATTCTTTGCAACATTATAAGCTTCTTCTTTCAATGTAATGCTATCCTTAACTTCTTTAGTTAGCACGGTTGGATCACTTTTTTTGTGGAGTTTTTGTTTCTCAATGGAATGTATTTTTGTTGAGAATTATGAAAGATTTCTTTAAATGCTAGCCACTGCTTCTCTCCTGCCATACCTTTTAATCTATTTTTCCAATCTGCCTTAGCCAACTCGCCCCTCATACCTATGTAATTGGCTTTATTTAAGTTTAAGATTCTAGTTTCGGACTTGGGCAAATCACACTCAAAATTAATGTGAAATTCTATCATATTATGATCACTCTGCCCCAGAGGATCCTTTACTATGAGATGGCCAATGTCTCTTTTACACAGTACAAGATCTAAAATAGCCTGTTCCCTGGTTGGTTCCATGACATATTGTTCTAGGAAACTGTCCCGAATGCATTCCATGAACTCGTCCTCCAGACTATCTTTGCCAATTTGATTTGTCCAGTCTATATGAAGATTAAAGTCCCCCAAAATTATTGCATTGCCTTTGTTGCAAGCTCCTACCATTTCTTGATTAATATTCTGTCCAACGGTATAGCTACTGTTAGGGGGCCTATATACTACTACTACCTGTGTTTTCTGCCCCTTGTTATTCCTTATCGCCACCCATACTGATTCTACTTCCTGATCTTCTGAGCTGATATCCTTTCTTGCTACTGTCCTTATGTCATCCTTTATTATCAGGGCTACTCCCCCTTTTCCATTCTGCCTGTCTTTTCAAAACGTCAAGAACCCTGGAATATTTAGTTTCCAACCTTGGCCACCTTGCAACTTATGTCTCTGTAATGGCTATTAGATGAAACCCCTTTATCTCTATTTGTGCCACTAGTTCGTCTATCTTGTTATGAATGCTTCGTGAATTCAGATAAAGAGCCTTTAATTTAAATTTTTTACCAATATTCCCTGCTTCGACCTTATTCTCTGCTGCACTGCTACCATTAAACTTCCTGTCACACTCTGCTTATTTTTACCCAAATAGCTATACTGCTCTATTGCCTTGACATTTCTCTTTAGATTTCTAAATTTCTCCTCACCTGACACCTCCCCCCACCCCAATGGGCATAAAGGAAATTTTGAGTTACATAGATATGGCAGAAATTAGGTTATACTTGTAGTGGTTGTAAACTGGGACAGTTCAAAGTTAAAGTCTGCGGTTCAGTGGTGGGATGAAGTCAACATAGATACAGCATGAGGTCAGCTTGAAGCATTCATGAACCAACGTTCAGGTTCAGAGTAAGACATGGAGAGGGGTGGATTCCCGAGCCATGTTGAGGAGCAGGGTATCAGCTGAGACACTGGTGAAGGTTGTCCAGTGGATTTGAGGAGGAGCAGAGTGTTGACCATGAGCCAGAAGAGGTTGATCCTTTAGTCCAGCATAGATGCGTAGTGGCCTTGCATTTTAGCATTTTGCACTAGTGGATCCAGTGGACCAATGACAGTGAAAGTTACAAAGTATTTACAGCACAAAAACAGGCCTTTCGGCCAAGCAGGCCCATGCCAGTGTTTATGCTCCTCACAAGCCTCCTCTCACCCTTCTTCATCTAAGCCCATCAACATATCCTTCTATTCCTTTCACCCTCGTGCTTATCTAGCTTCCCCTTAAATGCATCTATGCTTTTCGCCTCAACTACTCCTTGTGGTAGCGAGATCCACATTCTTACCACTCTCTGGATAAAGAAGTTTCTCCTGAATTCCCTATTGGATTTGTTAGTGACTATTTTGATACACTCGTGGGACGGGTCCCATTAAAAGAGTGTCTATTTCGAGTCTTTACGTGGCTCGTCCACGGGGCAAGTCCTAGCGAATCGTCACAGGCCAAGGAGGGTGGCAAATTCTGGGTGTTAAGGCAGACCGGGTTGATTTTGCGAATATGGGCAGCCAAGCACAGGTCTACCAAGCGTGGAAGTCACCATAAGAGGTACTACTGAAACTGTGTTAAGTCGTGAATTTTAATAGTTGATCATCCGATCATCATTTAATGCGGCTAGCTTTATTATAATACATACAATATATCAATGATTAACAGACAAAATAACCAGTAACGACAATAACAACAATTTACAAGCACACCCCCGTGTGGAATCCGACCTGGTTCCATATCCACGTTTTGGGGCTCTGGTGGTTATATCTTGGACAGTCATTGGATGGTGCAATCTCTTCGACCGTTACAAGAGTTGCTTCTCCTGTGTCCTTATAGACATCGTCAACTTTGGAGAATCTTCTCTAGGCCCCTGGTCCCTTGGAATGGCGGCGCCTTCCTATCCAGGTAACCCGAGTTGATAAACCTTGGTTGGTAGCGTTCAAATCATCAATACTCTCGCCTAGTCTTGGGTCTTGATTGGCAGAGTCTTTTTCTTGTCAGCCCTGTAGGAGCAGGTCTGACGTAGGCGCTTGTCTGAGGCCTCGTCTCAGTTTGAACCCCATAAGGTGTCAAAGCATCGTTTTCTTTGTTCAGTCCCCTCCTACGGGAAGGAATGATCCCCGCCGATCATTTTTGAGTTACTCCCATGTCGGTTTGGCTACACCGTCGTGTCGCCGGCAGGACAACATTATGGTGCAACCCGCCATGACCTAAAACTCAAAAGAAGCCACAGCTACTTGTAACACCGGCTCCCCAGCATTGAGACGGAAGACTTACAGACCTGAGGCTCCACGAGCTGCGAATGGCTTCCCCCTTATCCTTAGACTGTGACCCCTGGTTCTGGACTCCCCGACCATCGGGAACATCCTGCATCTAGTCTGTCTAGTCCTGTTAGAATTTTATAAGTTTCAATGAGATCCCCTCTCATTCTTCTAAACTCCAGCGAGTACAAGCCCAATCGACCCAATCTCTCCTCATACGTCATTCCTGCCATCCCAGGTATCAGCCTGGTGAATCTTCGCTGCACTCCTTCCATGGCAAGAACATCCTTCCTCAGATAAGGCGACCAAAACTGCACACAATACTCAAGATGTGGTCTCATCAAAGCCCTGCACAACTGCAGCAAGACATCCTTGTTCCTGTACTCAAGCCCTCTCGCTACGAAGGCCAACATACCATTTGCCTTCTTAACCGCCTGCTGCACCTGCATGCTTACCTTCAGCGACTGGTGCACAAGGACGCCCAGGTCTCGTTGCACTTCCCCTTCTCCCAATCTATTGCCATTCAGATAATAATCTGCCGCCTTGTTTTTGCCACCAAAGTGGATAACCTTGCATTTATCCACGTTATATTGCATCTGCCATGCTTCTGCCCAATCACCCAACCTGTCCAAATCATACTGGAGTTTCTCGGCATCCTCCTCACAGCACACACACCCACCCAGCTTTGTGTCGTCTGCAGACTTGGAGATATTACATCTAGTTCCCTCGTCCAGATCATTAATATATATTGTGAATAGCTGGGGTCCTAGGACCGATCCCTGTGGTACCCCACTAGTCACTGCCTGCCATTCGGAAAAAGAGCCGTTTATTCCAACTCTTTGCTTTCTGTCTGCCAACCAGTTCTCTATCCAAGTCAATACCTTGCCCCCAATCCCATGTACCTTAACTTTACATGCTAATGTCTTATGCGGGACCTTATCGAAAGCCTTTTGAAAGTCCAAATACACCACATCCACTGGTTCTCCCTTATCTATTTTACCAGTTACATCCTCAAAAAATTCCAGTAGATTAGTCAAGCACGATTTACTTTTGTAAATCCATGTTGACTTTGTCCGATCCGGTCACTGTTTTCCAAGTGCTCTGCTATTACATCTTTTATAATGGACTCTAGCATTTTCCCCACTACTGATGTCCGGCTTACCGGTCTGTAATTCCCCGTTTTCTCTCTACCACCTTTTTTGAATAGTGGGATAACATTAGCTACCCGCCAATCCATGGGTACTGTTCCAGAGTCTATCGAATTTTGGAAGATGACCAGCAATGCATTTACTATTTCTAGGGCCACTTCCTTAAGTACCCTAGGATGTAGATTATCAGGCCCTGGGGATTTATCGGCCTTCAATCCCGTCAATTTCCCTAACACCATTTCCCTACAAATACTGATTTCTTTCAGTTCCTCCCTCTCATTAGACCCTATGTTCCCCGACATCTCTGGGAGGTTATTTGTGTCCTCCTTTGTGAAGACAGAACCAAAGTATGTATTTAATTGGTCTGCCATTTCTTTGTTCCCCATTATAAATTCCCCTGATTCTGACTGCAAGGGACCTACGCTTGACTTCACCAATCTTTTTCTCTTCACATATCTATAAAAGCTTTTACAGTCAGTTTTTATGTTCCCAGCAAGCTTACTCTCATACTCTATTTCCCCCCTCTTAATTAATCCCTTTGTCCTCTGTTGAATCCTAAATTGGCCAGAAAAAGCAGGTTTACTGCTTTTTCTGGCCAATTTATATGTCCTCTCCTCTCCACATGGAGGTACGACTCACTGTGATATAGAACTCCAGAAGATTGTCACAGCTACGTTGTAACCCTAAACTCAACTCAAGGGAGCCTGAGAGAGTCATTATAGTTATGGCCCCTACTTCTGGTCTTGCCTGCAAACGGAAACATTTTCTCGACGTCTACCCTGTCGAGAAGCCCTTTCATAATCTTAAAGATGTCTTATCAGGTCACCCCTCAGTCTTTTCTATTCTAGAGAAAAGAGTCCCAGCCTGTTCAATCTTTCCTGATAGGTATAATCTCTCAGTTCTGATATCACTCTAATAAATCTTCCTTGCACCTTTTCCAGTGCCCCTATATCCTTTTTATAATGTGGAGACCAGAACTGTTCACAGTACTCCCAAGTGTGGTGTAACCAAGGTTCTATACAAGTTTAACATGACTTCCTTGCTTTTCAATTCTATCCCTCTCGAAATGAAACCCAGTGCTTTGTTTGCTTTTGTAATGGCCTTATTAACCTGCGTCACTACTTTTAGTGATTTTTGTATCTGTATCCCCAGATCCCTCTGTTCCTCTACCCGATTTGGACATTTATTTTCCAAGGAGTATGTGGCCTCCTTATTCTTCCTACCAAAATGTATTATCTCACATTTATCTATATTGATATTCATTTGCCAATTCTGCAAGTTTATTAATGGTTTCCTGTATTTGTCCCAGTCCTCTGTATTAAGTACACCCTCCCCCCCCACCCAAATTTGGTGTCCTCTGCAAATTTTGAAATTGTACTTCCGATTCCTGAGTCCAAATCGTTTATGTAAATGGTGACCAACACAGTCCCAGCGCCGATCCTTGTGGAACACCCCTTCCCACCATTTGCCAATCTGAATAACTGGACCAAGAGCAGCAAAGACTGGGGAGCCAGGGGAGGATGAAGGTTAAATCTAAGGGACCAGTGGAGTTGAGAAAGATGCTCCAAGGAACAGCTGTAGAGCGGCAAAGGTCACACAAAATCAGGAGAAACTGCAGGCGTGTCAACCTTCCAGTTCAGTCCAGTGAATAGGATAGAGAAGTTCCAAAGGATTAATGGAGCAGAATTAGCCAGAAGAAGTGAGAGGATAGTAGCAGTACAGAGGTCATTCAGCGGCATAGCAACAGCATCCAGTGAATGGAGAATCTCAGCTGAGAAGTAGAAACTGAGCCCACAGAAGTCAGTAGAAGAGGTAATGGAATAGAAGCAGCCCAGCAGAGAATACAGTCACAGTAGAACGCGGCAGCGCAGTAGAGATCACAGTAAAGCCCTGAAACCAGCAAACAAATGGAGTTCGGCCCAGAAGAATGTGGACTTCTGTCTAGGACCCAACACAGCAGCAGAGTAAAGCTGTGAAGCCAACAGACTGAGTTCTACCCCAACAGCAAGCGATTATTGTTTTTCTATCTCGCGTTCTTCGCCATTGGAGAATAGTATGAAGTAGTGGAAGGATTTGCAGGCTGATTAACAGTCTGACAAGTCGTGACATGAATGCTCCTTCCATGGCCATAACTACCTTTATACCGGCTGATGGGGTGGTTAGTCCTATATGGTGGAAGGGTTTTATGGACTCCCACAACCCATACAATGAGGTGGGAGCCACCCAAGCCCACCAGACACAAATATCTCGCTGGATGTCAAACCAGCCGGGGTTCGGGTCTCCACTTGTGGATCTGTGTGGAGCTGGATTCAAACCCTGCATCTTCTGATTCAAGAGTTGGGAATGCTACTTCTAAGCCAAAGGCTCGCTCAACAGCAAGAAAAAAAAGAAAAAATTGCATTTATATAGCGCCTTTCACGACCACTGGACATCGCAAAGCACTTTACAGCTAATGAAGTACTTTTTTGGAGTGTAGTCACTGTTGTAATGTAGGAAACACGGCAGCCAATTTGCACACAGCAAGCTCCCACAAACAGCAATTTGATAATGACCAGATAATTTTTTTTTAGTGATGTTGATTGAGGGATAAATATTGGCTAGGACACTGGGGATAACTACCTGCTCTTCTTCGAAATAGTGCCATAGGATCTTTTACATCCTGAGAGAGCGGATTTAATGTCTCATCCGAAAGACAACACCTCCAACAGTTCCCTCAGTACTGCACTGGAATGTCAGCCTGCATTTATTTCTGTGCTCAAGTTTCTGGAGTGGGACTTGAGCCCACAACCTTCTGACTCAGAGGCCAGGGTGCTACCAATTGAGCTGACACTTCCAAAAATAATATGCGCTGCAATTTCTGGCAGTAGTGGGATTGGTGGTGGATAGGCACTGTGATCTAGAGCAGTTATCTTTGACTTGGAGTGGCACAGCAAAGTCACAGCAGCCGAGGCATACAACGTAGTTCAGCAGAGTCCTGATAGCAGAAGAGTCCAATAAATCAAGTGGGAGCAATGTCCAGCAATGAAAAAGAGTAACCAGGTAAAGGCACAGAACAAACCGGTTTGGGGGATGGGCAATGTGCTCTGGAGCAAGTAGCTTTAATTTGTAGCTGGGGTGGGGGGAGGATGGCAATGGATGTCCACAGATGGAGTTACAAAGGTGAGGAAATCAGTGGGGAGCTGCCAGCCCAGGAGACATCTTGTACTTCAGGAGAACCAGTCAAAACACCTTTTTTGCCCTTAGCCTGATGATAAAGCTTAAAATAAGGTTTGTAATATAAGAAATAGATAAGAACATATCCACAATAACATGCTTCAACTTACTTTGAGAAGTTGTCTTTTCTGTATTTAAGTATATTCATTAATGTTTCATGTGAAGGCCGAAGAATGACTTGGTTGTTAACTTCAGGACAATACGCTCCATCTTGGCATGTGCAACATTTCCCATCATTGGCAAATTTTGTACTAGTGCATTTCGCACTTTAAACTTGCGAAAATAGAAAAATTGGCTGGCAATGCCATCAAGCCCTGACGGCCAGAAAGGTGCTCAGATGGGTCATAAAAGGGCCAGGTCATGTTCTGCTTGTCATTCTTCCCCTTAATCATGCAAGATTCTTGCCCTCCTCCAACACTACAAGACTTCAGTGGCAGTAATGCTACCAGAACCCCACCTCCCCACTCATGCTACCACTCCCTGGAGCCTCAATACTCCCACACTCAGTGGCTCCCTTCCCTTTCCTCAACCCTGTGATTCCCTCCCAACGACTACTACACCTCCAAAAGTTACCGCCTCCTGTGACACCTTCCCACTAAAATACTCTGGGAGCGCTCCTGCCACTGCTGCCACATCCCAGGATTATCCCATTACTTCCACACACTAGAAACCACCAGTTCTCTCTGACTCGGGGATGGGAACTTTTTATCCCAGTGCACCCGCACCCCTGGAGCTCTGCTTGTACTCCCAGGCTCCTGGAATGCTTTCACAGATCCTGGGACTTCCCCAATGGTCCCAGACCCAGAAACCACTCCCCTTTCACTTTTTACCAGAACCTGGTATTCCCTTTCCTATGCTTCAAAACATGAGGACCCCTCCTGACTAAAAGACCATAGTATTAACTTGTCTATGAAATTAAGAGGGAAAATACTTGTTGTCATAGATTTGGCTGGTAAATTGCAATATGATCGTTAGAAGGCTGCATTGCACTAATAAATGACCCTATATTCAGTCTTGGAGAACAGAGGGACTTGTCTCAGTTTTTCAAAATGTTTTTCAGTTTTTGTAGAATTTTTTTTTTTTAATTGCTTTTTGCCATTGAACAAAATAATACTAAAGTGCAAATAACATTTGTTTATGCTTTTAGGTATAATGTAACCACCTTTAAGTAACTTGAAATGTTTTAAAATAGTTCACTAAACAATTATTATATATATATGTGGACAAGTTTCCACTCGATATAGCAGATTAATTAAGTACAGGAGAGAATTGAAAAAGTTAATATGGAGGCAAAGAAAGGTTACGAGAAAAGATTAACAGGCAACATTAAATTGAACCCTAAAACATTTTATAAACATATAAAGTGTAAGAGGTTAACTAGTGCAAAAATTGGGCCTATTAAGGACCCAAAGAGAAATCTTCATGTAGAGGCAGAGGACATGGCTCAAGTATTAGATGATTACTTTGCATCTGTCTTCACAAAGGAAGTGGATGATGTATGAAGGTTACACTAAAAGAGGAGAAGGAAGTTATGGACAGGATAGTAATAGAGAAGACATATTAAAAAGATTAGCATTACTGAAAGTTGGTAAGTCACCGGGTCCAGATGGAATGTATCCTATATTGCTGAAAGAAGCAAAGGTAGAAATAGCAGAGGCATTAGTCACAATCTTTCAATCCTCATTGGATACAGGAGTCATGCCAGAGGACTGAAGGGTTGCTATTGTTATACTACTATTCAAGAAAGGGAAGAGGGATAAACCAGGAAACTACAGGCATCAGTGGTGGGGAACCATTATCAGGAACAAAATAAACTTTAATTTGGAAAGGCAAGGGTTAATCAAGGAGAGCTAGTGTGGATTTGTTGAAGGCAAATCGTGTCTGACTAATTTGATTGAATTCTTTGATGAAGTTGATAGAAGGTTGATCATGGTAGTGCAGTAGATGTATATATGGACTCTTGGAAGGCATTTGACAAAGTACCACACGGGGCTTCTTAAGAAGATGGAAGCCCATGGAATTAAGGGAAAAGTGGCGGTATGGATACGGAATTGGCTCAGTGACAGGAAGCAGAGGGAGGTGGTGGATGTTTTTCAGACTGGGAGGTGGTTTGCCAAGGGTCAGTTTTTGGGTCCATTACTCTTCAATTTTTATGTACAACCTAGACTCGGATGTAGGGAGCATTATAAAGTTTGCAGATGATACAAAACTTGGTAATGTAGTAGACAGTGATGAGGATAGTTGTAGACTTCAGGATGACATAGACAGGATGGTGAAATGGGCAGAAGCATGGCAGGTGGAGTTCAGTGCTGAGAAGTGTGAAGTGCTGCACTTTGGGAGGACTAATATGGAAAGACAGTATACTATAAATAGTTTGATTTTGAAAAGTGTAGATAGTAGAGAGACCTTGATGTCCATATACATATCCTTAAAAGTGGCAGGGCAAGTTGATGAGGTGGTTAAAAAAGCATATGGGTTAGTTGGGTTTATAAATAGAGGCATAGAATGTAAAAGCAAAGAGTAGGTCAATAACTAGAGGTCAGAGATTTAAAATCAATGGTAAAAGATCTAGAGCAGAGATGAGAAATTGTTTCACTCAGAGTTGCCAGGATCTGGAATGCTCTACCTGAAAAGGTGGTGGAAGCTGATTTCATAAATACTTTTAAAAGGGAGTTGGACAGATACTTGAGGATGAGGAACTTGCAGGGTTATGGCCAAAAAGTGGGGTGGGACTAAGCATAACTGTTCTTTCAAAGAGCCAGTACGTGCACGAAGGGCTGTAAGTTTCTATGATTCCATGAATTGTTTTTAAATATTTTTTTGTAAGACATTGACAGCTGTTTATACTTTTCAAGGCAGGAGTTTGTCTGTTGTAATATTGGCAGTTCAATTAGCATTTTGTAACAACTCACACAATGTACTATGAATCAAAAATGTTTTGAAATGTATTTCCTTTACTTTTCAGATCTGTATAAACCAACAAAGCTGTTGTACTGACATTTGCACAATAATTTTTGCAGATAACATCACTGGTGTTAACTTCTGCTTTTTTCCTGACTTTCTGTTACAGGTTTCACCATTTTAAGAGAGGAGGAGAAAACCAGGTTCTTAGAAGCAAGAATCAAGATTGTTGGCCATGGTAACACTCGTGCAAACTCTTACAGATCATATTGATGATGTTAACTGCTGTGCCTTCTCTTCCACTTATCTGGCTTCCTGTTCACTGGACAAAACAATACGCCTTTATTTATTGAAGGATTTCTCAGAGCTCCCTTTCTCGCCACTAAAAGGTCATAGCTATGGTGTACATTCCTGTTGCTTTAGTTCTTGTGGGAAGTTTCTAGCTTCGAGTTCAACTGATGGGATGACTGTGCTTTGGAATCCCCAGTCTGGGGAAAAGTTGGCAACATTGAAACAGCCCAGTGAAAGTCCAGTAAGGGTTTGCAAATTCTCCCACGATTCCACTTATTTGGTATCTGGTGCAGCTGATGGTACTGTGGCATTATGGGATGTTCGCTGGAAGAAACTTCGCAGGTTAGTTCGATACAGAGCATGTAACTTTTCAGCACTACTATTTGCATGAAGTGTTTCAAAATCTTATTTTGATTTAAGCTTTTTGCTAGCGAATTTATGTTGGAGTACATCTTTTTCATTTAAATCTACTCTGAAGCAAATGTGGATAATGAGATTGAATTGAAGAAACTAGAGCTCGTTATTGAATCACTTCAGCGCTGATTTTTGTCATCTTTCAAACATCAGCAAAACTGATTTTCTATAATTTCTAGCATGAATGCTAAATAACCCCACTTTAAAAAAAAAAAACTACCCTCAACCCCTCTGTCTACTTGAACTACGCTTTATCTCCAATCTTGCTTTTATCTCTAAGGTCCTTCAAGACATTGTGCTGCCAACTCTGCACCCACCACTCCCTCTTTAATGCCATCCATTCTGGTCAGTCAGCAACAGCATCTGTGTAACCGCAACCATAGTGTGTTTTCCCTCCTTGCCTTCCTAACTCTCTGGGGCATTAGATACAGTTAATTCCTCCTTGGTTCATCTTTGTGGCACCTCCCCTTTCTTGTTCCACTCTTGTCTGTCCAAATGTAGATGCTCCATTTCCCCCCCCCCCCCCCCCCCCGCCAGTGGTTTCTCCTCCCTCCCTTGTATGGTCATTTCTAGCCTGGCTCAAGGCTCCATCCTTGGCCCTGTCCCTTTCCACATCTATATTCTACCCCTCGGCAAATCTATAAACATTGGGTCAGCTTCCACATGTATGCCTGTGACACTCGACTATACTACTCCACTGCTACCCTCAGCTCCATGATTGCAGCTTTGTTGTCTGACTGTCTGCTTGACATCAAGTCCTGGATGAGCCAGAACTTTCTTTAGCTCAGACAGAAGCTAACCTGTTCAGCTCCTATCAAAAGCTTTGCGTCTCCAGCACCAATTTCATGCCCATTCCTGGCCGCTCGATCAAACTGAATACAATAATGCACAATCTTAGTGTCCTCTTCGACCCTGAGCTTTGTTCCCCATATCCAGGCTTTCACCACACTCTGGTCAATTGTAGCTCTCTCCCTTTCTTCGTTGGAGAACTTTCAGCTACCACACCTTTGCACTATCTCTGTCTTGCCACCTTTCTTCCACCATCACATTTCCTCCGAACCTTTCTTCAGCTGGGCTTTCATTCCCCGCTACTAACTTCTCTCTTCCTGATCCATGTCCACCGTGCCCCCAGTAAAATATCTTGTGAGATTTTGTTACGTAAATGGTAGGTTATTGTAAAATTAGAACATTGTCCAGGATTAGATTGTATGTTTTAATTCATTGTTTTAGAATAGATCAGAATGTATGTTCCATTTTTATGCCATTATCTACAGTTCATTAGCTTTAAATGTTTAATTTAAATTTATATTCTGTAGTGTAACAACAGGATGGACAAACTTAATTCACAAATCTATTATAGGTCTGAAACTTACTGAAGGCATTGTTTAATGTGGTTTATATATTCTGAGCTTTATAGAGTTGGTTGCTTAGTTGAAGAATTTCTCTTGTAGAAGAGTGCCAGTCCTGTTCCACGATATTTTTGAGATCATCCTTACTGTTGAGTCCTTTGATTTGTAAAGCAGAAATCTAACCTGTGGACTTCTTCATATTTATCAGTACAGCTCATGATCAGTAAATGGAAGCTATGTCTTATTTTGACACGTAAGAACATAAGACATAGGAGCAGGAGTAGGTCATTTGGCCCCTTGACCCTGCTCCGCCATTCAATAAGATCATGGCTGATCTGATCTTAGCCTCAACTCCACTTCCCTGCCTGCTCCCCATAATCCTTGACTCCCTTATCATTCAAAAATCTATCTATCTCCTCCTGAAATATATTCAATGACCCCGCCTCCACAGCTCTCTGGGGAAGAGAATTCCAAAGATTCACGACCCTCTGAGAGAAGAAATTCCTCCTCATTTCCAATTTAAAAGGGTTTCCCCTTATTCTGAAATTATGCCCCCTGGTTCTAGATTCCCCCATGAGGGGAAACATCCTCTCTGCATCTACCCTGTCAAGCCCCTTCAGAACCTTATATGTTTCAATAAGATCCCCTCTCATTTTTCCAAACTCCAATAAGTATAGGCTCAACCTTTCTTCATAAGGCAATCCCTTCATCTCCGGAATCAACCTCGTGAACCTTCTCTGAACTGCCTTCAATGCAAGTATATCCTTCCTTAAATAAGGAGACCAAAACTGTACGCAGTACTCCAGGTGTGGTCTCACCAACGCCCTGTACAGTTGTAACAGGACTTCCCTACTTTTATATTCCATTCCCTTTGCAATAAAGGCCAACATTCCATTTGCCTTCCTAATTACTTGCTGTACCTGCATGCTAACTTTTTGTGATTCATGTACAAGGACCCCCAGATCCCTCTGTACCTCAGCATTTTGTAATCTCTCCCCATTTAAATAATCATTTACTTTTTTATTTTTCCTACCAAAGTGGATAACCTCACATTTTCCCACATTAAACTCCATCTGCCAGATTTTTGTCCACTCTGCCTTTCTATATCCCTTTGGAGATTTTTTGCGTCCTCCACACAATTTGCTTTCCCACCTATCTTTGTATCATCAGCAAATTTGGCTACATTATACTCTGTCCCTTCATCCAAGTCATTAATATAGATTGTAACTAGTTGAGACCCCAGCACTGATCTCTACAGCACCCCACTAGTTACCGTTTGCCAACCTGAAAATGACCCATTTATCCCGACTTTCTGTTAGTTAGCCAATCCTCTATCCATGCTAATATATTACCCCCAACCCTGTGAGCTCTTATCTTGTATAGTAACCTTTTATGTGGCACCTTATCGAATGTCTTCTGGAAATCCAAACACACGGCATCTACTGGTTCCCTTTTATCTGCCCTGCTTGTTACATCCTCAAAGAACTCCAGCAAATTTGTCAAACATGATTTCCCTTTCATAAAACCATGCTGACTCTGCTTGACCCCGTCTCCCTCCTTTCTTAAATAGGGGCGTTACATTTGCAGTTTTCCAGTCCGCTGGGACCTCTCCAGAATCCAGGGAATTTTGGTAGATTACAACCAAATGCATCCACTATCTCTGTAGCCACCCCTTTTAAGACTAGGATGCAGGCCATTGGGTCCAGGGGACTTGTCCACCTTTAGTCCCATTAGTTTGCCTATCCAGGTTTCCTTATCCAGGTTGCAGAGCCCCACTTAATGGCCTGTTACAAAAACATGTTGTACAGAAAATTTTATTAACAGGAAAATATAATTTGCCCATTAAGTCTATGCACTTTTGCTGTATACATGGTACCAAAACACAATGGCCTGGAATTTGCAGTCAGCGGCGAAGCGACAGTGATCACCACTGATCTCAAAGAAAACTGCCCACAAAGATCTTCCGATCTCTGTGGCGCAAACTTTCATTTTCTCAACCTTAATTTGATCATAGTGCTGTCAAAAGGGGATCTCCAGTGTACAGCAGCCATGATGTCATCAAGCTGTCTAAGCAGCCAATCACATTGAAGAATTATCACAGACAGCAAACCAGGAAATAAAAAGCACTGATTATCATTCACTTTTAAAAAAATTTACAGATAGCGAAATAAAGATTGGGACATACACATGGGGTTAAGGTAGAAGCTGTAATATCATAAACAAACTTTTAAAAAATTATATTTTTTATTTTAAAAATCTAGTACTTTTTATCATAATGGAGTAATTTGACATTCCACAAATATAAAATTAGTTTTTCCAGGCCAGAACGGTTGTTCAGCCGTTAAAACCCCAGTTAGACCTATTTCAACAAGTTTTAACTTTTGATGGCGTGTTTAACAGCGATATTAGAGCGGAAAAGGGGAAGTTTTTGTCAGTTTAAGTGATTTCATTGATTGCCGGCTATGGGGAGTTCCACAGCGCAGCCTATGGCGGAGCAAGGTATGACTGACTGGAACTTAAGGATTTCCACATATATCTGTGCATGCGCTAAATCCTGAAGTTACGGTCAGTTTTAGAGGGGTAATGATGGCGAAAGCTGACAGTTTCGCTGTCATTACCACAGCAAAATCCGGGCCCATATAATAGTCCTCAAACCTAAAAATGATCTCATAAAATTGGTGCAAAGTTTGCATAGGTAAGAAAGTTTCAACTATAGCTTTTACATTCGATAGCTAAAGGTTGATAAATTGTATCCACGGCGTAGATATTACATATGCATCTAATTTTACAGTAAATCTTTCTGCAACAAATGTTACATCATCGTAACTGAATTTGTGATATCAGTGTACTTTGACAATCGGGGATTCTAAAGGAGAGGATGTCAAAAGGGAACATGATGCGGTTAGGAAAGTAGTAAAAAAAAAATGGAACGCAAGGAGGAATGATGAAATGAAATTATGTAAGAACATAAGAAATAGTAAAGTATTCAATAGACACATCAATAGCAAAAGGTAAATTAAGATAGGGATAGGGTCTCTTAAGGGGTGCACAATATAAACTCTCAGGTAATGACAGTGAAATGGCAGAAATATTGAATAGTTACTTTGTCTCAGTTTTTACCAGGGAAACTAACAAGGTGGGCATGACATTAGAAGAAAAGAACAAAAATAATATCAAGACATTTAAGATAGATAGGGAGATAATCGATAAACTAGACAAACTTAGAGAGTATAAATCCTCAGGTCCCGATCGATTGCATCCACGCTTACTCGAATAAGCTAGGGAAGAAATAACAGAGGCACTAGTATATTATATACATATATATATGAAAAGTGCCAGAGGACTGGCGGACAGCTAATGTTATGCCTGTATTCAAAAATGGATCAAATCCAGGGAACTACAGACCAGTTAGCTTAACATCGGTGGTAGGAAAGATAATGGGATCTTTACTCAAAGGTGTAGTAGAAAAACATCTAGAAACCGAAAATATAACAAAGAATAGTCAGCACAGATTTCAAAAGGGAAGGTCATGCTTGACCAACCTTATTGAATTCTTTGAAGAAGTAACAAAGAGAGTAGACAAGGGTAATGTAGTGGATATATGGACTTTTAAAAAGCCTACAGTGGGGGAGTATTTGGGAAACAGTGATCACAATATCATTAGATTTAGAGTAGTTGTGGAAAAGGACAAGGAAAAATCAAATGTGGAAATACTGAACTGGAGAAGAGCTAATTTTGGTGAGTTGAAAGGGATCTGGCCCAGGTGGATTGGAGTCAAAGACTCTCGGGTAAAACAGTAATTAAGCAATGGGAGGACTTCAAAGAGGGGATAGTTTGGGTACAGACTAGACACCTTCCCACAAGGGGGAAAGGAAGAGCTTCAAAAGCTAGAGCTCCCTGGATGACTAAAGATATGAGATTAAAATGAAACAGAAAAAGGAGGCTTATGATGAATACCAGGTTCATATTTCAGTAAAGAACCAAGCTGAATATAAAAAGTACAGAGGAGAACTGAGAAAGGAAATAAGAGGGGCAAAGAGAGTGGATGAAAATAGATTAGCGGGTAACATAAAGGGGAATCAAAAGCCTTTTATAAACAGAAATAGTAAAAGGGTAATCAAAGGAAAGATGGGGCTGATAAGGGACCAAAAAGGAGATCTTGTGGAGGCAGAAGGCCTGGCTGATGTACTAAATGAGTACTTTGCACCTGTCTTCATTAAAGAAGAGGATGCTGACGATGTCACAGTAAAGGAGGAGGTAGTAGAGAAATTGGATAGGATAAAAATAGATAAAGAGGAAGTACTTAAAGGTTGGCAGTGCTCAAAGTAGAAAAGTCCAGATGGGATGCATTGTAGGTTGCTGAGGGAAGTAAGGGTGGCAATTGTGGAGCCTCTGGCCACAATCTTCCAATCCTCCTTAGATATGGGAGTGGTGCCAGAGGACTGGAGGATTGCAAATGTTACACTGCTTTTCAGGAAAGGGGAAAAGGATAAACCCGGCAACTACAGGCCAGTCAGCCTAGCATTGGTGGTGGGGAAACCTTTAGAGACAATAATCTGGAACAAAATTAATTGGCACTTGGAAAAATATGGGTTAATAAATGAAAGCCAGCATGGATTTGTGAAAGGCAAATCATGTTTGACTAACTTGATGGAGTTGTTTGATGAAGTAACAGAGAGGGTTGATGAGGGTAGTGTGGTTGATGTGTATATGGACTTTAAAAAGGTGTTTGATAAAGTACCACATAATAGACTTGTTAGCAAAATTGAAGGCCATGGGATTAAAGGGACAGAGGTTGCATGGATACAAGATTGGCTAAGGGGCAGAGAGTAGTGGTGAATAGTTGGTTTTCAGACTGGAGGGAAATGTGCAGTGGTGTCCCCCAGGGGTCGGTGTTGGATCCACTGCTCTTTTTGATATATATTAATGACCTGGACTTGGGTATACAGGGCATAATTTCAAAGTTTGCAGATGGCAGAAACTCTGAAATGTAGTAAACAGTGAAGAGGATAGTAACAGACTTCAGGAGGACATAGACAGACTGGTAAATTAGGCAGACATGTGGGCGATTAAATTTAATGCAGAGAAGTGTGAAGTGATGCATTTTGATGGGAAGAATTAGGAGAGGAAATAAAAAACTAAATGGTACAGTTTTAAAGGGGAACAGAGAAACTTGGGGGTGTATGTACACAAATCTTTGAAGGTGACAGGACAAGTTGAGATGGCTGTTAAAAAGGCATACGGATCCTCAGCCTTATAAATAGAGGCATAGCAAGGATGTTACGCCAAACTTTTATAAAACACTGGTCCGGCCTCAGCTGGAGAATTACAGCCAATTCTGGGCACCACACATCAGGAAGAATGCCGAAGTGTTAGAGAGAGTGCAGAGGAGATTTACTAGGATGATACCGGATATGAAAGACTTCAGTTTCATGGAGAGATGAAAGAAACTGGGGTTGTTCTCCTTGGAGCAGAAAAGGTTAAGGGGATATTACATAGAAACATAGAAGATAGGAGCAGGAGTAGGCCATTCGGCCCCTCGAGCCTGCTCCACCATTCAATGAGATCATGGCTGATCATCCAAATTCAGTACCCTGTCTCTGCCTTCTCCCCATATCCCTTGATTCCTTTAGCCTTAAGAAATATATCTAACTCCTTCTTGAATATATTTAATGAATTGGCCTCAACTGCCTTCTGTGGTAGAGAATTCCACAGGTTCACCACTCTCTGGGTGAAGAAATTCCTCCTCATCTCTGTCCTAAATGGCTTACCCCTTATCTTTAGACTGTGACCCCTGGTTCTGGACTCCCCCGCCATTGGGAACATCCTTCCTGCATCTAGTCTGTCTAGTCCTGTTAGAATTTTATAAGTTTCAATGAGATCCCCTCTCATTCATCTAAACTCCAGCGAGTATAAGCCCAATCGACCCAATCTCTCCTCATACGTCATTCCTGCCATCCCAGGTATTTGTTAGAGATGTTCAAAATCTTGAAGGGTTTTGATAGATTAAATAAGGAGAAACTGTTTCCAGTAGCAGAAGGGTCGGTAACCAGAGGACACAGATTTAAGGTACAGGTAATTGGCAAAAGTACCTGAGGGGAGATGAAAACATTTTTTACACAAGCTTTCCCTTCCCCCAGTCTCCAAATATGCCAGACCTTCACCCTGATCGATTAGTATTGCTCTATTTGAGTATAATGTTTGTGCAAAATATTTCCTGTTCACTCTTTGTTTTGTGTAGATAGGTTGTTTAGAAAAGAATAGGTTGTGAAGAAAACCCTACAGTGTAACATTTGTAGCTCATCTGAATTGTTACTTAACTTCAGGACAAGCACTGTTGAGGATGGATCGGTAATTGCCTGTGACTTTTCTCCTGGTGGTAACTACTTTGTTACTGGCTCAACCTCCGGAGAGCTGACTGTTTGGGATTGTCAAATGAAGTGCCTTCTTAATGTGAAAACAGCTCATGACCTGGGAGTCACCTGCTGTGAGTTTTCACCTCAGCCAATCACTGGTATGTTTTATGTTGAATAGTTCAGAAAACATTATTTCAAGTATTTATGTACAGGAAACTTTCGATTTACCGGCACCTAAATAACCGGAAATCTCGGTTAACCGGCAAAATTCAGGAGTAGGTTCATACTTCATATTACTTGCCTTCCTCCATCTGTTGCTGTGCAAGGGTGTGGCTGCAGCTGTTGCTAAGCTACAGAGAAGCTTGTAAGTTGTGGCCATTGTTCTGAACCTGTTGCTAAGCAACAGGGTTTGTTGCTTTATACGGAGCTCTCCGCTCTCGTATCTTTTACTATAGCGCTCGGTGATCCGGAATTTTTGATGAACCGGCACCACGTCGGTTCCGTCGGTGCCGGATAAAAAAAAAAGTTTCCTGTAATGGCATTTTGAGGAAATTATTGACTGTACATCACATTTTTTATTCTATATATTTTGAAGAGAAGCATCAAAGTGGCATTACCTTTCTGAAAATATATGTTGGCAAACTTTTATTTAAGATGAAAGGAGTGTAAATGATAATAGAGTTCAATTGACATGTCCCTCAATAAAAAAAGGTTTTCCATTAAGCTAGTAACTGTATTTTGGTAAATAATCAACAGGCAGCATAAGTAAAATGTTTAAACTAATTAAATCAACACTAGATTGTAGTGAACACAAGTTTGGTAAAATAAGGAAGTAACCAGGCATTTTCAAAAAGATGAATTGCACTAAATTTAATATACATTGATTCTTTTATTTTGAAACTGACCTTTTATAATGACCTAAAACAAGGCTGTGATTTTTTCCAAGCCTTTGTAGATTTTTTAAAAAACATTGTCCAAAACTGTCATAGGGGATGTGTGAAAGTGGCCTATGGAACGTGCAGAAGCGTGCTCTGGTCATGTTCAGGCATAGAAATCTATGTTGGCATTTTTTTTTTAAAGAAAACTGCCCCATTTTTAATATTCCTCATGCCATTTCAGATCCTCATGCCATTTCAGGAACTGGGATCATTGAGTGTTTTTCCAGGCAGGAAGATTGAAGGGAAGAAGGAAGAATGGGGTTAGGTCCATAGGAAAAGGTTTTTTCATATGAATTCACTTTTTCTCTCTCTTGACTTGAGTACAAGTTCAGGGAGCCATCTGACAATTTACCGAAGTGGCCATTCATTGTGTGCAAGCTATAGAGTGACCATCACAGACTGTGCCCCCATGGGGCCACACAACCAAACTTCATCCTGTCTTCACTGAACATTCATACTGCCATATTTTCCAGCAAGTGTCACTAGATGTCAGTTAGGAGCAGGAACTGTAGCTGATTTTTCTTCCCCTTCTTCACTGAAGTCAATTGCAGATGACATCAATGAATTCTGCACAGACCAGGGATCAAACACTTTTTATGGCATAGTTTCTCACTAGGTGATGCATTTACCCATTAAACTGTCAAGGCACCCAAAGTTGACATTGGAAATGGATGAAGGTTGAAGGAAACAACAGGTGAGAGAGTTTGTAAGTAACTAATTTGGACAGTCTAATAATTAGTAACTAGGAATGACTTGTGTATCACATACATGGGGATTGCCAATTTTACAGGAGAAAGCAAATTATTGGATCGGCTTCTTTCTATATATTTTTTAACTTATACTTTTTGGTTTACAAAAATCAAAAATTGATCTTTTAATAATCAGAATTGAACTAATCTAATAGACAAATATACTGCTATTTCTATTGATATAAGCATTATAATCTACCTACGTATAATCACATTTTTGTCTCTTGAAGTATATTGTTTATAGCAGGTGATGTAATTTATCAGTTTCTATGATTTTTGAGAGTTTTTCTGTGCACAATGCTGCATTACATAACTTTTTTTGCTTTGTCAGGTGACATGGGTAATTCAGGATCACAGTGCTTTCTGTTGGCTTCTTGTGGTCAGGACAACAAAATCATTTTTTGGATTATGTCATATGAAGGCCCAGCAGGTATGTTAAATAAGAGTTATTTCAGATGGGAGACCAATCTGCTCCAAGGTCTATATCGATGCCACTCTGAGCTAATTCGCAAGAGGCACACTACATCAACCATGGCTGACTCTTGCTCACCATGAGATATTGCTTGGCTTCTGTTAATGTCTTCTGATAACAGCATAACTGAAATTGTCAATTATCATTGTGGGGGTTGTAATCTGTATCTTTTGCTGTTGTAGTGTCAAGTGTTCATCTTCTGATTTACTGCCCCATGTGAGATTTATGTCCTTAACAAAATGTGTAGAGTGACAGTTATAGTTTAAATATAAGCACAATACAGAGATATGCAGCATGTTTACTTTGCATTTCTTGAGTTCAGAGTGGCTGTGATTTCCTAATGTGGTGAATTCCTAATCAAATGACTGATAGTTCAAGTCAAATAGCATTTGAGAGTCTAAATGGAAATTCATAAAACTATTTGTTTGTTAGACACAAAGGAGTCCATTATGATATCCTTTCTTGAAAATCAACCCAATATTCCGTTTTGAAATTCTGCATGTACTCATTGGGAGAGGATTTTCTTAATAGCTCTAAGGATCATCATTCAACTTATTTCCTACTATTTGCCAGCTGGAGTCCATGCATAGATCTTTCCACAACAATATGTGGATGCAATATCTGGGGATTATAAGCCAATTGGAACAGATAATGTATTGAGCTGAAAACAGTTCACTCCAAGGCATACATACATCAAATTCTCTAGAACGTTTAACAGTTCAGTTTACTAACTGCCTTCTTATTTAACTTTTCCAATTCCAAACTCTCTAATATTTAACTACATAATGGCTTAATAAAGTTGTGCAATTTATTTTACTGAAAATAGTCTATTCTAATATCTGTTGTGACCTTCTCTGTCTCATTTATATTTTCTCATTCTAAGGAAATAATTAAAAAATACCACTGGCTCCCCCAGTGGTTTAGTTTGTAAAGAGAATCACACAGTTCAGAAGGTTCTAGTTTTGATTCCCAATCTGTGCTGAGTTAACTCATTTAGCTAGGGTGGCATCACAGGTGTTGTGATTGGCCTCATCACTGCTGGGTTAGGGAGTGGAAAAAACATCAGCTACCATTCTCACTCTTGATCACTATTCAGTGACTCCTCTTGGAAAGTAAGTGAGGACAGGCTCAGCTGTTGTTTGCTATTTCCCGCCACTCCACCCCCTCCCCCCCATCAACAATTGAATAGCCAGTCGATATTAGCTATTTACATAAGAACATAAGAAATAGGAGCAGAAGTAGGCCTTTTGGTCCCTCGAGCCTGCCCCGCCATTTAATGAGATCGTGGCTGATCTGATCTTGGGCTCAGCTCCATTTCCCTGCCCACTCCCCATAACCCATCACTCCCTTATTGTTAAAAAATCTGTCTATCTCCACCTTAAATATATTCAATGACCCAGCCTCCACAGCTCTCTGGGGCAGAGAATTCCACAGATTTATGACCCTCTGGGAGAAGAAATTCCTCCTCATCTTGGTTTTAAATAGGCGACCCCTTATTCTGAAACTATGCCTCCTAGTTCCATATTCCCCCATGAGGGGAAACATCTCTGCATCTACCCTGTCGAGCCCCCTCAGTATCTTACATGTTTCAATAAGATCACCTCTCATTCTTCTAAACTCCAATGAGTATAGGCCCAACCTGCTCAACCTTTCTTCATAAGTCAACCCCTTCATCTCAGGAATCAACCTAGTGAACCTTCACTGAACTGCCTCCAATGCAAGTATATCCCTCCTTAAATAAGGAGACCAAAACTGTACGCAGTACTCCAGGTGTGGTCTCACCAATACCCTGTACAGTTGTAACAGGACTTCCTTGCTTTTATACTCCATCCCCCTTGCAATAAAGGCCAACATTCCATTTGCCATCCTGATTACCTGCTGTACCTGCATGCTAACTTTTTGTGTTTCATGCACAAGGACCCCCAGGTTCCTCTGTACTGCAGCATTTTGTAATCTCTCTCCATTTAAATAAAAATTTGCATTTTTATTTTTCTTACCAAAGCGGATAACCTCACACTTTCCCACATTATACTCCATCTGCCAAATGTTTGCCCACTCACTTAGCCTGTCTATATCCCTTTGCAGATTCTTTGTGTCCTTTTCACAACTTGCTTTCCCACCTATCTTTGTATCATCAGCAAATTTGTCTACATTACACTCGGTCCCTTCATCCAAGTCATTAATATAGATTTGTAAATAGTTGAGGCCCCAGCACTGAAGTCTATGGCACCCCATTAGTTACAGTTTGCCAACCGGAAAATGACCCATTTATCCTGACTCTCTGTTTTCTGTTAGTTAGCCAAACCTCTATCTATGCTAATATATTACCCCCAACCCCGTGAGCTCTTATCTTGTGCAGTAACCTTTTATGTGGCACCTTATCGAATGCCTTCTGGAAATCCAAATACACCACATCCATTGGTTCCCCTTTATCCACCCTGTTCGTTACATCCTCAAAGAACTCCAGCAAATTTTTCAAACATGAGTTCCCTTTCATAAAACCATGCTGACTCTGCTTGACTGTATTATGATTTTCTAAATGTCCTGCTACTGCTTCCTTAATAATGGACTCCAGCATTTTCCCAATGACAGATATTAGGCTAACTAATAGTTTGCTGCTTTCTGTCTCCCTCCCTTCTTAAATATGGGCGTTACATTTGCGGTTTTCCAATCCGCTGGGACCTCTCCAGAATTCAGGGAATTTTGGTAGGTTGCAACCAATGCATCCACTATCTCTGCAGCCACTTCTTTTAAGACCCAGGATGCAGGCCATCAGGCCCAGGGGACTTGTCCACCTTTAGTCGCATTATTTTACTGAGTACAGGAAACTCTCTTTTAACCGGCACCTAAATATCCGGAAATCTCTCTTAACCGGCAAAATTCAGGAGTAGGTTCAGGTAAGTTTTACTGTATATTAGTGGCCGTGTAACCGGGGTTCCTGCACCTGTGGCCGTGCAACAGGGACTCCTGGATCTGTGGCCGTGTAACTGGGACTCCTGCACAAGTGCTGTGTAACCGGAGCTCCTGCACCTGTGGCTGTGTACGGGGCTCTCGTACCTTGGTAAGTATACCTCTCTGTAATCCGGACTTTTTGATCAACTGGCACCACGCCGGTCCCGTCGGTGCCGGATAAGAAAGAGTTTCCTGTACTTTTTCTTTAGTGATTGTTTAAGTTCTCCCCTCCCCATAGCCCCTTGATTATGTATTATTGGGATGGTTTTAGTGTCTTCTACCATGAAGACCAATACAAAATATTTGTTCAAAGAATCTGCCATTTCCCTGTTCCCCATTATTAATTCCCCAGTCTCTTCCTCCAAGGGACCAACGTTTACTTTAGCTACTCTCTTTTTTTATATACCTGTAGAAGCTCTTGCTATCTGTTTTTATATTTCTTGCTAGTTTACTCTTATAACCCATCTTCTCTTTTTTAGTCGTCCTTTGCTGATTTTTAAAAATTTTCCAATCCTCTGGCCTTCCACTAATCTTGGCAACATTGTATGTCTTTGTTTTCAATTTGATACCATCCTTTACTTCCTTAGTTAGCCACGGATGGTTCTCCCTTCTGTTAAAGTCTTTCCTTCTCACTGGATTATATTTTTGTTGAGAGTTATGAAATATCTCCTTAAATGTCTGCAATTGCTTATCAACCGTCTTACTCTTTAATCTATTTCCCCAGTCCACTTTAGCCAACTCTGCCTTCATTCCTTTGTAATTGCTTTTATTTAAGATCAGGGCACTGGTTTGAGACCCAACTTTTCTCACTCTCCAATTGAATTTGAAATTCATCCATGCTATGATCACTCTTTCCTAGAGGATCCTTTACTATGAGATCATTTATTCATCCTGTCTCATTACACAGTACCAGATCTAAGATAGTCTGCTCTCTGGTTGGTTCCACAACGTATTGTTCTAGGAAACCATCCCGGATACACTCTATGAACTCTTCCTCGAGGCTACCTTGGCCAATTTGATTTGTCCAATCAATATGAAGATTAAAATCGCCCATGATTATTGCTGTATCTTATAAGCCTCCATTATTTCTTGATTTATACTCTGTCCAACAGCGTAGCTACTGTTAGGGTGCCTATAGACTAAGCCCACCAGTGATTTATTTCCCTTATTATTTCTTATCTCCACCCAAACTGATTCTACATCTTGCTCTTCTGAGCCAATATCATTTCTCACTACTGCACTGATTTCATCCTTTATTAACAGAGCTATCCCACCTCCTTTTCCTTTTTGTCTATCCTTCCAAAATGTCATACCCCTGATTATTCAGTTCCTAGCCTTGGTCACTTGCAACCACGACTCTGTAATGGCTATCAGATCATACCGATTTATATCTATTTGCGCCGTCAACTCATCTATCTTGTTACGAATGCTGCGTGCATTCAGATAAAGTTTTAAATGTTATCTTTTTACTATTTTTCCGTGCTTTGACCCCACTTTCTGCTGCACTCTTATTTTCTGTCCCTTCCTGTCACACTCTGGTTACCATTACCCCCATCGCTACCCTGCTCTATTGCTTTCTCCTTTCTCTTTGACTTTTTAAATTCCTGCTCACCTGAACCCTCCCCCCCACTATTTAGTTTAAAGCCCTCTCTACAGCCCTAGTTATTCGATTCACCAGGACACTAGTCCCAGCATGGTTCAAGTGAAGCCTGTCCCAACAGAACTGCTCCCTCTTACCCCTGTACTGGTGCCAGTGCCCCATGAATCGAAACCCATTTCTCCCACACCAGTGTTTGAGCCACACGTTCATCTCTCTGATCTTATTTACCCTATGCAAATTTGCTCATGGCTCAGGTAGTAATCCAGAGATTATTACCTTTGTGGTTCTGCTTTTTAATTTAGCCCCTAGCTGCTCATACTCCCTCAGCAGAACCTCTTTCTCTGTTCTACCTATGTCATTGGTACCTACGTGGACCACGACAACTGGATCTTTCCCCTCCCACTCCAAGTTCCTCTAGACTCACATGGATAAATTAACCAGAGCGTGCATGATGCAATTGAACTATTCCCCAGTTGAAATCAATGCATAGACCTTTCCACAACAATATGTGGATGCAATATCTGGGGAATATAAGCCAATTGGAACAAATAATGTATTGTGTCCACCTGGAACTTAAGATACCAGGAAGCCTGGAGCCCTTATTTAGAAGCTCACATGACTCAGACACCTGCCATACATACTCAAACCATCTCTTTCGATCAGGATACGAACCACAAATTAATCATCCATTCACTCCATTTCTCCTCCCCTCCGGATGCACTCTTGGTCCAACTACCCACTCACTTCACCTACTTAGGGCTGCCTCCAGTACTCCAGTTTTGCTCCTGGACTCTACCAGTGAGCATCACTAAGCGAAATCCAATAATGTGGGAAGTTAGCAGATTCAACTACAATGAACACTTCATAGCTCTTACAATGCAGACTTATTATCATTTTAACCTTGTTACATATGAAGAAAAATTAAATATATGCTGGACCCCTTTTTATTAATGTGCAGTGTCACCGAGGAATATGATAGTTCTACATGGTGTATTGATTGGTATAATTGAAGATGGAGACAGGGCCTTTGTGAGCATCTCAGATCCTTCAATTATTTGAGTTTTGTTTTAGCATTTTTACATCATTATTTTTGTTTCTGTACTGGTATATTTGATAACTTTCTCCATTTGTACTGAATTTTAATGCTAAAATGATAGCCGTTTGAAACCTGGTCAAGCAGTGCAACTTGCAACAGTTGAAAGTATTGTGGTGTTAAAAAGTGACAGATGATACTGTTCTGGAGGCTACTACTGTTAGTCTTGCATTATAATATAATCCCACCTAAAAGATGAAAACATACACGTCAAAAAAATAAATAAGAGTAAAGGTAATACAGGAAACTTTGTGTTATCCGGAGGCTAAATGTCCGGCAAGCTCGAGCCACTGGCAAAAATCAGGAGCCGTTTTTTTTCTTTTCGTTGCTTTTTTCTCAACAGTCAAGCTCTGCAAGGTCTGTAGCTAAGCAACAGCTTCAGCTAGAGACGCTTGCTGACTGTTTAGAAGCTGTTGCTAAGTAACAGGGTTTGTTGATTCACACGGAGCTGAAAATCTCCGTATGTTTCAACATTAGCGCTGGAGTGTCCGGCAGTTTTGAGGGAACGGCAACAGCTCGGTCCCGTCGGTGCCGGATAGCACAAAGTTTCCTGTATATTCATTTTGATAATCTCTGTTGCTTGTGAGACATTGAGGGTTCATTCATTTCTACAATAGAATGATGCATTTAAGGGAAAGCTAGATAAACACATGAGGGAGAAAGAAATAGAAGGTTATGCTGATTAAGTTAGATGAAGACGGGTGGGAGGCGGCTCGCGTGGAGCATAAACCCATAGACCAGTTGGGCCAAATGGCCTGTTTCTGTGCTGTAAATTCTGTAATATTGCCTCTCACTTTTGTCGATAATTCTTTTTGTAAATTTGGTTGAAAGCAATGTTGGAGTGATGAACATCCACTAGAACAAAATTAGTAATATATTTTGCATTGGTACCTTTCGCATTTTCTTGTGATAATTTCTTTCACACCTGTAGGCTGTGAACTTAGAATGAGACATTCATTAAACCGTCACACAGCTCCTGTTTTGTCGTGTTGCTTTTCACCAGATGGGCAGATTTTAGTCTCTGGGTAAGTGCAGTATCTTTTGAGATACTTTCTAACTCTGTTGTATTGAAGTTGTATTTTCCAATGGATCTTACATGGGAATCAACATAGAGGGATGGGGCTGTGGGCAAGGACTCTGAGCGTCAGAGATTTTCAGGTGCAACGAGCCTCCATAAAATATCATACTAGGCTGTCCTTTTCAGGGCAAGCATATAAGAGAAAGGGAAGTTATGCTGTTTAGGTCATAGCACCAGAAATGAGGTATGTGGTCCTTTAGAATGCCAAATAGAGCAGATAAAGTAGAGGGCCATAGGAGACTTGCCCTAGCTAGAATGTGGTAATATAGTTGTACCCTTCAGCACTGACCATGCATTCATCATCTGCATCAAAAACAAAGTGCCTCTATAGTTGGGTCAGCATGCCAGCAGTAACATCTTCCAAGAAGATTATGTACTGTGCAAAATGCAGTAGTTCACTAACGTTCACAATTATTGCATAAAATACTGTCACCCATACATAACTTGACTTTCCAAATTTGTCTCGGGTATGGAACTTCTACAAGGTATTTCCACAAGACTTGAAACAAGATAGGAAAACAGTAAGTTCAGCCACTCCAATCGGATGTCACTGAACAATGGCACCTGATCGTGCTGAGGAAGCTACAGTTGAAAGTTTGTCAACATAGAATTATATAAGAGCCAAAGGAAAATTACACCTGACCCCTCAAAAGAGGTAACTTTTGGTCTAGTAACAGGAGTCTTATCAGACAGGAACCCCTGATGGTATAAGTCCATTCTTGTTAATTCTGCATTTTTTTGCTCAAAAAGGTTTGAATTAACCAATAATTTAAAATAAGCAAGTTAAATAAAACAGCATGGCAACTGTTTACACTGTTTCAATTAACTTGAATTCAGAAACTTGGAATTAAAAGGAGTAGACTAATAATAGTTGTGTTTATCTTTTAGGTCTGGGCACACAGCTTCGAGTTTCTGTGGTAGTGTGAGCATCTTGAATATCTAGGGAGTTATTTTGGTGAAAGCGTGAAAACAGGCACTAAGTGGGTGCTGTGCTAATAAGACATGCCTGTTTGAAAGTCTGGTTTTAGCCCGCAATTTTGGGGCTAATTGATTATTACCATGATTTAAACGTGCCTGGAGGCACTAAAGCAGACACCTGCAGGTTTAGCATTCAAGCACTGTTTAGAAGCAATTTTCGTGGAGCTGTATTGGTAGCCTCCGCGCACCCACTTCCACTGAAGGCGTGGAGTGCGTTGGCTGACACATAACGGAACGTTTCAGGATGGCTCAGGGACTGAGGGAAGAGGGTGCACATGTTCTCGGATGTGGCACTGGAGGTCCTGATGGAGGAGGTCCAGAGGAGGAGGGATGTCTTGTACCCACAGCGGGGCGGTGGGGGGAGCCCACCCCGCCCTCCTATCCCCCTCTCCTGCAGCAGCTGGTGCTACTGTGCCTGGCCTCATGCCCTCCTCCCATTCCTACTCCAAACCAAGGGGGACCCCTAGCAAGCTTCCCTACACCAAACATTCCCTTTATCCTGGTGACTCCTTTAAGTTGCCCAATAAGGTAGAGTAGCATAGCACTCACTCTTTAGGTGAATTTAGAGAATTTCTGGAATAAATGTTGATAGGAGTGTTGAAGTCTTGACAAAAGTCCTCTTGAAACCTCCAGCAACAATTGAATAGTGAAAGCTGAGCATAGCTTTAAGTAGCACTCAATCCTCAGCAATGACTTCTTTACTCCTGTTCAGCTGGTTGCTGTTAGGAGAGGTCGTTAATTGAAGCGCTAGCCACCAAAATGCCGTGCAGCCTCTTTAATGAGACCCTTAACGATCCTCCGGGTGGCTGTTCCTAATGTGTGCTTCAACTCCTTTACCAACATGGCGTCTTGCCCTAAAGCCGTGGTAAATCGCTGTTTCAGCTCAAGACCCCATCAAGGCCACCTCGGAAACTCTTTAACACCTAAGGTATCCAGGGAATATCGCCCCCCCGCCCCATAACATTGTAGCAAATAGTTTCGACCTGGTTTACTATCATTCCATTTTCTCCCTTTTTATCAATTTTTTGGTCATCCTTTGCTGGTTTCTAAAGCTCTCCCAATCCTCAGTCTTACTACTATTGTTCGCAACATTATAAGCCTCGTCTTTTAATCTAATACTATCCTTAACTTCTTTAATTAGCCACAGATGGCTCACTTTTCCTGTGGAGTTTTTCTCAATGGAATGTGTATTCGTTGAGTTTGGATGATCAGCCATGATCTCATTGAATGGCGGAGCAGGCTCGAGGGGCTGAATGGCCTACTCCTGCTCCTATCTTCTATGTTTCTATTTTGGAATATTTCTTTAAATGTTTGCCACTGCTCATCTACCGTCATACCTTTTAATCTAATTTCCCAATCTACCTTAGCCAACTCGCCCCTCATAGCCATGTAATTGGCTTTAAGTTTAAAACTCTAGTTTTGGACTCAAGAGTGCGAAATGTGAAATGTTATCATATTATGGTCACTCTTCCCTAGAGGACCCTTTACTATAAGATTACTAATTAACCCTGTCTCATTACACAAACAAGATCTAAAATAGCCTGTTCCCTGGTTGGCTTCATGATGTATTGTTCCAGGAAAATGTATCGAATGCATTCCAGGAACTTATTCTTCAGACTACCCTTGTCAATTTGATTTTCCCAGTCTATATGAAGATTAAAGTCCCCCACGATTTGAGGTCATCCAAAACTCTGCTGCCCATGTCCTAACTCGCACCAAGTCCCATTCACCGATCACCCCCTGCGCTCGCCTACCTACATTGACTCCGGGTTAAGCAACGCCTTGATTTTAAAGTTCTCATCCTTGTTTTCAAATTCTTTCATGGCCTCGCCCCTCCCTATCTCTGTAATGTCCTCCAGCCCCCCAACCCTCCGAGATATCTGCACTCCTCAAATTCTAGCCTCTTGAGCATCCCTGATTATAATTGCTCAACCATTGGTGGCCGTGTCTTCTGTTGCCAAGGCCCTAAGCTTTGGAATTCCCTGCCTAAACCTCTCCGTCTCTCTACCTCTCTTTCCTCCTTTTAAGACGCTCCTTAAAACCTACCTCTTTGATCAAGCTTTTTGGTTATCTGCCCTTATAGCTGCTTGTGTAGCTTGGTGTCAATTTTATTTTATAACGCTACTGTGAAGCGCCTTGGGACATTTTACTACGTTAAAGGTGCTATATAAATACAAGTTGTTGTTGGAAGATAGTAATATAAAATTATTAAATAATGGAGCTGGAAGGAAGGCATCATGGACTATTTGCAGATAAATTTAAATATAGGCCTGAGTACAGTCAGAAAGGGTCTGAAATGTATTTTTAGTAAGGCAAACAGCAGGAGTAAGCCAGTGCTCGGTACAGGACTGAGATGCACTTTTAGTTAAAGTATTGGGTGCAGGGCAGTTGTGCAGAGAATGGCGCAAGCATAGAAGTGTGGCAGAATTGGGAAACATTTTTAACTTAATGGGGGCAGGAAAAGGCCACTTCTAAACAGTGCAGATGGGGACTGAGGTAGAGCTGGGAGGGATGTGGGATGACCGATGGAGCTAACAGAGAATATTTTTTAAATTTAATTTTTTGGAGGAAAGTTTCCAAATTTAATTTTCAGGGTTTACTTATGTAGCTAGCAGAGGGAGAGAGGCTTGGAGACTTGATGGAGAGGTATTATTAAAAACCTTGTGGAGTGTCCCAACCATTCCGTCTCGGCGTTTACCCCGTCCACATGAGAAAATAGTTCTATTTACATTTACCCATCCTGTTCCCATATCAAGCCCCTTCTTCTTCATACATCTATCCAATTTAACCTTGAATGTTGACATCGTTTCTGCCTCAACCACTAACCTCAGAAATGAATTCCACAGCCTCACAACTCTGTTAAAATTTAAGCATTGAGCATGTTCTGTTTTGCCCATGTATGGTACAAAATTAGTTAAATGAAAACAGTATCTCATTTATGGAACAATACAAGCCGCAAGATAAATGCAGTAATCAGTGAAAGTAATGATGATTTTGTTTTTACAAAATACAAATTAGCACAACTTTGAAACAGTTTTGCAGTTCAAACCTTTTTTGTTTTCTCTTTGAAGGTCTGTGGACAAGTCTATAATAATTTGGAATTCTGTAAGTATGTTCCAAAGCTGGCTTGAGCTAATTGAAAATGTCACAATAGAGTATTCCAATAGTGTGTAAAATCGCTAATATAACTGCTCAATTATTACCATTTTCATACCAAACAATAGAGGTTCTAAACTCATGCTACAGTTTTATACCATTGATATCCTCTATTATAATTTTTCAATCCCTCTCTAGTAGGCATGAATCATCTGAAAGCTAATGAGATAATAGTTTTTAAGGCTGTTTACATAATAGTTTTCACAATGCAATGCACTTTAGCACTTAATGTTGGATTTTTATTTTTTGACTTGCATTAAAGTCCAAGCTTAATGAAAATGTATTATTTTTTTGGTTTGAAGATTCAGTTTTGGTTAATGCTGCAATCATAAATTAAAAATGTATCGTTTAAAAAAAAAAAAAAAAAATTCTATAAAATTGTTCCATTTGCCGTTGCTCTTTTATTATGCAGACCAATGGAGCACCACTTTACACACTGACACAGCATAAAAGGTATGTTATTAATATTTAGAATCATGGGGCCAATTTTCTTTCCCGTTTTCATCTGGAAACAGGGCAGTAGTGCACTGAAAATCATGGCGCAACAGTTACTGCCTCATTCATGCCGATGTCCGGGCTGCCTACCTTTTGGTGTGGTCCTTCTTGTGGGTGGACTTGGCCTCTCTCCCGCTCCCCTCCCAGAAACAGGCATCTGCCTCATTAGCTCCTACAAATCGGGTTCTTGTGATATACATAGGATCACAATGCAATTTTGGTCTTTCACTGGGCAGAGTGCACTATGCAAGCCAGATCCAGTGGAACTGTGCGTAGTGGCCTGGTAAAAGGACCACTAGAGCCCACTATGAAAATGGAAAAGGTACGTTTTTTTGAATGTTTTTTGTGGGGCCAGGAGGAATATGACCACTCCTCTTTGCTGCACAAAAATTTCCTAAACTGTTGCTGGACCTACTGTGCCCTCCCATCCTGCACTGGTATTTAGCCGACTTGGCTGCACAGAGGAGCCGCCGGATTTCCTACCTGCTCCTCCCCCCAAACAGCAAGCTGCCCGTCCATGCTTCAAATGCGCAAGCAGTCACCAACAGTATTTCATGAGGCCTGAGCATGAAAATTAGTTGGGTCTCTCGCCAGTGACCTCAGGCAGGTGCGCTCCTCTCACCGCCTGCCCAATGCTTAACTAAACTGAAAATCGGCCCTGTGGTAATATGTTACAAGTTTGTTTAATCATAGAACTATAAAAAAAATTATACATTGCAAGCTAATGCTGATGATGGAAAATTGGAAGTAGAGATTTTAAATACTGACTTTGTTTATGCTAAATATTGTCTGAATAAACTAATGATTATATAGTTCATGTCCTTCAGGAAAGGGAACCTGACGCTCCAATTTGGTCTGACCTATATGTGACTAGTCCGCACTACATGTTTGATTCTTCATTCCCTATAAAGTGATCTTGCAAGCCACTCAGTTGGACAACAATCGCTGTAGGGACAGGAGATAAATGCTTGTTTCCAGTTTTCTCCCCTCTTGTCCTAAAATTGCTGACTCTTGCTGTGGTACAGTTTCATGGTCCCAACAGTCATCCTGTAACTTGTCTAGGTGGGCAATCTTTATGTGTGAATATAGGTAGTTTGATCAACCTTAGAGGGCATCACAGCCAAGCCTGATCTTCCTGATGCCCAGTGTATCGAAGGCCTTGGTCTGAAACACAGCTTAGTTCTGGCATTGAGAAAGGTGGCCTCTCTAACCTGCTTTTGGTGCTAGAGTCTTGTAAGAGCAGGGACTTTCCACCCACCACAGGCAGGCTCCCAAAATTGCCAGCAGCTCACTAAAAAAATATATAATTTAAGCTAACCCCAGAAAAATCTCTCGGTTGGTGTTCTGTCTGTTAGGTGGGCGGAAGTCCTACTGTCACACTTGCATCATTGTAGCTACCAGAGAAGACAATCTAGGCAGTCATCCTCAAAACAATATTGCCTGACTTTGCAAGGATGGGGAGCACAGTCAGAATAAGTGGCTGTACTCAATTCCCACTGCCTAAAATGGTTGCAGTAATTTCTGGTTTTGAAAAGGATAGGTGGTTTCAGATTTAAGATACCTCTTAATAAGATTCTCATAAATAAGAGAATCTTAAACTTGTTTATCTAGGAAGCCTGACTTTAGAAGGTTAAAAAGTGCAGTGATTAAATCAAAAAGATAAGCGCCCAACAGCCGCTACTTGTTTCAGTTGTGGTGATGGGGCCCTCACCATTGTGCGAATACCATCACCACACAGTCTTCAGCGGTT
Source organism: Somniosus microcephalus (assembly GCF_052327205.1). Lineage (NCBI taxonomy): Eukaryota > Metazoa > Chordata > Chondrichthyes > Squaliformes > Somniosidae > Somniosus > Somniosus microcephalus. Next base: position 266,752,283 of record NC_140990.1, on the reverse strand, counting down.
CAAGGAGAAAGCCCCCCACTACCTTCTCATGGCAGCTAAGGATGGGCAATAAATGAGGCCTTGCCAGCATCACCCACATCCCAAGAACAAATAAAAAAAGATATTGCAATGAGATATTTCTCACTTTCAAATTAACCTTCTACTTTATGAAACCTTGGTACTACTTATCTTGATGTATAGCAACCAAAATATTGTCTTAGGGCAGAAAATAAATTCCTTACTTGAGGCTTATCCTAGGCACATGTAGGCTTCAAAGGCTCAGAAATTAGTCAATCTGTAAGAAATATTGACGGAGCACAATGGTAATCAATAAAATGGTAATCCCAGAGTGAATTGCTTACCTTAACTTTAGTGTCTCACAGCTCGCTTAGGAGTAATCTTAAATTTTTTGCCATAGCTTGAGCTATTCCCAGGCCACTCAACTGCCATATAGAGCTATGCTGTTTTCCTGGCAGGTTACAGGGCAGGCACCCTTCAAGGCATTGGCTACCTGCCCTGACCATGCAAATGACCTCATCCCTGCAATTTGGGATGGGACCTGGGCTTCTGGACATCAGTGGACTTAGGGTCTGCTCTGTGACACTTAGACTGGCAGAGTGGTCCGATCAGAATTTCAGGCCCTCAGTTGTGCGGAACCAATGCACTTCACATTTGATAGAAAGAATTGGCATAATTTTATTCTTCCATGACTCATCCATTATTTTGTTGGCAAAAGTTATTTCTTTTAATAAGCTTATGAAATAGTGATTTGAGAGGCAGATAGAAACAAGCTTTGTTTGAGGAAATGGTTAGTTTTCATAGACCTTTCAAATAGTTACTGGAGTCTCAAAAGTGAGCAAGAATATACTAGCAGTATGCTAGTAAGCAGATGCCATTCAGTTTGGCATCACCCAGACTTCATGCAAACTGTCAATTAAAGCTACCTCAAAGCTGTGCACCCAATTTGGATGATTGGGCTTATGAGGATATTCTGCTGACAGAATGCACTATGTACTATATGATCCTTCAGACTTTGTAGGTTGGAAGTCATTTGGGTCCCTTATCTTAAGGTTTGTGAAGAATAACTGAGTGTTTGTTTTTGCAAAAATGTTTTAGAAGACCTCAGTGTATCATGATTAATAGAGCAATTTTTGACAACTTTTTCAGGTATGTGACAGCTTGTGCATTTGCACGTGATCTCCCCTTAATTGCAACTGGCTCTATGGATAAAACTGTGAATATTTGGAGAATCGGATTTAAAAACTATTCTGGTTAGTATTTAACTTTGGAAATTCATATTATGTATATGTTAAAATTATAATATTTACATGTAGGATGTGCATAACTATTATCTAAAGAGTCAGTCTGCCCAATAATATTGTTTCTCAAACCGGTGTAATAGTGTTAGGACTTAATAAAATGATATAGAGATTTTTATGGAACAAGTGAACAAATATAGAAATATATTTCATGGATCTAGTCAAACACATTTCAAATGATTGTCATAAATATTTTTTTTCCCAAGGTGATGATTTGTCAAGAAAGTTTAGACGCTCTGTTCCGCACTGGTCAGAGGATGAGGTCTGTTCTTGGCTTGCAGCAGAAGAGCTACAGGAATTAGTGGTTGTTTTCAAGTCTAACAACATTGATGGCCAGGAATTGTTGAATCTTACTAATGAAAACCTTGTGAATGATCTGAAAATTGGTAAGATTTTTAAAATAGTAATGCTTAAAATATTGTAGCGATTTAAATAAGATTTTTTAAATGTTGGATACAAATGGTAATTATGATAGTCATAATAGTAGTTGACTGTTATGAATGCCCACAGGGTGAAAACCTATATTTCAGCTAAAGCTAAGTGGAAAAAAGACAATTGTCAGAGAGTGAAAATAGCAGACTAGGTTAACCCACACTGCTCTCAATCTTTTGATGGATGTTATTCAAGTGCTTAAGCGCTTTATTTGAAAAGGTTGCAAGCCAAATTTAGTTTTTGTCATAAAATGTTGGTGAATCTGCAAAACTGGTTTTGTGTGGGTTTTTAAAATAATGATGACAGGACAACCACTATTTACATTTATACAACTCTTTAATCCAGAAAATTGTCCCAAGGCACTTCACAGAACTTTTTGTGGGGGAATTATGAAAGGCAACCCAAAGTTTGGCAAAGAGATTAGTTTTCAGGAGGCTTTTAAAGGTGAAGAGAGAAGTAAAGACCGAGGAGTCCAGGGAGGGAATTCCAGAGCGTAGGATCAGCTGAAGGCAGAGGGCTACACAGAAGGCAAGATGGCAGAGGACATAAAGCTGGGGAACATTGCAGAAGTAGGGTTGTGGCCATGGGGGGACTTGCAAATGAGGATGAGGAATTTTAAATTTGATGTATGGGGACTTGAAGACAGCATAGACCAGTGAGGGCGAGGCGATAAATGAGCGGAATTTAGTGTCGTAAAGGATGTAGGTGGCAGAATTTTGAAATAATTTCATGGTTTTTGGAAGGCAAGTGCCTGATCAGTAAGGAGTTGGAGAAATCAAGTGCAAAGATGCAAAACCTGGATGAGGCTTTCAGTGGCTGTAGAACGAGAGGTAGGGGCAGTCACGAGTAATGTCGAGAAGGCTGAAATAAGCAGTTTTGGTGACGGATAGGATATGGAGTTTGAATTTCCATTCTCAGTTGTACAGGATGCTGAGATTTTTCAGTTCGGTTCAGTCCGAGTTGGGAGAAAAGGAGAATGGCCCATAATTTGCGGTCAGTGGTGAAGCAGGCGTTTGCCGCTGGCCCCGAAGTAACCTTATCACAAATGCCTTCTGGAAATCCAAATACACTACATTTACTGGTTCCCCTTTATTCACCTTGCTCGTTACATCCTCAAAGAGCTCTTGCGATCTCTGTGGCGAGAAGTTCGGCTTTTCCGACGTTCAGTTGAGATCAGTGTAAGTTAATGGGGAATCCCTAACGCGAGCTGCTATGACGTCAACAAGCTGTCTAAGCAGCCAATCACAATGCAGAATTCTCACAGACTGGGAAACAGGAAGTGACTAAGCTCCTTTTAATCTAACTTTTTTAAAACGTTATAGAGAGCAAAACAAAGATTGGGGCTCTTAACATGGAGAAAAGGTAAACCTGAAATAATGATGAACAAACTTTAAAAGTTTTTTTTTAAAGTTTCTTAAATTTTTATTTTTATTAAAGTGGAGAAATTTGACACTACACAAAATTAAAATTTGTTTTTCAGGGCCATAACGTTTGTTTAGCAGTCAATACGCTGTTAAAACCCCCGTTACACCTAATCCAAAAGGGTCTTTTAATGGGGTATTTAACAGCGATATTACATAAGAACATAAGAAATAGGAGCAGGAGTAGGCCATTTGGCCCCTCGAGCCTGCTCCGCCATTCAGTAAGATCATGGCTGATCTGATCTTGGCCTCAACTCCACTTTCCCACCTGCTCCCCATAACCCTTGACTCCCCTGTAGCTCAAATGTATGTGTTGTGTCCGTGTGTTGATAGAGACACTGAAGACAGGAGTTGGTTTCACAGGTGTTTACTAAACAAAGTCTGGAGGGGAACTAACTGATACAACACAATATACAGGCTTATATAGCCCGAGTGGCCATTACCGGCATTACAGTACACCTGGGGCTCTTAAAGGCACATACACTACAATTCCTCCCCTTTTAGCCAACCAGTACATAATATTTTAAGTAATCATTAATTACATGTTACAAGAAAAATAATTTACACATTGCTGCAGTTAATTAATTATAAGTCAGTCTCTCTGGAGGCTTCCTGACTCGGTCCGGATAACGCCTCGGTGGTGTAGTAGTTTCTGGTGGTGGTGTAGGTTCTTTTGGCAAGGCTGATTCGGCTTGAATGCCAGTGCCGGGTTCATCGGGTTCCAGTATCACCGGATCGGGGGTAGATATGGGTATCTCTACTTCATCATTAGGCGTATAGAGTTGTGGTGTAGGTTGTCCCTTTTCGGATGACTCTATGATTTGGTCAGCATGGCGCCTTATTATGCTTTCTCCGATGTCCACGGTATACATCAGCGGTCCTAGTCGTGTGCAGATAGTTCCAGGCTGCCATTTCTCGGTACGGTAGTCCCGGGCCAAAACTTGTTGACCTATCTGGAAGGTTCTAGTTGGCCTTTCATTCATGCCTTGAAATTGCCGGTTCTCCACGTCCCTTCTGATGTTTGGCTTGATCAAATCCAGCCGGCATCTTAGGCTTCTATTGAAGAACATCATGGCGGGAGTTTGGTTTGTAACCATATGTGTTGCATTCCTGTATGCGAACAAGAAGTTACCCACCTTGTGCTGAAGTTTTATGTCTTCATTACCCATGGCCTTTATGGCCTTCTTGAAGGTCTGGACAAACCTTTCAGCCAATCCATTGGTGGCGGGATGGTATGGGGCGGACGTGTAGTGCTTAACCCCATTGTTTTTTTAAGAACTTCCTGAATTCTTCGGACACAAATTGCGGTCCATTATCAGAACAGATCTGTTCCGGCAGCCCATTCCTGGCAAATATGGTTCTTAATACTGTGATGGTTTTTTCCGTGGTGGTGGAGGACATCTTTATTACCTCCGGCCACTTGGAGTGTGCATCAACCGCGATTAAGAACATTGAGCCCATAAATGGACCAGCAAAGTCGATGTGTACCCTTTGCCAGGGAGATGAGGGCCATTCCCATGGATGTAGAGGGGCTTGTGGTGGAGCGTTTTGGACCTTCTGGCATCCTAGGCAGCTCTTGGTCATTTCTTCGATGTCTCCATCAATACCTGGCCACCATACAAACGCCCTGGCTAGGTTCTTCATTTTCACTCCACCCAGATGCCCCTCGTGAAGCTCCTTTAGAACTTTATCCTGGAGTTTGGGTGGAATCACCACTCTGGATCCACACATCAAGGTTCCTCGGCACACTGACAGCTCTCTTCTTTGCGAGAATGCTGGCAACAGTGGTTCGCCATGTGCTGGCCATCCCTTCACTGTTAAATCGTAGACTCGTGAGAGAGTCGGGTCATTTCTAGTTTCCCTTTCAATGGCAGAATTTGTTACTGGTAGATATTCGACTATGGTAGAGTGGAAAATCTCCACTGGGTCTACGGTAGGTGCTTCTTCTACCGTTGGCAACGGTAGGCGCGATAACCCGTCAGCATTCCCATGCTGCTTTGATCCTTTGTATTCAATGTTGTATTGGTGTGCCCCTAGAAAAAGGGACCACCTCTGTAGCCTTTGCGCTGTCATAATGGGAACACCCTTTTTAGGGTTGAATATGGAGATGAGGGGTTGATGGTCAGTCAACAAGGTAAATTTTTGTCTGTGTAGGTAATGGTTGAATTTCTTCACTCCCCACACCAGGCTGAGTGCTTCCCTGTCGATTTGGGCATAGTTACGCTCAGCTGAGTTCAATGAGCGTGACGCAAAAGCTATCGGCCATCCCGAGCCATCAGGGAATTTATGCGATAATACTGCTCCTACGCCGTAAGGGGATGCATCGCACGCCAGTCTGATTGGCAGTGATGGGTTGTAATGAGCCAAAACTTCTTTGGACGTGATTAAGTTTTTGCATTTATGGAAGGCACGTTTACAGTCTTCGCTCCATTTCCAAATTACTCCTGTTTGTAGCAGTTCATTAAGAGGGTGTAGAAGAGTTGATAAGTTCGGTAAAAATTTATGATAGTAATTTATTAATCCCAGGAACGACCTTAATTGTGAAACATTTTCAGGTGCTGGGGCTTTTATGACCGCTTCAATTTTTTCAGGTGACTTATGCAACCCTTCCTTATTAATTATGTGGCTACAATATGATATTTGATTTTGGAAAAATTCGCACTTGGGGCGATTTGCTCGTAGGCCCCGTTCTCTTAGCCTAGTGAGCACCTGCTCCAAATTGGCAAGGTGCTCGTTGTCGTTTTCTCCTGTTACAAGGATGTCGTCTAGGTAGCATTGAGTCCCCAGAATCCCTTGGAGGACTTGCTCCATAGCTCTTTGCCAGATAGCTGGAGCGGATGCTACTCCGAAAACCAGTCGATTGTACTGGTACAGACCTTTGTGTGTATTTATCGTGAGATATTTTTTAGAGGCCTCTTCAACCTCCATCTGTAGATATGCCTGTGCCAAGTCAATTTTGGTGAAATGTTTCCCTCCGGATAGTGAGGCGAAAATATCTTCTATCCTCGGAAGAGGATACTGTACCGTGTGAAGGACCGGGTTTACAGTCACCTTGAAGTCTCCACAGATGCGAATTTTTCTCTGTTCTTCAGATTTATCATTATTCAATGCTTTCTTCATGACTGGGACGATGGGTGTTGCCCACTCGCTCCAATCTATTTTGGATAATACGCCTGCTTTTTCCAAATTCTCCAGCTCTGCCTCGACTGCTGGACAAATTGCGTATGGCACCGGTCTTGCCTTAAAAAACTTGGGAATTGCTGCATCTTCCACTTTTATTGAGGCGGTGATGCCTTTCAAGGTTCCTAGTTTCTCTTGAAACACTTCTTTGGCGTTGGCCAAGATGTCTATTAATCGTTCAGGTATGACGTCATCATCGTTTTTTTTCTTACTGGTCACCGTCAGTGCCTGAATGGAGTGCCAGTCTAAACGTATTTTCCTGATCCATTCACGTCCCAACAGCGGTGGACCACCATCTTGTAGGATGTATAAATACAACTTTTGTATTTCCTTGCCGTTGTATACAACAGGCACCTTTATTTTTCCTTTGGGGTATACTTCTTTCTGCCCCGTATATGTTTTCAAGATAATGGATGTGTCTTTTATTAAAGGTATATGCGGAAATAGCCGCTCGTAATCCCGTCGATTTATGACGGTCAGAGCTGATCCTGTATCTAGCTCCATTTTAACTGGGGACCCTGCTATCGTGAGGGTAACCCAAATGGTCTGGTAATCTTCTTTGGCAATTACATTATGTAATTTGAGACAGCTTAGTCTCTTGTTTTCGGAGTCGCTATCGCTCTTCTGGTCTTCGGAGCTACTGTCCGTCATCATTTGTACCTTTCTGTACTTTATTGATTTTTTTTTTTCCTGTCCAGATCGGCATACCCGTGCAATGTGTCCAATCTTTCCGCATTGCCTGCATACTTTGTCCTTGAACCAGCAGTCCATCTGGTCATGGGTGGATCTGCCGCAGCGATAACATCTCGAAACCCTGTGTCATTTCATGGGTGCCGAAGTCCTGGGTCTTTTGTTGTATCTCTGCAGCTCCTCTTGTGGCCGCTTCGTATGATACAGCCATACTGAAAGCCTTGTCCAGTGTTAAATTTTTTTCAGAAAGCAGCCTTTTCTGTGTTCCTTCACTTAGGAGACCGCAGACGAATTTGTCTCGAAGATAATCTGCTAGTACTGCCCCGAATTGGCAGTGTTTTGATAGCTTTCTTAATTCGGTGAGGTAATCAGCGTTACTTTCATTCTTGTGTTGATTTCTCTTGAAGAATTTGAATCGTTCCGCTATCAGCAGCGGTGTTGGGTTTAAGTGCTCCTGTAGGGTATCAACAATTTCTTTAAAATTTTTGTCCTTTGGTTTGGCTGGAGTGATTAAATTTCGTAACAGCCCGTATGTCTTTGCGCCCATTAGATTTAGCAGTACTGAAGCTTTTTTTTCATCTTCTATTCCATTTGCGGTGCAATATACCTCCACTCTTTCCACATATGTGGTCCAATCCTCTATCTCGTTATCAAAAGCATCAATATTGCCAGACTTAGGCATCCTAGAGAAAAAATGGCGCTTCCCCGCCGCTGCTGCCGATGACAACGCTGTTTCCCGCGGTTTCCGTTCTTTTTATTTATTTACAGTTGGAGACTCGTTCCCGCCGGACTCTCTCTCTAGGTCTGAACGCCGACCTGCTTGCAGCGCCGGCCGTCTCCCGAGTGCTCCCTCCCCGTCTGTTACTGCTTGCCTCTGCTTTCGCTGCTTGGACTAGCTGCAGAGCCAGCCGCTGGAGCCCCAGCCCGACGCCCAGGAAGGATTATTGCAGTACCTGCCACCAGCTTGGCTAGCTGGTGAAACCACAGCTTTGTCTTTTTCTTGATTTTTCTTCAACTTTGGACACCAGAGGAATCAATGTCCTTGAGGTGCTGCCGAATTGCAGGTAAGTCCGTTTCCAATTCGTCGCCACTGTTGTGTCTGTGTGTTGATAGAGACACTGAAGACAGGAGTTGGTTTCACAGGTGTGTACTAAACAAAGTCTGGAGGGGAACTAACTGATACAACACAATATACAGGCTTATTTTGCCCGAGTGACCATTACCGGCATTACAGTACACCTGGGGCTCTTAAAGGCACATACACTACAATATGTCTATCTCCGCCTTGAATATATTCAATGACTCCGCCTCCATAGCTCTCTGGGGTAGAGAATTCCAAAGATTCACGACTCCGAAAGAAATTCCTCCTCATCTTCGTATTAAATGGGTGACCCCATATTATGAAACTATTCCCCCACGAGGGGAAACATCCTCCCTGCATCTACCCTGTCAAGCCCCCTCAGAATCTTATATGTTTCAATAAGATCACCTCTCATTCTTCTAAACTCTAATGAGTATAGGCCCAACCTGCTCAACCTTTCTTCAGTAGACATCCCCTTTATCTCAGGAATCAACCTAGTGAGCCTTCACTGAACTGCCTCCAATGCAAGTATATCCCTCCTTAAATAAGGAGACCAAAACTGCCACAGTACTCCAGATGTGGTCTCACCAGCGCCCTGTACAGTTGTAGCAAGACTTCCCTACTATTATACTCCATCCCCCTTGCAATAAAGGCAAACATTCCATTTGCCTTCCTAATTACTTGCTGTACCTGCATGCTAACTTTTTGTGTTTCATGTATGAGGATCCCCAGATCCACCTGTACCGCAGCATTTTGTAGTCTCCATTTAAATAATAATTTGCTTTTTCATTCTTCCTACCAAAGTGGATAACCTCACATTTTCCCACATTATACTTCATCTGCCAAATTTTTGCCAACTCACTTAACCTATCTATATCCCTTTGCAGACTCTTCACAACTTGCTTTCCCACCTATCTTTGTATCATCAGCAAATTTGTCTACATTACACTCGGTCCCTTCATCCAAGTCATTAATATAGATTGTAAATAGTTGAGGCCCCAGCACTGATCCCTGTGGCACCCCACTAGTTACAGTTTGCCAACCGGAAAATGACCCATTTATCCCGACTCTCCCCGTGAGCTCTTATCTTGTGAAGTAAATGTTTATGTGGCACCTTATCGAATGCCTTCTGGAAATCCAAATACACTACATTTACTGGTTCCCCTTTATTCATCCTGCTCGTTACATCCTCAAAGAACTCTAGTAAATTTGTCAAACATGATTTCCCTTTCATAAAACCATGTTGACTCTGCTTGATTGTATTATGATTTTCTAAATGTCCTGCTATTACTTCCTTAACAATAGATTGCAGCATTTTCCCAATGACAGATGTTAGGCTAACTGTCCTATAGTTTCCTGCTTTCTGTCTTCCTCCTTTCTTGAATAGGGGCGTTAGATTTGCAGTTTTCCAATCCGTTGTGACCTCTCCAGAATCCAGGGAATTTTAGTAGATTACAACCAACGCATCCACTATTTCTGCAACCACTTCTTTTAAGACCTTAGGTTGCAGGCCATCAGGTCCAGCGGACTTGTCAGCCTTTAGTCCCATTAGTTTGCCTAGTACTTTTTCTCTAGTGATAGTGTTAAGTTCCTCCCTATAGCCCTATGATTATCAATTATTGTTGGGATGCTTTTAGTGTCTTCTGCCATGAAGACCGATACAAAATCTTTGTTCAAAGTCTGCAATTTTCCTGGTTTCTCATTATTAATTCCCCAGTCTCATCCTCTAAGGGACCAACATTTACTTTAGCTACTCTCTTCCTTTTTATATACCTGTAGAAGCTCTTACTGTCTGTTTTTATATTTTTTGCTAGTTTACTTTAATAATCTATCTTCTCTCTATTATTTTTTTAGTCATCCTTTGCTGGTTTCTAAAAATTTCCCAATCCTCTGGCCTGCCACTAATCTTCGCAACATTGTATGCCTTTTTTTTCAATTTGATACCATCCTTAGTTAGCCACGGATGGTTTATCCTTCTCATAGAGTCTTTCTTTCTCACTGGAATAAACCTTTGCTGAGAGTTATGAAATATCTCCTTAAATGTCTGCCACTGCTTGTCTACTGTCTTACCCTTTAATCTATTTTCCCAGTCCACTTTAGCCAACTCTGTCTTCATACCTTTGTAATTGCCTTTATTTAAGTTTAGGACACTAGTTTCAGACCCAAGTTTCTCACCCTCAAACTGAATTTGAAATTCTATCATGCTATGATCACTCTTCCCTAGAGGATCCTTTACTATGAGATCATTAATTAATCCTGTCTCATATTACCAGATCTAAAATAGCCTGCTTGGTTCCACAACGCATTGTCATAAGAAACCATCTCGTACACTCTATGAACTCGTCCTCAAGGCTACCCATGCCAATTTGATTTGTCCAATCTATATGAAGATTAAAATCGCCCATGATTATCGCAGTACCTTTCTTACAAGCCCCCATTATTTCTTGATTTATACTCTCCTATAGTGAAGCGACTGTTTGGGGGCCTGTAGACTACTCCCACCAGTGACTTCTTTCCGTTACTATTTCTTAACTCCACCCAAACTGATTCTACATCTTGATCTTCTGAGCCAGTATCATTTCTCACCACTGCACTGATCTCATCCTTTATTAACAGAGCTACCCCAGCTCCTTTTCCTTTCTGCCTATGCTTCCGAAAATTCAAATACCCCTGAATATTCAGTTCCCAGCTCTGGTCACCTTGCAACCACGTCTCTGTAATGGCTATCAGATCATACCCATATATTTCTATTTGTGCCGTCAACTCATCTCTTGTTATGAATGCTGTGTGCATTCAGATAAAGAGGCTTTTTATTTTGTCTTTTTACCATTTTTCCCTACTCTGACTCTATTTGCTGGTGCACTCTTATGTTTGTACGCTCTGTCTCTTCCTGTCACACACTGGTTATCATTACCCCTATTACCGCAGAAAAGCCAAAGTTTTCGTCAGTTTCACTGATTACACTGGTTGTTGACTATGGCGAGGAGGGGGGCAGTCCACAGCGCAGCCAGTGGCGGAGCAGTGAATGACTGGCTGCAGCTTCATGATTTCCACGTTCGGATGCACACGTGCTAAATCCTGAAGTTCTGGTCAGTTTCAAAGGGGTAATAACACTGAACGCTGCTTGTTATTACCCACTGCAAATTCTGGTGAGGGTTAAAAATACTCATTTTGGTTTTCCTGATATTTAAGTGAAATAAGTTCTGGGTCATCCACTACTCATATCAGATAGGAGGTCTTACAGCACAGAGGCAGTTGTTGGGATCTCAGAAAATATTGGAAAGTGTTGTTAACATACATAATCAAAGCTGAACCTGTGCCAAAGGATGATTTCACTGAGGGGGCAACATGTAGTTGATGGAGTAGCTAACAATGGAACATTGGGCAAATCTGGAGGTTACTGTGGGAGGAGAAGCTATTGACGCGGAGATGTGCTGGTTGCAGTGGGACATACAGGAGTGGAACCATGAGGGCAGTCCCAACAGTTGTGGAGGAGAAGCAGTGGGAGAGGATGGAGTGGTTGACTATGTTGAACTTTGCAGTCACAGAGGATGTCATGGGTGATTTTGACTAGGAAAGTCTTGATGCTGTGAGCAGGGCAGAAACTGGAGATTGAACTGGTTGTTGGGAATGAGGCAGTGGGGCTGGTGCTCCTGGGATAACCAGCAATGTAGGCCGTGATAGGTGAGGCAGAGAGAAGTCGTGAACTCATTGATCAGCAGCTTGAGTCTGAAGTGGCAGGGGGAGATGAGATCCAAGGGGGAAAAGAATAGTGTCAGGAGGTGGCTAAAGTGGAGAAAATTACTTGGACCAGTAACAGAGAACTAATCATAGTGAGGTTCGTAAAGTAGGGTCTTGGTAGGGGAGGTAACCGATCCAGAGGCCAAAAAATCCAGGTCTGTTTAATGGGTAAATTGAATTTATAATCATTGTCCTAGTTCACAAATCCTGGCAGTCTATCTCTGTAACCTTTTACCCCTCTCCTGCTGTAAAAATGCATGCATTATTGTGCTCAGCGATTGGAACCGTTTGTAATTCAAAGTTGTCTGGTGGCCAGAAGTAGTGGTTTAATGTTGGCGGTGCAGGAAGAGGAAGCAATGATCCAGCAGTGGTTCAGGTTCCTGCAGCACCTTGATACTTTGTCTGCTCAATCAGCTTCAGCATTCTGGAGTTTGTGATAAACCTCTTTATTCCTGCAAGGTTTGGGGTCAGATACTGATCTTGGTGACACCAAAAGTGTCAGCCCACTGGTACCTACTCTGTTATATGTTGAGAACAAGAGCATGCTCGGCAGACTTACCTGCTGTCCTGGTGAATTGGCTTGCTTATGTTTGTGTGACAAGTTGGGAAAGAAGTGAACCACTACATAATGCTGACATGGCATGTGGGAGCAGGCCAAGCACCAAGGTGCAGTTGAACGAATGCCTATGTGAGCAGTGGCAGTGCAGAAACCATATCTTTTGAGTACAGTGCCTGTAAATTGCTGTGAGGTAGGGGTGCAGCAGCCAACAGCTGCAAGCAAAGTCAAAGTTACCATCTGAAGGATACAGAGCAACCAGAATGATGGAGGGATTGGATTTTGAGGATCAATTATGTAAATTAGGCATGTTCAAAGTCCTGGTGTAGCTGGGAATTGGGAGCGGAGATAGGAATAAACTTAAGCTCAGCTCAGTAATACATGTTTGGAGGCAGATGGGCTATAGGCAGGGATGGCTGCAGAGGAGTTCAATTGCCATCATAGGTGCTTGGACAACCCTCGATGCATAATTAAAAATCTTCCAACATTAAGTATAAACCAGATTAATTTTGTACAAAGATTCTCCTCTATATATGTTCTAGTATTTAAAAGATTTAAATTATTTTTAAATCTAGTTTCCAAAAGATTTTAACTAAGTCAGTATTTTTTGTGGTTTATTCACAAAACACACTTCAAATAAGTAAAAATGAAATATAATTGAGGTTGCTAATAAACAATTACAGCAGAACTTTTTGTATAAAAATAAAATTAATGTACATACTGCCATTTCATGTACTTTGGCTCATAAATCATTTTGCAGAGTCATTTGGACTACGTAACAAAGCACTACGGAAAATTGAAGAACTAAAAGCCAAAATGGAATCTATTTGTGTTGGTGTACCAGATGAATTCCTCTGTCCAATATCCAGGGAGATGATGACTGATCCAGTGATTGCTTCAGGTATTTAGATTACATTTATTCATCAACAACTGTCATTGTGAAAGTTAGACTACACTACTTTACTAAATTAGATTGAGTAATCTCATTTCAGTAGTTTAACAGTGGTAATAGACAAAGGGTAAAGCATAGCGTTCATTTGGGATATCATACTCCTGCCTGCTCCCTTAGCATATTAAAAGCTGTTGAGTTTTGGTGCTCTAGTGCTGTGCACTAATTTGTTACACATGATGGGTTCTCAGTTTCAGGGAGCTATACTGAGCCCAGCTATTCTTCCACAAAGGGAAAAGTGGGGTCACACTTGTGTCTAATAGCAATTGGTTTAAGATCTAAAACTGAGTAAAGTTGACCTCTTTTCAGGTGCATTTGGAATACTGTGCAGCTTGCCGACAAAACATTGGAACATAGAAGTTCGAGGGGGTTGCTTTGACACACCCACAGCACTGGTTCAGCTTAAAATCAGTTGTTACCACCTTCAGACATAAGGAGTAGGCCAATCGGCCCCTCGAGCCTGCTCCACCATTCAATAAGATCATGGCTGATCTGATCCTAACCTCAAATCTTCTATCACTCTCCATCCCACCCGAACCCATGTGATCTCCCGGGAGAGGCAAAAAACCAGATGGCCAATTTGGGAGAAAAAATCTGGGAAATTCCTCTCAGACCCATCTAAGCGATCGAAACTCGTCCAGGAGATCACTGTCCCTATATTTTCTACAGTACTTACCTTCTGTAAAGGCGATCTCCACCCCAGCCAGGAACAGGAATAAAACCATCTCCTGAAATCTAACACCGAAATAGAACACAAGAAGTAGGAGCAGAACCAGGCTACACGGCCCCTGGGCCCGCTCCACTACCCACAGGGCCATGACCATTCCGAACCTAGACTCATGTCCAATTTCCTGCCCGCTCCCCGTAACCCTTAATTCCCTTTACTTCTAGGAAACTATCTATTGCTGTTTTAAATTTATTTAATGATGTAGCTTCCACAGCTTTCTGGGGCAGCAAATTCCACAAACATACCACCCTCAGTGAAGAAGTTTCTCCTCATCTCAGTATTGAAAGAGCAGCCCCTTATTCTAAGATTATGCCCCCTAGTTCTAGTTTCACCCATCATTGGGAACATCCTCACCGCATCCACCCGATCAAGCCCCTTCACAATCTTATATGTTTCAATAAGATCGCCTCTCATTCTTCTGAACTCCAATGAGTAGAGTCCCAATCTACTCAACCTCTCCTCATATGTCCATCCCCTCATCCCCGGGATTAACCGAGTGTCCTGTTACTGTCTCCTTAATACTGGACTCTAACATTTTACCAACCACAGATGTTAGGCTAACAAGTCTATAGTTTCCAGCCTTCTGTCTACTACCCTTTTTAAATAAGAGTGTTACATTAGCAGTTTTCCAATCCGCCGGGACCTTTGCTGAGTCCAGGGAGTTTTGGAAAATTATTACCAATGCATCCACAATCCCTACCGCCACTTCCCTCAAGACCCTAGGATGTAAGCCATCAGGTCCAGGCGATTTATCCGGCTCGAGTCCCATTATTTTACCAAGTACCACTTCTAGTGATTTTAATCGTATTTAGCGCCTCTCCCCCTAGAGCCCCCTGTTTGTCCAGTGTTGGGATATTCTTAGTGTCCTCTACCGTAAAGACTGATACAAAATATTTGTTCAGCGTTTTTGCCATCTCCATGTTTCTCACCATTAATTTCCCGGTCTCATCCTCTAAGGGACCAACATTTACTTTAGCCACCCTTTTTCTTTTTATATAACTATAGAAACGTTTGCTATCTTTTTATATTTTTTGCTAATTTACTTTCATAATATCTTCCCTTTCTTAATCAATCGTTTAGTTATTTTTTGCTGTCTTTTAAAGACTTCCCAATCTTCTATCCTCCCACTAGATTTGGCTACCTTATATGCCCTTGTTTTTAGTCAGATACTATCCTTAATTACTTTACTTAGCCACGGATGGCTATCTTTTCTTTTACACCCTTTTTTCCTCAGTGGAATATGTAATTTTTGGAAGTTGTAAAATAACTCCTTAAGTGTACACCACTGATCATGTAGTCTTACACTTTAATCTATTTTCCCAGTCCACTCTAATCAATTCCGCTCTCATACCGTCATAGTCTCCTTTATTCAAGCTCAGCACGCTTGTTTGAGATCCAACCTTCTCACCCTCTACTTGAATATGGAATTCAACCATGTTATGGTCACTCATTCCAAGGGGATCCTTTACCAGGACATTTTTAATTAATCTTGTCTCATTACACAATGTTGGGATTGGAGGGCCTAGGTACAGAATATAATCCCCCCTGAGGCACAATGGATCATGTGTTGCTGAAGAGAATATCCACTGTTGAATAGTGTTCATGTAGAACTATGAGAGTAAATAGGTCAAGTAGAGCCCAGTGGTTGGTCAGTCTGTGACATGAGGTGCCTCTTGTTCCATAATGTGTGTTTTTGCATGCAACTGATACTTCCAAAACATCTTTTCATGTGATAGATGGCTATTCGTATGAGAGAGAAGCCATTGAGAGCTGGATTAATACCAAAAAGCGTACAAGTCCTATGACAAATATGCCTTTGGAATCATCCTTAATAACATCCAACAGAACACTTAAAATGGCTATTGATCGGTGGATACATACCCAACAAGTACTAGAAATGCCAGCAAACCAAGGCTTCAATTAAAATAACGGAAATCGTTGGTAATGCTGTTTTCTTGACTATCACTACTGTATCAATTAGTGAGAAATGGAAGCAAAATCCAACCTGTAAAAACATGCTAAGAGTTTAATTTATTTCTAACTGATGTGATTTAAATGCTAGCATACAAGAAATGGACTGATATTACTGGTGCAATGTCACAATTTAATAAAAAAGGGCTCATACATCTCGTCATGTATTATTAAATTGGACACTTTTTACAAAATTTGCTGTGTGCATTGTTTATTTTGAGACCGGAGTAAGTCGCAGGTACGAAAGCATACCACCTCGGCAGCAGCTGCATGCATTCCATGGGGATCTCAATAGGGAATAAATATCCTGCATGTTGACTGCAGTTGGAAAATTTGTCCACGCAATTCGCATTTATATAGCACCTTTAACAGAAAACCATCCCAAGGTACAAATGACAGGAACAGCATGCTGTCTGTGTAGCTAGAGCTGAGGAAGGAGTCCCCACAGCCCAGACCTTATATGCCAGAATGAATTCAGTCTCCATGGATGAGTAGCTAACAAGCAAGGGCTACCTAATTTATTTAACGGTTAGGAGTCCTCTATCTACAGTTAAATAGAAATAAAATCACAACCCAAAAATTAGAATATACTTTCGTATTTTATTTTTTTGCATTAATGTGCCATATATATTCCAGGAAAAAGTTAGTCAGAACAACATTTTAACTGGTGCTTTCTGCTGAGAACTATACATTACAGTATGTTTGACAATACTTTTCTGGAAATGTTTTATTTTCCTCTATTTGGCA
The DNA here is from genome assembly GCF_052327205.1 of Somniosus microcephalus. Lineage (NCBI taxonomy): Eukaryota > Metazoa > Chordata > Chondrichthyes > Squaliformes > Somniosidae > Somniosus > Somniosus microcephalus. Next base: position 266,735,490 of record NC_140990.1, on the reverse strand, counting down.
ATACAGTATGTTATAAGAAATACATAAACATTATTGGAAGTTCATAGTGAAATATAACCAACATTGCTGCAGTTTAGGAGCACTGGCAATGAAAATTTATGCATGCATTTTAAAGAAATAGTTACAGGAGCTGTGCAAAAATAACTAGGGTAAAAAGGTCTGTTTTTACAAATATTTAAGCAGAAGCAAACTCAAATAAATAGTTAGTATTGGAAAATTGATAACTAAACCATTATATTTATACAGTTAAAAAATTTACACAAACTACATTTGATTAAAATGAGTTTTAATTTGATTAATATGTGCAACATAATCCTGGATTACAGATGAGTACTTCATTAAAAGTTTTTAAACATAAACCTTTTTGCAACCAAGCTTGAATTTGAATTTCATAAAATCTTAATGGCTGATCTTTAAACAACCACATTGCATCTGCTTTTTATGACCACTCCCTTTTTGCTGATGATACATGATGATCTGTTTCTTAACTAAAAACATTTAAATTACAACAAAAGCACTTCAAGGCATTTTATAATTTGTACTTTAATAAAGTGCGGTTATTCATCGTGTTAAATGCCATATTAAAATACTCAGTGCAATAGCCAGCTGGGTTAAAGCTTACCTTTTTATAATCAGCATGCAATGCTGTACTGTAGCAGAGTCAAATTTTACACTGATAAGCACCACACTGACAATTACAGTACCAGTGGCTACAGATTCCACTATTAGATTACAACATACATGAAAAAGGAATGATGTTCAAATGTTTGTTACTAACTGCTTACTGGTTGAGTATCGGTCAAGTGGGTACTTTACACATTAGATTCTATAAAAGATCGCTTTGGCTTGACAGAAGTAATATTACTTGAATGTGCATCTCTAGGTACATGAGATTGTGGTTTAGAAATATTCTCTTGACAAGAACGTGGAACAGTCATAGGTGAATTGGGGTCTTGAAAGTTCATGGCTGTCTGGCCGGTCTTGGAATGCATTCCATTGTGAAGAATTCCAGCAGAGCCCTGAGTTGGAAGTTTTATATGATCATGATGGGCACTAACAGGTTTGGCAAACTCTGCTTCACAGTGAATATTTTGACCACCACCACCTGAAGTAGGATTTGCAACTAATCCATCTGTTGACTGATCATGCCAGGTTCGAATCTGTTGACTGCTGGGCTGATGGGATCTTACTGTTTTATCTATTATCCCCATAAATGGGGTAGTCCTTGGTCTGCATTCAGCCCCACTCAAGTTTTGGTTGGACTTTTCCATCTTGTATTCCAGGCTGTTTTTGATGTGAGCATCTGATGTTTGCCCACTGTCAGAGACACTACTGTTTGAGGCTAGACTGCTTGTAGAGCCAGAAATGTTCATGATGGGTTGATGTATAGGTACAGAAACAACACCTGTTACTGATCCATGCTGATTTACATCGGAAGACTTCACTTGAACCCCTTGAGCTACATTTTCTGATAAATCCATAGTCAGCTGGGACTGTACAAGTGGCCTTTCTGCTGGTACAGTCATATTTTTAACAGCCTCAGCTGCAGTGAGTTCACTGTGCTGCAGCTGCACCGACGGAGCAGAAGCCACTCTTTCTGAATGTGTTCCACTATTGACTGCAGGTTCTATTTGTTGTATATTTCTATTGCTTGGCAAAGAAATGGGAGGAAACTGAGTTTGTGGTGGAGTTTTACTGCTGTAACTTGCAGCTCTTCCTCCAGCTTGTAATAAATTCATATGCTGGTTTGTTTTTACAATTTGAGCTTGTTTGGGAGGTTGCATAACTAGTCCTTGCTGTGTGAGTGGTTCTCGAAGATATTTGTGTGTAGATTTATTCTGAGGAGAAACAGGTCTTAGCTTCTGCTGAGATCCTGCATCATCTTGATTTCCCTTTTTAAATAGAACTGAGCTTGGAGAATGCTGAGGCCCTGACGAGATGGATTGAATTTCAATAGGTGGTCCAGCACCAGGCTCATCGACTCCTTCAATGCCAAACGATGAACTCTCAAGGTGTTGGCCCAGCAATTCCTCTTCATTATCAGAGTCATTGTTTTGCTGCAGTTGCTGATATTGCTGCTTCTGTTGTTGTGCTCGATGCAGCTGTTTATACTCATCTTCTATCCGAGCCAGTAGCCTCTTTATTTCTCGGTTGTTAGGGCAAAGCTTAGCAGCCTCTTGTAGATCTGCAAGAGCTGCAGAAAATTGCCTGTGAAAAGAAAATAATATTCCACTAATATTGTTCCCAATCTAACTTTCTAAGTAGACATGGACCATTTTCCCCACTTCACGTAATAAAGTCGTCAGGCAGAAAGAACACAACATAAGACCAGCAGTTTGTTAAAAAAAATTAATACAGGAAACTTTGTGCTATCCGGAGGTTGAATGTCCGGCAACTTCGATCTAACGGCAGAAATCAGCAGCCATTTTGGTTAGGTTTTTTTTCTTCTCCTAGCATTCTTTTCACAGGCAGGCTCTGGAAAGCGTCTTTGTAGCTTAGCAACAGCTTCAGAGATGCTTCCAAGCTACTGGGCCGAGTGTTTACAAGCTGTTGCTGAGCAACAGTGTTTGTGGTCAGATACGGCAGGCTCTAGAAAGCGTCTCTGTATCTTAGCAACAGCTTCAGAGACGCTTCCAAGCCACGGGCCGAGTGCTGACAAGCTGTTGCTAAGCAACAATCTTTGTCAGATACGGAGATGAAAAGCTCCTAGCCGATAACATTAACGCTGGTCTATCCGGAAGTTTTGAGGCAACGGCAGTAGCTCGGTCCCGTGGGTGCCGGATAGCACAAAGTTTCCTGTAACTAGAAATAAACTTAAGCTAAATGTAGCCCACTCAAAACAATTAAAGACTTTTTTGGGAGGCGTGGATGGAACTTCTCACCTGCTACTCCTTTTAGCCCTTCCTCTGGCATAGTAAGCTTCATATGATTTTGGCTTTAATTCCAATGCCTTAGAAGCAAATTCCTCTGCCATTCCAAAGTCCTGTGAGCAAGCAAAAGAAAAACATTGGGATACCCGTTCTGGTTTTTTAATATGCAATCTTATTCTTCATACAATCATGGTCAAATAGCATGTCACAGAAAATCCTCTTGTCTGTATAAATATTACACTAAGGGAGGGATCAGACCAGGGGGAAATACAAGGCAGTCTAAGATGGGTTTGGAGTGCATATGCCTAAATACACGTAGCGTGGTAAATAAGATTGGTGAGCTGCAGGGACAATTAGCCACATGGAACTATGATTATAGTGGCAATAACAGACCTAGTTCAAAGAAGGGGAGAATCGGGAACTTAATATTGCTGGCTACAAGGTATTCAGGAAAGATAGGGAAGTAAAAAAGGAGGGTGGGGTTGGCAGTAATCATCAAAGAAACTATTCTAGCACTGAAAAGGGATAAAGTAGACTGGGGAATGGGGTTGAAGGATAGGGGGTCACAGTAGGAGACAAGGATCAGGAGTCAGGGAGAGAAGAGTTAGGGCTCCGGCAAGGGCGGGAGATAGAGGGCAGGGTGAGCGAGGGGAACAGCATTTCCTGCAGAGCCGAGAATGTGCTTGATGTCAGGGCTATTAGATTGAGACCCTTCGCCACAAGTGAGGTCGAGACTAAAACATTCAGTCTCTTCCAGTCGTTATAATCTTTTCTTTGATAGGCATACATGGCAGGTTGGAAAATAGTGAGAAGCTGGAAAAATTAACATTAAAATCTCATGAAAAGTAAATGTGCTAAATGAAAAACATAAAATATTAAAATACTAGTTGGGATAACTAGGTAAATATGCTTTTTGAACTTGGAAATCTGACATTTCTTAGAAAAGTGAGAGCCCTGAAACCTCTGAACTACTACATGTGTAAAGAGGATTTGTAACAGAAAAAGAACTAATTACTGACTATGCTTATAACCTAATGATTGAAATATTTATGTCTGAATTAATGGGAACACTGAACTGAGTTTCAGTTGTTAATGTTCTTAAGCAGAAGGCACAAATTTAGTTTAGAAGCCCTGCTAAAAAGTGTTACTTTTACTTTAACATTTCATAATACTGTACTAATTTTCTGCAACCACAAAAATATTTCTAAGCATTTTACAAACTTCAAAAACAGCTGAGGATGTAAAAGTGTTTAACTTCTGTATTAGGCTTCAAATCAGAATCCCTTTTAGAGTATAGGGTATAGAGTGACTGCCTTTGGGGGTTGAAATATACTAAAAAGGGTTGGTGTGATGGAAGGACGACATCAAATATACTTCTGGCTAGCTTGCATGGGAGCTGCTATAGAGGGCTCCTATGAACTGTCAAAACATCGAGGTGCGTAGATCTTGATAAAAGTACATTAAAGGGATCTCAGTTTCCTTTGGGAGCTATGAATATGGTTTTAAAAATAATTGTGGGGGGAGGGCAGGAGGACTCCCACAAAGCTAAAACTAAGCAGGTGTTTTGATATGACCAGGTAAGTTTAATTTAAAGAGGTAGAACGTAAAAGAGATCGCAGACCTGGAAGTATAGCACAGGCAAAAAGCAAATTTACTGACAAATCAAGGTCTAAGAGGAACAGTGGAGGAAAGTTAAATTAAATGGGGAGTACCTGTGATAAATACAAGTTAAAAGGGGACCATCTACGTTCAAAAAGGAAGAGTGAGGGAAAATCACAAAAGGAGTATCAGAGAAAAATACCAAAGGACACCGTGAAGTCAAAGCAAAAGGTGACAAATGAGAGAAGCAAGTTCTAAAGGGGAAGAGAGACATGAAGACCTATGGAGGATGTTTACGAACAGAAAAGCCAGGTTTAACAGAAATGTGATAACTGTCTACAGATAAATAAGCTAAAAGCTTTAGAGAGGAAGGTACAGGAACTTACAGACAAAAGTTGAGGATATTTTTGAGGGCAAGTGGTAAATGAGACAACAGGTCTGTGAAATGGCCAACTAAACACCAGACCGTGAGAGTGAACCATCAGTTGGGGTCCAGCAGAACCAAGAACAGGGTTGCCATGAAATAGAGGCAAGGACTAAGGGAAGCCAAGGTAAACATAGAAGATAGGAGCAGGCCATTCGGCCCCTCGAGCCTGTTCTGCCATTCAATGAGATCATGGCTGATCATCCAAATTCAGTACCCTGTCCCTGCTTTCTCCCCATATCCCTTGATCCCTTTAGCCTTGAGAAATATATCTAACTCCTTCTTGAATATATTTAATAAATTGGCCTCAACTGCCTTCTGTGGTAGAGAATTCCACAGGTTCACCACTCTCTGGGTGAAGAAATTCCTCCTCATCTCTGTCCTAAATGGCTTATTAAAAGGAGTATAAAATGACCATTGCTAGTGCGAGCAAGCACTGAGTGCGAGGTCAGCAGAGAGTGCTGTGAGTTTGGGTAAGTGTGAGAGTTCTTTAATTGTTATTTCTCTTTAAATCATTCTTGATAAGATTACTTAAGCAGTTTAAGTAAAGGGGAAAAGTTAAGTATTTGGGATTCTGTTGGTTTAAGAAGAGTAAAACAAGGTTACACTGCAGTAGGAGTAAATTGGCACAGCAGGCAGTGAAAACCAGTTTTCTAACCAATCAGCGGGGGTGACTCATTTGGCTGTAAACAAACAAACAGTATAAAAAGACCATTGCTAGTGCGAGCAACCACTGAGTGCGAGGTCAGCAGAGAGTGCTGTGAGTTTGGGTAAGTGGGGTGTTAGGTGCTCTTTTCAAACTTTAACTCTGTGGGTTGCAGTTAATAAGGCCTTTCTGGTGCAGAGTGACTGTTGGTGAACCATTTAACTGGTGTAATTAGAGGGATTGATTTAATTTAAATCCACTAAATTAAAGGGGATACTAGCATCTATAATCGGGCAGAGGGTGTCCATAACTAACAATAAAAAACTTAATTAATTACATAGAATGGAGCAGGTGATGTGTTACTGTTGCGAGATGTGGGAGCCGGTGAACCCCATTGAGGCTCACGGTGATTACGTTTGTGACAAGTGTCTGCTGCTACAGGAACTCCAGCTCCATGTTGATGAGCTGGAGTCTGAGCTTCAGACACTGCGACACATCAGAGAGGGGGAGAAGTTCCTGGACTCTGTGTTTCAGGAGATGGTCACACCTATGAAGTTAATTAATTCAGATGTAGCCCATGGTCAGGGACAGGACGGTGTGACTACGAGTGAGGCAGGTACGGGGATCCAGGAGGTAGTGTTGGAGGAGCCGCAGCCCTTGCTCTTGTCCAACAGGTTCGAGGTTCTTACTCCCTGTGGGGACAGGAGCAGGGACTGCAGGGAGGATGAGCAACCTGGCCACAGCACCGGGGGGCCATTCAAGAGGGGGGAGTAAATAGAAATGTTGTAGTGGTAGGGGATAGTATTATTAGGGGGATAGATAGAGTTCTCTGCAGCCGAGAGCGAGAGTCCCGTAGGCTGTGTTGCCTACCCGGTGCCAGGGTTAAGGACATCTCCTCTGGGCTGGAAAGAAACTTGCAGTGGGAGGGGGTGGATCCAGTTGTCGTGGTCCATGTTGGTACAAATGACATAGATAGGACTAGGAAGCCGGTTCTGTTAAAGGAGTATAAGCAGCTAGGGGTCAAATTAAAAGACAGAACCTCAAGGGTAATAATCTCTGGATTATTACCTGAGCCACGAGCGAATTTGGCTAGGACAAATAAAATTAGAGAGGTAAATACGTGGCTCAAAGACTGGTGTGGGAGAAATGGGTTTTGCTTCCTGGGACACTGGCACCAGTACTGGGGCAGGAGGGAGCTGTTCCGTTGGGACGGGCTTCACTTGGCCAGTGCTGGGACTAGAGTCCTGGCGGATCATATAACTAGGGCTGTAGAGAGGGCTTTAAACTAACTAGTGGGGGGGAGGTTCCTAGAGAGCAAATAATAAAAATGACAACAGAGAAGGTCATAGACTTAGGTAGCAGTGGGGAAATTAAAAACCAGAGCGTGTCAGGAAGGGGCAGAAGGTATGGAGTAAAAGGTAAAGTAATAAAAAGGGCAAAAGCAGGAACTAAGTGTCACAAAACATATTTGAAAGTTCTCTATCTGAATGCACGTAGCATTCGTAACAAAATAGACGAGTTAATGGCACAAATAACTACATATGGGTATGATCTTGTGGCCATTACAGAAACATGGCTGCAGGGTGACAATGCCTGGGAATTAAACATACCAGGTTATTTAACGATCAGGAAGGACAGGCAGGAAGGAAGGGGAGGTGGGGTGGCTATGTTAATAAAGGAAGGAATCACTAATACAGAGAAATGATATTGGGTCAAAAGATCAGGATAATGAAACAGTTTGGGTGGAGATAAGGAATAATAAGGGGAAAAAAACACTAGTGGGCGTAGTCTATAGGCCTCCGAACAGTTGCAACTCTGTTGGACGGAGTATCAATCAGGAAATAGTTGAGGCTTGTAATAAGGGAACATCTATAATTATGGCGGATTTTAACTATCATATTAATTGGACAAATCAAATTGGGCAGGGCTGCCTTGAGGATGAGTTCATTGAGTGTATTAGGGATGGGTTTCTTGAGCAGTATGTAACTGAACCGACCAGGGGGCAAGCAACCTTAGATCTGGTCCTGTGTAACGAGACAGGATTAATTAAAAATGTCCTAGTAAAGGATCCCCTTGGAATGAGTGACCATAACATGGTTGAATTCCATATTCAATTAGAGGGTGAGAAGGTTGGATCTCAAACAAGTGTGCTAAGCTTGAATAAAGGAGACTATGAAGGTATGAGAGCGGAATTGAGTAGAGTGGATTGGGAAAATAGATTAAAGGGTAAGACGATACATGATAAGTGGTGTACATTTAAGGAGTTATTTTACAACTTCCAAAAAATATATATTCCACTAAGAAAAGGATGTAAAAGAAAAGACAGCCATCCGTGGCTAAGTAAAGAAATTAAGGATAGTATTCGACTAAAAACATGGGCATATAAGGTAGCCAAATCTAGTGGGAGGATAGAGGGTTGGGAAAACTTTAAAAGACAGCAAAAAATAACAAAAAGATTGATTAAGAAAGGGAAGATAGATTATGAAAGTAAATTAGCAAAAAATATAAAAACAGATAGTAAGAGTTTTTATAGTTATATAAAAAGAAAAAGAGTGGCTAAAGTAAATGTTGGTCCCTTAGAAGATGAGACTGGGAAATTAATGGTGGGAAATATGGAGATGGCAAAAACACAATGAATATTTTGTATCAGTCTTTACAGTAGAGGACACTAAGAATATCCCAACACTGGACAAACAGGGGGCTAAGGGGGGGGAGGAGCTAAACACGATCAAAATCACTAAGGAAGTGGTACTCGGTAAAATAATGGGACTGAAGGCGGATAAATCACCTGGACCGGGTGGCTTACATCCTAGGGTCTTGAGGGAAGTGGCGGTTGGGATTGTGGATGCATTGATAATAATTTTCCAAAACTCCTTGGACTTGGCAAAGGTCCCGGCAGACTGGAAAACTGCTAATGTAACACCCTTATTTAAAAAGGGCAGTAGACAGAAGGCTGGAAACTATAGACCGGTTAGCCTAACATCTGTGGTAGGTAAAATTTTGGAGTCCATTATTAAGGAAACAGTAACAGGACATTTGGATAATCATAATTTAATAGGACAAAGTCAGCATGGTTTTATGAAGGGGAAGTCACGTTTGACAAATTTGCTGGAGTTCTTTGAGGAAGTAACATATAGGGTGGATAAAGGGGAACCAGTGGACGTAGTGTATTTAGACTTCCAAAAGGCATTTGACAAGGTGCCACACAAAAGATTATTGCTTAAGATAAAAAATCACGGGATTGGGGGTAATATTCTGGCATGGATAGAGGATTGGCTATCTAACAGAAGGCAGAGAGTTGGGATAAATGGTTCATTCTTGGACTGGCAATCAGTAACTAGTGGTGTTCCGCAGGGGTCGGTGCTGGGTCCCCAACTCTTTACAATCTATATTAACGATTTGGAGGAGGGGACCGAGTGTAACATATCAAAGTTTGCAGATGATACTAAGATGGGGGGGGAAAGTAGTGAGTGAGGAGGACATAAAAAACATGCAAGGGGACATAGACAGGCTAAGTAAGTGGGCAAAGATTTGGCAGATGGAATACAATACTGGAAAGTGTGAGGTTATGCACTTTGGCAGGAAAAATCGTAGAGCAAGTTATTATCTTAATGGCAAGAAACTGGAAAGTACTGAAGTACAAAGGGATCTGGGGGTCCTGGTGCACGAAACTCAAAAGGTTAGTATACAGGTGCAGCAAGTGATTAAGAAGGCCAATGGAATGTTGGCTTTCATTGCTAGGGGGATAGAATATAACAATAGGGAGGTATTGCTTCAGTTGTACAAGGTATTGGTGAGACCGCACCTGGAATACTGCATACAGTTTTGGTGTCCATACTTAAGCAAGGACATACTTGCTCTCGAGTCAGTACAAAGAAGGTTCACTCGGTTAATCCCGGGGATGAGGGGATGGACATATGAGGAGAGGTTGAGTAGATTGGGACTCTACTCATTGGAGTTCAGAAGAATGAGAGGCGATCTTATTGAAACATATAAGATTGTGAAGGGGTTGGATCGGGTGGATGCGGGGAGGATGTTCCCGATGATGGGTGAAACTAGAACTAGGGGGCATAGTCTTAGAATAAGGAGCTGCTGTTTCAAAACTGAGATGAGGAACTACTTCACTCAGAGGGTGGTAGGTCCATGGAATATGCTGCCCCAAAAAGCTGTAGAAGCTACATCATTATATAAATTTAAAACAGAAATAGACAGTTTCCTAGAAGGGAATTAAGGGTTACGGGGAGCGGGCAGGAATTTGGACATGAGTCTAGGTTCGGATCGGTCATGGCCCTATGGGTAGCGGAGCGGGCCCAGGGGCCGTGTAGCCTGATCCTGCTCCTATTTCGTGTGTCTAATTCTGTTAGATTCAGGAGATGGTTCTGTGATAGTGGATTGGCAGTTAGGATCAGATCAGCCATGATCTTATTGAATGGTGGAGCAGGCTCGAGGGGCCGATTGGCCTACTCCTGCTCCTATTTCTTATGTTCTTACCCTTTATCCTTAGACTGTGACCCCTGGTTCTGGACTCCCCCGCCATCGGGAACATCCTTCCTGCATCTAGTCTATCTAGTCCTGTTAGAATTTTATAAGTTTCAATGAGATCCCCTCTCAATCTTCTAAACTCTAGCGAATATAAGCCTAATCGACTCAATCTCTCCATACGTCATTCCTGCCATCCCAGGTATCGGTCTGGTGAATCTTCGCTGCACTCCCATGGCAAGAACATCCTTCCTCAGATAAGGTGACCAAAACAGCACACAGTACTCAAGGTGTGGTCTCACCAAGGCCCTGTACAACTGCAGCAAGACATCCTTGCTCCTGTACTCGAATCCTCTCGCTATGAAGGCCAACATACCATTTGCCTTCTTAACTGCCTGCTGCACCTGCATGCTTACCTTAAGTGACTGGTGCACAAGGACACCCAGGTCTTGTTGCACTTCCCCTTTTCCCAATCTACTACCGTTCAGATAATAATCTGTCTTCCTGTTTTTGCCACCGAAGTGGATAACCTCACATTTATCCACATTATACTGCATCTGCCCAATCACCCAACCTGTCCAAATCATACTGAACACCAACATTTGAAAGTTTCTCACCATTTAAAAAATATTCTGATTTTCTATTCCTACCAAAATGAATAACCTAACATTTCCTTACATTATACTCCATCTGCCACCTTACTGCCCACTCACTTAGTCTGTCTATATCCCTTTGCAGACTGTGTTCTCCTCACAGCTTACTGTCCCACCTAGCATTGTATCTGCAGCAAACTTGGATACATTACACTCGATTCCTTCATCTAGGTCATTAATATAGATTGTAAATAGCTGAGGCCCCAACACTGGTCCTTGCGGCACCCCACTAGTTACAGCCTGCCAAACTGAAAAAAATCCGTTTATCCCTACTCTCTGTTTTCTGTCCGTTAACCAATCCTCTATATCCATGCTACTATATTACCCCCAACCCCAAGTAAGATACTTGGTTGTTTTTAATTTATTCATTTTTTCCTTGCTGCCTGGCATGCACACTTGTTATTGAAAATTGTAGTAAAGTACCTCCCTGAATCAAAGCTACTGAATCCTGGGAAAACCTAAAGGATTAACACTGGAATTCTGGAAAAGCCAGGTCTCCAGGAAAGTTGCTAACAGAAGAGCTCACAGACCAAACAGCTCGTAAATTGCTGGTTGACAACTGAATTACAAGCGTCATAAACCAGTAGCATAGCAATCTGAAATTCTAATTGACGAGTCAGCTGGAGGACCCAGCTCTGAAATAAGCAGAGGGACTTTTAAGGAAACACTGGTTGGGATTATGGACTACTAGCTGGTGCTAAATGCTAAAGAATGTTAAAGATGCAAATGAACTAACATGGTTTGGTTCTCATCAACATTTTAGCCAACATGACAATATAGGTGACTGATATCTGGGAAAAGACTGGTGACCGAGAAAACCATTTTCACTGTGTTGAGTTTAATCCCACAACAGGCTGGTCTCAGTCAATTCTGAGAGATAAAAGCTGCCATGCTTTCCCCCCTCCCTAAGCAGATGGGAACAAGAAAGGCACCAGAAGGGTAGGAGAGAAGGGAGAGATCAGGAGAATCAAGGAGGAAAGGAGCTACTTAGTTTCCAGAGTGCTATGATCTTTTAGAAAGTACATAAGCTGTATAAAGGCTTAGTACAGTTCAACAGAAGCAGAAGTGTTAAGAGTGAAACTAAGATTATGGCAGGTTAAAGGTTTATCCTTATAGAAGTAACTTATGAAATGTATCACCGTAGTATTTATAAGGTCATGGCTCAGAGTAGAGTGAGAGTTTATTGACAATATAGCAATGTAGAGAAAGAAGTATGCACCAGGTTAGCTAAGGCAGAACAAGGTGACAACTGAAGAAACAAAACAAACATTCCCAAGAAGAGGAGCATTCGAAAGGGAGTTGAACAGATGATGCTACAAATCCGGTCAACTTGAAGAGCCATGGATGTCCACACCCAATATAGCCTACTAACTTATCAACATTAAATACAAACTGTAAATCTGGCCTTGCTAAGCCATATAGTATCCTTGAACGTTACCATATAGCAAAGTTACGGCAAATCGAGAACACCCAACTACAATGGAGGACTCTTTGATAGACTTGAATTACATTTGTGACATACTTTTGTTGATTAATCTATACTCTAGTGCCTGTTGTAGTTCTCAATGCTTAACCTTAAGATGGCATTAAATGTGTGAATAAAGTAGTGATGGTTCATACATCTGTGTCTGTCTTCATCTTTGATGACTAGCAATTTTTTTTTTTTTTAAACACATTCCACTCAAAAAATTGTACTGTAATCTCATTTTGATTGACTTGGGGTGTAACTATTAATTACTCTGAACTGGGCATCTTAAAAACCTCAGATGTGTATGGGAGAAATCCAGTCCTATTCTCGTATGCATCTGCTAGGAAAAAGCACAAGGCTTGGTCTGGTTTCTTTTATACACACACACACGCATTTTATATTATATATATAAAAAATATATATATAAAAACACTGAATATTGGAAATTCCAATAATATATTCAGCACTTTCTAGGCATATTCTACCATCCACTGTTATCTTGTAAAAAAAAGGTCTGATCTTCTTAAGCCAAGTAATGTGTACAATATAAGCTAGATGCTACAATTTGTTTTGATGCTAATAGTTGATGCGTTCCATCACAGCTTTCAACATTCATAGAACCATAGAAATTTATGGCAGAGAAGGAGGCCATTCAGCCAGTCATGTCTGTGCCGGCTGATAATGAGCTATCCAGCCAAATCCAACTTTCCAGCTCTTGGTCCGTAGCCCTGAAGGTTACGGCACTTCAAGTGCATATCCAAGTACGTTTTAAATGCGATGAGGGTTTCTGCCTCTACCACCCTTTCAGGCAGTGAGTTCCAGACCCCCACCACCCTCTGGGTGAAAAAAGATCTCCTCGACTCCCCTCTAATCCTTCTACCAATTACTTTAACTCTTTGCCCCCCACCCCAGTTACTGACCTCTCTAAGGGAAATAGATCTTTCCTATCCAATCTATCTGGGCCCCTCATCATTTTATACACCTCAATTAGGTCTCCTCTCAGCCTCCTCTGTTCCAAAGAAAACAACCCCAGCCTAGCCAACCTTTCCTAGCTAAAGTTCTCCAGTCCTGGCTACATCCTTGTAAATCTCTGTATCCTCTCCAGTGCAATCACAACTTTCCTGTAATGTGGTGACCAGAACTGTACACAGTACTCTAGCTGTGGTCTAACCAGTATTTTACACAGTTCAAACATATTAGGGCAGCATGGTGGCATAGTGGTTAGCACTGTTGCCTCACAGCGCCAGGGACCGGGGTTCGAATCCGGCCTCGGGTGACTGTGTGGAGTTTGCACATTCTCCCCATGTTTGCGTGGGTTTCCTCCCACAGTCCAAAGATGTGCGGGTTAGGTTGATTGGCCATGATAAATTGACCATTAGTGTTAGGGAGATTAAAATATGTGGGGTTACGGGGATAGGGTGGGATATGTGTTGGTGTAGGGGTTACGGGGATCGGGTGGGATATGTGTCGGTGCAGGCTCGATGGGCCGAAATGGCCTCTATCTGCACTGTGGGGTTTCTGTGATTGTGTGAGATAAACTCCCTGCTCTTATATTCTATGCCTTGGCTAATAAAGTATCCCGTATTCCTTCCTAACCTTATTTACCTTCATGGATCTGTGGACATGCACTCCAAGGGTCCCTCTGTTTCTCTACACTTCTCAGTATCCTACCATTTATTGTGTATTCCCTTGCCTTGTTAGCCCTCCCCAAATGCATTACCTCACATTTCTCCAGATTAAATTCCATTTGCCACTTTTCTGCCCACCTAACTAGTCCATCAACATCTTCCTGCAGTATACAGCTTTCTTCCTCACTATCAACCACACGGCCAATTTTAGTATAATGTGCAAACTTCTTAATCATGCCCCCTACATTGAAGTCTAAATTAATACCACAAAAAGCAAGGGACTCAAGTACTGAGCCCAGTGGAACCCCACTGGAAACAGTCTTCCAGTCACACAAACACCCGTCGACCAATACCCTTTGCTTCCTGCCACTGAGCCAAGTTTGCATCTAAATTGCCACTTTCCCTTGGATCCCATGGGCTTTTACTTTTCTGACCAGTCTGCCATGTGGGACCTTGTCAAAAGCCTTGCTAAAATCCATGCAGACTACATCAAACTCGCTACCCACATCAACCCTCCTTGTTACCTCCTCAAAAAATTAAATCAAGTTAGTCAGACACGACCTTTCCATAATAAGTCCATGCTGACTGTCCTTGATTAATCTGTGCCTTTCTAAATGATGATTAATACTGTCCCTCAGAATTTTTCCCAATAATTTGCCCACCAAGGTTAGGCTGATTGGCCTGTAAATACTCGGTCTATCCCTTTCTCCCTTTTTAAACAACGGTACAACGTTAGCAGTCCTCTGGCACCATACCTGCAGCCAGAGGATTGGAAAATAATGGTCAGAGCCAATGTTCCCCCTAATTTTTTGGGGGCGCACGTCCCCTTTTGGCTGCGTGGCACATTCAGTTTCGCGCATGCACGAAATTTAACATTGCAAAAGCCGGTCCGTGCTGCCCAGGGCCAGCAGAGAGTTGCACAGGACAGGTTGGGTGATTGGGCAGAAGCATGGCAGATGCAATATAACGTGGATAAATGCGAGGTTATCCACTTTGGTGGCAAAAGCAGGAAGGCAGATTATTATCTGAATGGCAATAGATTGGGAGAAGAGGACGTGCAACGAGACCTGGGCGTCCTTGTGCACCAGTCGCTGAAAGTAAGCATGCAGGTGCAGCAGGCGGTTAAGAAGGCAAATGGTATGTTGGCCTTCGTAACGAGAGGGTTTGAGTACAGGAACAAGAATGTCTTGTTGCAGTTGTACAGGGCCTTGGTGAGACCACATCTTGAGTATTGTGTGCAGTTTTGGTCGCCTTATCTGAGGAAGGATGTTCTTGCCATGGAAGGAGTGCAGCGAAGATTCACCAGACTGATACCTGGGATGGCAGGAATGACGTATGAGGAGAGATTGGGTCGATTGGGCTTGTGCTTGCTGGAGTTTAGAAGAATGAGAGGGGATCTCATCTAAACTTATAAAATTCTAACAGGACTAGACAGACTAGATGCTGGAAGGATGTTCCCGATGGCCGGGGAGTCCAGAACCAGGGGTCACAGTCTAAGGATAAGGGGTAAGCCATTTAGGACAGAGATGAGGAGGAATTTCTTCACCCAAAGAGTGGTGAACCTGTGGAATTCTCTGCCACAGAAGGCAGTAGAGGCCAATTCATTAAATATATTCAAGAAGGAGTTGGATATATTTCTTAAGGCTAAAGGGATCAAGGAATATGGAGAGAAGGCAGGAACAGGGTACTGAATTTGGATGATCAGCCATGATCTCATTGAATGGCGGAGCAGGCTCGAGGGGCCGAATGGCCTACTCCTGCTCCTATCTTCTATGTTTCTATGCACAGCTTAGAGGGAATGCTGGTCAGAGCCTCCGCTATTTCCTCCCTTGCTTCTCAAGAGCCTGGGATACATTTCATCCAGGCCTGGAGATTTATCTGCTTTCAAAGATGCTAAACCCCTTAATATTTCCCCTCTCACTATGTAGCCTCATCTAATATGTCACACTACACTTTTGTGAAGACAGACGCTAAGTATTCATTAAGAATCATACCATAAATGTCTTCTGCCTCCACACAGGCTACCTTTTTGGTCTCTAATAGGCCCTACTCTTTCTTTAGTTATCCTTTTGTCCTTTATGTATTTATAAAACATCTTTGGGTTTGCCATGATTTTACTTGCCAATATTTTTTCATGCTCTCTCTTTGCTTTCCTAATTTCCTTTTTAACCTGAACAAGTTTGAACATCTATGAAGGACTGCACCAGGAGAATTCAGCAATCCCTCAGTCCTGCATTAGCTGTCAAGGTTAGATTCGCCTTCCAAGTCCTGGCATGGAGCCTAAACACACAGCCTCCAGACCCATAGGTCAAAATACTAACAACTGTGCCAAGCTGACACTCAATTGAAGATTAGTGATGCCAAAGTATGAAACTCTCTGACTGGCTATGCCACAGGTCAGAAACTTGTGTATTGCCAAAGCAATAAGTAAAACTCTCAGCTTTCAGAATTCCAGCTGCATCTCCACTAGGACAACTCTCAAAATAAATTAAAAAAACACATTAACACAAATAAATATGAACAACCACCTTCTAAACAAAGGATGTTAAGTAAGTCAGGTTTTAAATAAATAAATCAGAAGTCCAATGAAATCAGATAGAATAGCTTACATTAGTTTTCCTCCGACATCGTGACAGGTTTAAGTAGAGAGAGATCCTCAGATCTCTAAAAGATTTCATTTCATCCCCAAGTCCTTCTCGTGGAAATTTCCTTAGGGCATACTGATATCTCTGGGCTGCCTCTTTCATCTTTCCTTTCTGCAGGAGTTGAGAGAGAAAACATATTATGGCTTGTAGTATTATAAAAATCAATTCATTTTTGACATATTCAGCTGCCAAGAACAGGTTTCAGTCATGTGTCAAAGCTTTTTCATACCCACAAGATATCAGTTTGTTTTGGCCTAAAGGTTCCCACGAAGAAACAGGACAAAATCCAATGTATCTACTATCAGCAATGGCCTGAGGCGATGATGTGGGATTGCAATATATGAAGAATACTGTTGGTTCAAAGAATAAAACCCCAACATTAGGTACTTCTGGATTCCTTCATGCCTTACTGAAAACTGACTACGATGTAGTATTTGGAACAGGAGGGTCCTTCGAAAGGAACAGAGATTCTAGAACCAACAAACCAAAATGTGAATCATCACAGTTCCTAAGCCAAACCAATAATCTTCGTTTATAGTATGTTTCAAGTTGTAGTTTTACCAGATGCTCTTAATTGATACTTTTGAAAAATGCCCACAAGGTGAGGATCTAGCTGAACATAAAAAGTAAAAGATTAGTTTAAGAGATGTTATGATCACGGAGGGATGAAGGAAGGAGTCTTAATTGTGGAGATTGAAGTGAGAATGCAAATATAGAAGATATGGAACAATAAATGGAAATTGGTTCATTTTTTACTTTACGCATCTCATATTTGAAGATTTCCCACCGCTGATCGGTCAATCTGTTTGCTGCCCAGTTAATTTGGTCAGATCCCCTTTCATCTCACTGAACTTTGCTTTTTTTTCAATCCAGCACCCTTATCTTTGACTATTATCCTTTTCTTTTCGTACATTGAACATAACTACGCTGTGGTCACTATTTCCCAATTCTTCTACTCTCAAAACAGTGATTTGCTCCACTTCATTTCCCAGAACTAAATCAAGCAATATATCTCTTTCCTTGGGCTAGAACATACTAACCTAGGAAGCAGTACTGCAAGCATTCTATAAAGCGTTCTCCACTTTGAACACCTGCATTACTTTTGTTCCAGTCTAACTTAGGATAGTTAAAATCACCCAATATTATTACCCTGTTGTTCTTGCAAGTTTCTTTGAACTGAATGCTGATCTCCACCTCTATCCACTTAACTAAACTTGAATATTTCCTACTGGTGAGAGGATAGCAGTGAAGATTACATTCTACTAGCCATTTTGCCAATGTTTGTTTGGAAATGACTTTGCCTAGGATTTTGCGACCATTGAGGAGCGATTTGGTGTACACCATTTAAAAGGATTAAGTCCTTCGGGCACCTACATTGTGGAATCAATAACGTAGTTCCAAATGGGTGGGAGATAGATGAAGAGGTTGAAAATACATTACTTGTAAGAATCTGGATGAGGCCTAAGGATGGTTTAGTCGATATGCTGGATCAGATAGAGTTGATCCACAATAAGGTGAATCTCGCTTTTTTTGAGAGTCAAAACCAGCAGAAGCTTTGCAATTCACCAAAACAAGAACTTGAGACTGCTTGAGCTAAGAAACTTAAAAGGGCCATTAAAAAAGAGCCCATGACACCACCACATAATTTTTCCCACTGTGATACAGAATTGGGTGCGAGAGTTGATTTTTACAGAAACATTAGTTAATACACAAGTTAATATACTCCTGCTCCTGCGAATTTTCTGTATTAACGAAAAAGTCTCCTGTAAAAGCTGACTGAATCCATTGCGTTGCTCCTGCTTCTCAAGCCTCTCTTGCTCATAACAGCTCTACCATTCTTTCAAATTATGATCCAATTGCTCATATAACCAGGTGACCTGACTCCCTGACTGCTGCTAGTTAGTGGTGGAGGCAGGCTGGCTGCTCCAGCTCACACCTCTCCTCACAATCAGGTACTGCAGCTTACAATTAAATAAATGTATGCTTCCTTATCTAAAAATTACAGCCGTTACACTTTTATGACACAAATAAATGCAGACCACTTAGTAAGGCTCCAAAGAAACTGGATACCTGCTGCAGAATCTACATTTTCTTGCTTCAGAAATTGGCCTTAAGGTGCCAGAGAATTCTAATGCCCTGAATATAAATTTAAGATTGTACCAGAGGAGTTTGGATAGGATTACATTTACAGACTCCTTCCATGAAACAAGATGGACTCTGAGAACCTGAAGGGAGACTATCAATGAAGACTGCAAGAGTTAATGGAATTATGTGGAGCTGGATTTCAGCAACAAATTGACATGGTTGAGTTTTCAAGTACTGACTAAATTATGATTGGAACACCATAAAATAACCTTCGACACCTGATATTGTAAGCTCTGTCTGTCGAAGGTTTTCTAAAATCCAACAGAGCACCTATTTTGGAAAGTGGATCATCTTCATATAACAAGCATTTCAATAACTAAGACATGAACTGGTTTATAGAGAACAATATTTTTTAGCACAGACGTAGGCCATGTGTATTCCAGATGCAGCCTGACCATTGTTTTGTACATCATGACCTCTTGCTTTTGTACTCAATCCCTCTCAACATAAACCCCAAAGTCCTATTTACGATAACAGATTTTTTTCCACGTGCTCGCCCAGCTCTAAGGTTTTATTTATCTGCACACCTAAATTCCCTTTGGCTTCACTGCATTGGTTTCATCTGTGTGATGGCTCAGTGAGCTTATCCAAAATTTAGTTAAACCCCAGACCAGGAAGGTTACAGGTGCAAACCCTGGTCTGCACTAAGTTAGGTGATGTCAACCAGGCAGTGCCAGAATTGCTACAATTGGCCTCTGCACTTGTGTTACGAAAGATAAAAATTCATCCAGGGTTCCCACACCTGACTGTTATCCAGCACCTATTGAAAGGTCAGGATTGGGCTAGGCTGTAATGTTCTTACTGGTAGAATAGTTTGCTGAAACTCATTGTTGATATTCATACATGAATAATAACCACAGGCATGGTACTGCAGGGCACCTAGAGCCCACAGAATTGTACTCCAGCAAAGAATCAACTTGAAGCAGGCAGAAAAAAAATAATAACCTAGAACCATGGTCACAATGATCAATATGGAGATAGCAGAAAAGGGACAAAATATAGACTGACTTTTTTTCTTCAGAAATATAGCCTTTGCAGCCTCTTGACCCCTGAGCAGAAGAGAGAGTTGGCAATTGTCCAGTAGATAACCCCTAAGTACTGAAAATGTTCGGAACTATTCATGAGCTGGGTTATGGACTCACATAACATCAACAGTTGTGTGGCGCATCCTGGCTAGAGGTTTTCCAAAATACATCACGCCATGGTTCGAGCATCAACAAGCCTTAGCATTAGCCAGTGCTAGGAAAAAATGATATCTTCTGTTTCTTCTGATTAGATGGATACTGGTTGGTGGCAAGGTGCACCCCTCACCGCCCCCCCCCCCCCATAGATCTTGACTGGGAAATGGCAGACAGACTGCAAATGGGTAAATGGGATCATATCCTTCAATACAAGGTGGAACTAGTAGATGCCAACATATGCTGGGTCCTCTCCAGGGTTAGTACCATCAAGCCGGATCAATATCACACTTTAATGTTCTGTGACATGGAGTCAGCTGATGTCAATGCTGCGCTGGTGTTGGAGAACATCATGGGATTCGGTGAAGACATGGCAAATAATATCTGAAGTGTAGTTTTAGGATTGGTTAATGCCAACCGTGTACCAAGACTAGTTTCCAATTTACGTTTAAGCTGATGGTATGAAGCCTATACATTTGATTCTAGTGGAAAATCGGAGACAAGCTGGTCATGCTGAGGTGTTATGTGTCAATGACAAGTGTCAAAGACTGGTAGCAAAGATATGACCATGCTTGGAATAGTATTTAAATAATCCATAGTGAACATGGCGAGTAAAATTTTTAAACCTCATTAAAATTAGATGGATCGGACAGTACCAAGCCTTGTTCCCATTCCAGTGTTGTGTGGAGAATGAAGAAGAATTTCCATTGTAATAGAAGTAAAATGTAGCTTTAAAAAAAAAATAACATGTACATTCTAACTTTGGCCCTTAATAAAAATATAAACACAAATGTTGTAGGAATTGCAGTTTTAAGAGACCATCACTCTGGATTCTATTCATTTTTTTTTAAACTTAAGAAACCTTTATTATAGTCGAGGCCCAATAACCTTTAGTGCAGGAGAATACCAAGGTTAACAACAGTAGAAGAGATGAGGTAAATCAGGAAGTAGTGAATAGGTGATGCAAAGTTGGATTTTAAAGGCCTTATATTCAAAAAGGAAGGGAAGACTGTGCAAGTTAAGAAATTGCACAGTTTTGAGGTCCTGGGAAAGATTGAGTTAGAGTATTATCACAGCATAATATGTCATGAAGGAACAACATGTATTTATAGGAGAAAGGTGTGTGCATTGTCCTAAGTTACATATGACATTTCAAAAGACGATTAGACCATACCTTATAAAGTAGATTTCCTTCTTCCATTAGTTTCTGTAATAAAATGATCAGGATGTCTGGTTTGGACGTGGCCATTGCCCAAGCTGCATTACCTACACAAGTAATAATATGTCTTCATTTTAGAGAAGGACATGGTCATACCCTTGCATAGAAAATTTGTAAAGTTCTAAGACATCATTAGCTAGGACAAAAAAGAGCAAATTCTGTTTAAAACCAATACCTGAGCAGTCATAAGAACTTCTGTAGCCTTTATAACGTATTAATGGAAGCATTTAAGGAAAGGGGAATGAAAGTAGGAAAAAGTTAATGTAAAAAAGTCAATATAATTGGCCTTTACTTCCATACAAAAAGCTTATTTACCTTACAGTTGTGACAGCTTATTTTTTAAGTTTACATTTATAATTAAAGCACGGTTCCCTACTAAAAATCATATTGGCAATATGATTAATTTGTCAAATACTTTCATTGTTGTAACAAAGACCATTTTCCACTGTGCACTTAGTTTTCAAATAATAAAGTACTCTGTTCTATGAAATTAATCATAGTCATCTGTAAACAACATCGTAGGAAAATCTCAACCTTTGGTATAAAACATAAAATTTGTGCCACATTTAGAGGTACTGGGTGCAAGTATTAGTGAATTACTTTTTTTCTGAAAAAACACTAATTTATTCACGAATGAATGGATGTTGATAGATTTATTCAGAAATGCTGGAAATGAAGATTCCAAAATATACATTTAAAGCCTGTTCTGCCACAGAATTGGTACTATTAAGATATTTTATTAAAAATAATCACTGTGGCAATGTGCAACTTTATTGGTAACAATATTAAAAAGCAGAACAATGCAGCTTTAAGAAAATTCTTCAACAATGTCTACACAGTCATAGCAGTGCCCAGCCAAGGTGTTTGAGGGCATATTCCATCACAGAAAACTGGGCACAGAGATGGCTGCGGAGAAAGCAGCACCAAGGGTGTGGGAAGCAATGAAAGTATTTACAGCTTGAGTAGCTATATTACAGTGGAAAAAATAAATTAAAATTGGAAGAAAAAGAATGGCCCGTATTTTGCGGTGGTAGTGACAGCAAAACTTTCAGCGTACGCCGCTATTACTCCTCTGAAACTGACCGTAACTTCAGGATTTAGCGCATGCACAGATAAACACGGAAATCCTGATGTTGCTGTCAGTCATTCCCTGCTCTGCCACAGGCTGCACTGTGGAAGCCCCATAGCCGGCAACCAATGAAATCAGTTGAACTGATGAAAACGTAAGCTTTTCCGCTCTAATATCTAAATATTAAACACCCTATAAAAAGTTAAGCCTTGTTGGAATAAGTCTAACTGGGGTTTTAATGGCATATTGACTGTTGAACAACCATTCTGGCCCTGAAAAACTAATTTTATATATGAGGAATGTCAAATAAAAAATACTGTATTTTCAAAATAATAAAAATATATTTAAAAGTTTTATATTTCAGCTTCTACCGTAACCCCATGTGTATGTCCCAATCTTTATTTTGGTCTCTAAAATTTTTAAAAAGTGAACTGATAATCAGTGCTTTTTATTTCCTGATTTGCTGTGTGAGAATTCTTCAATGTGATTGGCTGCTTAGACAGCTTAATGACATCACTGCTGCTCTACCTTTTGACAGCACTATAATCAAATTAAGGTTGAGAAACCTAAAGTTTTCGCCACAGAGATCGCAAGATCTTTGTGGGCAGCTTTCTGAGGTCAGCGGCGAGCACCGTCGCTTCGCCACTGACCGCAAATTCCTGGCCAATATGTTTATCAAGAACAAAGAAACACATCACAAACTGTTAACTACAAATTATACAGGGGACTTTGGTCTCTAGAGCTGATGGATGCAATTTTATTTACAAGATAATCTCCAACAAAATCCCCTAACTAATCTTTTCCACAAAATTAAAAAAACTTTTAAACTATAATATTTTAATAACAGCCTAGATTTTCAAATCTGTTTTATTTTAATGCCTGCATTAATCCATTTACAATTAAAAGAATAATGCCGAGGGGAAAATCTTGGTTCATTACACCTGACCAAAGCCGTGGTGTAAATAGGAAATATGGCACGCGTACATTCACAATGGATACAGTTGACATACAACTTACAAACCAGAAGTTATAACACACGTCAATGAACATACACAGTTCTCCATGAGGGAAATCCACGATAGAGTCTCAAACATGGAATCAAGATTTTCATGAACATAATTGTTTGTCAATCAAAAGAAAGTAAATTAGGCCTTGGTATGTAATGGTACATTCACTCAAGTTAAAAGCTTATGTGAAGCTGAAAGTGCTTCACATTGATACTAAACTTGGGAATGTAAATCAGGTGTGAAGGCTCAAACTGTCTCTGAAGTGAAGCTATGAGATTTCCTTTCATCAGTCTCAGCTGGTCTTGATGAAAAGCTGGTGTCTATTAACACCAATGTTGGAAGAGATAAGGTACTGGCAGTCTGTATTGAACTGTGTTCAGAAACTTTTTGTAGCTATGCAAACTGTTGAGGCCATTGTGTAAATAGGTTTACAGGAGAACGGTCTGAATTATCCTTACATTTTCAGGAGTCAAGTCAACAGAAAGATGCTGATGAAAGTCAGTTCTAGCTGATCCAGTCGTTTGCAATCTTTTACAAAATTCTGGAATTGGAACCTGATCAATACTGAGCCATTGGCAGCTGCATGGCAGCATACTGCTAGCTGCAATGAAGTGACGATGGAGGGAGACTGTATAGTTTTTCCTTACAGTAAGCCAAGATGGGAAATATCTGCATCTATCATGTGATTATCTGTGCACCAGTTGGAAGACCAACAGTTTAGTCATTTATCTTGCACCAGTATTAGTTGGCACCAGATGCCATTTTATCTTGAGAATAATCGGTTTAGTAATTGGACCAAGGAAAAATTGAGAGGCTTAGAGGGTTCTGATGACTTTGTCCTGTCCTTTTCAGAGAAACCAAATGTGGGACCAGTGTTACAAAGCTGTAAACATGAATAAATCTAGTTGCTCTATTTTCAAATTAACAAAAGTCAGAAATCTAATATTCTAACCAAGATCCATTGTATAAATAACTGTCACTAATGGTACTCATGGATCCTTGTCATTTGGTTAGTAAATGTAACTGTATACACAAAAAATGCTCCTGGAATGAAAATACCAAAACTGACAGCTTTTCATACATGGTTCCTGAAATATAAATGATGGAAACAATTCGTACTAATGGAAAAGTTGCATCAGTCGAAATGTTTTGCTGTATAACTATTTCGAGGAGCTCAACAATGATGTCATAGGAACAGCAATATGCCATCCAGCTGCTCGAGCTTGCTCAGTCAGTCATTCAATTGTCATGGCTGATCTGTACCTCAACTCCATTTACCGGTCTTACCTCCATATCCACAGCACGGTGGCATAGTGGTTAGCACTGTTGCCTCACAGCGCCAGAGACCCGGGTTCGAATCCGGCCTCGGGCGACTGTGTGTGGAGTTTGCACATTCTCCCCGTGTTTGCGTGGGTTTTCTCCGGTTTCCTCCCACAGTCCAAAGATGTGCGGGTTAGGTTGATTGGCCATGATAAATTGACCCTTAGTGTTAGGGGGATTAAATAGGTGGGGTTACAGGGATAGGGTGGGATATGTGTTGGGGTTACGGGGATCGGGTGGGATATGTGTCGGTGTAGGCTCGATGGGCCGAAATGGCCTCTATCTGCACTGTGGGGTTTCTGTGATTCTGTGATATCCCTTGATACCCTTATCTAACAAAAATTGTTAGGCAAGATGTCAGAGACCATTAAACTAATAATTAAGGGACATCAAATTACTTGTTTTCCTTATGTGTACATTAGGCAATCAATCCACACGAGTACATAGCAATTAATAATCCTTCGCTACTGTCAATTAAAATCCCTACTATCTGGTGCTGTCCAGGAGACAAATTATTTCTGCCAATTAAATGAAGTAACACAATGTTCAATACATAAATAGTGTCCATTAAGAATTTGTTAATTAGCCAATTAACAAATGCGCTGTGTATTTAAAAAAGACAATTATTCAAGTTGAATTAAGACCGTCATTCCATTATTGTAGTAAAACGTAAATA
Source organism: Somniosus microcephalus (assembly GCF_052327205.1). Classification (NCBI taxonomy): domain Eukaryota; kingdom Metazoa; phylum Chordata; class Chondrichthyes; order Squaliformes; family Somniosidae; genus Somniosus; species Somniosus microcephalus. The sequence continues at coordinate 266,710,464 of NC_140990.1, read as the reverse complement.
ACTTGGCTGTAAAATGATCTGCACAAAATATTTGCATTATAAACAAATGATGGTCTATCCAAAGTGGCAAATACATCTGACAATACTGAAAATAAATCAATTCACGAAGTGTTTGAATGGGACAGGATTAGGATTTTCATATGGACTGTATTGAACTGGACTATCGGAATAACAAAATAATACTGAACACCAAATGGCACAGATTTTTTTGAAACCAGGAAATTTCAGATTTTCAATTGACAGTAACAATGAAAGAAGTTTACAGAAAATTGAGCTACATACATTACAAAAAACAGTATTATCTAGGACAAACCTGTTCCCCTTTTCCCTCAGTCAAAATAATGAGCAAAAATGGCACCATAACTTATGAAAAATACATCAATTAATTTTTGTAGCTTTGTTTCCTGTCAGTCTTAAAGCCGTACCTAGTTTTGCACCTTTCTGAAGCAGCATCACCACTACTGAAGTGTTGCAGCATCCAATTGCTCTGTCTAATGGACGCATTCCACTGTAGTCAACATGCTCAATCATTGCACCTCTTTCCACCAGATACTGAACCTGCGCAGCAATTATAAAACTTATTAAACAAGTTCATTCATTATTATACAAATTAATTCGAGACACTCCGGATTGCGTAGCATGTTTATCCACTTAGTCCTATAGGCTAGAAAGGTCCCAGATTCAATCCCTGGTATGGGAACCACAATTCATCTCACTGTCCCAGATTAGGGCTTGGCTGTGATGCACCCTGCAGTTGAATGGCCTGCAACAGTTGCTATCAAGACTCAAATAAATATTAATATATAATTTTAAGTTCAACTGTTACATTAAATAACATGTAAAAAAAATTTTTTTTCTTACTGCCAATGCTTTTATTTGGTTATAAGTCATAAAAAGTTTCCCTGATCCAGTGCAACTAATATCTATATTGTATTGTGTGGAAATACACATAACCCATTAAAATAGTTGTTCTATTAAACAAATTAGTGGAGCCAATCCACTAATGAGGAAACTACAACCTGGTATTAATGATTTAGAACACAGGGCTTTTCAATTTGAAAACTTATTTGTTTACCAGTGCTGAGCAATGCTTTGTTACCAAACCCAACACAACATTAATACAGTGTCTATATACCACAAGCAAAGTTTGGTAGTACTCACAATGTCAGAATCTCCATAAAAAGCTGCTAGGTCTAGAGGAGTGCGACCATTCTTATCTGTGTGGTCAATAGCTGCACCCCTCTCCACCAAAGTCTGAACCACAAGTTTTTGTCCTTTCAGACAGGACCAACTCAAGGGAGTCAACCCTTCCTTATCTACTGAAGATATGGAAGCACCTAAAAGACCAAAACCAAATAGAATATTGATACTTAGCAGAAAAATGTAACTACACAATATAACAAAGATTGACAAGAGTTTACCTTTTGAAAGTAGAAATTCAACAGTGCTCACGTGCCCTTCGCAAGAAGCCACCATAAGTGGTGTACGTCCCTGCTTATCTGTTGTGTTCACATCAGCACCATGCTGAAACAATAGGTCAGCAATCTAAATTTTCGCAAAACAAAAAATTAATACAGCATAGTATCGGTAGGTATTACAGTCCTCACCACTTAAACCGCCCATGTTTAAATCAGGTATTTGTTTAAAATCAGCCAAACAATGTTAACCATTTTCCATTATAGTCAATTGCAGCGTGTTTAGCGCATCGGGTATTTTGGGCAGAAACAGCCATCCGCTCAGTAGTTCGCACTTTAATAAGGTGCAATTATCTTCTATACTTAATCACCTAAAACTGGTGACTGGTGTCAGGTTATAGCTTACACAACTCAGCAGTGACTGTAATAACAAAGTAAATAGCATCTTGTGAAGGTCCAAAGTACAGGGCAGGTAATCTTTCCTTATAACTGTACTTCGCTTATCATTTATTTTTCAGCTTTCTGATTACACCTGCCTAAGGAATATTCTCAAATATCCAAAATCATTACGTACTTCTACAAAGGAATAGCTGAATCTTAATAAATTTTTTAATACATAGCTGTTGACATTTTAGCATTAAATCTATTTAATTGATTTTTCAGTTCTTTCTACTGAACATCATGAGTGTTGCAGATGTAAGGGATAAACAGTCGAACATGTATAGCGGGCAAATCGTGTTAGCACCAACACGTCCTTTAAGTGCGGTGGGGACTTTACCAGCTAATCAAAATCGGCTAATACTAAAAAAAATTGTACCTTAAACAAATTATATTCCCAAGCAAAAAAAAAAAATTGTCATTGCAACAAAAATAGCATTTATACTACCTGCCAATGACCTTGTCTTGCTGCACAAAATACTGGAGCAATTCCCCTTCGATTGGGATGAGATACCACAGCTCCTTGTTGCAGGAGCAGTTCACATACTTCCAGTTTACCCCTGCCTGCCGCTGCTGTGAGAGCTAAGGGAGGAAACAATATTCAGTGCAACAGAACACACACAGGAGGCGGCCATTTGGCCCACTGTGCCTCTGACAGCTATCCAATTAGTCCCACTCCCCTGCTTTTTCCTCAATGCCCTGCAAATTTTTCCTTTTCAAGAATATATACAATTCCCTATTGAAAGTTACTATTGAATCTGCTTCCACCACCATTTCAGGTGCATTCCAGATCATAACTCGCTGCATAAAAAAACATTCTCATCTCCCCCAGTTCTTTTGCAAATCACCTTAAATCTGTGTGCTCTGGTTACCGTCCCTCCTACCAATAGAAACAGTTTCTTTCCATCTATTCTACCAAAACCCCTCAAAAGTTTTGAACACCACAATTAAATTTCCCCTTAACCTTCTCCACTTTCATTCCAACTTCTCTAGTCTTTTTCTTTTTTCAACAGATGTGTAACGTTTGCAACCCTCCAGTCCTCTGGCACCACTCCACATCTAGGGAGGATTGAAAGATTGTGGCCAGAGCCTCCGCACTCTTATTTCCCTCAGCAACGTAGGATGCATGCCATCTGGATCAGGTGACTTTTCTACTTTGAGCACAGCTAACCTTTTAAGTACCTCCTCTTTATTTTTATCCTATCCAATTTCTCTACCCTCTCCTTTACTGTGATATTGGCAGCATCCTCTTCTTTTGTGAAGACGAAGTACTCAGTTAGTACCTCAGCCATGCACCCTGCCTCCACAAGATGATGTCCTATAAAGGTCCTTAATCAGCCCACCCTTCCTTTGACTATCCTTTATATGTTTTATAAAAGACTTTAATGTTCTCTTTTAGGTTATTCGCTAGTTTTTTCTCACACACTCTTTGTCCCTGTTACTTTCTTCTTCTGTTCTCATTTGCACTCTGTTTTCTGCTTGATTCTTTACTGTATTATGAACTTGACATTTATTATGTCTCCCTTTTCTGTTTCATTTTAAGCTTAATGTTTTTAGTCATCAAGGGAGCTCTAGCTTTGAATGTCCTTCCTTTCCCCCTCGTGGGAATGTGTTTAGTCTGTAACCAAACTATCTCCTCCTTGATCTCATTTACTGTTTTACCTGCCAATCTTTGTTTCCAATCCACCTGGGCCAGATCCCCTTTCAACTCACTGAAATTAGCCCTCCTCCAGTCAAGTATCTTCACCTTTGATTGTTCCTTGTCCTTTTCCCTAACTACTCTAAACCTAATGATATTGTGATCACTGTTCCCCAAATTTTCTCCCACTCAAACATAGTCCACTTGCCCCACTTAATTCCCCAGAACATCTCCAGCACTGTTTCCTTCCTTGTTGGGCTAGAAACATGCTGATAGAGAGTTCTCTTGTACACATTTCAGGAATTCCTTGCCCTCTTCTCCATGTCCTTCCCATCTTGAAGCAATAAAGAAGATGCCAATAAATAAGATTTACTCAAACAGAACAAACCATATCTGAAATGCTTCACAAGAGCCGATTCCAAAATGCAGTAATCAGCGCTTTAACCTTTAGACTGGCAACAGGTCCAGCGAAATAACAGTTTTGACTGGCTAATTTTTTTTGTATGTATACAACTCACACAGACATTATATTGCACTTAAAACATGGATAAAAATACTATAAACATTTATTCTATTTGCCACATTCTCCCATCTCTATTTCCCCCCATTCACTCTGTCTTACTTTTATCCTAATTAATTAATCTAACCTGGTCTGTCTTTTCTCCTGAAAAAATTAAGTTTAACATTTTAATTTTATTTCTGCTTCCTCCTGGCTATACTCATTCACTGAAAATCAGTATTAAAGACTTTTTTCAGCCAATCAAAAGCCCAGACATATGATTGATATGACTGCATCATGGTGAGAGCTGGTCATTTTTTTGACATTTTATGCATCAAAATATGGAAGACGCCCATATTGACAGCTTATACAGCACAAAGGCACTTGCACGAGAAAACCTGTACACTGCTATTGGAAGGATAAAACTGCAAAATTCAATTAGAAGCATGTTCTTTTTACTTAAGAGAGAGTTTGGAATCATCAAATTAAGGTAATGTACCTCACAAAAATAGTTTAACTTTCATATACTTGATATATCAACTATATTATATTGCATTTCCTCTTTTCACTTCTAGTCATTAAATGTATGCCTCAGCTCTAATAGGTCATTGTTCATGAAAAAAATTAAAGAAAATAAAATTACTGTACTTTGCAGATTTTCCAAAGAGCAGCTATAGTCTCATTACAGTTGACAAGCATTTAACACATGAAGCCAACAATTTAAATCTGACACCTGTAATATTAAAACTGAAAAAAACATATATGTTTGCTGTGAGAAATATGATAAAAACTTGGAAGGAATATTAAAGTCAACAGTAAATGTTTTTACAAATATATTAAGAGAAAGAGTGGTAAAGGGTAATGTGGGCCCATTAAAGATGGATGCAGGTGAGATTATAATGGATAATAAAGAAATGGTAAATTTGTTAAATTAATACTTTGTATCCATTTTCACAGTGGAGAAAGGGGACAATACACCAGTGGTACAATGAAACCTAAAAATAGGTCAAGGAGAGGAATTTAATGCAAGTTTAAAAAAATAGTTGAGAGAAAAAATAATGGGATTTAAGATAAACAAATCCCCAGGACCTGGTGGTTTCCACCCCATGGTATTAAAAGAAATGGGTGATAAAATTGCAGAAGCATTCATCATAACTTTCCAAAGCTCTCTAGATTTGGGTCTTGTGCCATTGGATTGGAAAATTGCCAATGTTTGATGGTATCTCTTAACATGTTTGTTGACCATGGTTACTTAACTGCACGTGGAACCCTTACCTTTTAGCTGTATGAACTGATTTTGTATCGCATCAAATAATTCTTTGAAAACTTCCCATTGTTTGTCTGTAGATTTGCCCATTAATAGTTTAGCCCAGTGTGGTAAACCACTGTTATTGTTGTTCACCGTTGTTGTTGCACACTGTTGTACCTATGCATGCCTCAGCATGTCTCTGCTGGCTCCGCCCCTGGCTCCACCCACAGGCCCAGGTATAAAGGTGACCGCTCTGCAGCCCCCTGCCTTCTTGGAACCCAGTCAACCACGAGAGGCATGCTCTGTTCTTTGCTAATAAAAGCCTTTTAGTTACTCTCCTAACTCTCCGTCTTTTATGAGTAATTGATAGCGCATCAATTTTATTAGCAAAAACAAAATGTCGACAACAAACGCTGAGCAGCAGGCTGCTGCACCAAACACTGAGCAGCAGGAGCTGCTGCGAGCCCTCAGACCAACATGCCTGGACCTAGACCACCAAGAAGCGGGTTCAGCTACCAAATTCGCGCATTGGCTGCGTTGCTTCGAGGCCTACCTGCAAGCCTCAACTGTGACCCTGGACGAAAACAAGCTGGAAATCCTGGCCTCAAAGGTGAGCCACCAAGTTTATACAATAATCCAGGACGCGACGACCTACGATCTGCTAAAAGGGCAATACGCACGCCCGGTAAATACGGTCTATGCCAGGCACCTCTTAAGATCCCGCAGACAGCAGCCCGGGGAATCGGTGGAGGCCTTCCTACGGGCACTACGGATACTCGGCCGAGGCTGCGATTGCAAAGAAGTATCAGCCGCAGCACACACGGAGGGACTGATCCGAGATGCTTTCGTTGCGGGTCTAAGGTCCGACTACTCCCGGCAGAGACTGTTGGAAAAGGGAGAAATGGACCTGAGAAAGGCAGTGTCCCTCGCGCTCTCGCTCGACGCGGCCCACAGGAATATGGACGCCTTCTCCCCTAACCGCTCCGCAACGTGGACACCACAACCATGGGTCATGGGACCGCCACCTTCAACTGCTGCTGCGATGTCCAAGGCACAGAAATGTTATTTTTGTGGCCAGGCAAAACACCCCAGAGCACGCTGCCCGGCGAGAAACGCTACCTGCTCCGGCTGCGGGAAGAAAGGACACTATGTCAGCGCCTGCAAAGGTAAAACCGCTAACGCCAGCAGCGCCGCGTGCAAACCGTGGGGGCAGCCATCTTGTCCGCCATCTTGGGCTCCCCCAGCCGCGTGGGGATCGGGATCATGGGCGCCGCCATTTTGTCCGCCATCTTGGATGTCTCCAACTTCAACCACGGGGGACCCGGACTCAACCACCGCCTCATCTGACGACCACATCGACTCGCTCGACCATACGCTGGCCTCCATGACGCTGGACCAATCTCTCCCTCATCAACTGTCCAGGTCCATGATGGACATTACGGTAAACGGCCGCACCACTACCTGCCTTTTTGACAGCGGGAGCATGGAGAGCTTTATCCACCCCGACACGGTGCGCAGTTACTCTCTCCCGGTCCTGCCGACGCGCCATCGGATCTCTTTGGCTTCCAAAGCCCAGTCAGCGGACGTCGTTGGCTACTGTGTAGTGACCCTTTCAGTACGGGGCACAGAATACAAAAATTTTAAACTTCTGGTCATGCCACATCTCTGCGCTGCCGTTCTACTGGGGTTGGCTTTTCAGTGCCACCTTAAGAGTGTCACATTAGCGTACGACGGACCCCTCCCCCCACTCACAGTCTGCAGCCAGCAGCTTTTAAATTGCCCGCCACGCACCATTTGCAGCCTCTCCACCCTTAAAGTCCCCCCCCCCCTCCTTGTTCGCTAACCTCACCCGCGACTGTAAGCCCATCGCTACCAAAAGCTGGCGCTACAGTGCCGGGGATAGGAGCTTCATTAAATCCGAGGTAGCAAGACTCCTGAAGGAAGGGATTATTGAAAGTAGCACCAGCCCATGGCGAGCACAAGTGGGGATAGTGAAGACTGGCGAAAAACAGCGCCTAGTTATTGACTACAGCCAGACGATCAATCGCTACACCCAGCTAGATGCATACCCACTCCCCCGCATATCTGACATGGTCAATCAGATAGCACAATACCAGGTGTTCTCGACGATTGATCTGAAGTCGGCATACCACCAGCTCCCCATCAGGGCTGAGGACCGCCAGTACACAGCTTTTGAAGCGGACGGTCGTCTCTACCACTTCCTGAGTTCCCTTCGGCGTCACCAACGGGGTTTCAGTCTTCCAACGGGAGATGGACCGGATGGTTGACCAGAACGCGCTCCAGGCCACTTTCCCCTATCTAGACAACGTCACCATCTGCGGCCACGACCAGCAGGACCATGATGTTAATCTAGAGAAATTCCTCCGTACGGCCCAGCGGCTGAACCTAACATACAAGGACAAGTGTATGTTTCGTACCATGCGCCTTGCCATTCTTGGCTGTGTAGTGGAGAACGGAGTCATCGGCCCCGACCCCGACAGAATGCACCCCCTTATGGAGCTCCCCCTCCCCCACTGCCAAAAAGCACTGAAGAGATGCCTAGGGTTTTTCTCGTACTATGCTCAGTGGGTGCCCAACTATGCGGACAAAGCCAGACCCCTCATCAAGTCCACCTCCTTCCCCCTGACAGCAGAGGCCTGTGCAGCCTTCACTCTCATAAAAAGAGATATTGCAAAGGCCACGATGCACGCAGTGGATGAGTCCATCACTTTCCAAGTGGAGAGCGACGCATCCGACTTTGCCCTAGCTGCAACCCTTAACCAGGCGGGGAGACCAGTGGCCTTTTTCTCAAGGACCCTCCAGGGCCCCGAGATTCGACACTCCTCTGTCGAAAAGGAGGCCCAGGCCATTGTGGAAGCTGTGCGACATTAGAGGCATTACCTGGCCGGAAAACGATTTACCCTGCTCACTGACCAGCGTTCAGTAGCTTTTATGTTTAATAATAAGCAGAGGGGCAAAATCAAGAATGACAAGATCTTGAGGTGGAGAATCGAACTCTCCACCTACAATTACGATATCTTGTACCGGCCCGGGAAACTCAATGAGCCCCCAGATGCCCTATCACGTGGTACATGCGCCAACGCGCAGGTTGATAGACTGAAGACCCTCCACAATGACCTCTGCCACTCGGGGGTCACCAGGTTTTTTCACTTCATCAAATCCCGTAACCTGCCCTACTCCATCGAGGAGGTCAGGACCATGACCAGGATCTGCCAAATCTGTGCCGAGTGCAAACCACATTTTTATAGGCCAGAGCAAGCCTGATCAAAGCCACGCGCCCCTTTGAACGGCTGAGCGTCAATTTTAAAGGGCCCCTCCCCTCCTCCGACCGCAATGTGTACTTCCTCAACATAATTGCCGAGTACTCCCGTTTCCCGTTTGCCATCCCTTGCTCAGACATGACCAGTACCACGGTCATTAAATGTCTGAATGACCTCTTCGCCTTGTTCGGTTTCCCTAGCTATATTCATAGCGACAGGGGCTCATCCTTTATGAGCGAGGAACTTCGGCAGTACCTGCTCGCGAGAGGTATTGCTACAAGCAGGACCACCAGCTACAACCCCCGGGGGAATGGCCAGGTGGAAAGGGAGAATGCGACGGTCTGGAAGGCAGTCCTTTTAAACTTGAAATCTAAGGGCCTTCCGACCTCTCGCTGGCAGGAGGTCCTCCCTGCGGCGCTCCATTCCATTCGGTCACTGCTCTGTACAGCCACCAATGCTACCCCTCACGAGAGAATGTTCTCCTTCCCCAGGAAGTCCACATCGGGGATCTCGTTACCGACATGGCTGACTTCTCCAGGACCCGTCCTACTGCGGAAGCACGTGAGGTCCCATAAGACGGACCCCCTGGTCGAGAGGGTGAGCCTCCTCCATGCCAACCCTCAGTATGCTTACGTGGCGTACCCGGACGGGTGGGAGGACACCGTCTCCATACAAGACCTCGCACCTTCGGGTGCTCCCGAAACACCTTCCTCGCCACCCACCACTACCCCCAGTACGCTTACGTAGCGTACCCGGACGGGCGGGAGGACACAGCCTCCACACAAGATCTCGCACCTTCGGGTGCCCCTGAAACACTACCATTGCCATCCATCACTACCCACAACCCAACCCCGCTAGACGGCATGCCGCAGCCCCAGGACCCGTCATTGACAACCCAACCACTCAATGAGACGCCAGATTCAATGTTGGGTGCTGCACCATCACCGCCGCCACCACAACGATCAGGACGGCATACAAGGCCACCTGATAGACTTACTTACACGAACCTTGAGTACACTTCACCCCGCCGGACTCAATTTTAAACAAGGGGTGAATGTGGTAAACCACTGTTATTGTTGTTCACCGTTGTTGTTGCACACTGTTGTACCTATGCATGCCTCAGCATGTCTCTGCTGGCTCCGCCCCTGGCTCCACCCACAGGCCCAGGTATAAAGGTGACCGCTCTGCAGCCCCCTGCCTTCTTGGAACCCAGTCAACCACGAGAGGCATGCTCTGTTCTTTGCTAATAAAAGCCTTTTCGTTACTCTCCTAACTCTCCGTCTTTTATGAGTAATTGATAGCGCATCACCCAGTTTACTACAGTCACTTTATTTCTCAACCCTACAAAGATTGCCTTACTTAAATTTAAAACCCTGGTTTGAGACTCTCCTTTCTCCCTCTCAAACCTACTATCAAATTCAATCATATTATGGCTACTATTCCCAAGATGTCCCCTTACCATTAAGATTGTTAACTAATTCTAGTTCATTACTTATCACTAAATCTAGTGTGGCCTGTTCCATTGTTGTTTCTAAAACATATTGTTCTACAAAACTGCCCCGAATACATTCTAGAGATTCAATGCCTTTACTATTTGAACTGTTCTGCTTCTTGTAGTCCATGTGTAAATTAAAATCTCCCATTATAATCACATTGTTTTTGCTACATGCTTCCCTGATCTCTGTATTTATACATCCCCCACTATATCACGACTATCAGGTCGTTAGACAGAGTTGAGCATCCTTTGCTGTATCCTAACTCTACTCATTGTTTCCACTGCCTGATCACCTCTACTGAAAGCCCTTCTTTCTACTGCTGTAATTGTGTCTTATCAATATTGCAGCACCTTCTTCCTTCCCAATTTCCCTGTCCTTTCTAAAGACCCTATAGCCTGTAATATTTAGCTCTCAATCATGCCCAGCTTGTCTCTATGATGACGACATCATCATACCTTTTAAGCTGAATTTGTGCTTCTGACTCACTTGGTTTATTTATCAAGCTAACTACCCTCACGCTGCCCATATGTCCTGCTGGTCTTTTTCACACTTTTTGACTTGGGGTGTATTTTCCCTTCCCACTACCCTAACTAGTTTAAATCTTTCCGCACTGCCCTATTTACCCTTTCCGCAAGGGTATGGGTGTTTCTCCAGTTTAGGTGAAGGCCACCCCGTCTGTATAACTTACCCTGCCCCCAAAAATGGTCCCAGCATCACAGGAATTTGAAACCCTCCCTTTTACACCTTAGGGAGCAGAGCGGTGGAGGTGAAAATCCTAAAGCCATTTATGAAACAACTAGATGAAGCAATGGGTGAGAAGTGTAAGGTGGTTCTGGATGGATGAATTAAAATGTGCAGAATGGGGTCTTTCTCATAGAAGATAAAGGGGTGAACTCAGAATTTGCATTCAAGTTTTAATTGTATTTGTTTTTCTTTTGTTTTCTTTCTCATTCATGTTACTATTTTTCTATTCTTTACTTTCAGCAATCTCATTTGTTTTGCTTTATGTACAAATTTATACATTTTTAAAATTTTTACATTTTTCTTGTAATTGTCAATATTCTCATTTTCTCCATTGCATCCAATTGAATCTCAATACTTTCCCCTCCCAATTTTTAAAATGTTTCTATTCATATTTTGAAAGTATATTCCAAATAAGAAATGTCTACAGATGAAAAGGTCATTGAAAAGGGGGTTGTGGGGCTGAAGGAGATTACAGAGATAGGAAGGGGCGAGGCCATAGAGGGATTCAAAAACAAGGATGAGAATCTTGAAATCGAGATGCTGCTTTACCGGGAGCCAATGTAGGTCAGCGAGCACAGGGGTGATGGACGAACGGGACTTGGTGCGAATTAGGACACGGGCAGCCGAGTTTTGGATGACCTCAAGTTTACGTAGGGTGGAATGTGGGAGGCCAGCCAGGAGTGCATTGGAATAATCAAGTCTAGAGGTAACAAAGGCATGGGTGAGGCAAGGGCAGAGACGGGCGATGTTACCGAGGTGGAAGTACAACCCAAGTATGTTTCCATTTTATTTTGCAAATTACTTCAATTAGTTGAAATTACTTACTTTTATTTAGATCAATTATAAGCAGACCAAATTAATAGAACAATCATCTCCTGGACAAAAAGGTAGTATTGATAAGTATTGTTAACTAAAACCAAAAGTCAAATTTCACAAATTCAAAGTAGTAAGTTAAATTCAAGTACAGTGAGGCATCTTCAATCTCATTATATAAGTTTCATTATATTAGTGCCCATCACTAATGATTAACTGCAATGCAACAGTTAAAATGTAATCATAAGGTATCATTTTAATTTGTTACCTGGTGAAATAATTAAGAGTACATATGATCCTTCTTTAAACTGTAGGACTAGATTTATAATGCAAACACAAAAAACTCTCAAACATGAATCAATTACCTGTTTCACCCCAAAGAGTATCAAAGCTGTTGACCTCTATTCTATGTTCACTGTCAAGATCATGCAGATTTTTTACAACCTAAATGTAGCACAGATGTAAATAAAGAAAAAAGTTAAACCATTTACTTGTGAAAATGAATGTCAAACAGGAATCAAGCACACTAAATGTTTCCCCAACAAGCTTCAAAGCACAAAGGTAGGAGATGAAAAGTAGTGTTCTCTAATACAGGGGTTCTCAGCCTTTTTGCTTGCGAGGCCCCCCTCCCATGTTATAAAAATTCCATGGACCTCCTTAACAGAAGTATTTTTTCTATATAAAAATTTGTTGTTAGTTATTAATAGCTCTTACACCTTACGTAAAGAAGAATTTATGAAGTCCTAAATTTATATAAGCAAAATACTGCAGATGCTGAAAATCTGAAATAAAAACAGAAAATGCTGGAAATACTCAGGTCAGGTAGCATTTGTGGGGAGAGAAACAGAGTTAATGTTCCAGGCCTGACAAAAGGTCATCAACCTGAAACGTTAACTCTGTTTCTCTTTCCACAGATGCTGCCTGATCCGCTAAGTATTTCCAGCATTTTCTGTTTTTATCCTAAATTTATGTTATGTGCCCATTTGCTGCTCCACTTGCTTAACAGGAAATGAACTAGGAGCAACAAGTGTAATGTTCACTACAGGCTTGTTTTGTGCACACTCGGTCGGACTGGACTAAAATTCCAGGTCCATGCCCTCCATTTCGGAAATAGAACTTCCCTCTTATTTCGATACCAAACCTGAACACAATGGATAAAGTTAACAACTTGAATTAACAGCACCAGTAATAGCAGAGGCAGATAGCACACGAGAGAAATGGAGAAATAAACAGGGCCCTGAGTGAATTTACCCACCCGACCTCATCCCCATAAATCCTTTAGTGGCAAAGGTAGCCCTCCACCCCAACACTTTCACAAATCGCTGGCAGTATCACAAAGGACACAAGTGCCCAGACTAGGCCTATTCGTTTGTCAGAGAAGCACATGGCCATGAATATAAAGCTGAGAGTCTGAGGTACTAGGAAAATAGTGATAACGCCTTCATCTATTCTATTAACTCAGACTGAAGACATTGAAGGAGAAAGTCACACCGGATCTCGATTATTACTGCTTTGCCGCAGGCCCAAAGACCGGAAAGTGTCTTGTCTTTCCACCTCCTTTCCCCCCTTCCAAGGCCACGTGGCATGCGCACTCTCTCCACTGAGGGCACCCCCTCCCTGTCTCAAACACCAATTTAATCAGGAAATAAACGGTCTCTTTCAAACACACGAGAGGGTAAAAAAAAATGTTGAAAGGAAAGCCCGCGTTATCTCGTCCCACACGGGACACGATGGGTCGAATGACCTCCTTCTGAGCCGTAAATTTCTATGATTCTATGATTTCCCCACCCCCAGCTCAGGTTTTAATCCCTGGAAGAGAAGTTATAACTCCCACTATTTTATTTAATAGTTAAAAACGGTGAATTGTTTATGAACATGGAAGCGAATAGGGCTGGATCAAAAAAAAACTTAAGTCAGTGACATGCAAAGGGGCTTGTCTAACCGTACAAATGAGGTCCAACAGTAAGAACCTGAACTGACTGCACATGCAGTCTTTGTATCACAGACTATTCCACCCATCTCAATATACAGGGGAGACTATTGATGCTCATGCCATAAACATCGGTAGTCTCCCCTGTATATTGATGGAACAAACCAACTGGCGAACCCCCTGAAATCTTTTCGGGGGACTCCTAGAGGACTGCGGATCCCCAGTTGAGAACCCCTGCTAACATACTTCCAATGTTTGGGAAAGGAGAGTTTGTCAATAAAATTTAAGGGTTTAAATGAATGGCTAGCAAACTGATGTCAAAGCAACAATTTATATCTTCATAAAAGTCATCAGAATAAAAAGGACTGGTACAGGAGAGATAGGCTGCACACACATTCAAACTAACAAAAAGTAACATTAGGACTCATATCAGGAGGTGTTTCTTCACACACAGGATGATTAACACCTGGAATGGACTTTTGAGCAGAGTGCGTGATGAAATGAAAACCCTGGAATCAATTACGAAACAACTAGATGCTGTAATTGGAGAGAAGTTAAGGCTGCGCTGGATGGATGAATTAAAATGCACAGAATGGTCTTCCTCATCTATGGGTATCTTGTGAACAAACTGAATAAACATTGTTCTGTTTTAATTTTTAAAATATTGAAATCTTCTGCAATATATATTTAGAAAGAATGAAGGCATTTATTCCCTGGAAAAGTTAAATATTTGGGATTCTGTTGGTTTAAGAAGAGTAAAACAAGGTTACACTGCAGGAGGAGTAAATTGGCACAACAGGCATTGGAAACCAGTTTTCTAACCAATCAGCAGGGGTGACTCATTTGGCTGTAAACAAACAAACAGTATAAAAAGACCAGTGCTAGTGCGAGCAACCACTGAGTGCGAGTCAGCAGAGAGTGCTGTGAGTTTGGGTAAGTGGGGTGTTAGGTGCTCTTTTCAAACTTTAACTCTGTGGGTTGTAGTTAATAAGGCCTTTCTGGTGCAGAGTGACTGTTGGTAAACCATTTAACTGGTGTAATTAGAGGGGTTGATTTAATTTAAATCAAATTAATTAAAGGGGATACTAGCATCTAAAATCGGGCAGAGGGTGTCCATAACTAACAATAAAAAATTTAATTAATTACATAGAATGGAGCAGGTGATATGTTACTGTTGCGAGATGTGGGAACCGGTGGACCCCATTGAGGCTCACGGTGATTACGTCTGTGACAAGTGTCTGCTGCTACAGGAACTCCAGCTCCGTGTTGATGAGCTGGAGTCTGAGCTTCAGCACTGCGACACATCAGGGAGGGGGAGAAGTACCTGGACTCTGTGTTTCAGGAGGTGGTCACACCTATGAAGTTAATTAATTCAGATGTAGCCCATGGTCAGGGACAGGACGGTGTGACTACGAGTGAGGCAGGTACGGGGATCCAGGAGGTAGTGTTGGAGGAGCCGCAGCCCTTGCTCTTGTCCAACAGGTTCGAGGTTCTTACTCCCTGTGGGGACAGGAGCAGGGACTGCAGGGAGGATGAGCAACCTGGCCACAGCACCGTGGAACAGGGGGCCATTCGAGAGGGGGGAGTAAATAGAAATGTTGTAGTGGTAGGGGTTAGTATTATTAGGGGGATAGATAGAGTTCTCTGCAGCAGAGAGCGAGAGTCCCGAAGGCTGTGTTGCCTACCCGGTGCCAGGGTTAAGGACATCTCCTCTGGGCTGGAAAGAAACTTGCAGTGGGAGGGGGTGGATCCAGTTGTCGTGGTCCATGTTGGTACAAACGACGTAGATAGGACTAGGAAGCCGGTTCTGTTAAAGGAGTATGAGCAGCTAGGGGTCAAATTGAAAAACAGAACCTCAAGGGTAATAATCTCTGGATTATTACCTGAGCCATGAGCAAATTTGGCTAGGACAAATAAAATTAGAGAGTTAAGTGCGTGGCTCAAAGACTGGTGTGGGAGAAATGGGTTTTGCTTCCTGGGACACTGGCACCAGTACTGGGGCAGGAGGGAGCTGTTCCGTTGGGACGGGCTTCACTTGGCCAGTGCTCGGACTAGAGTCCTGGCGGATCATATAACTAGGGCTGTAGAGAGGGCTTTAAACTAACTAGTGGGGGGGAGGTTCCTAGAGAGCAAATAATAAAAATGACAACAGAGAAGGTCATAGACTTAGGTAGCAGTGGGGAAATTAAAAACCAGAGCGTGTCAGGAAGGGGCAGAAGGTATGGAGTAAAAGGTAAAGTAATAAAAAGGGCAAAAGCAGGAACTAAGTGTCACAAAACATATTTGAAAGTTCTCTATCTGAATGCACGTAGCATTCGTAACAAAATAGACGAGTTAATGGCACAAATAACTACATATGGGTATGATCTTGTGGCCATTACAGAAACATGGCTGCAGGGTGACAATGCCTGGGAATTAAACATACCAGGTTATTTAACGATCAGGAAGTACAGGCAGGAAGGAAGGGGAGGTGGGGTGGCTATGTTAATAAAGGAAGGAATCACTGTAATACAGAGAAATGATATTGGGTTAAAAGATCAGGATAATGAAACAGTTTGGGTGGAGGTAAGGAATAATAAGGGGAAAAAAACACTAGTGGGCGTAGTCTATAGGCCTCCGAACAGTTGCAACTCTGTTGGACGGAGTATCAATCAGGAAATAGTTGAGGCTTGTAATAAGGGAACATCTATAATTATGGGGGATTTTAACTATCATATTAATTGGACAAATCAAATTGGGCAGGGCTGCCTTGAGGATGAGTTCATTGAGTGTATTAGGGATGGGTTTCTTGAGCAGTATGTAACTGAACCGAACAGGGGGCAAGCAACCTTAGATCTGGTCCTGTGTAATGAGACAGGATTAATTAAAAATGTCCTAGTAAAGGATCCCCTTGGAATGAGTGACCATAACATGGTTGAATTCCATATTCAATTAGAGGGTGAGAAGGTTGGATCTCAAACAAGCGTGCTAAGCTTGAATAAAGGAGACTATGAAGGTATGAGAGCGGAATTGAGTAGAGTGGATTGGGAAAATAGATTAAAGGGTAAGACGATACATGATCAGTGGTGTACATTTAAGGAGTTATTTTACAACTTCCAAAAAATATATATTCCACTGAGAAGAAAAGGGTGTAAAAGAAGAGAGAGCCATCCGTGGCTAAGTAAAGAAATTAAGGATAGTATTCGACTAAAAACAAGGGCATATAAGGTAGCCAAATCTAGTGGGAGGATAGAGGATTGGGAAAACTTTAAAAGACAGCAAAAAAATAACAAAAAGATTGATTAAGAAAGGGAAGATAGATTATGAAAGTAAATTAGCAAAAAATATAAAAACAGATAGTAAGAGTTTTTATAGTTATATAAAAAGAAAAAGGGTGGCTAAAGTAAATGTTGGTCCCTTAGAGGATGAGACCGGGAAATTAATGGTGGGAAATATGGAGATGGCAAAAACACTGAATGAATATTTTGTATCAGTCTTTACAGCAGAAGACACTAAGAATATCCCAACACTGGACAAACAGGGGGCTATGGGGGGGGGGAGGAGCTAAACACGATCAAAATCACTAAGGAAGTGGTACTCGGTAAAATAATGGGACTCAAGGCGGATAAATCACCTGGACCTGATGGCTTACATCCTAGGGTCTTGAGGGAAGTGGCGGTAGGGATTGTGGATGCATTAGTAATAATTTTCCAAAACTCCCTGGACTCAGCAAAGGTCCCGGCAGACTGGAAAACTGCTAATGTAACACCCTTATTTAAAAATGGCAGTAGACAGAAGGCTGGAAACTATAGATCGGTTAGCCTAACATCTGTGGTAGGTAAAGTTTTGGAGTCCATTATTAAGGAGACAGTAACAGGACATTTGGATAATCATAATTTAATAGGACAAAGTCAGCATGGTTTTATGAAGGGGAAGTCATGTTTGACAAATTTGCTGGAGTTCTTTGAGGAAGTAACATATAGGGTGGATAAAGGGGAACCAGTGGACGTAGTGTATTTAGACTTCCAAAAGGCATTTGACAAGGTGCCACACAAAAGATTATTGCTTAAGATAAAAAATCACAGGATTGGGGGTAATATTCTGGCATGGATAGAGGATTGGCTATCTAACAGAAGGCAGAGAGTTGGGATAACTGGTTCATTCTCAGACTGGCAATCAGTAACTAGTGGTGTTCCGCGGGGGTCAGTGCTGGGTCCCCAACTCTTTACAATCTATATTAACGATTTGGAGGAGGGGACCGAGTGTAACATATCAAAGTTTGCAGATGATACTAAGATGGGAGGGAAAGTAGTGAGTGAGGAGGACATAAAAAACCTGCAAGGGGACATAGACAGGCTAAGTAAGTGGGCAGAGATTTGGCAGATGGAATACAATACTGGAAAGTGTGAGGTTATGCACTTTGGCAGGAAAAATCGTAGAGCAAGTTATTATCTTAATGGCAAGAAACTGGAAAGTACTGAAGTACAAAGGGATCTGGGGGTCCTGGTGCACGAAACTCAAAAGGTTAGTGTGCAGGTGCAGCAAGTGATTAAGAAGGCCAATGGAATGTTGGCTTTCATTGCTAGGGGGATAGAATATAAAAATAGGGAGGTATTGCTTCAGTTGTACAAGGTATTGGTGAGACCGCACCTGGAATACTGCATACAGTTTTGGTGTCCATACTTAAGGACATACTTGCTCTCGAGTCAGTACAAAGAAGGTTCACTCGGTTAATCCCGGGGATGAGGGGATGGACGTATGAGGAGAGGTTGAGTAGATTGGGACTCTACTCATTGGAGTTCAGAAGAATGAGAGGCGATCTTATTGAAACATATAAGATTGTGAAGGGGTTGGATCGGGTGGATGCGGGGAGGATGTTCCCGATGATGGGTGAAACTAGAACTAGGGGGCATAGTCTTAGAATAAGGGGCTGCTCTTTCAAAACTGAGATGAGGAGGAACTACTTCACTCAGAGGGTGGTAGGTCCATGGAATATGCTGCCCCAAAAAGCTGTAGAAGCTACATCATTACATAAATTTAAAACAGAAATAGACAGTTTCCTAGAAGTAAAGGGAATTAAGGGTTACGGGGAGCAGGCAGGAATTTGGACATGAGTCTAGGTTCGGATCGGACATGGCCCTGTGGGTAGCAGAGCGGGCCCAGGGGCCGTGTAGCCTGATCCTGCTCCTATTTCGTGTGTCTAATTCTGTTAGATTCAGGAGGTGGTTCTGTGATAGTAGATTGGCGGTTAGGATCAGATCAGCCATGATCTTATTGAATGGCGGAGCAGGCTCGAGGGGCCGATTGGCCTACTCCTGCTCCTATTTCTTATGTTCTTTCTTTGGATCATTCTGCTCTATTGCACAGTCTTCCACTTTCACTGTTCACTGACCACCACTAAGCAATGTGTGAGAGCCACCTATGGTAACTCTTCCACCTACTTCCAATATGAGAAACTGCCTGTTGGCAATTCACAGGTGGAGGGTTATGGGCACAAATGAGTTCTTCTACTTCTATCCAGTAAAATTGGGCTCCAACACACCATGTGTGCATAAACAAATTTGCTTATAAATATTCACAAAAGGATATTTCAACAAAAAGTAAATCTTGGGTGCCATAATGTGGTACAACATGCACATAGTGAATCCTTAATTTCAATCAGAGAATCAAGGAGAGATGCCATACAGAGGCAAGATGCTTCTCAGAAGCAATGGGATTCATCAACTTGCACTCACTCCATTACAGGACCTCTTAGTGGCCTGTCTAATGGAGGATCACATCCAAAACATTAAATTAACTTTTCTCTTTCAAATGCAGTACAAATGTAAAAGATAGATATTCCTCAAAGTATTTGGGTGGAAAATGTCCATATTTAAGTGTAAATAGTATTAGCAGGTTAACATATCACCTTCTGGGAACTTACGTCAGTGTGCCCCATGCTTGCTGCTGCAACTAGGGCTTGCTGAAGAGCCTGACTTTTCCTGAAAGAATGCTGGTGCTGAGTGATTGATGTCCAATCGGCTTTGAGTAAATATTCAATAACTTCATGGTGACCTCGTAAAGCAGCATGAACCAATGCACACTGGCCATTTTTATCTGTGTAATCAACCTGGAAGTTAAAACATTTATATTACTTTAACTACATAACAGTACATTGCATTGTTTTAAAGACTAACATGGGATTTTTTTTTTAAACTCACACACATTTGTATGATTCCTAGTTTTAATAACTTACACCATTCTAGCTTAGTCTTTCATGGAGGTTTGCAACGAAATAGTACATAACCAGATAGTTTGAACTCTAAATTTCTGTGACATAATCACAACGTTTTTTCAATAAACTTGTACAGTTGTACAAAGTATTTATATATTTCTAAAGTTTTTGTAGCCTCCATTAAACATAGCATCACAAAAGATTGCTTCGTTAAGTGTTATTCTCGCTAACTGCACTAAATTAATTTGAAGTAGTTCACCACGTATTCATTACTCATTAAATAAAAAGTTAGAGATAAAATATTTTTTAAAATTAAAATAAACAGTCACAAATAACAACACAGCAGATTCCCCTAGATTACAGCACTTAACTTAAATCTCCTCTGGTTCACAAAGTAAGAGAGATGATTTACAAACCCTCCCAACACTGAACCTAAGTCGTTGCCTATTACATAAAAAAACTTGTACACTGTGTTGAGTCCACACCATCCAACCTTAGCTTATTCACTTTCACATCAGGAAGAACTAGTGAGGGCAGATTTCTTTTAGAGCTATAACTTTCCAGCTCCCCTCTCAGAAGACCAAAAGATGATTGACAAATCAGTATTGTACACAATTGAACAAAGCTAGCAAATTAAAACAATTCCTGGACCCCACTGTTACGTTTTAGGGCTTCATCAAATACTTCGCTCCTGCTCAGTGCCAAAGGGCATTCATGTAATTAGCCCTTGCTCCCTGTGAACTGGAGTGTAACTTTGTACCCGAATATCTCAATGTAGCATTCTACATGGGTTGAACAGAAACCCTGGTTACTGCAAATTTGTTCAACAAAAAATAAACACTCTCAAAATCAATACAGCAGATTTCACTTGATTCTAAAACTTTAAACTCAACTACAAAAATAACAAAAAATGCAACACTTTGTTAAAGTTAGAATTACTAAACCAGGACCGGTGCCTAACATAATTTGTAAGTCATGTATCGACATGGATGTTCCTGCCGCTGAACTTAACGGGCTGAGGAAATGGCAGCACACTACCCGAGATAAACCTCTCATCCCCTTTTTAAGTTCAAAACAGGTTAACAGGAAATAAAACAGCATTGTCTACAGCTAAGTTTATCAAATTAGGAAAATAGGAACAGGAATAAGCCATTCAGCTCCTCAAGCTTGTTACAATTCAGTTAGATCATGGAAGATCTGTATCTTAACTCCATCTACCCGCCATGGTTCCATATCCCTCAATATCTTTATCTAAAAAATATCAATCACAGTTTTGAAATTTTCAATTGACCGAGCCTCAACAACTACACTACGTATTGTGCCACCTAAGTTAGTGTCATACCCAGACCGTACAGTACCATATGCACTCACAAAAGGTGGTGGAAGATGATTCAATAGTAACTTTCAAAAGGGAACTGGATATATACTTGAAAAGGAAACATTTTCAAGGCTATGGGGAAAGAGTAGGGGAGTTGGACGAATTAGATAGCTGTTTCAAAGACCTGGCACATGCATAATGGGTTGAATGACCTCCTTTTGCTGGAGCAGGACATCTTGCGGCATGCCTGGTTAGTTAGACTTTTTCCAGCATCCTTCAGCTCACAAAAGTTCGAGCTGACAACAAAAGTGCGAGGGCAAGAGGGCATCTAGGACGTTGGTGAATGACGGGATCAACAGTGTATCGCCTTAACCAATGAGATTTAAGGATTGAGAAATAAACAGAGGAAGGAATGAGAAAGCGGGTGAATTGGAGTGGGTGAATTTGATGTCCAATCAGGTACTGAAAGGGAAGCAAAGAGAAATAAAGAGAGGGAAAGAAAGATTGAATTAAGAAAGAGAAAAAAGTAAAAGTAAGAAAAAAATGTAAACACTTAAAATTTGACATTTTTAAAATCTCCAACAACAATGGAAGGCATTCGACACAGGAGGCTTATTAAGAAGATGGAAGCCCATGGAATTAAGGGAAAAGTAGCAGTATGGATACAAAATTGGCTCAGTGACAGGAAGCAAAGGAAGGTGGTAGATGGGACGTTTTTCAGATTGGGAAGTGGTTTGCAGTGGTGTTCCCCATGGGTCAGTTTTGGGTCCATTACTCTTTTCAAGTTTTATGAACAACCTAGACTCGGATGTAGGGAGCAGCATTATAAAGTTTGCGGATAATGAGAAACTTGGCAAAGTAGATGATCATAATGAGGATAATAATAGGCTTCAGGATGACAGACAGGATGGTGAAATGGACAGAAGCATGGCAGATGGAGTTCCATGCAGAGAAGTGTGAAGTGATGCACTTTGGGAGGACTTGTATGGAAAGACAGTATACTATAAATGGTACGATTTTGAAAAGTGTAGATGAGCAGAGAGGCCATGGTGTCCATATACAGAAATCCTTAAAGGTGGCAGGGCAAGTTGATAAGGTGGTTAAAAAGGAATATGGGTTACTTGGGTTTATAAATAAAGGAATAGAATATAAAAGCAAAGAGATCATAGAACTTTATAAATCACTGGTTAGGCCTCAGCTACAGTATTGTGGACAACTCTGGGCACCACACGTCAGGAAAAATGTAAACACCTTAGAAAGGGTACAGAGGAAGTTTACCCAGATGTTACCAGGGGTGAGGGGCTTACTTCAGTTATGAGGAGTGGTTGAAAAAGTTAGGACTGTTCTCCTTGGAACAGAGAAGGTAAAGAAGTGACCAAATAGAGGTTTTCAAGATGATGAGAGGTTTTAAGAGGAGAGAGAGAAGAGCTATTCCCTCTGGCGAGTGGGTCAATAACTAGAGGTCACGGGTTCAAAATCGCTGGAAAAAGATCCGAGAGGGGAGATGAGGAGAATTTTTTCACTCAGAGTTGTAGGGATCTGGAATGCTTTACTTGAAAAGGTGGTGGAAGTTGATGCCATAAATTATTTTAAAAGGGTGTTAGTACTCGAGGATGAGGAATTTAGAGGGTTACGGACAAAAAGCAGGGCTGTGGGACTAAGCATGACTGCTCTTTCAAAGAGCCAGTACAGGCACGACGGGCCGAATGGCCTACTTCTGTACTGTAAGTTTCTATGATTCTAACAATTCACTATCTGAAGGAATGAGACTCCACACTTTTAATTGTTCACTTTATCATGTTGTTAAAAGGCTACTTATGCTATTAATTACTAGACTTAACTTTCTGTAGCGAGTTTAATGGGCAATTAATGTGTAAATGCAGCAACTTCATGAAACTCACGGGGAAGCTAAGGGCAAGATGCCGTTTTCACGAAGCCAATGGCAGAGCAGCAGAAAATCATCCAGCAGCTTGTGGCAATTTGCAATTTATGGCCTCTCTCTTCCTTGCCACAAGTTGCTAGATGATTTGCACGTTAATAAAGGCGTGCGTTGTTCACACGCCAGTACTTTTTCAGCAAATTCCGGCTCATAATATGTACATGCATACATACATGCACACAGAAACAATATTTATATCATTTTTTGACCAGTCACACAAATGCAGAAAACTATGGATTAATTGCCTGATTCCAGTGGGGAGCCCCACTCATAGAAAGTACATTTAAATGCACTGTAGAAATTTTGGCTTAGAGATGGGACGAAAGGAGACTGCTCCGATTCTTTGCATTCACTCGTTTGGAGCCGCGGTTTGTGGAATGACTTATGCAATGAGATATAAGGCTAATGTGGTTGCATCAGTTTGGCTCGGTAGATAGCACTCACCAAGTCAGACAGTTATTCTTTCAAGCCCCACTACAGATTAAGCATATAATCTATTCTGACACTTCAATGCAGCATTGAAAGAAGTGCCCCATTTGCCATTTTAGTGGATGTAAAAGATCCCATGAATTTGAGCAGGGATTTCCCCCAGTGCCCTAGAGAACATTCCTTCTTCACCACCAAAAACAGATTATCTGGTCATTTGCTGTTTGTGGGATCTTGTTCAAAGGTGTTGCAATAAAATGAAACCTAGTTGAAAGATGCTTCAATATTTTTTTTAATTCATTCTTGGGATGTGGGTAACGCCAGCATTTACTGCCCATCCCTAATTGCACTTGAGAAAGTGGTGGTCAGCCACCTTCTTGAACCGCTGCAGTCCATGTGGTTTGTTGTAGCGGTTTGATACAACTGAGTGGCTTGCTAGGCCATTTCAGAGGGGCAGTTAAGTGTCAACCACATTGTTGTGGTTCTGGAGTCACATATCGGCCAGACCTGGTAAGGACAGCAGATTTCCTTCCCTAAAAGGACATTAGTGAACAAGATGGGTTTTTATGACAATCCGGTAGTTTTATGGTCACCATTACTGATACTACTATATTCTAGATTTATTTAATTAACTGAATTTAAATTCCCCAGCTGCCGTGGTGGGATTTGAACTCACATCTCCAGATCATTAGTCCAGATCTCTGGATTACTAGTCCTGTAGCATAACCACTATGCTACCGTTCCCGTATAATATTGCGGAGTTATTTTTTTCTTAACTTGCAATCATAAGGCACAATAAATTGCTCTGATGGCTTTTGAAATTTTAGATAAATTTCTTAGACTGGACTTGGTTCCTCTTAAATACTATAATTTTTGATATCTTGGGAACATCAACCCAAATGCAGAAAATCACCATTGAAACTGACAATATATACAACACTTATTTTTGGTAATATGTTTAGTACTTAAATACACAGGTCTATTTTATGAATCTCCAATAAAGGTAACTGCGCAAGAGGCAAGCTTCCTTACCTTCGCTCCTTTCTTGCACAGAAGAGTCACAATATTCAGGTGTCCTGCAGCTGCAGCATGACAAAAGGGGGTAATACCACTTTCAGAAATATGGTCAACTGCAGCTCCAAATTCAAGCAGCAGATTTACCATTTCCTGATGACCAAGGTGTGACTGAACACATAGGATGGGCGCATTGTTCAAGACCTCAGTTCGGTAGTTCACGCTGGCTCCTCCCAAAATCAACAATCGACTCACCTGCAATTTGTTATAGAAATAGAAGAATATTACTCCAAAATCTGCTTTAATTATTCTACACTTACTTACTTGAGTGGGAATACGATTACACTCTGTAAAGAAGTGAGAAAAAAATCTGAAATATTGTTGCATTAAAATATCTCCAAAACTGGCCCAGGGCACCTTGACTAGAAAGTGAAATGGGAACAACATCAGCAATCTATGGACAATTTTGCTTGCAAATTCAGAGTGTGTTTTTTAAAAAATATACTCAAGACTACACAAGAGTGATCTTATTCTTGCTCTTTGGCATCACTCCACTTGCAGATTTACAATTATGAAACTGAAGTCTTTACACTTATCATGCTCCTACAGATACAAACTAGAACGTATTTGTAACAAATTAACCTCATCACCATTTAATTGAACTCTTGACTCAATCCACGTGGATTGTAGCTAATGTTTCACTCTTCCTCTCAGATCCACTCATGACCACTGATACCTTCATGATAATCAACACACCTCTGACTTCTGTCAGCAGTAATGAGGGCATTGTCAGAGGTGCTGTTTTTCAGATGAGTCATTAAACCAACGCCCCATCTACCTGTTCAAGTGAATGTAAAAGATCCTATTCAAAAAAGGAGCAGGAACGTTCTCCCAGTGTTCTAGCATCTCACTATTGTTTGAAGGGCCTTGCTGCCTCATTTGCCTACAAAACAGCAGTAACTGCACTTCAAAACAAATTCATTGGCTTTAAATAGCTTTGAGATGTCCTGAGGATATGAAAGGTGTTGTATAAATGCAAGTTATATAGAATTAAATAGAATATACAGCACCGAAACAAGCTGTTCGGCCCAACTGGTTTATGCTCCACATGAGCCTCCTCCCACTGCTTTTCTTCTAGCCTCATCAGCATAACCTTCTATTCCTTTCTGCCTCATGTACTTATCTAGCTTCCCCTTAAAAGCATCTATCTTTCTTAATTATAGTGGCTATTAGCTCCAATCTACACAAGGTAATATATATGTTCCTGTCCAAAAACCTTACCTTCTGTCTCCCCATCCAAACTCTCAAATCTTCAACCAGCTCACATTTCTAGTATTTCTGTACTCAGTCAGCAACTCTGTATATTTCAGTAGTTTTCTTTCAGGCATATCTTCCCAGCTAGCAAACTTCCGTTTACTCATTAACACGGCAACAAGTTCACAGTTTTTCCACAGAACAGACAAAATTGTGGAATGTAATCCTCAAAACACCAGTGAAATCCAGGAATGTCATGCATTTAAAAGCATCATTTGATTTATTCAGTGGCCATACATAAACCCTCATGTTGGTGATAAAACACTAGTAAAAATCCCCAGTAAAAATGGAATTTGATTTAATCATCGCAAACTAATGGCCCTGTATATTAATCAATAACTCCATCATTAAGTCCATCCCAAGTCCCACGTCCAGTCCTGTTTTGAATTCCATAAAAGATAGCCATCCTAGTTCAGCAGGAAGGGAAAATGTTAATCTCTCTCAAAAGCATCATTTATAATATAGAAAAAACTGTAATGCTACTGGAACTACATAGATTCTCTTACCTTCACATTGGGAGTGTAAAGATTTCGTAAGGATGTGAGGGCAGCAGACAATCCATCACTGCTATAGCCTATCCATAGGGCTTGAAGGACACTAGAAGAGATTCCTGTCTTTTTGCTTAGGCCCTAACAATTAAGTTAAAAACACAAATCATTAGTTTTCAATAGATATTGTTTTCTAAAGTCCTTAAACATCCTATTTAACAGGTAAATATTATGTTAAAGCCCTGTTTTATCTTCCCCAATAGTGGTGAACCAAACTCACTGAAGTTGTGATTTCAGCTTAGGTTAAGAAACCCGCAGGGCTGTTCTGCCTGTAGTAATGCTGGATTTAGCATGGGAAGTTAAGCTAATTGTGTGAAGATGGTGTTCGTGGAGCTTAGGATATTTTTGTGAAACACAAATCTTAGAAGCAATATTTTAAATCTAGAGATAAAATCATCTACTTCTAACATACATGCCACGCATCAACATTTGATGCCGACAGTCAGTATTTTGGAAGTCCAGTCCACGTCAACGTTTGCTGACAAAATTAGGGAGAATAGGGTGCGGCTCCCCTTATAGCCGCTTGGGTCCTAGTGTTAATGAGAGTGAATCTAGCCTCTGTGCACTATGGGTGGGAATTCTAGCAGAGAGAGGAAAGGGGCAATGGATGGCAATGTTGGAGAGGGGTCAAAAGCTGAGATCAGTGAAACAGGAGAGAAGTTGGGAGCAGCGAGTGCCAACTTGAACTGGAGGGAAGAAGAGTACTAGCTTAAACGGGAAGCAAGAGAGAACAATGCTAGATTGAAATGGGAGTTAAGAGTACTTGAACTAGGTTTGAAGGAAAGAAGGATACCAGCATGAATTGAAGGGGGAGAGAAGTGTGTTCTGTTGAATTGGGGTGAGGGGGGGGACGGAGAGGCAGAAGAGTGCCACTATGAACTCGGAGAGTTGGAAGAGGAGAGGGCGTATCTGCGAAAGGGTAGGGAGTTGGATGAGGTAGTGTTTCTGTGAACTGGGACGGGGTAGCAGAAATTGAATGCGGGAAAAAGGCCCAATCTACCACCAGTGTACCATGTCTACAATGTGTAATATCTACAGCATTCACTGCAGCAACTTGTCACGGCTTTTTCGGCAGCACCTCCCAAATCCACGACCTACACCACCTAGAAGGACACAGACAGCAGGTGCATAGGAACGCATCACTTCTAAGTTCTTCTCCAACATACACACCATCCTGACTTGAACATATATAGTCATTCCTTAATTGTCCCTGGGTCAGAATCCTGGAACACTCTACCTTAACAGCTTCACCCCACAGACTGCAGTGGTTCATAAAGGCAGCCCACCACCAACTTCCCAGGTCAACTAGAGATGGACAATAAATGCCAGCTGTGCCAGGGATACCCATATCCCAAGAATGAACAAAAAAAAGTAAATATTGGGGAAGTGATGGTCTGCTTGGTCTGTTGAAAATCTAAGTATCACATAGGTTTTAAATCTAAGAACAATCAACTGTAAAGTATAAAAATGGCCGATTTTAACAGCCTCCACCCAGCGTAAATGATCTGATAGCGGCTAATGGTGTTGGGTCACTTACGATGGTGTTCCAGCCGCCGCCATTTTGGGTAGGGCCCATAAAGGGACCGCTAGATATTGTTCAAAAAACAACCCAAAGACATTGTTAACTTTTGTGGGGCCAGGAGGTGTAAACATACTCCAACCACCTCCCAACACCCCCCGGGATTACTTTCCCCTTCCCCTAGCTGCAGGATCTGACTGACAGCCAGCCTGTTGGATCCACACAGCAGCCACATCATTTCTTGCCTTCTGCAACCAGTGAGCTGCCTCAGAATGACTGTTTGGCACACGCAGCTTGCCGGCTACCTGCAATTGAGGCCTGGGCCTCAAAACGCCTTTGGCCTCACAGCAGTTACAACAGACACATTTTTATGTGAATGTATCATTTTTAATACAAGGTTCCCTCTCCATGGTTGAAATGCACTACCAATGTTCTCACAGAAATCTCACAGAAACCCCACAGTGCAGATAGAGGCCATTTCGGCCCATCGAGCCTGCACCGACACATATCCCACCCGATTCCCGTAACCCCTACACCAACACATATCCCACCCTATCCCCGTAACCCCATGTATTTAATCCCCCTAACACTAAGGGTCAATTTATCATGGCCAATCAACCTAACCTGCACATCTTTGGACTGTGGGAGGAAACCGGAGCACCCGGAGGAAACCCACGCAAACACGGGGAGAATGTGCAAAACTCCACACAGACAGTCACTCGAGGCCGGATTCGAACCCGGGTCCCTGGCGCTGTGAGGCAACAGTGCTAACCACTATGCCACCGTGCTGTTGTTCCTACATCATTCGTACTTCACTCTTTCATGCACTAATTTTTCTCCCCTCCAATACAAATGAAGGAATGTTTGGTACATCTATTTATCACATGTTGGTTTATAATCAGGGACATTTGGGAGTGGTCAGGTTTTTGAGGATTTTATCAGTTATTCTGAAGTTGTAGGGTCAGCTTTCACTAGTTTTCTCAGGCAGCTTCCCAGAGCTGTACTGTACTGCAATTTATTTTCTAGTCAATCTTTTAAAATTGTGAAACATCAGAGCTAACAACATTTGATCTCCTTGACTCTGTATTTAGTAGTTCTAACCTTAGACTTTCAGAAGTGGCAAGTTACACCAGAGAGTTTAGTTTTGATTCTGCAGGATATTGCACAACTCATGTTGGTTCTGTTGATCGAAAGGAATGAAAAAGCAAGTACAGGAAGTGGCCTGACACACATAACTAATCAATAAACTTGTGCTTACATTTCCTGACTGATACTTCGCAGCCCAAATTGCAGGCTCCCAATTATTTGCTAATTTTAATTATCCACCATGAAGGGAGATTTCTCCATTATGAGGAGAAAATTAGGTTTTCCTCAATATCCACATACCTCTATTCTCTCTGCATTGCTACGGGAAGCTTGCTGAGCTGAGTGACCCCAGCAAATTATTTGTGCAGTACAAAACGCACTATGTGCAACAATTCCTTTTGAATGGATAGACCTGCATATATATTTAGGATTCCCCAACTGATAAATAAATAAAAAAGTTCCTTAAACATAAAACTATAAGTTGTGCTCTTGTGGTCTTCTGTAAGCTTAAATTATGTATCTGGAATATAATACAACATCTAAACTATATAGAAGACTCTGCTTTTCTTTTTATAAGATGAATTAATAGGATCTGTATTTACCTTGAAAATATGCGCTTTCAGTATGTGATGGCCAAATTCTACTGTCTGCTGTCGGTTTAGTTTTCCTTCTTGGCGAGAGAACATGAATGCCATAAGAGCATGCCCACTCCTGAGAGAGAACAGGAATCAAGAAAACAAAGTTGTAACTGTTCGTTAAAAAATGCTATAATATTTAACAGCTCTTAACCGATACCGACAGTTCAGCATATCCTATTCTACCTCTGACAGTCTTGTGTCACGCATTTAGTCACCTTAGTTATCTTTGTGAAGGAGTTAAATACTGAATTGGAGGAGGGTAAAGAAGTATGGTGGGAATGCGATTTCTTTTTAAGATACAATGTTACAGGGTACTTCAGTAGGACATAACATACAGCACTATGGTTTCAAAAACATTTCCTTTTCTCAAGGAAAGATTGAAGAAAATATCAGTTTATTTTTCCAAGTTATTTAAACTTAGCTGGAGGTGGATTCCTCCTGATTGCCTGTTCTCCATGCCAATCAGCAAGCTCATCTCTTCAGTATTTTGGTTGCAAATTCAGTTAAAAAAGATAATTTCTGAACCATTTTTGGGGCTTGAAGGTTATTTTTTTAAACCTAAAAACTTCAAAATTATTTAAATAATAAACTTTTGAGGTAAAGTTTGCTTGTTGATGGAAACTTATAAAACTTAGCAATTGTGTACCAAGTGCTTTAAGGTACAAAGTAAAGACATGTCAGAGAAAGTAATGGGTGGAATTCTTGATGTCCCAAAGGAGCTGTTTAAGATAAGCTGACAAGTGGGGCATCGGACAGTCCAAAAGGGGCCACGGGCAGTTTATGTCCCATTCTCCTGAGCTCCACTCCCTCTAAGGCTGCTAGGCCTGTATCCTCAAAACTGCCAGAATCCAGCAAACCATCCAACACTGCCAGACTCTGCTCCCATAGTACTCCCAAGCCCTCCTTCCTCAGTCCTTCAGGACTAAGATTTCCCTTCCCAAGATTTCCTGTCCACTCCCAGATGCTGGGGCTCCATCTCAGTACTGTCAAACTCAAGACCACTTTTCCAATGCTCCCAGAACTCCTCTCCCAGTGATGCAAGGTTGCAAGATCTGTCCCAGTGTTCCCAGAATCCCCCTCTGTTCCTAGACGCCAGTACCTCCCAGTCCCTCGGACACCCTTCAGTGTAATGTTAACCCCTGTAGCTCCTTCCAAGTAGAACAGGACTCCAGGCCTCCTTTTCCCAGTGTTGCACAATCCCAGGCACCCTCAGTGCTGAACAATCAGTATCCGTGAGAATACTATTTATCGTAACACCCCAGTTCTCATAAAACCTCCAACTCACCTTGAGCAAAGCCAGAGGCGATCTGGAACTAGATAGAGTTTATATATTACACATACACATTTGAAATATAGATACAAACACACACACACATATGTGTAGATTAACGCACATATATCTACACACACACACACTCCTATGCATTTGCACAGCAATACAGTTACACGTGCAAATATACATACACGCAGACTTATACACATAAGCACACATGCACATGCAAGCGAGCGCATAAGTGCACACAGGTAGAGATACATACACATACACAGATGTACATGTAGAACACAACTTATAGGACTGAAACAGGCTGTTTGGCCTTGAAGATTTTCTACATTAAAGGCACTATATAAATGCAAATTATTATTGTTGTTGCTGTACACCAAGGGTGATCACCCACATTTAACTCATCTACCTGATCTACTCCATTACCCATAACTTGATCTAACAACACCTCACCCCTCTAGGCAGACAAACATACCCCTTGAGGAAGGAGTCCTTCACACATTTTGTTCCATTTATTCCCTACTTGTTCTCAATGAGTGGGTAACTAAACTCTCAGAACAATAATATTATAATTACTCATCTCCCTGATCAGTCTACAGATTTCCTCTTCCATTTCCTGCCTATAACTAGGGGGTCTCCACAGATATTTGGACACACGCATATGCACGCACGAGACACACACACACACACACACACACACACAGACACAGACTTACAAAAATAACAGAAACAAGCTATTCGGTCTAGCCAGTCCATCTTGGTGTTTATCCTCCAAACGAGCAATGTGTTCGCCTTGTTCCTATATTCCTTTAATCATCTAGCTAATCTATTCTTATTTACATGGCCTCTGAATTTCTTCATAAACACACAAGACATACATATAATACACATGTATCTCACACAAACATATAAAACACCTATCATACACACAGCTCTACCTATACACATTTATATATACACAGATCTGATGGCAGTAAGACAGTTCTAGAGTATGGCTGATCTATGGGGGTCCCAGAGAGAGAGAGCACTGAGGGAGGTAAAAGGGTCTGTTAGTACTGGGGGAAGGTTTCACTGTGGTCTTGTGTTTCAACTGTGGGAAATGGGGTTTATTGGGTTATGCAAGTGCTGGTGTTTGGAAATATTAGGAAGGAGATCTAGGATCTGGGAGCATTGGGAGGGTCCAGAGAGTCCAGAAACACATCTACAGTTCAAAAGTGGGGAAGTGTGAGGTCATCCAGTTTGGATCAAAGACAGACAAAATCAGAATATTTTCTTAATGGCAAGAGACTAGGAACTGTGGAGGATTTGGATGCCCAGGTATACATATCACTAGTGCATAGGACAAAGAGCAATCAAAAAGGCTAATGGAATTCCTTCATCCAAAATGCTGTAGATGCTGAGTTAATTGAAATTTTCAAGACTGAGATCGACAGATTTTTATTAGGTAAGGGCATCAAGAAATATGGATCAAAGGTGGGTAAATGGAGAGGAGGTACAGATCAGCCATGATCTGATTAAATAAGGGAACAGGCTTGAGGGGCTAAATGACCTACTCCTGTTCCTTATGGAGCGCAAGGTTTGAAAGAGTGGCAGCTGTGGTTCAGTGGTAGGACTCTGAGTTAGAAGGTTGTGGGTTCAAGTCCCACTCCAGAGACCGGAGAATAAAATCTATACTGACACTCCAGTGCAGTACTGAGGGAGTGCTGTAATGTTGGAGGTCCCATCTTTCGAATGAGACATTAGACTAAGGCCCCATCTGCCCTCTCAGGCAGATATAAAAGATCCCACGGCACTATTTAAAGAAGAGCAGCGGAGTTCTGGCCAATATTATCCCTCAACCAACATCGCTAAAACAGATTATCTGGTCGTCATCATATCGCTGTTTGTGGGACCTTGCTGTACGCAAATTGGCTGCCGCGTTTCCTGCATTACAACTGTGACTACACTTCAAAAGTATTTCATTGGTTGTAAAGCACTTTGGGATGTCCTGAGGTTGCAGAAGGTGCTATATAAATGAATGTTCGTTCTTTCTTTTATTCACATGAAATTACATCTGCCACCTCTCTGCCCACTCTACTAACCTACATCTTGCAGCCCTCCTCTCTGCCAAATTTCCAACTTTTATAGTGGTATGGGACATATACAAAATGAGATAGAGCAGCCTCAGACTAGTTCCTATTCGGCATGTCCAAAACTGCCTCTAATAGACAATATTACATCACAGGATGCTACGATTGTATGGGAAGTGGGAAAATCGGAAAGCTGGTTAACAGTTTTTTGCCTCTAGAAATTTGCTGCAAGAAATTTACTGCAGCTCAATTCACTGAAATTTAACTTCTTGTCCCCCTATATTTCTTTTAAGAAATAATAATCAATTGTGTTTCCCTTCCCTGTGGTAAATCCATTTCAATCTCTCATTTTTGCTGAATGGGCAATGAATTAGTGCTCACTAATTTGGTGTCAGGAAGAAACACAAATTTATTTTAAATAAATGGACAAAAATCTTCAAACTGAAAAAATCTTCAGTTGTAAATCAATCTATACATGTAATGTAAGAGTTGCTTTAAAATTCAAATACACCAACCTTGGATCGCAAAGAAAATCCATGTTTTCACCATCTGCTCTCCAAACAAGCCACTCTCTAAAGGATGGATGGCAAAACATGCGTGTTTTGTCTCTTCGTTTGATCAAAAAACATGAAAGGCTCTCCATCCTCTGCTGGAAGTCCTCCCACTCCAATTCACCCTTCACACAGCCAGCATTTATTGCTTGGAAAATCTGCTCATCTGTCAGTGGATGAAGGGATGCCAAGGCTACATTCAACACAGGAAGGGCCTTTTCAAAGGAAGTATGTGTTAGAAACTTCATGTTGCATTGTAGAAGGTACAGTTCTGACAAGGACACAGGAACTACCTTGTAGCTTGCACTCTTAATAACCAAATGACCCTTTTCAAACAAATCCAGGGTCAGCTTCAAATATAGATAAGATCCTTGGCTGCGCATGATAAGATGATTGCTGACTTTGCTCACGGTAATGGTGTCAGTTTTTCCACTCAAAGATATGTTACTGAGTATACCGTGACTACTGTTAATTCTGTGATGGATGTATGCAGTCAGGTCCTTGTTAATATCTTCGTTCCCTGGAAAATCATCCAGAGAAATTTTGATGAATGGAAGTAGACTTGTGATCTCCTATAGGAAACAAAGTATTTTTTTTAATATTGAGGCAAATGGAAATCAGAACAAAAGATGTAAATATTTCAAATCTAAGCTCAAACCTTTTTAGTATTGCTGAAACATTTCTGCATACAGTTTCATTTTGTTTTATAGAACATTCTATAATTTGGTAACTTTCTCTACTTCAGTATTTTTAAAACAACTAGTATTAGCTATGGAGTTTATTAGTGACACTTGATGCACTTGCAGGAGACAAATGTATGTTTTGGAAATTTGGGGCTATCTGATGATGTTTTAAGTGTCAAAAGATACCATACAGCCCATCACTCTAAAGATCTTATGAGCTGAAATTGCTTATAGAACCAAATAGTTTCTGGCCTGTTGAGTGTCTTGTTACATACTTTATCCCCCCCACACATTTATTTTGAGAATTTCTTAACACCTTGAACTTCATTAAAATACCTTTTCCCTTATATGAATTGTTTAAATTTTAAGTGACATGGCTGAAGGTTTTTTTTCTAAATGAATGAACTTGTATTTATATAATGTCTTTCATGTCTTCATAACATCTCAAACCTCTTCACAGGCAATAAAATACTTTTGAAGTGTCATCACTGTTGTTAAATAGGCAAAAGGTGGCAGTCAATTTGCATAGAGTGGTCCCATAAATAGCAATGAGATAAATAACCAGTCCTTATTTTTAGTGCTGTTGGCTTGAGGGATAAGTGCTAGCCAGGACACCAGGAGAACTTCCCTGCTTTTCTGCTAATAGTGCCACGTTTCCTTTTATGACCAACTGAACAGATGAGGCAGACGGAGCCCCAGTTCAACAAGATAGACGAATTAGTGGCACAAATAGAGATTAATGGCTCATATCAAATAGCTATTACAGAGAGGTGGGGCTCGATTTTAATTCTGGAGGTGGGTTGGAGTCGTGTTGCATGGCGGGCGGGTTCAAGAGCTGCTTCCAGGGGGTGGGGGAGATCAGCTGTTGATGTCCGATTTTGATTCAATGAGCTTGTTAATTTCATGGTGGCACGCTGGCTGGTCCAATGAGTGGGATCGGGCTGGCTGGCCGCCTGATGACATCATAATAGCAGCTGCTTTTAAAGCAGCCAGCCAGCCTAAGCCTTTCTATTGTGGTTTCCTGGACTTGATTTAAATGCTATGACTTCTTCTAGAGGCAAGGCAGCTCCTCATTTTAATGATGAGTCCCTCCAAGTTCTTGTGGATGTTATCAGAGGGCACAGGGAGATTCTCTTCCCTCCTGATGGCCGGAGGAAGCCTCCTCAGCAGACCAAGGCAGCCTGGCTGCGCATTGCTCAGGAAGTGAGCGCAAGGTCCATTTATTCACGGTCATGGATCCAGTGCCGAAAAAGGTTTAATGAGCTTGTACGAACATCAAAATGAGTATCCCATCTCACTTGCCTTCACCCTGCTTCCCTTCTCATGACCAGCACCCTTCGTTATAAGCCTCCTCCTTCACATCCCACCTTACTCTTACTTCCCTTGCAGCCTTTCCTATCCATCTCTGTCTCTGCACCCCTTAGGCTCGCTCTCACTGTCATGCAGTGACAATGCACAGGGAGCTACCTTCCTCTTGGTACCTTACCCCATCTTCGTCTCCCTCAAAGCTTCTATGGTAGGTATTATTCACACTCACTCCATCACTATGACTGAAATACTGCTCATGTCCCTCCTTGCAGGAAAAGATAGCCCACAATAAGGGAGAGAGCAATGACTGGAGGAGGAACGCCTACCCTAGCAACATTGATCAGTGTGGAGGAGGCTGCAAACGAGAATGTTGGAAGTGGCAAGGGCCTGGAAGCTGGTAATATAACAAGAGTTTCATTCCTCTCAGAAAGCAATGGCATATGATGTTCATAGAGAACCGCATTGTATCATATGCTCAAAAGGATGCGTCTGCTACATCAGTATCAGATGTCTAAATCATGCCTTTACTTTCACACAGGACCGTCGAGCACTCCCCCCCACCCCACCCCAAGATCCAGGACGAAGACCCAGACAACTCCTCAGAGGAACCTGAAGCCTCCGAGGGAGCAGCGTCATCAGGACTCACTGCACCCAACACCAACGCAGCAACGCACACCTTGGTGGGGCCATCGGGAGTTAGAGTAGTGTTGCCACCTTAGCGACAGAAGTTTAGAGTCCTCGGCGGAGGTCGCAGGACTCTCCTAGTTCTGCTGAGCTGCATGCAGACGCTATGCCTCTGGGGCCATCCAGAAAAAGAGCGGTTCGTGAAATACAGGAACAAGTGCAGGTGTCACTGAAAGTGTTTGCCTCCAGGGTTAGTGCGAGTGTGGAGAGAGAATGGAGGAGTCCATCTCGGCACTGCCGTGGTGGAGGCAATGGTGCATGAACGCACCACCATGGATAGGATGGCAACCTGGGTGGAAAGGCTGGTTACCTCAGTGTAAAGGATAGCTACGGCCATGGAGGGAATGTGTCACCAGAGTCAGGAAAACATGGTGACTGTTCAGAATAGAATGACATCTCTGGAGGAGCGATGGGCAGATATTGAGCTGAGAGACGAGAGCTTCATGGACGTCCTTTTGAGGAGGACTGCCAATGCAGATACGGGTCCTCATGGTCCCCCTGAAGTGCAGCATGGTGCTCTCCAGCCAATTGCCAGCACTGAGGTGCGGCTTACCCATGAGAGGAATGTTGTTGGCAGGACAGAAGAAAGTATGGGCTCCTCTCAAAGCGCTCACACGACCATGGCACTGCGGAGCCCTCAGTCACTGACCCACTTTGCAGAGACAACCGAGATGGCCGTTTCAGCTCCTGCACAGCCGCAAGAAGAGCAGACTGTTGAAGAGCCCTCCCAGGCTCCCAAACCCAGAGGATGCCCGCCAAAGGCGTCTAAGCAGGCGCAGCATCCTAGTCAGCAAGGTGCCTCTACATCTGCTGAAGCCACAGGGGAAGCACCACGTAGAAGCACGCGTAAGAGAAAGATTAAGCACCTATAGTCACAAGGGGAGTCACTTGGGTGACGTTTCTTTTTTTCGGACTCTTGCTGGTTTATTATCCTTTTGTCATGTGTTAAAAGATAAATTATGTCCAACAGTTGATTGTGTGGCCTATGTGTTATGGGAAATGGCAAAAGCGCATTGAGGGCTCAGGGTGACTTGCTTTTGTAATGCTCATGGTAAAGTGATAGGAAATAACAGGGTATAGCAGAGATGAAGGAGGACATTGGACAAGTGTTACCTGTAATTACAGAGCCATATGGTAGCCACTTATGGCTGAAGAGTAAGCTTATGCAAATGTGGCATGGCAGTGTGCATACCCTGGTTGACAGGCAGCAGTGAACTGGAGGGATGCTGCATTGGTCACAACAGGGCATGCAAGGCACCCTTCGTCCTCCTCCTACTCCTCTTCCCAGGAAGATCTGCGCTGAGCCATGTGGCTGCTGCTCCTCCGATTATGA
The DNA here is from genome assembly GCF_052327205.1 of Somniosus microcephalus. NCBI lineage: Eukaryota > Metazoa > Chordata > Chondrichthyes > Squaliformes > Somniosidae > Somniosus > Somniosus microcephalus. The sequence continues at coordinate 266,673,055 of NC_140990.1, read as the reverse complement.
GGACGACGATAAGAGGGCATAAATGTTTCCCATCACCTTGCTATAAATATCATTTGCAGCAACAATCTTACAAGCGCACAGTCGAAGTGGCCTGAAATTATTCCATTCATGCCACACTGCAGATGGGTGTCAGCTTGAACAGTTAGATGGTCAGAAGATGTGCAAAATGTTATCCCATACCTACATCATCAAAGTTGTTGCATTTGAATTTCAGCCATGTTTCAGGGGTGTTTTTAAAGCGCTCCACCAATGCTTACACATCATGTCCTTCAAATGTAAGAAGTCACACAACACCAGGTTATAGTCCAACAGCTTTATTTGAAATCACAAGCTTTCGGAGCGTTGCTCCTTCTTCAGGTGAAGTGGAGAAATGCATAAAGACACAGCTTATATAGTCAGAGAATCATGTCAGATGTTTACAGGAAACCTTTCCAACTGCCATTTATCACACCTCGGCAGAGAGATAATCACAGCAGTCAAAGGTGTGAATGGTGTCCAAACAGGTCAGTCAGGGAAACATTACATCAAAGAACAATGAGGTTGGGTCACAAGGGGTCAAATATTGCAGATGCTGGGGTCTGTATGAAAAACAAAAAAAATTTTTTTTGGCTGGAAATCACAGCAGGTCCGGCCGCATCTGTGTAGAGAGAACAAGCCAATGTCGACTCGAGTCTGGATGACCCTGCGTCAGGTGGGGTTACATGTAGCGTGACATGAACCCAAGATCTCGGTTGAGGCCGTCCTCATGGGTGTGGAACTTGGCTATCAGTTTCTGCTCGACGATTTTGCGTTGTCGTGTGTCTCGAAGGCCGCCTTGGAGAATGCTTACCCGAAGATCGGAGGCTGAATGTCCTTGACTGCTGAAGTGTTCCCCGACTGGGAGGGAACACTCCTGCCTGGTGATTGTTGCGCGGTGTCCGTTTATCCGTTGTCGCAGTGTCTGCATGGTCTCGCCGATGTACCATGCTCCGGGGCATCCTTTCCTGCAACGTATGAGGTAGACAACGTTGGCCGAGTCACATGAGTATGTACCATGTACCTGGTGGGTGGTGTCCTCACGTGTGATGATGGTATCTGTGTTGATGATCTGGCATGTCTTGCAGAGGTTGCTGTGGCAGGGTTGTGTGGTGTCGTGGTCGCTGTTCTCCTGAAAGCTGGGTAATTTGCTGCGAACGATGGTCTGTTTGAGGTTAGGCGGCTGTTTGAAAGCGAGTAGTGGAGGCGTGGGGATGGCCTTAGCGAGGTGTTCGTCGTCATCGATGACATGTTGAAGGCTGCGAAGAACATGGCGTAGTTTCTCCGCTCCGGGGAAGTACTGGACGACGAAGGGTACTCTGTTGGTTGTGTCCCGTGTTTGTCTTCTGGGGAGGTCTATGCGATTTTTCGCTGTGGCCCGTCGGAACGGTCGATCGACGAGTCGAGCGTCATATCCCGTTCTTACAAGGGCGTCTTTCAGTGTCTGTAGGTGTCCATCGCGTTCCTCCTCGTCTGAGCAGATCCTGTGTATTCGCAGGGCTTGTCCATAGGGGATGGCTTCTTTAACGTGGTTAGGGTGGAAGCTGGAGAAGTAAAGCATCGTGAGGTTGTCCGTGGGCTTGCGGTAGAGTGAAGTGCTGAGGTGTCCGTCTTTGATGGAGATTCGTGTGTCCAGGAATGAGACTGATTCTGAGGAGTAGTCCATGGTGAGTTTGATGGTGGGATGGAACTTGTTGATGTTATCGTGTAGTCTTTTCAGTGATTCTTCGCCGTGGGTCCATAGGAAGAAAATGTCGTCGATGTATCTGGTGTATAGCGTTGGTTGGAGATCCTGTGCAGCGAAGAAGTCTTGCTCGAACTCGTGCATGAAGATGTTTGCGTATTGGGGTGCGAATTTGGTCCCCATGGCTGTTCCGTGTGTTTGGGTAAAGAACTGGTTGTCGAAGGTGAAGACATTGTGGTCAAGGATGAAGCGGATGAGTTGTAGGATGGCGTCTGGAGATTGGCTGTTGTTGGTGTTGAGTACTGAGGCTGTCGCAGCGATGCCGTCATCGTGGGGGATACTGGTGTAGAGTGCCGAGACGTCCATCGTGGCGAGGAGTGTTCCTGGTTCAACTGGTCCGTGGGTGCTGAGTTTCTGTAAGAAGTCTGTAGTGTCGCGACAGAAGCTGGGGGTTCCCTGTACGATGGGTTTCAGGATGCCCTCGACATATCCAGAGAGGTTCTCACACAGGGTTCCGTTGCCTGATGCGATAGGACGTCCAGGTGTGTTGGCTTTGTGTATCTTTGGGAGGCAGTAGAAGTCTCCCACGCGGGGAGTACGTGGGATGAGAGCATGTAATGTTTCCCTGACTGACCTGTTTGGACACCATTCACACCTTTGACTGCTGTGATTATCTCGCTGCCGAGGTGTGATAAATGGCAGTTGGAAAGGTTTCCTGTAAACATCTGACATGATTCTCTGACTATATAAGCTGTGTCTTTATGCATTTCTCCACTTCACCTGAAGAAGGAGCAGCGCTCCGAAAGCTTGTGATTTCAAATAAAGCTGTTGGACTATAACCTGGTGTTGTGTGACTTCTTACATTTGTCCACCCCAGTCCAACTCCGGCATCTCCACACCATCATGTCCTTCAGCAACTCATCTCCTTGAACCTGGTCTGTTTCTGACAAGTCAGAAAACAGGAACCAGAAGCTCGAAAATAGGGAACCACTATGAAAATGGGATTAGCCAGGCTGTTAACAGCCTTAACTACCTGTCCCACTGGCTGCAGACGGGTCAGTTTGGGAGCGGCTAAACAGACACTCACGAAAATCGGGTGGGGGCAGGATGGGTGTCTGAAGCCATTTTTTCGCAACAGAACTACCTCCAAACCCGCCTCCTCAGGGCTATTAAAATCGAGCCCCTGGTTGCAAGGTGACCAAGGTTGGGAACTAAATATTCCAGGGTATTTGACATTTAGAAAAGACAGGCAGAATGGAAAAGGAATGGCGGGGGGGGGTTAGCTCTGATGATGAAGGATGACATATGGGCAGTAGTGAGAAAGGATCTTGGCTCAGAAGATCAGGAAGTAGAATCAGTATGGGTGGAGATGAGAAATTTAAAAGGGCAGAAATCACTGGTGGGAGTAGTTTATAGGCCCCCCAAACAGTAGCGATACTGTTCGGCAGAGTATTAAGCAACAAATAATAGGAGTTTATAACAAAGATAATATAATAATCATGGGGGGCTTTAATCTTCATATAGAGTGGGCAAAACAAATTGGCAAAGTCTGGAGGACGAGTTCATGGAAGGCATTAGAGAGACAGTTTCCTAGAACAATACATCATGGAACCAGGAACAAGTTATTTTAGATCTTGTATTGGGTAATGAGACAAGGTTAATTAGTAATCTCATCGTAAAGGATCCTCTGGGGAAGATTGATCATAATCATAGAATTTCACGAGTGAAATTTTAAATCCGAAGAGAGTTTTAAACTTAAATAAAGCCAATTACATGGGTATGGAGGGAAAGTTGGCAAAGGTAGATTGGGAAATTAGAATAAAAGGTTTGACAGTAGATAAGCAGTGGCAAACACAAAGAAATATTCCAAAATTCTCAGCGAACGGGAAAAGTGATCCATCCTTGGCTAACTAAAGAAGTTAAGAATAGTATTAGATTTAAAGAGGCTTATAATGTTGCGAAGAAAAGTAGTAAGCCTGAGGATTGGGAGAGCTTTAGAAACTAGCAAAGGATGACCAAAAAAGATTAAAAGGGAGAAAAATAGGACAGTAAACTAGCAAGAAATATAAAAACAGGTTGTAAGAGCTTCTACATGTAAAAAGAGAGTAGCAAAAGTAAGTGTTGGTCCCTTAGAGGCTGAGACAAGTGAAATTATAATGGGGAATAAGGAAATGGCAGAGACTTTAAACAAATATTTTGTATCTGTCTTCACAGTAGAAGACACAAAAAGCATACCAAAAATAGTGGGGAACCAAGGGGCTAATGAGAGTGAGGGACTTAAAGTAATTCATATCACTAGAGGAATAGTACTTGAGAAACTAAAGGGACTAAAAGCTGACAAATCCCCTGGACCTGATGGCCTATATCCTAGGGTTCTAAAAGAGGTGGCTGCAGAGTTAGTGGTGGTGATCTACCAAAATTCCCTAGATTCTAGAACGATCCCAGTGGATTGGAAAGTAGCAAATGTAACCCCGCTATTCAACAAAGAAGGGGCGAGAGAAAACAGGGAACTACAGACCAGTTAGCCTGACATCAGTCGTCGGGAAAATGCTGGAATCCATTACAGCGTATTAAGGAAGTGGTAACAGGGCACTTGGAAAATTATAATTTGATTAGGCAGAGTCAACATGGTTTTATGAAAGGGAAATCGTGTTTAACAAATTTATTAAGAGTTTTTTGAGGGTGTAATTAGCAGGGTAGATAAAGGGGAACCAGTGGATGTGGTATACTTGGATTTCCAAAAAGCATTCAATAAGGTACTACATAAAGGTTGCTATGCAAGATATGGGCTCATGGGGAATATATTAACATGAATAGAGGATTGCTTAACGCACAGAAAAGAGAGTACTGATAAATGGGTCATTTTCCGGTTGGCAGGCTGTAACTAGTGGGGTGCCGCAAGGATCAGTGCTTGGGCCTCAGCTATTTACAATCAATATTAATGACTTAGATGAAGGGACTGAGTACAATGTATCCAAGTTTGCTGATACAAAGCTATGGGAAAGTAAGCAGTGAGGAGGACAAAGCCTGCAAAGGGATATAGACAGGTTAAGCGAGTGGGCAATAAGGTGGCAAATGGAGTATAATGTGGGAAAATGAGGTTTTTCCACTTTGGTAGGAATAGAAAAACAGACTTTAAAAAAAAAAAAATGTTCAGAAACTATTGGCCCAGATGTTACGGTGGGTATGACAGTCATACCGCCTTTGAAATCCACTGCAAATTCGGGATTCATGCGCTAAATCCCGAATTTGTGGAATATCGACGTACGCATTGACAGGCCTTCTGCACTGCCACCGAAAACCTAATCACTGGCGCAGAGTTGGGCTAATTGCCCACCAACTGCCCAGCAATTACGTGCGGAAATTTTACGGCTGGTGGAAACAGGCACAGGGCCTGTTTCCACAGCGCAAGGGGATACCTGAAATGAAAAAAAGCAGTTTTTAAAAAATGAAATGACATCCAGGAACATTAAAAGCTTTAATGAGAAGCAATCCTACTGTATGCTAAAGCCGAGGGTTTCCTTCAAATAACGTTTATATTTAATAACTTTCTGCACAGCACACAGTATTTGTTTAGAAGTGGGATTATGAGTAATGAATTGGAGTCCCACGATAAAAGCTAAATCTGTACGTATTTTAAAGGCTGTAGTAATGAAGCAATGCAGTAATTTAAATGAATGAAACAAGGAACATTAAAAGCTTTATTAGTTCATGGGATGTGGGCATCGCCAGAAAGGCCAGCATTTATTGCCCATCCCTAGTTGCCCTTGAGAAGGTGATGGTGAGCCCCCTTCTTGAACCGCTGCAGTCCGTGTGGTGAAGGTACTTCCACAGTGCTGTTAGGTAGGGAGACCCAGGATTTTGACCCAGCAACGACGAAGGAATGGCAATATACTTCCAAGTCAAGATGGTCTGCGACGTGGAGGGAAACTTGGACGTGGTGGTGTTCCAATGTGCCAGCTGCCCTTGTCCTTCTAGGTGGTAGAGGTCGTGGGTTAGGGAGGTGCTGCTGAAGAAGCCTTGGTGAGGTGCTGCAGTGCATCTTATAAATGGTACACACTGCAGCTATGGTACACCAGTGGTGGATGGAGTGAATGTGTAAGGTGGTAGATGGGATGCCAATCAAGCAGGCTGCTTTGTCCTGGATGGTGTCAAGCTTCTTGAGTGTTGTTGGAGCTGCACTCATCCAGGCAAGTGGAGAGTATTCCATCATACTCCTGACTTGTGCCTTGTAGATGGTGGAAAGGCTTTGGGGAGTCAGGAGGGGAAGACACTCACCACAGAATACCCAGCCTCTGACCTGCTCTTGTTGCCACAGTTTTATGCGGCTGGTCCAGTTAATTTTCTGGTCAATGGTGACTGCCCAGGATATTGATGATGGGGGATTCGGCGATGGTAATGCCATTGAATGTCATGGGGCGGTGGTTAGACACTCGCTTGTTGGAGATAGTCATTGCCTGGTACTTGTGTGGCGCGAATATTACCTGCCACTTATCAGCCCAGGCCTGAATATCGTCTAGGTCTTGTTGATGCGGCATGGATTTGGATAATGTTCAGGGGGATGACTTACCAGAGGAAGGCAGCAGCAGCCAACTTCCTGGCACCAGAGGTGCTTCTGCTGCTCAGGAAGGGAGGAAAAAGAGTGGGAGAGCAATAGTGGTAGGGGATTCTATCGTAAGGGGAACAGATAGGCGTTTCTGTGGCCATAGACGTGACTCCAGGATGGTTTGTTGCCTCCCTGGTGCCAGGGTCAAGGATGTCACTGAACGGCTGCAGGGCATTCTGAAGGGGGAGGGTGAACAGTCAGAGGTCATGGTTCACATTGGGACCAATGACATGGGTAGGAAAAGGGATGATGTCCTGCAGCAAGAATTTAGGGAGCTAGGTAGCAGATTAAAGAGCAGGACCTCAAAGGTTGTAATCTCTGGATTACTCCCGGTGCCACGTGCTAGTGAGTATAGGAATAGGAGGATAGAGCAGATGAATGTGTGGCTAAAGAGTTGGTGCAGGAGGGGGGGCTTTAGTTTCCTGGATCACTGGGCCTGCTTCTGGGGAAGGTGGGACTTGTACAAGTCGGACGGGTTGCACCTGAACCAGAGCAGGACAAATATCCTTGCGGGGAGGTTTGCTAGCACTGCTCGGGGGGGTTTAAACTAAAATGGCAGGGGGTTGGGAACCTGAGCAGAGAGACAGAGGAAAGGGAAACAGGGATAAAAGCAAAAGATAGGAAGGAGAAAAACAAAAGTGGCAGTCAGAGAAATCAACGGTTTAAATCAAACATGGCCACAGTAAATAATAATTCTAATAGGTCTAAGGGCGTTAAAAAAACAAGCCTGAAGGCTTTGTGTCTTAATGCGAGGAGCATTTGTAATAAGGTGGACGAATTGGCTGCGCAAATAGAGGTAAACGAATATGATTTGGTTGGGATTACGGAAACGTGGCTCAAGGATGGCCAAGACTGTGAACTCAACATCCAGGGGTATTCGGTATTCAGGAAAGATAGGCAAAAAGGAAAGGGAGGTGGGGTAGCATTACTGGTTAAAGAAGGGATTAATACAATTGTAATGAAGGATATTAGCTCTGATGATGTGGAATCTGTATGGGTAGAATTGAGAAATACTAAGGGGAAAAAAACATTAGTGGGAGTGGTATATAGACCTCCCAACAGTAAGGCGGAGGTTGGGGATGGCATTAAAAGGGAAATTAAAGAAGCGTGCAATAAGGGCACAGCAGTCATCATGGGTGACTTTAATCTACATATAGATTGGGCCAACCAAATTAGTAACAATACTGTGGAGGAGGAATTCCTGGAGTGTTTACGGGATGGTTTCCTGGACCAATATGTCGAGGAACCAACCAGAGATCAGGCCATCTTAGACTGGGTATTATGTAACGAGAAAGGATTAATTAGCAATCTTGTTGTACGAGGCCCCTTGGGTCGGAGCGATCATAATATGATCGAATTCTTCATTAAGATGGAGAATGAAGTAGTTGACTCAGAGACTAGGGTCCTCAATTTAAATAAAGGAAACGACGATGGTCTGAGGAGCGAGTTGGGTAGGATTGATTGGGGAATGGCACTCAAAGGGGTGACGGTGGATAGGCAATGGCAAACATTCAAAGACCGAATGGAAGAACTACAGAATTTGTTCATCCCAGTTTGGCATAAAAATAAAACAAAAAAGGTGACTCAACCGTGGCTAACAAGGGAAATTAGGGATAGCATAAGATCCAAGGAGACGACATATAAATTGGCCAGAAAAAGCAATAATCCTGAGGATTGTGAGCAGTTTAGGATTCAACAAAGGAATTAATTAAGAAAGGGAAAATAGAATATGAGAGTAAGCTAGCATGGAACATAAGAACTGACTGTAAAAGCTTTTATAGGTATGTGAAGAGAAAAAGATTGGTGAAGTCAAGCGTAGGTCCCTTGCAGTCAGAATCAGGGGAATTTATAATGGGAAACAAAGAAATGGAAGACCAACTAAATTCATACTTTGGTTCTATCTTCACAAAGGAGGACACAAATAACCTCCCAGAGATGCTGGGGAACATAGGGTCTGATGAAAGGGTGGAACTGAAAGAAATCAGTATTTGTAGGGAAATGGCGTTAGGAAAATTGATGGGACTGAAGGCAGATAAATCCCCAGGGCCTGATAATCTACATCCCAGGGTACTTAAGGAAGTGGCCCTAGAAATAGTAGATGCATTGCTGGTCATCTTCCAGAACTCGATAGACTCTGGAACAGTACCCATGGATTGGAGGGTAGCTAATGTTACCCCACTATTCAAAAAAGGTGGTAGAGAAAAAGTGGGGAATTATAGACCGGTAAGCCTGACATCGGTAGTGGGGAAAATGCTAGAGTCTACTATAAAAGATGTAATAGCAGAGCACTTGGAAAGCAGCGACGGGATTGGACAAAGTCAACATGGATTTACAGAAGGTAAATCATGCTTGACTAATCTACTGGAATTTTTTGAGGATGTAACTGGTAAAATAGATAAGGGAGAACCAGTGGATGTGGTGTATTTGGACTTGCAGAAGGCTTTCGATAAGGTCCCACGTAAGAGATTAGCGTGCAAAATTAAGGCACATGGGATTGGGGGCAAGGTATTGACTTGGATAGAGAACTGGTTGGCGGACAGAAAGCAAAGAGTTGGAATAAACGGGTCCTTTTCCGAGTGGCAGGCCGTGACTAGTCGGGTACCGCAAGGATCGGTCCTAGGACCCCAGCTGTTCACAATATATATTAATGATCTGAACGAGGGAATTGGATGTAATATCTCCAAATTTGCAGACGACACAAAGCTGGGTGGGAGGGTGAGCTGTGAGGAGGATGTCGTGAAACTCCAGTATGATTTGGACAGGTTGGGTGATAGTGCATTTGCCATGTTTCTGCCCAATAATGTGGATAAATGTGAGGTTATCCACTTTGGTGGCAAAAACAGGAAGGCAGATTATTTGAATGGCAATAGATTGGGAGAAGGGGAAATGCAAAGAGACCTGGGTGTTCTTGTGCACCAGTCGCTGAAGGTAAGCATGCAGGTGCAGCAGGCGGCTAAGAAGGCAAATGGTATGTTGGCCTTCATAGCAAGAGGGTTCGAGTACAGGAACAAGGATGTCTTGCTACAGTTGTACAGGGCCTTGGTGAGACCGCACCTTGAGTATTGTGTGCAGTTTTGGTCGCCTTACCTGAGGAAGGACGTTCTTGCCATGGAAGGAGTGCAGCGAAGATTCACCAGGCTGATACCTGGGATGGCAGGAATGACTTATGAGGAGGGATTGTGTCGATTGGGCTTATACTCACTGGAGTTTAGAAGATTGAGAGGGGATCTCATCGAAACCTATAAAATTCTGACAGGCCTGGACAGACTAGATGCAGGAAGGATGTTTATGATGGCCGGGGAGTCCAGAACCAGGGGTCATAGTCTAAGGATAAGGGGTAAGCCATTTAGGACTGAAATGAGGAGGAACCTGTGGAATTCTCTGCCACAGAGGGCGGTGGAGGCCAGTTCATTAAATATATTCAAGAAAGAGTTGGATATATTTCTTAAGGCAAAAGGGATCAAGGGATATGGGGAGAAGGCAGGGACAGGGTACTGAATTTGGATGATCAGCCATGATTTCATTGAATGGCGGAGCAGGCTTGAAGGGCCAAATGGCCTACTCCTGCTCCTATCTTCTATGTTTCATTATCTGAGGAGTTGCGAATGGCACTGAACACTGCAGTCATCAGCGACCATCCCCACTTCAGACCTTATGATGAAGGGAAGGTCATTGATGCAGCAGCTGAAGATGGTTGGGCCTAGGACACTGTCCTGAGGAACTCCTGTAGCGATGCCCTGGGGCTGTGATGATTGTCCTCCAACTATCACAACCATCTTCCTTTGTGCTAGGTATGACTCCAGCTAGTGGAGAGTTCTCCCCACCCCCCGATTCCCATTGACTTCAGTTTTACTCGGGCTCCTTGATGCCACACTCGGTCAAATGCTGCCTTGATGTCAAGGGCAGTCACTCTCACCTCACACCTCTAGAATTCAGCTCTTTGGTCCTTGTTTGGACCAAGGCTGTAATGAGGTCTGGAGCAGAGTGGTCCCCCAAACTGGGCTTATCAGTGAGCAGGTTATTGGTGAGTAAGTGCTGCTTGATAGCACGGTCAATGACACCGTCCATCACTTTGCTGATGATTGAGTAGACTGATGGGGTGGTAATTGGTTGGATTGGATTGGTCCTTTTTGTGGACAGGATTTGTCCTACTTTTTGTGGGCAGTTTTCCACATTGTCAGATAGATGCCAGTGTTATAGTTGTACTGGAACAGCCTGGCTAGAAACATAGAAGATAGGAGCAGGAGTAGGCCATTCGGCTCCTCGAGCCTGCTCCGCCATTCAATGACATCATGGCTGATCATCCAAATTCAGTACCCTGTCCTTGCTTTCTCCCCATATCCCTTGATCCCTTTAGCCTTAAGAAATATATCTAACTCCTTCTTGAATATATTTAATGAATTGGCCTCAACTGCCTTTTGTGGTAGAGAATTCCTCAAGTTCACCACGCTCTGGGTGAAGAAATTCCTCCTCATCTCTGCCCTAAATGGCTTTCCCCTTATCTTTAGACTGTGAAGCCTGGTTCTGGACTCCTCCGCCATCAGGAACATCCTTCCTGCATCTAGTCTGTCTAGTCCTGTTAGAATTTTATAAGTTTCAATGAGATCCCCTCATTCTTCTAAACTCCAGCGAGTATAAGCCCAATCGACCCAATGTCTCCTCATAAGTCATTCCTGCCATCCCAGGTATCAGCCTGGTGAATCTTTGCTGCACTCCCTCCATGGCAAGAACATCCTTCCTCAGATAAGGTGACCAAAACTGCACACAATACTCAAGATGTGGTCTCACCAAGGCCCTGTACAACTGCAACAAGACATCCTTGCTCCTGTATTCGAATCCTCTCGCTATGAAGGCCAACATACCATATGCCTCTTAACCGCCTGCTGCACCTGCATGCTTACCTTCAGTGACTGGTGCACAAGGACACCCAGGTCTCGTTGCACTTCCCCTTCTCCCAATCTATTGCCATTCAGATAATAATCTGTCTTCCTGTTTTTGCCACCAAAGTGGATAACCTCACATTTATCCACATTATACTGCATCTGCCCAATCACCCAACCTGTCCAAATCATACTGGCGTTTCTCAGCATCCTCCTCACAGCACACATGCCCACCCAGCTTTGTGTCGTCTGCAAACTTGGAGATATTACATCTAGTTCCCTCGTCAAGATCATTAATATATATTGTGAATAGCTGGGGTCCTAGCACCGATCCCTGCAGTACCCCACTAGTCACTGCCTGCCACTCAGAAAAAGACCCGTTTATTCCAACTCTCTGCTTCCTGTCTGCCAACCAGTTCTTTATCCAAGTCAGTACCTTACCCCGAATCCCATGTGCTTTAACTTTACACGCTAATCTCTTATGCGGGACCTTATCGAAAGCCTTCTGAAAGTCCAAATACACCACATCCACTGGTTCTCCCTTATCTATTCTACCAGTTACATCCTCAAAAAATTCCAGATTTTGTAAATCCATGTCGACTTTGTCCGATCCTGTCACTGTTTTCCAAGTGCTCTGCTATTACATCTTTTATAATGGACTCTAGCATTTTCCCCACTACCAATGTCAGGCTTTCCGGTCTGTAATTCACCGATTTCCCTCTACCACCTTTTTTGAACAGTGGGGTTACATTAGCTACCCTCCAATCTATGGGAACTGCGCCAGAGTCGATAGAATTTTGGAAGATGACCAGCAATGCATCTACTATTTCTAGGGCCACTTCCTTAAGTACCCTAGGATGTAGATTATCAGGCCCTGGGGATTTTTCGGCCTTCAATCCCATCAATTTCCCTAACTCCACTTCCCTACAAATACTGATTTCATTCAGTCCCTCCCTCTCATTAGACCCTATGTTCCCCAACATCTCTGGGAGGTTATTTGCGTCCTCCTTTGTGAAGACAGAACCAAAGTATGTATTTAATTGGTGAGCCATTTCTTTGTTCCCCATTATAAATTCCCCTGATTCTGACTGCAAGGGACCTACGCTTGACTTCACCAATCTTTTTCTCTTCACATATCTATAGAAGCTTTTACAGTCAGTTGTTATGTTCTCTGCAAGCTTACTCTCAGGCGAGCGGCTCGGCTAGTTCTAGAGCACAAGTCTTCAGCACGACAGCCGGGATGTTGTCAGGGCCCACAGCCTTTGCTGCATCCAGTGCGCTCAGCCGTTTCTTGATATCACGTGGAGTGAATCGAATTGGCTGAAGACTGGCTTCTGTGGTGGTGGGGACCTCAGGAGGAGGCAGATATGGATCATCCACTCGGCACTTCTGGCTGAAGATGGTTGCAAACGCTTCAGCCTTGTCTTTTGCACTCACATGCTGGGTGCCACCATCATTGAGGATGGGGATATTCATGGAGCATCCTCCTCATGTTAGTTGTTTAATGGTCCACCGCCATTCATGACTGGATGTGGCAGGACTGCAGAGCTTTGATCTGATCCGTTGATTGTGGGATCGCTTAGCCCTATCTATAGTATGCTGCTTCTGCATTTTAGCATGCATGTAGTCCTGTGTTGCAGCTTCCCCAGGTTGCCACCTCATTTTTAGGTACGCCTGGTGCTGCTCCTGGCATGCTCTTCTACACTCCTTATTGAACCAGGGTTGGTCCCCTGGCTTGGTGGTAATGGTAGAGTGAGTGATATGCCAGGCCATGAGGTTACAGATTGTGGTGGAATACAATTCTGCTGCTGCTGATGGCCCACAGTGCCTCACGGATGCCCAGTTTTGAGCTGCTAGATCTGTTCTGAATCTATCCCATTTAGCACGGTGGGAGTGCAACACTATGGAGGTGTCCTCAGTATGAAGACAGGACTTCGTCTCCATAATGACTGTGCGGTGGTCACTGCTACCAATGCAGTCATGGACAGATGCATCTGCGACAGGTAGATTGGTGAGGATGAGGTCATGTAGGTTTTTCCTCGTATTGGTTCTCTCACCACCTGTCGCAGGCCCAGACTGGCAGCTATGTCCTTCAGGACTCGGCCAGCTCGGTCAGTAGTGGTGCTACCGAGCCACTCTTGGTGATGGACATTGAAGTTCCACACCCAGAGTGCATTGTGCCCTTGCTACTCTCAGTGCTTCTTCCAAGTAGTGTTCAACATGGAGGAGTACTGATTGATCAGCTGAGTGAGGCCGGTAGGTGGTAATCAGCAGGAGGTTTCCTTGCCCATGCTTGACCTGAAGCCATGAGACTTCATGGGGTCTGGAGTCAATGATGAGGACTCTTAGGGCCACGCCTTCCCGACTATATGCCACTGTGCCGCGTTTGTCTTGCCAGTGGGACACAACGTACCCAGGGATAGTGATGGAGGAGGCTGGGACCTTGGCTGAAAGGTATGACTCTGAGTATGACCATCAGGCTGTTGCTTGACTAGTCTATGGGACAGCTCTCCCAATTTTGGCACAAGTCCCCAGATGTTGGCGAGGAGGACTTTGCAAGGTCATCTGTGCTGGGTGTGCAGTTGTCGTGTCTTTGCCGGTGCAGAGGTTGATGCCAGGTTTATCTTATTGTTAATTGTAGCGATTTTTTTTTACAACCGAGTGGCTTGTTAGGCCATTTCAGAAGCCAGTTAAGAGTCAACCACATGGCTGTGAGTCTGGCCCCACATGATAAAAACTAAATCTGTACGTATTTTAAAGGCTGCAGTAATGAAGCAATGTAGTAATTTAAATGAATCAATGACAATTTGTTTCCTGAGCGGAGGACCAGGCCCACGTGATCCCAGGTACACTTCCGCACAGGCTGCGTCCCTGCGTCTCTACGCACAGCATCAGAAAGCAAGTTTCCGAAGGAAGGCCGCCATCAGGTAGGTGCATATTCCTTTCGCAGGTCCGTTGCATACTCTGGAGCTCCGCCACGGACCGCAATTTTTGGGCCATTAAATGTTAGTGTTCAGAGAGATTTAGGTGTTCTAATACAAGAAACACAAAGTTAGCAAGCAGGTACAGCGAGCAATTAGGAAAGCAAATGGCATGTTGGCCTTTATTGCAAGAGGGTTTGAGTACAAGAGTAAGAAAGTATTACTACAATTCTACAGGGCTTTGGTGAGACCACACCTGGATTACTGTGCAGAGTTTTGGTCTCTTATCTGAGAAAGGACATACTTGCCTTATAGGCAGTGCAACAAAGGTTCACTAGATTGATCCCTGAGATGAGAGGGATTGATCACTGAGATGAGAGGGTTAGTCTATGAGGAAAGATTGAGTAGATTGGGCCTATACTCCCTGGAGTTTAGAAGAATGAGAGGTGATCTCATTGAAACATAAGATTCTGAGGAACGCACGTCAACCCAAGCACCCACCCCTTCAACCACTGTCTGCCCCACCTGTGACAGAGACTGTAGGTCCCGCATTGGACTCATCAGTCACCTGCGAACTCATTTTTAATGTGGAAGCAAATCATCCTCAGTTTCGAGGGACTGCCTAAGATGATGATGATGATTGGCAGGGTAGATGCTGAGAGGTTGTTTCCCCTGGCTGGAGAGTCTAGAACTATGGGTCATAGTCTCTGAATATATTTAAGAAGGAGGCATAAAGGGGTATGGGGAGAGAGCGGGAATATGGTATTGAGATTGAGGATCTATATCAATGATTTGGATGAGGGGACTAAATGTAACATTTCCAAATTTGCTGAGGATACAAAGCTAGGTGGCAGTGTCAGTTGTGAAGAGGATGTGAAGAGGCTTCAAGGGGATCGCGACAGGCTCAGTGAGTGGGTGAGAACATGGCAGATGGAATATAATGTGAATAAGTGTGAAGTTACCCACTTTGGTAGAAAAAACAGAAAGGCAGAGTATTTCCTAAATGGTGAAAGATTGGGGAATGCAGATGCTCAAAGGGATCTGGGTGTCCTTGTACATGAGTCACTGAAAGTGAATGTGCAGGTGCAGCAAGCCATTAAGAAGGCAAATGGTATGCTGGCCTTCATTACAAGAGGATTTGAGTACAGGAGTAAAGAAGTCTTACTCCAATTATATAGGGCCTTGGTGAGAACACACCTGGAGTACTGTGTACAATTTTGGTCTCCTTACCTAAGGAAGGATATACTTGACATAGAGGGAGTGCAACAAAGGTTCAGAAGATTGATTCCTGGAATGGCGGGACTGTCGTATGAGAAGAGATCGAGTAAACTAGGCCTGTATTCTCTTGAATTCAGAAGAATGAGAGGGGATCTCACTGAAGCATACAAAATTATTACAGGGCTTGATTGGGTCGATGCTGGGAGAATGTTTCCCTTGGCTGGAGAGTCTAGAACCAGGGGCCACAGCCAAAGGATAAAGGGTAGGCCATTCAGGACTGAGATGAGAAGAAATATCTTCACAGAGGGTGGTGAATCTTTGGAATTCTCTACCCCAGAGGGCTGTGGAGGCTCAGTCATTGGGTATATTCAAAACAGATGTCGATAGATTTCTGACTAGTAAGGGCATCAAGGAATATGGTGATAGGGCTGGATGGCCTACTCCTGCTCCTATTTCTTATGCTCTATGTAAATGTCCTGCAAATACTATTTACTCATACTTTGAGTAAATCGAATAGGCGAGCTGTAACTGGATCTGCAGATCCGTATTTGCTTGGTGGTAACAAAATACACATTCCACGAGCAACTTGACAAACCAGTCACTTATCCATTTAGTTAAGATTTTGAATATTCAAATAAATAAATAGATTTGTCAACCATTGTTTTGCAAATAAAATTAATATTCTTTAAGTGGCCATATAGTGAAGACACTCTTCCAATTTAAAATTGCGAAGACGAGAGTGAGGAAATTAGGAATGGTTAAAGATTGGGGAATGCAAATACTCAAAGGGACCTGGGTTCAGGAATTAGGAATTTAGAAAGACACGGATTAATCAAGGATAGTCAGCACGGATTTATTAAGGGAAGGTCGTGTCTGACAAACTTGAATGAATTTTTTGAGGAGGTAACAAGGAGGGTAGATGAGGGTAGTGTGTTTGATGTAGTGTATATGGACTTTAGCAAGGCTTTTGATAAGGTTCCACATGGCAGACTGGTCACGAAGTTAAAAGCCCATGGGATCCAGGGCAAAGTGTCAAGTTGGATTCAAAACTGGTTGGGAGGCAGGAAGCAGAGGGTAATGGCTGATGGGTGTTTTAGTGACTGGAAGGCTGTTTCCAGTGGGGTTCCGCAGGGCTCAGTACTAGGTCCCTTGCTTATTGTGGTATATATCAATGATCTAGACTTGAATATAGGGGGTGTTATAAATCTCATCATTCATCAAGAAACTACTCGTGAAATAACGCTGGACGGCCAGCTGGTGGCGCCGTCCAAGAGTATAAATACTCGGGCGTCGGCCCCAGCTTTTCAGGAACATTTTGTAAGACAAGGAACTAGTGAAGTACAACTAGACCTCCATGTTCTGAAACAAGTTGATTAAAGCCTTGCTTTATGCTCAAACCAAGTGCGTAGTGAGTTTTATTACGTCAATTTAATCAACTTGATATCGACTCCATGCTTTGGGTGATTCGGAACAGCCAGCTACGACGCGAACCGTAGAAGGAAACTCAGACAAGTAATCGATCCATCATGGAGAAACTACTCAGACCTGCCCGTCTCGACCTGGACCCGAATTCACTTACAGCTGCTAAGGTATGGAAACACTGGTATCGTACTTTCAGCAACTTCCTCAGGGTGTGTGGTGAAAACGTTCCTGATAAATTAGAGATACTTGCTAATTATGTATCCCCTCATGTGTTTGACTATATCGAAGACTGTGTAGACTATGACGCCGCTATCCAAATACTACAACAGCTATATGTCAAGTCCCCAAATGAAATTTTTGCTCGGCATCTACTGGCCACAACTCGACAACAACCCAGGGAATCACTTGACGAATTCCTTCAGAAACTTCGCAGGCTCAGCAAGGATTGCAATCTCAAAGCTGTTACAGCTGAGCAGTACCAGGAGTTAATTCGTGATTGCGTCTCCCTTCATACGTCAGCGTCTGTTGGAGAATAAAACCATCAAGTTACAGGCTGCCTATGATCAAGCATGTTCTCTGGACTTAGCAAAGAGGAATGCAGACACCTATCTGTCACCACGTGCACGGGCTGCTATCACTTTTAGTGACTCTTTCGATAGGCCTCGGGCGGAAGCCCTCACGGATGACGACTCCAACCTGGCTGATGACAACCCTACCCTAGAAACCTACACTGATGACGGCCCCACCCTAGCGGCATCTTGGCAAGCTGGAAGGAAGTGTTTCTTCTGCGGAGGTGCGTTCCATTATAGGAAATTTTGTCCTGCTCGTAACGCAACCTGCAATCATTGCAGCAAGAAAGATCACTTTTCTAAAGTATGCCAGTCAAGAGCCACTGTTAGTAAGAAAGGCCACTTTTCTAAGGTATAACGGTCGAGAGCTCCTGTTAGTTTTGCAGCTACTATCGATAAAACTGCTCCTCCCCCAAGAGCCACTACTACGGTTACAGCTGTCAAGGGTAAAACTGCCCCTCCTCCCATCACAGCTGTTTTTCCCCAAAGTCTGTCCCATGCAGCCACGAAGGTTTCGGTAAATGGACACATTTTGAGTGCACTAATCGACTCAAGCAGCTCTGACAGCTTCATTAGTGAGCGGGCTGTCAGTAAATTAAAGCTGCGTATTTACCCCTTGGACAGGGAAATTGCAATGGCTCTGACGACACTGACCACCAATTCTTCCGGCTTTTGTCTTGTCGACCTTATTCTCAATGGCCGCACTTATTTCTCCACCCGGCTCGGGGTGCTCAAGAACCTATGCAGTGATGTGCTCCTGGGACAGGATTTCCAGAAACAACACAAAAGACTCACTTTCGAGTTTGGAGGGTCAAAGCTTACTATTTCCAAAGCACCGTTTTGTGCGCTTTCGCTCGATGAGCCCTCGTTTGCTAATCTTTCCCCCCGATGTAAGCCCATAGTCACTAAATCACGACGTTTCAGCCAAGATGATCGAGCCTTTATCGAGGCAGAAATCTCTCGCCTTCTAGCTGACGGTATCATTGAGCCATGTTCATCTTCCTGGCGGGCTCAAGTCGTCGTTGTTAAAAATTCTCTGAAGCAACACAAGAAATGTCTTTGCATCGATTACTCGCAAACTATTAACCAGTATACCGACCTGGATGCCTACCCACTACCACGCATCGATGACATGGTCAATAACCTTGCCAACTACAAGGTATTTTCAACTTTTGATTTAAAGAGCGCATATCATCAAGTGCCGTTAAAGGACTCTTACAAGAAGTATACGGCTTTTGAGGCCAATGGTCGGCTTTACCAGTTTTGTCACCTTCCATTTGGGGTCACCAATGGGGTGGCCGTCTTTCAACGGGCAATGGATAGCCTAGTCAAACAGGAGAACTTAATGGACACTTTTCCATATCTGGATAATATCACCATTGCTGGTCATGACCAGAAGGAGCATGATGCCAACCTCCAGAAATTTTTTGACGTTCTCCGTCGTTGCAACTTAACATTAAATGAGTCCAAATCTGTGAAATCAGTACCATCAGTCAACATCCTTGGCTACTGGGTGGGCAACGGTGTCAACAAACTGGATCCAGAGCGACTTCGTCGGCTTCAGGAGCTCCCTCCCCCTACGAATCTCGGCTCTCTTCGTCGGGCACTCGGCATGTTCGTCTATTATGCAAAATGGATGCCCCACTTCGACAAGATCCAGCCCCTGCTTCACGCATCAGAGGCAACGGCTATTTCAGCTTTCAACCTCCTCAAGTGACAACTGGAAAAAGCTATGCTTTGTTCCATTGATGAAAATCTTCCTTTCGTGGTCGAGTGCGATGCATCGGATGTGGCAATCTCTGCTACCTTGAATCAAGGTGGTCGACCCGTTGCATTTCTGTCCAGAACTTTGCAGGGTAGCGAGCTCCATTATCCTCCTGTCGAGACGGAGGCTACGGCCATCATTGAAGCGGTACATAAATGGAGTCATTTTCTCGCTCGTCGCCATTTCACGTTTATAACCGATCAGCGCTCCGTGGCCTTTATGTTGGATAACCGGAAACGCACTAAGATCAAGAATAACAAAATACAACTCTGGAGGAGGGAATAGGCCGCCTTTGGATACACCATACATTATTGACCCAGCAAAGAGAATGTGGCCCCGGATACCCTCATGCGGGCATTCTGCTCTTCTAGGTCAACTTTGACTCTTGCGGATCTTCGTACCGACTTATGCCATCCTGGCGTTACCCGTATGTTGCACTTTGTGCCATCTAAAAATCTCCCATTTTCTACGGAAGATGTGAAAAGAACGTGCTACTCCTGTAGAATTTGTGCAGAATTAAAACCGCAATTCTTCCGTCCATCGGATGGCTTGGTCATGCACGCTATGCAGCGACTTTAAAGGGCCATTGCGCTCAACGCGAAACACCTACTTACTGACTATGGTGGACAAATATTCACGCTTTCCCTTTGTTTTCCCCTGTCCCAATATGCTTACTTCCACAGTGATCAAATGCCTTGATCAAGTCTTTTCCCTTTGCGGTACGGCCAATTTCATCCACTCTGATCAGGGTCCCTCCTTCATGTCAAGCGAACTCAAAAGTTCTCTCTCCCAACGGGGAATCGCCACAAGTAAAACGACACCGTACCATCCCATCGGTAACCGACAGGTTGAGAGATACAACGCTATCATTTGGAACGCTGTTCGTCTTGCGTGGAGGTCACGCAACCTACCAGATCAGCAGTGGGAAACTATGCTCCCTGACGTGTTGCATTCCATCAGGTCTCTCCTTTCTAAGTCTACCAATGTCACACCTCACGAGCGATTCTTCAGCTTCCAGCGTTGCTCCACCCATGGGATGTCTCTACCGTCATGGTTGGCAGCTCCTGGCCCCGTGCTGCTCCGAAGATTCGTCCGCTCATCTAAAACCGATCCTCTCGTTGACGAGGTAGAACTCACGGTCGTCAACCCCGCGTACGCGCACGTGCGGTACCCGGATGGCTGGGAGTCCACCGTTTCGCTCCGGGACCTGGCTCCCTCTCCGGCCGGTTCCACGGACCCAACCGATAGAGGGACCCACTGGGATGATGCCGACACTCTGCGCTCCCCCGAAGATGACGCCCTACCTGGGGCATCGAGAGATCTGCCAGCTATCCCACCGGATCCACTCGGGGAGCCGAGCGCGCCCTGTGGGATGGCCACCCGAGGCCAGCACGCCGGTCAATCCCCGGCTATCCAACAGGATGAAGCCAGTTCTGCGCCTGTGGGGACCCGCACCCAGAGTCACGATCTCCCCAACCTCCCTTGGGTCGATCCACCGGTACGGATCAAGCGGCCGAGGGACCAAGACACGGTCCGGGAAGACGTGCCTTCTAGCCATAAACAAAAATCTAAGAGACTGCGGCTATTTGTGGTCCGCCTGATCCGCTAGGAGGAAGTCGTCGGACTTCCAAATCTTTTCGGCAGGAAGAATGTTATAAATCTCATCATTCATCAAGAAACTACTTGTGAAATAACGCTGGACGGCCAGCTGGTGGCGCCGTCCAAGGAGTATAAATACTCAGGCGTTGGCCCCAGCTTCCAGGGACATTTTGTAAGACAAGGAACTAGTGAAGTACAACTAGACCTCCATGTTCTGAAACAAGTTGATTAAAGCCTTGCTTTATGCTCAAACCAAGTGCGTAGTGAGTTTTATTACGTCAGGGGGTATGATTAAGAAGTTTGCAGATGATACTAAAATCAGCTGTGTGGTTGATACTGAAGAAGGAAGCTGTAGACTGCAGGAAGATATCAATAAATTGGGCACAACAGTGGTAAATGGAATTCAATCCGGAGAAGTGTGAGGTAATGCATTTGGGGAGGGCTCACAATGAAAGGAAATACACTTTAAATGGTAGGACACAGAGTAGTGTAGAGGAACAAAGGGACCTTGGAGTGCATGCCCACAGATCCCGGACAGTAGCAGGCCAGGTAGATAAGGTGGTTAAGGCGGCATACGGAATGCTTGCCTTTATTAGCCATGGCATAGAATACAAGAACAGGGGGTTATACTTCAACTGTATAAAACACTAGTTAGGCCTCAGCTAGAGTACTGCGTGCAGTTCTGGTCACCACATTACAGGAAAGATGTAATTCCAATAGAGAGGGTACAGAGGAGATTTACAAGGATGTTGCCGGGAGTAGAGAATCTTAGCTATGAGGAAAGATTGGCTAGGCTGGGTCTATTTTCCTTGGAACAGAGGAGGCTGAGGGGAGACCTTATTGAGGTATATAAAATTATGAGGGGCATAGATAAAGTAAATAGAAAGGACCTATTTCCCTTAGCAGTGGGGTCAAAAACCAGGGGGCACAGATTTAAAGTAATTGGTGGAAGGTTTAGCGGGGATTTGAGGGGAAATTTCTTCACCCAGAGGGTTGTGGGGGTCTGGAACTCGCTGCCTGAAAGGGTGGTAGAGGCAGGAACCCTAACCACATTTCAAAAGTACTTGGATGTGCACTTAGGATGCTTTAATCTGCAGGGCTACGGACCAAGAGCTGGGAAGTGAGATTAGGCTGGATAGCTCTTTGTTGGCCAGCGCAGACATGATGGGCCGAAATGGCCTCCTTCCGTGCTGTAACTTTCTATGATTCTAGGAATGACCACGGTGAAAGCTACACAACTTGAAGAATCCTGGACATGTTTGGAGTACTGCATAATCTGAGTGCCAAAACAGGTAAAGTTGTATGACCACCAGTATCTGAATTTCATTAACCCTATGTGCCTTAAGTGCTTAGGCATTCAAAAAGACAGCCATAAGATGTTGCAATACTGAAGTCATGAACAACACTATTCAAAAAAGTTCATTAATTTACAACTAAGATTTGTTCAAGCTAGCCTTATGAGAAGCTAGTGTGTTTACTACAAATAGTGGCAAGCTCTATCCTAGAAGTCATCCCTTGACCAGCAGCTTGGGCCCAGTTTTTCCCCAGGTGAGCTCCCCAACTTGACATGGAAATATACATCATAAACAATTGAGAGGTTGTGGAGGCATCTCTTGGAGAACTATGTAATGATGAGACAAATCCAGAGCTGAAGCATGGTCCATTGCAAATCTGCACTAAACAACTAAGTTCAACTGAGGAAATCTCAAACAGTGATTGACTACGATGGCTGCAGCATTAGATTGAAGACACAAAGATCGTGGTCCGATGAAATTAAGACTTCTTTGTGAAGAGGGATCGCCAGTCGGCTAGTAATCTAGTACAGATCACTGTGGTGATGTGTGATAGATACCACAATATTGTTATGCAATTTCTTTACATGCGCGCTATCTTTTCCACCAGCAGCAGCTGGTGAGCGGCCTGCATTGGACCTCACGATTGGTGCATGCCCCCACCTTAGGGGGAACATTGCTGCCTAGGTCCTGAGTTTAGGAATTCATTCCCTAAACCTCTCCGCTTCTCTCTCTCTCTCCTCCTTTAAGATTTTCCTTAATATTTACCTCTGACTGAGCTTTTGGTCATCTGCCCTGATATCTCCTCCTGTGACTCAGGTGTCAAATTTTCATTAATAACATTTTGTGAAGTGCCTTGGGATGTTTTGCTACATTAAAGGCGCTATATAAACGCAGGTTGTTGTTGTTACTCTATTCCCAAGGCCACAAGAAATAACTGGTTACTTTTCCTCTTTAATGCTTTTCCGCCACTCCCAAATAAGATAGAAATTTGCACGCGACACTAGAATGTGAGAAACCCGTTTCCAATATTTTTAATATACACTAGTGAATCTCCTGTGATGTTGCTTACAGTAAATCAGGGGATACATTATATGATGACAAGAGCATTTAACCATATATTGTATAATTTATTATTCTGCTGCTAATATCTTGTATTACAGGTGGATCGGTGTTGTCGGGCAGCACGGTGGCTAGCACTGTTGCCTCACAGCGCCAGGGACCTGGGTTCAAATCCGGCCTCGGGTGACTGTCTGTGTGGAGTTTGCACATTCTCCCCGTGTTTGCGTGGGTTTCCTCCGGGTGCTCCGGTTTCCTCCCACAGTCCAAAGATGTGCGGGTTAGGTTGATTGGCCATGATAAAAAATTGACCCTTAGTGTTAGGGGGGATTAAATACGTGGGGTTACGGGGATAGGGCTTGGGTGGGATGGCTGTCGGTGTAGGGACCGGGTGCTAGGGTTTGGATGATCAGCCATGATCTCGTTGAATGGCGGAGCAGGCTCGAAGGGCCGAATGGCCTACTCCTGCTCCTATCTTCTATGTTTCTATGTCTTAAAGGCCAGAAAATGTAATTGCTATAAGTAAACACAACCAAGGTAATTCGGAGTTAATTGCAGTTTAGTCAAGGAGATTGGACCATGGCATATAGATACAATTCAATCACCTTTCTGAAGTTAAATATTTTGTAAATATTCTGATAACCATTATATATTCGTGTGTCCACATTTATAATGGAAACTGTCGATGTGTACCTGTCATGCTGTAATTACATCCTCTAACCAATGGTGGTACTGCAGTATCTCTACAGAGTGGGGAACGGGGGTGGGAGGGTAAAGGTATAATTATAGCGTGACAATTTTGAATAGACAGTTTTCATTTCATTATTAATATCAACATAGGAAGTTAAAATGGAAAGTTTGGCAGGAAGTGCACACTGAAGTAATATTTTTATTTTAGATTTATACATACTGCATAATTAGGATTAAAAATTAACACTAATTTTTCTAGTATATACAAGAAAGCAATGTGAAATTTAACTTTTAGCAAGCAATGGGTTGAACAACCTCATTAAGTTTCCAAATAAAAGGGCCCTCAACCTACACATTGAAGTAATTCTCTACACTGGCACCCTCCCGTGAGAAAAATTGTCTATCACCACAGTTTGCCACATTGTTCTGCAGAATCAAAGATACACAAAAATAACTAACGTTTAAGTGATGAGAACATATTTTAGCTTTCAAAAGCTGAACTTGGTATGGCACTTTGCCAGCTTCTGCTGACTATCACCTCATGCTCTGTTAATGAGGATCACACACTGAATGACAAATATTCTTGAGCAACGCTGTTAATCAATTTGCAGTATATCAATAAATAACTGAAATCCTTTCAACAAAATGCCTACAAGTGCAATTAAGGAAAGTTCACTAGCCAAATGAATGTAATAAACATTCAACCATTTTAATTGCTCTGGTGTCCAGCCATCTGGCTGTCAGCCAATAAATTAATTTTCATGCCAGAAAAAACAATGCAACGTGGAAAGGCTTCCTCTTCGTTGCTCTGCCTAGTTAGATTACAGGGTTGTTGTTTTGTGACTTAAAATGACTATAATTCTACATGCAGTTATTTTACTAACTTTATCTGTGCAATCTTTATAGAAAATGCATGCTGCGATTTTTGAACCTAACATGCTGTTGCAATGCGTCTCTGAAAATCTGAGGCTGGTATCTTTTTATCTGTATTCTCTACAATTCTGATGTTACAACATGAATTGTAGTATTCAACTCAGTTAGTACCTACAGAATGGTTTGGGGATTAGGTAGTTTCATTTTGTGGAATTCATACTGACTTTTGTCAAACCAAAAGTTAATTTAGTTTTGATGACTTATGAATTATGGCAGATCTACAAATGCTAGTTCATAAGGAAAAATAGTACAAGCAAATATGAATTTTTGAGTAGTGTAGTGCCACTAAAATGAACACCTCACATTGTAAATACACATTTAATTATATTAAAATATATAGTGTATAAATGTTAAATTTAATATATAAAATGTTAATTTAGCCAGTGACGCCAAAATATAAAAAGATCTCTTTACCTGCAGATTGGTTCGTACAGTAACAACCAGCTTTAGCCAAGATGGAAACTTTGAAATTATTTCAGTGATAAAGGAAGCAATTGTGTCACCATAATCGGGCTTGTGGAATTCAGCCTCATTTAAGCCATCTACTAAAATAATATAGTCATCTGCAGGGATCTTCTTTTCTGCAGGACAAAGTTAAAATTCATTACAATTTGTTACTACACAGAACCCATATTACCACACATCCCAACTGTGGTGTCCCACTGAGTGCATCAACGATGTCACCCAGACCACGTTGCCGGTTTGCCTGAAAGAAGAGGTCAGAGGTGAGAAGATACGGAGTAAAGTATACAGTGCTCCCATCCCGCACATATCCACACATGCTTTAAAGTATCAACCCATGTGCTTATGTGCATTAGATTTACCCTATCCCCAATTTAGTCAGTCACTCCAATTATAAAAATAAAATGAATAGGGATACAAATTTTAAGCACAAAAGTCTCCATGAGCTTGAATGGTGTGTGTTTGGGAACTTTTTTTTTTAAATGAAAAATTACAAAAATGTCCGAAAACAAATTAACATTATGGGCCAGATTTTGCACATATCAGCCGGCAATTTGTATCTAGGAAGAGATACCCCGTAAATTGTGAATCGGCACAAGTTGCTGGTCAATTTGCACCGCTTTGCAAAAACGTCATCTTGCGCTTAACCTCCCTGTGATTTTCATGAGGTTGCTGCATTTGCACATTAATTTCTCATTAAACACGCCACAGAAAGTTAAGTCTTGTAACAGCATAAGCACCCTTTTAACGACGTGATAATTGTTCATGACTGCCAATCAAACTGTCTTACCGAGAAAGCAAACAATTATAAGAGTGGAGTCTCATTACTTCAGGCTGTGAATTGTTTTTAATCTTGAATTTTTTTTTCTTACTTTTCCTTTCTGTCTCTTATTTTTCTCTCTAAATCCAATCTTTCTTTACCTCTGTTTCTCTTTGTATACCTGATTTGACATTGAATTCACCCACTCTAATTTACCCTTCTTCTCAGTCCTTCCTTGGTTTCTTTCTCAATCCATTAATTTCATTGGTTGAGATATACATTTGTCCCATTGTTCACTAAGGTCCCAGAAGCCTTGTTGCGCCATTATCAGCTCGCACTTCCAGCAACTTTGTCGACAAAAAATGTTAAAAACCTAAACATGCATGAACAAGTCTTACTAATGGGGTATGCTGTGAGATGCCCCGTTCTAGCAAAATCTGGTCATACATGAGTATTTCAATGTTTAATTTTTAATGTTTCCAATCTGCTTTAAAATAAACAGAGGCTTATGCATTTAATAAAATGGAAAAAAAGCATGTCCTATGCTGGAACATACCTACAGTAAAAAATTAATTTATTTACATGACCATCAAACATCGTATGCAAACCATTAAAGTCCATGAGAACCTTACCCTTTATCAGGTTTGCAAGAGGCTCCAAAATACCTCTCTTAAACGCAGCCATGGGATCCTGGACACAAGAACGCAGACTGAGCATGCTCTGTAGGTGCGATTCCTTCAGCAGCAAATCCCTGAATGCTGCTAGCTGAGGTGCACGACAAAGTAAAGCTGCTACACTGTGGACAAATTCTGGTACAAGGCAGGTGTAAGTGTTGTCAGCCTGGCAGTAGTGATAGGCAACAACCTGTTTAAAAAAAAAAGTAAAACATTTGTATTTCTGTATTTACTTCCATCTATAATAGAGATCTCCTGTGGGGTTAGCTCACAATAGATTGAACGGGATGCTGTTGCAAAGGGTGCTTGGGTTCTGGAGTGCTCCTTCACCTCTCAATCATGCTTGCTCTCCAATTCTTGCATTCTCTCACTCCTTGCTTTCTTTGGTTCTCCTGTGTTAACTCTCATTTTCTGTTGCTACTTAATTTCTCACTCTCCTTTTTCAGCTTTTGTTGGCCGGGAATCATTATGCGTGGGGGAGTAAGCCAGTAAGAGCAGGAACTGAGTGGGCAAGCAAACAGGCAGGCGAGGGATCACTCGGGAATGATTGTTCTCGCGAGTATGTCAGCCAGAAAGCCCCCAGAGGTAAGTGAGTGAGCCGGGAAGCACTCACGTTGGGCGAGTTGGAGGCCCAGGAAGGATTCAGAGAGCGTGAAAAAAAACAAGTAGGCCGGGAAATATTCAAAATGAGGCGGCACGTAAGCTGATCTGCCGAGAAGTATTCTTCCTTGGCCAACCTCTATAGTAGGTCAGCAGAACTGCAAGACAAATAATCTTAGTGCTGAAAAATGTCATCGCAAGGTATGGAAGAACTATTCAATATGCAAAGTACACTTCCTGGCATCCAATAGGGAGTCAAGGTCAACTCTGCATCTAAGATAGGCTAGTTCTTCTAGCCCGATGGCAGGGACAGTCTGAAAGTAAACAAATGACAGAAAAATGTACAAACTTACATTAAAAAATTAAATCGGCAAGTAATTTAACAATCCCCAACACAGTTTTTCAACACACAAATCTGTGTTACATTACTAGCTGAAGTCTGTCTCCTAAGTGGTCACTACAACCACACAAACCTTTCACAGTTATCATGTAGATATTTGGCATAAAGAGTACAAATATAAAAAGTGAAAAAAAACTTGTTATTTTTATGCTAGTGTATATTTCATCTACATTTATTAAAGCTACTATCGTGAAGGACTTGAAACAAAAGTTTTGCTGAAGTACAGTATTTTCAAGCATAAAAATACAGTTCTATCTACACGAATCTTGCGACTAACCTATGAGTAGCATCCCAGCTCAAAAGGTGCCGCATGTCCGTAGGGGGAAAAAAAACATGACTGACTCAAATAACAAAATATGAAGCAATCAAAAAACAATTCCATTCACTAGACAGATAATAAATTTATAATAAACAAGCACCACAAGAGCCATTAAATTACTCATTTTTTTCAAAACCCATCAAGCTAGGATTTTTAAAATGGAAGCTATGGCTGCTTGTTCTCTTTTGCCCTTTTTTGGGTTCAGGAGCCTGTAGCTAATACACAAATCTGCCTGGAGGCATGAGACGTAGTGAAGATGATTCCACCAAATCCAGCAAGTAATTTCTTCATCTTATTTTCTGCCACCATTTTACTTCACTATGGTTAGTGCACACAGCTTAAAATAACATTTCTAACATTTAAAAAAATCTGGAGAAATCACTAAACTTACTGTAGCAAAATTAATTTGTTAATTAAAAAAATGCTTATATTCTTGTAATGCTAAATTCAGCATGCAAGGGCTTAACTCTCAAGGCTGCACACAGTATTCTGAACCAGTCTGGCTATTCGATTTTCCTTATGATCTTGGTTCATTCTGGCTTACACAATGAGGGTCTGAGGTGTTAATCATTCCGAGAAGAGCCATTATTTACAATCTCAAACATTGTGTATATTGTTAGAGAATGTTCCATTGATCCACAGGAGTACCATTGTGACAACTGCTTGCTCAGGCTATCATTGCATTCAGGTCCGGGGGTGGGAGGGGGGGTTGGTAGGGGGAGAAAGAGAACCAAACATATACCTGAATGCCCCATGTCACATATCAAAGGGTAGGCCCTCAATCCCAGGTGATGACTTTAATTGACAGCTATTTCCAAGCCCTTTGAAACTAAGTACTGAATTGACTGGAGCCCTCCGATCAACAGTTCAGTTTTTCTCTTCTGAGAGCGAGCACTAAAGGCAGTCAGTTAGTCAGTGTGTTGATAACTCGCATACATGAGCTGTGTTGTTTAATGTTCCATAAGTGCTTGAGCAGCAAAACCAATCCAGTTTAAGGGTATATTAAGTAATCTTATGGTTAGAGGGGATACTTAGAGAACGTATTCCATCTTTGTTATTTCACTGACCTCATCTCCTCTGGAGATCTTCCCTCCACGGCTGCCAACCTCATAGTTCCCCAACCCCACACAGCCCACTTCTCCTTCCCAAGATCCACAAACAGGACTGCCCTGGTAGACCCATCGTTTCAGCCTGTTCTTGCCCCACAGAACTTATCTCTTCCTATCTCGACTCTATTTTGTCCTCCCCTTGTCCAGTCTCTTCCCACCTACATCCGCGACTCTTCCGACGCCCTCCGCCACTTTAATAGTTTCCAGGTTCCTGGCCCCAACCGTCTCCTTTTCACTATGGACATCCAATCCCTCTACATCTCCATCCCCCACCAGGATGGACTGAGGGCGCTCCGCTTCTTCCTTGAACAGAGGCCCAACCAGTCCCAATCCCCCACCACTCTCCTCCGCCTGGCTGAACTTGTTTTCACATTGAACAACTCCTCCTTTGACTCCACTCACTTCCTCCAAATTAAAGGTGTTGCTATGGGAACCCGCATGGGTCCCAGCTATGCCTGCCTTTTCGTGGGATGTGTGAAACATTTTGTTCCAGTCCGACTCAGGTCCCCTCCCTCACCTCTTTTTCTGGTACACCGATGACTATATCGGTGCAGTTTCCTGCTCTCACCCTGAACTAGATAATTTCATTCACTTTGCTTCCAACTTCCACCCTTCCCTCACCTTCACATGGTCCATCTCTGACTCTTCCCTTCCCTTCCTCGACTTCTCTGTCTCCATCTCTGGGGATAGGTTATTGACCAACATTCACTACAAGCCCACTGACTCCCACAGCTACCTGGACTACACTTCCTTCCACCCCGCTTCCTGTAAGGACTCTATTCCATTCTCCCAGTTTCTCCGTCTCCGCTGCATCTGCTCTGACGATGCCACCTTCCATACTAGTGCTTCCGACATGTCTTCCTTTTTCCTCATTCCCCTCTACCGTGGTTAACATGGCCCTTGACCGTGTACATTCTATTTCCCGCACTCTGCTCTCACCCCTTCCCCTCCCTCCCAGAACTACAATCAGGTTCCCCTCGTCCTTCAACGGATCATTCTCCACCATTTCCGCCACCTCCAGCGTGATCCCACTACTAAACACATCTTCCCCTCACCTCCCATTTCAGCATTCCGAAGGGACTGCTCCCTCCGCAACACCCTGGTCCACTCCTCTATCACCCCCAACACCCCATCCTCTTCGCCCGGCACCTTCTTGTGCAAGCGCAGGAGATGCAACACATGCCCTTTTACCTGCACCCTTCCCACTGTCCAGGGCTCCAAACACTCCTTCCAGGTGAGAGCAGAGCGCGGGAAATAGAATGTACACGGTCAAGGGCCATGTTAACCACGGTAGAGGGGAATCCTCAGTTGAGGAAAAAGGTGTACTTCTTGCAATTCACTGCTCGTGTTGCGGTCTCCTCTACATTGGGGAGACCAAATGCAGATTGGATGACCGCTTTGCGGAACACCTCCGTTCAGTTCGCAAGGGTGATCCCGAGCTTCTGGTCGCCTGTCACTTTAATTCTCCGCTCCACTTCCACTCAGATCTCACCGTCCTCTGCCTCTTACACTGTTCCAATGAAGCTCAACGTAAGCTCGAGGAACAGCACCTCCTCTTTTGATTAGGCACTTTACAGCCTTCTGGACTCAGAGTTCAACAATTTCAGACCATAACCTCTGCCCCTATCCTTTCCCCCCCCCCTTCCCATTTATTTTATTTTTATTCTCTCTCCCACATGGCAGCTGTCTTTCATTCTGCCAGTGCCATTTACACTTCATCTAGAGCCATCTTTTGTTTCTTAACTTGTCCCATTACCATCTCCTTTTGCCTTGCACCATCTCTTAAGGTCTCTTAATCTCTCCTGCCTTCCATCCTATCACAGACCTTCCCTTTTGTTCTTTCCTCCCCTCCCCCTTTCCCTGCCCTTGCTTAAAAACCTGTTCCATCTCCAGTTTTTTCCAGTTCTGACAAAGGGTCATCGACCTGAAACATTAACTCTGTTTCTCTCTCCACAGATGCTGCCTGACCTGCTGAGTATTTGCAGCATTTTCTGTTTATATTTGTTATTTCATATATTGAGTGCGGGGAAAATATATATTTTCAGTATATTAAATGTTGTATTATTTGTTCCAATCTCTGATGTAAAGAAAACCATTTGCTGGCTCACAGTCTAAGATTCAACTCAGTAAAATGTTTATTCAGACTGCCATCAATAAACATTCTAGTAGCTGGTGTATGAGGGTGTTGAGATACCGCGGCAAACGTGGGAATCGAGACCAGAGTTGATGGAACACAACTGCTTTAATTTACATCATGGCAAAACAAGTGCTTAAAAAGCCCGCGCAACCACTTAAATACTCCCCAGACAGGAAGTGCTCCCGGCAGCCTGTCCCTGCAGGAAACAAGCTGCCGGAGGAAAGGGCCCACGGCTGGGGGCGGCTGCTGCCAGCAGTGCGCCTGCGTAAACTGTCCGTGCCGCCGTGAGCGGATTATGTCCAATGGTGGCGTGTCGCCACAGAGCTCCCCCCAGAATCCGCTTAGGAGTGAACAAGTCGCGACGGTGGTCTAATGGTTCTGCTGGAGCGGCTCTGAGTGGCCGCTGGTCTAGTTGGTGGGGCCAGGCGGTTCGCCGCCGGCTGTGCTAGCTTGCTGGCAGGACGGCCTCTAGTTGGAGGTCGGGCCACGGGGACCTGTTCCCCTGGTTCTGTGTGTGCTGGTTTGAGTCGGTCGATGGAGACCGTTTCGACCCTGTCGCCGAGTCACAGCTTGAAGACCTTGTCCCGGGTTTGTAGTACCTTGTACGGTCCATCGTACGGGGGTCGCAGGGGTCCGCAGCGTGCGTCGTGTCGCACGAAGACGAAGCGTGCCTGCTGTAAGTTTGGCGGAACGTGAGGTGCGAGTTCGCCGTGTCGGTTGACCGGAAGTGGGGCGAACTGTTGAGCGGAAGAAAAAGAGTTGAGCCGCTGCTGTTCGGCCGACCAAGGCGTGGTAACCTCCGGGAGGAATTCGCCTGGTACGCGCAGCGGTTGTCCGTAGACTAACTCCGCTGCTGAGGACTGGAGGTCTTCCTTGACCGCGGTGCGTAGGCCTAGTAGCACCCACGGTAGGCGGTCAGTCCAGGTACTGTCCTGCAGGCTGGCGCGGAGTGAGGCCTTGAGTGACCTATGGAAGCTTTCACACAGCCCGTTGGCCTGCGGGTGGTACGCCGTGGTTTGGTGGAGCGTCACCCCGAGGTTGCGTGCTGTGGCCGTCCAGAGTTCGGAGGTGAACTGGGCGCCTCTGTCGGAGGTTACATCAGCCGGTACGCCGAAACTCGCGACCCAGGTGTTAACGAACGCCCTGGCGATGTCGGCTGTGGTGGTAGAGGTCAACGGCACTGGCTCAGGCCAGCGTGTGTAGCGGTCGACCATCGTGAGAAGATAAGTTTGGCCTTGCGATGGCGGCAGAGGACCGACGATGTCGACGTGTATGTGGTCGAAGCGGCGGCTGGGTACCTCGAAGTCTCCCAGGGATGCTTTTGTGTGCAGCTGCACCTTAGCCCATTGGCAGGCGAGGCAGGAGTTGGCCCAAGTCCGAACATCTTTGCTGAGGCCGCGCCAGACAAAGCGCTGGGAGAGGAGTTTAACAGATGCGCGGGAACCCGGATGGGAAAGCCTGTGGAGTGCGTCGAAGATGCGGCGGCGCTAGGTTGCAGTGACGACCGGCCTGGGTTGGCCGAGTGAGACGTCGCAAGTGACTGTCGTGGCTTCGGGCCCGTGCGCGACCTTGGCTAGGCGTAGCCCTGGCAGCCTCCGAGAGGAGGTCTGGGTCCGTAAGCTGGGCCGCTGCTAGTTGCGCGTAGTAGACCGCTAGGTGATTCACGCAGATGGCGGGACGGGAAAGGCAGTCGGCGACAACGTTGTCTCTACCGGAGACGTGCTGGATGTCCGTGGTAAACTCGGACACGGCCGCGAGCTGGCGTTGCTGCCTAGCGGACCAAAGGTCGGTGTTCTTGGCCATCGCGTATGTGAGCGGCTTGTGGTCCACGTACGCGGTAAAGGAGCGGCCCTCCAGGAGGAACCTGAAATGGCGGACCGACAGGTGGAGCGCGAGGAGCTCGCGGTCGAAAGTAGAGTATTTGACCTCCGGGGGGCGCAGTTGGCAGCTGTAGAAGGCAAGTGGCTGCCACGCACCATTGACCCACTGCTCGAACACGGCTCCGACCGCATGGTCAGAGGCGTCGGTGGTGAGCGCAACCCGGGCATCGGCCCTCGGGTGCACGAGCAGGGTGGCATCGGCGAGCGCGTTTTTGGTGGCGTCGAAGGCGGCTGACGTGTCAGCGGTCCAGACTACGGCCATCTTGCCGGATTTACCTCGAAGGGAATCGTATAGGGGCTTCATGAGAGCTGCAGCTCTGGGGATGAACCTGTTGTAAAAGTTCACCATCCCGAGGAACTCCTGGAGGCCCTTGATGGTTTTAGGGCGGGGGAATTGCTGGACGGCCTGCACCTTGTTGGGCAGGGGGACGGCCCCAGCAGGGGTGATGTGGTGGCCGAGAAAATCGATCTTGGCTAGGCCGAATTGGCACTTCGCCGGGCTGAGGATAAGCCCATGTTGGGCTAGGCGCCCGAACAAGATGCGAAGATGTTCGAGGTGTTCCTGTTTGGAGGAGCTGGCCACAAGAATGTCGTCTAAATAGACGAATAGAAAGTTCAGGTCCCGGAGGACTGAGTCCATAAGGCGCTGGAAAGCCTGGGCTGCATTCTTGAGGCCAAAGGGCATCCTCAGGAACTCGAACAGGCCGAATGGGGTGATGACGGCCGTTTTGGGGATGTCCGCGGGGTGTACGGGGACTTGGTGGTAACCGCGCACCAGGTCGACCTTGGAGAAGACGGTTCGTCCGGCCAGTCGGGCTGAGAAGTCCTGGATGTGCGGCACCGGGTATCGGTCGGGAGTGGTGGCGTCGTTGAGGCGGCGGTAGTCCCCGCAGGGGCGCCAGCCTCCGCCGGGCTTGGAGGCGATGTGGAGGGGCGAGGCCCAAGGGCTGCTGGAGCGGCGGATGATGCCGAGTTGCTCCATGGTGGTGAACTCGGCCCGCGCGATTTCCAGCTTGGCCGGGTCGAGTCTGCGGGCGTGGGCAGAGACCGGGGGGCCAGTGGTGGGGATATAGTGTCGCACAGGAATCGGCGGTTGGTGCTGTCGTCGGTGACGTACAGTAGGGGCCCCTTTTGCCCCGCGGCCATCGTGGGGACCGGTGCGGGGGAGGGTTTGAAAGTGCACGGTGGCGTGCAACGTTGGGCCCTAGAGCCAAAACGGGTGTGGTAGTAGCAGTGACCCTGAGTGGAAGGGCGGTCGGGCCCAGTGAGCTGGGGGGACCGCGTGGTCGTTGCCGTGAGGTCGGGCGCGACGTCGCGGACGGTCTGCGCGGAGAGCAGCCGGTCGGCCTTTTCGGCTATCTCGTTCAGGTCCATGGAGCCAGACTCCACAATGAGCGGGCAGATGCTGGCGGGGAGCTGCCGAATGAAAAGCGTACGAAAGAGGGCGCCGGGTTTTTTGTCGTCCGAGAGGGACAGCATGTGGGAAAGCAGGTCTGATGGTGAAGCGTCACCAAGGCCTGGGAGGTCGAGGAGTTGGCATTTGCGCTGGTAGGAGGACGCCTGAAATTTTTTAAGGAGCGCGGCCTTCAGATGTTCGTACTTGCCTTCCTCTGGTGGATCCTGCAGCGCTGCCCAAACCTTAGGGACTGTGGCGCAGGTGAGAGAGGCGACGAGGTAGTCGTACTTCATGGCGTCGACTGTAATGCTTCTCAGCCGGAATCTGGACTCGGCTTGAACGAACCAGGCCTCGGCCAGGTTCTCCCAAAAGTCCAGTA
The DNA here is from genome assembly GCF_052327205.1 of Somniosus microcephalus. Classification (NCBI taxonomy): domain Eukaryota; kingdom Metazoa; phylum Chordata; class Chondrichthyes; order Squaliformes; family Somniosidae; genus Somniosus; species Somniosus microcephalus. The sequence goes on along the minus strand of NC_140990.1, from coordinate 266,638,286 downwards.
GTTTAACCGTGACTGCGTTTGTATCCGCCATGCTAGCTTAGGATTCGTCCTGAGCGTCGGGGTCACCAGTGTTGAGATACCGCGGCAAACGTGGGAGTCGAGACCAGAGTTGATGGAACACAACTGCTTTAATTTACATCATGGCAAAACAAGTGCTTAAAAAGCCCGCGCAACCACTTAAATACTCCCCAGACAGGAAGTGCTCCCGGCAGCCTGTCCCTGCGGGAAACAAGCTGCCGGAGGAAAGGGCCCACGGCTGGGGGCGGCTGCTGCCGGCAGTGCGCCTGCGTAAACTGTCCGTGCCGCCGTGAGCGGATTATGTCCAATGGTGGCGTGTCGCCACAAGGGCTACATTATGATCCGTGGGTCATGCTCTTGTTTATCTAAATATTTTGGGCAGGAAAAGATACACACCGGATCACAGGGGACATAGTCTTCTTACAGCAGTGCTGCTGAACATGCAAAAATATCTAGTGTTAAAACCTAAAAATTGTGACACTTATCCATAAAATTGAGCAATGTGGGAACTGCCTGTAAAAAGTTTCACTGCACAAGTCTGCCACTATCTGCAGCCTGAATATGACATTTTAGCTGGCCCGTGGCTGCTAGGATTTCCAACTGCTATGGATAAATTCAGTGCATGTCATTTTGCTTTGCTCCTGTGGAACTACAATACCAAGAGTGTACCCTAACAGTCCATATCATATGACAATCAGGCAGAAAATTGAGCTCAAATAAATTTGTATTTCAGTCAACTGTTAGAAATTTGGATACAATAAATTTACATATAAAATGCAACGCCAAAGTGTGATAGAGTTTATAATAAATGATCTTCTGTTGAGTTGCTCATGGTGAGTCAAAGGATATGTTGTTTTAGGAAATCAAATTCTCTTACTAGAAAGTATTCTAGGAGTATTACCAGTATTTTTGAGCTTGAACTCTGCAACTATGTCCAAATTTCCTTAGAAATTTAGGTTGGTTGCCTTGGTTATTATTGTACATTTCTTTACTTACATATTCAATTTTATCTCATCACTTTACAAAGCCTGGAAAAAACAACAATGTGGTAGGCTGGATGGAGCAGGTTGCAGCTAAGTAGGAACTGCTTAAGAGTACTGAGTGAGTTTGGTGGAACAAGGGTGATGGTGCTGGAGCTTGCAAGCACTGTGGTAGCAGTGTTAAGATTCTTCAGGGTGAGTTACTTGGGTTTTGGCATACAGGAAGGGAGCTTTGGGAGTATTAATGGGGGTCCAAGCCTATGGCAGGTGCAGGCTTTACGAAGGGGTTAGAATAATGCGAGTTGGGGTTTGTGGACTTTGAGAGGAGCTGAAGTCTGGAAAGATTGGGTGGGATCCTAGTATCTGGGAGCACGAGGAAGGAGTCCAGGCATCTGGGATGAATGGGAAATGGAGCCCAAGGGTTTGGTAGTATTGGGGCAGGTTCCCGGGTCCATAGATCTGCAGGCATTAGGGAAGGTGCCTGCTGGGTATGCGAACAATGGGCATCCAGTCCCAGGCTCAAAGCACTGGGAATGGTGTCCCAGGAGTTGAAAAAAGCTTGGAGTGTGCCTATGGGATCTTGGAGGGTTGAATATGGGCTGCCGGGGTCTGAAAGCATCTAAGTGGTGCCAAAAAGTGGATCCATTGAGATGGGTGTGGGGTGGGGCGGGCTGAGTCGTGAAGGAGTTGGAGTCTGGAGGTTTGCGGAAAGGTGTCTTGGAATCTCGAGTATTGAGAGGGTGGGATCTCAAGTCTGGCACATTGGGAGGACTGATATTCTGCAATATGAAGGTGGACAGGGTCTGGGAACATCATTTTTCAAACATCCCCAGATATGAAAATTATTAAACAGGACTAGAGGATTACAAATGTAACACCTCTATTCAAAATGGGAAAAAGGGATAACATGGAGCACAATATGGGAACAGGTCATTCAGCCCAACCAGTCCGTGCTGGTGTTTACCCTCCATGAGAAAATGTTTCTAATCACATTTATCCACCTGAAAATAATTGGCCTCTGCCTACCCTGTCCCCACCTATTAATCATTTAAACACTTATTATATTGCCCTGTAATTTGCATTGTTCTAACGAAAAAAGCCTCCATTTTTCAAGTCTTTCTTCCCCATGTAGGTGATCAGGAAGGCCAATGGAATCTTGGCTTTTATTGCAAGGAGGATGGAGTATAAAAACAGGGAAGTCTTGCTGCAGTTATACAGGGTATTGGTGAGGCCACACCTGGAATACTGCGTGCAGTTTTGGTTTCCATATTTAAGATATACTTGCTCTCGAGGCAGTTCAGAGAAGGTTCACTCGGTTGATTCCGGAGATGAGGGGGTTGATGTATGAGGAAAGGTTGAGTAGGTTGGGACTCTACTCATTGGAGTTCAGAAGAATGAGAGGCGATCTTATCGAAACATATAAGATTGTGAGGGGGCTTGATCGGGTGGATGCGGGGAGGATGTTTCCACTGATGGGTGAGACTAGAAGTAGGGGGCATAATCTAAGAATAAGGGGCTGCCCTTTCAAAGCTGAGATGAGGAGAAACTCAGAGGGTAGTAAATCTATGGAATTTGCTACCCCAGAGAGCTGCAGAAGCTGCAACATTAAATAAATTTAAAATGGAGATAGACAGTTTCCTAGCAGATAAGGGAATTAGGGGTTACGGGGAGAGGGCAGGGAAGTGGACGTGAGTCTAGATTCGGATCAGCCATGATCCTACTGAATGGCGGAGCAGGCCCGAGGGGCCGTATGGCCTACTCCTGCTTCTTATGTTATGTTCTTATGCCAGGATCCTAGTAAAACTGCACTGAACCCTCTTTAAAGCCTCAATATTCACCATATAGTGTGGAACACAATACTGCACACAGTACTCTAACTGCATTCATATTCAGTAACAATTACATGTCTGAAGTTCAGAATGATTATACTGACAAAAAAAGTGATTTGCTGAATGTTATCAGCCTCCAACTCGGTTTTCCACTAATGCTGTTTTTACTTTCTTCAGAAACCTCACCATCACCATTTTCAGATAATTGGAATATAATTTAAGCAGCCCATCTTTGATGCAATGAGTTACAGTTTGGATTTTTTTTTTTTTTAAATAATGCATTAAGATGCTTTTAAAAAGTATTGTTTATGGTGACCATCCACTTTCAACTAGATAGTCCATTTTCATGGCTGGCAGCTCAGTAATCCAGGGAGGGAAGTTTAAAAACCTTAAGCTCAGTGCAAAAACATTTAAGTTAATTCATCAGATCTGTTGCTGGTTCCAGAAACTTTTCTTTGTTACCATTCACACACAAGAGAATTTATGTTTTGAATTTTGGGTGAATTAATTTTAAATGCTAGAATCTGGTTGGCATACTTATTTACTCGTCATTCAATGATTATTATAATAGGATAGGGATTCTTTAACAATGAATTGCTCCTTCCTGGTGAAAAAGGGTTTGCCTCGGGAAGGAACAAGAGACCCGTCATATTTTGATCTTATAAGGAATATTTTCAGTAATTCTGTTTTGGGGGGGGGGGGGGGGGGGTTGAGGTTCAGATTTAATAACCTGGAAATATTTTTTTTTTTAAGTAACTGTGCTCATTAAGTAAAGCCAAATTCAAACCCTGGTTGCAGGCATATATTCTGAAACATTCTAGCTTCATGAGGCACTGCCGGTTCCCCCATCCACTCTGGATGCTAATTAACTGCCCAAAAAATAAATACGGGATAACAGTCGTCAATTTATGGGTACTGTACAGCTGACACAATTCAACCACTGTAACTTGGGATTTTTAGTTCTGCTACTTTCATTGGATTGCCTTTCCCACACTAGCCCTATATTGAACAAATAGATGTCACTTATGTTTTTTACAACAAGAACGACATGCTTGCAAGGCTTGGTTATGATGCTGTTCAATCACATTGGAGCCTCTTATTGGTCCCTGTCAAATAAAATAAAACACACTTTCTGGAGTAACTGAGATGGGGGCGTGGAGGCCATGTTAAGCAAAGTTTGATAATCTGTTATACTGGATGCCCTCCCCAATCCACACACAAAATAAAATGCTGCTTACAATGTAGTAAGCCAGTTTCAAAGCCTGGATGGGTCAGCAACCAGTGCCACATGAGCAGAGAAATGGGAAAGGCTGTATACACTGTCGGATGACAAATACATTACAAGTAGATTATATGTCTGCAGCCAGGGGTTGGTTGTGATCTTCCAAAATTCCGTATGATTCTAGAACGGTCCCAGCGGATTGGAAGGCAGCAAATGTAATCCCGCTATTCAAGAAAGGAGGGCGAGAGAAAACAGGGAACTACAGGAAACTTTCGATTTACCGGCACCTAAATAACCGGAAATCTCAGTTAACCGGCAAAATTCAGGAGTAGGTTCAGGTAAGTTTTACTTCATATTGTACTTGCCTTCCTCGATCTGTTGCTGTGCAAGGGTGTGGCTGCAGCTGTTGCTAAGCTACAGAGACGCTTGGAACTTGTGGCCATTGTTCTGAACCTGTTGCTAAGCAACAGGGTTTGTTGCTTTATACGGAGCTCTCATCTCTCCGTATCTTTTACTATAGCTTTCGGCTATCCAGAATTTTTGATGAACCGGCACGTCGGTGCAGGATAAAAAAAAGTTTCCTGTACAGGCCAGTTACCCTGACATCATTTGTCAGGAAAATGCTAGAATCCATTATTAAGGAAGTGGTAACAGGGCATTTAGATCATTAATACGATTAAGCTAAGTCAACGTGGTTTTATGAAAGGGAAATTATGTTTAACAAATTTAGAAATTTTTGAGAATGTAACTAGCAGGGTTGATAAAGGGGAACTAGTGGATGTAGTACAATTGGCTTTCCAAAAGGCATTTGATAAGGTGCCACATAAAAGGCTGCTGCTACGCATGATAAAAGCTCATGGGGGTTGGGAGTAATAATAGATAAGAGGATTGGTTAACGGACAGAAGAGAGAGTAGGGATAAATGGATCATTTTTACGTTGGCAGGCTATAACTAGAGAGTTGCCACAAGGATCAGTGCTTGGGCCTCAGCTATTTACAATTTATAGAAATTAGTATAATGTATCCAAGTTTGCGGACAATACAAAGCTAGGTGGGAAAGTAAGCTGTGAGGAGGACACAAATAGGCTGCAAAGGGATATAGACAGGTTAAGTAACTGGGTAATCAGCTGGCCGATGGAGTATAATGTGAAGAAATGTGAGGTTAGTCACTTTGATAGGAATAGAAAAACAGAATATTTTTTAAATGTTGAGAAACTATTAAATGTTGGTGTTCAGAGAGATTTAGGTGTTCTCGTACAGGAAACACAAGTTAGCATGCAGGTACAGCAAGCAATTAGGAAGGTAAATGGCATGTTGGCCTTTATTGCCAGGGGGTTGGAGCATGTTGGCCTTTATTGCCAGGGGGTTGGAGCATGTTGGCCTTTATTGCCAGGGGGTTGGAGCATGTTGGCCTTTATTGCCAGGGGGTTGGAGCATGTTGGCCTTTATTGCCAGGGGGTTGGAGTACAAGAGTAAGGAAGTTTTGCTACAATTGTACAGTTTTGGTCTCCTTATCTGAGGAAGGATATACATGCCTTAGAGGCAGTGTAACGAAGGTTCACTAGATTGACAACGAAGGTTCACTAGAGTGATTCCTGGAATGAGAAGGTGATAAGAGAATGGGCCTATACTCTCTCGAGTTTAGAAGAATGAGAGGTGATCTCATTGAAACATACAAGATTCTGAGGGGGATTGACAGGGTCGATGCTGAGAGGCTGTTTCCGCTGGCTGGAGAGTCTAGAACTAGGGGTCATAGTCTCAGGATAAGGGGTCGTCCATTTAAGAGTGAGATGAGGAGCAATTTCTTCACTCGGGGTTGTGAATCTTTCGAATTCTCTACCCCAAAGGGCTGTGGATGCTGAGTCATTGAGTATAGTCAAGGCTGGGATAGATAGATTTTTGGACTCTAGGGGAATCAAGGGATATGGAGATCAGGCAGGAAAGTGGAGTTGAGGTCGAAGATCAGCCACGACTTATTGAATGGCGGAGTAGGCTCGAAGGGCAGTATGGCCTACTCCTGCTCCTAAATCTTGTTATGTTCTTAAGTACTTTATGAATTATAGGTCAACTTAACTGATTTTTTAAATATAAACGATAATGATGTATGTATTTTTAACCTAGTTATAAAGTGTAGTTACTTTTTGGAAAAAATATAAAAGGCACCTTGCTATCAACTTATTTGTAGTATTTTAATGGAAAGTAAGTAGCTTACTTTCAAAATAGTGAATAAGCAGGTAATAGTACAGAAAGTGTATGTGTTCTAGGCTCTTAACGTGGACTCTTACATAACTTCGGTTTAACTATTGGGATGTATTTTATGGACACCAACTCCAATATTGAACTCAGTCTCTGGCTTTGGACTGGCAAAAATGTTTTCAGTGTGATTTGCCAAAAATTGAAGAGTCATATTGTAAAATTACATAGTGAAGTTCTGCAACTTCTCGCGTAGGGAGTTCCTGATCTCAGCCACGCCATCATACTTCCTTATTGGGAAATAACCACTCCTGACAATCGATTACAGAGCAACATTGGTAAATGTTTTGCTGTCCACCTTCTCAGCTAATGAATGCACACAGTGAGAGAAGGAAACAAAGAGAACCCACGACTGTATGTATATTTTAATAAAACAAAAATAGCCAAAAATCTTTGCCCCGAATAACAAAATGAATTTCTGCAATCATTCTATAAACATGGAAATCTTATGGAGGGAGCCACTGATTTTTGGCTTTCATAGAAAAATAGAATGGAATCATGGAATGTGATTCCCAGAACACATGTAAAAATGGTGGAATCCCACAAAATGAAGAGTTTGACTTATTCAATCACTGTAAACCAGTAGCCGGAGAACAACAGTCTCTTAGCATATTATAGGCAAGGCCTTTCTTTCTCATATCTCAGAACAAAAATAGACAGCCACTTCCAAAATATTGCGACCATAGAATCCCATGCAATCACCATAAATCAGTGTCCCTGCTTATGGAAAATCTGGCCAGTAAAAGCTAATTTCTCTGCATCAAAAAGATACTGCTAAAGTGAAGGTGCAGCTTACCTGTGCTGCAAGTCTCTTCAAAGCTTCTTCCCTTTGTCTTAGAAGTTCAGGGGTTCCGGGATAACTCCCACTGCTCAAAGTGTTGGGACTATGAAAGGGAGAGGCGATTTGGGATGGTTGACTCAGTGGAAGTTCCTGGTGTAGGTCTGCACCTACTGACAGTTTAAATAGATTAATTGTAATAGTTAAAAGAAAATTAGAACTTTAAACAACATCACTCTTGCCTCGCACCACCCCAAGTAAAATTTGTTGTTAGGGGTTATCAAATCATTCACAAAGCAAAGTATACACAGGTATGAAAGTGTCACTAGAAAAAGTCCCAGATTCCAAGCAAGTAGCACAGTGTGAACGCGCTTTGGCGTTTAAAGTGGGCCGGATCTTGCTGGAAAAATAAAGGCTCGTAATGATGCATGCTTTTATTAATATACAAATCGGCCAGCAAGGTGAAGGGATTAAGAGAACTTGCTAATTAATTTACGCCACTCCTCCATTTACTTCGCACAGACAGCATCTCACTCTTAGCCTCCCCATTGTCAAGAACTTGCTGGGTTTGCACATTAATTGCCCATTAAAGTTGCCACTGAAAGTTAAGTCTGGTAATTAAGAGTGCAAGTATCTTTTTAATGAGGTGATAATTGTTAATGCAATGCCAATTAACCTCTCCGGCCTAGAATGGGAACAATTTAAACGGTTCATTCTCATTCCTGCATGTAGTCAATTGTTGCTAGATTTTTAAAAACGCAAATAAAAATTTTTTAGCGAGAAAGAGATAACCCATGAATTGCGAATCGTCACAAGTTGCTGGCCAATTTGCGCCGCTACGCCATTAGTTTTGCAAAAATGGCATCTTGCACTTTACCTCCCCATGATTTTCAAGAATTTGCCCATTAATCATGCCATAGAAAAAGTTAAGTCTTGCATTTAACAGTGCAAGTTACCTTCTAATGACATGATAATTGTTAATGACTGCCAATTAATTTCTCTTGCCCAGAAAGCAAACAATTGTGGCGTCTAATTCCTTCAATTTGTGAATTGTTTTAGGAGATTTTTTAAATGTTACATTTTTTTCTTACTCAATCCAATCTTTCTTTCCCTCTCTATTTCTCTTTCTGTACCTGATTTGACTCTAATTCACCCTTCTTCTCCATTGTTCCTCTGTTTCTTTCTCAATCCTTAATTCTCCTTGGTTAAGGAGATACACTGTTGGTTCAAGGTCCTAGATGCCACGTTGCCCTCGCCGTGATCAGATTGCACTTCCAGCAATTTATGGTGCAAATTATATTCGAGCTGAAGTGTGCAGAAAAAAGTCTAACTAATGGGGCACATCATGAGATGCACCGCTCCAGCCCTATAGTTTTCAAACATTTTAGTATGACTAACTCAATACAAATATTTACACTCTCTCGGGAACCTCTTTTCCTAATTCCTATAAGACAGAGTTAGCTACCTAAAAGGAATGAGTGCCATCACTGTAGAAATTGTGTATTAGCATCCCGTGAACTAAATAGAATGCTGGGTCAACGCAGAGAAACACAGAAACCTGAAGAGAAACAAAAATAAGGTGTCCTTCTTTCAAAACCTATGTTTTAAAGCACGAACCACACCTGTGCTTTAATTTAAATATTTTGGTCGTAGTGAACAACTTAACATGAATTTAACAATCTATCAAATGAAAAATGTTGGTTATGAGTTTCTTTAAAATCTAATTATGAGATCAAAAATTAATGTGTACATACAAGTATATCAAATGTATGCAGATCTAACTTTCATTATATCTAATACTGAAAGGAAGTAACTTATAGTAAATGCTGGAAATACTCAGCAGGTCAGGCAGCATCTGTGGAGAGAGAAACAGAGTTAACGTTTCAGATCGATGACCTTTCATCAGAACTGGAAAATGTTAGCGATGCAACAGGTTTTAAGTATAAAGCCTGGAATGGCAGGGGGGGGGGGGGGGGTGGTGTTGCTGGTGAGAGGCAAGAACAAAAAAGGGAAGGTCTGTGATAGGATGGAAGTGATTAAATGACAAAAGGGATGATCGTGCAAGTCAAAAGAGGGTGGTAATGGGACAATTAAAGAAACAAAAGATGGGTCTAGAGGAGCTAAAATGGCAACAGCAGAATCATTAACTGCACCTGCTGTCCAAAAAAAAGGGAGCAGTGGTTATGATCTGAAATTGTTACTCAATGTCGTTGTAAAGTGCTGCACTGACCTGTTGAGTATTTCCAGTATTTTCTGTTTATATTTCAGATTTCCAGTATCCATAGTATTTTGTTTTTCTAACTATTATAGGACATGGCCAATAGGCACATATCCATAGTGCCCATGCAAAACACAATAAAGAGAGATAAAACTTGTTAGCTATACTTTACACTGCTGACTTTGTTGATGCATCCCTGATCATGTATGGTTTATTTGTCCATACACGAAAGAACTTGCATTTACCTTAATTTGCAATGTTACCCCATCTATTATTTAAATGAATACAAAGTATATTAAGTGACGTTATTCACACAGGCCTGAAATTTGCAGTGGGTAATTGGCTGCTTAGACAGTTTGTTGACATCACAGCAACTCACGTTATGGATTTCCAATGAAGTTACACTGATCTCAACTGAACATCGGAAAACCCAAACTTCTCGCCACAGAGATTGCAAGGTCTTTATAGGAAGCTTACTTCAGGGCCAGCGGCAAACGCCTTTGCTTCACCGCTGACCGCAAATTACAGGCCAGTGCTCATCTCCAAGTATATTTCATTTATGTGCAATTACTAACATTGCCTCTTCAGCAGAATACTGGAACTTATTTAGCCATGGCTCTTCCTTGGTTTAGTTGCACCATAATTCAAGTATTGCGGACAGGGAACTCACTTTTTGAGAATACACTAGAGCTGTTTGATGCAATTTGTCTCATCCGACCTCCATGACAGCTTAGTGCCACCAGCCTGGAAATAATGGCTGTTTTCCCAAATCCAACATTTCCAACAATTATTGTTCCTTTGTTCTCTGGAGCCGCTCCATTTTTCAGGTTCTCATCTATCCTCTGGAACAGCCAATCCCGACCAATAAATATTGAATCTGTAGTAATGCTTGGCACCTCAAACAATAATGGCTTTAACACAATATCAACTGGCTTGTAGGGAGTAAATCGCCCTAAAATAAAAGATATTAAAAAAAAGACTGGATTAATTTTCATCAGTGAGATCTCTTAAAAATATGCTAAGAGCACAACAAATTTCTTGGTCAGTGCACAAAAATCCTAAGCGCTAAATCTTTGCCCATTGTGCCCAATGAAAGCCAAGTGTATGCATCACTGCCTAAAAATATTAACTTTATACAAGTTTATTTATAACTTACATCATTTCAATGTTGTTTTGAATAGAAATCTAATTTGGTATTTGTGTGATACAATGTAATTTCATTAAAAATTGCATTCTAACTATGTCACAGTATTTTATATCATCAAGGCAGATGTAAAAATACTAGTTCTAACAATATCTAATTAAATTTAGTTTAGCAATGCTTGTATAAAGTAACTTCATAAATATAATCCATAAACATAATTGTTCAACCTTTCCTCACTAGAATTTAACTAAAAGCAATTATAATTTCATGTTATATATTTATTAGCCCATTTTCTATTATAGATCATATAATCACAAATCTATTCAAAAGCTAATTACTGGTACCCATTAATGATGGAGAAGAACCTCGCAACTGTGCTAGAAATCGACTACTTTGATAGGGCTGTTCAGTAAAATGAGGAGGGGAACCACCACTGTAAGCCAAGGGGGAACAAAGAAGTTGCAGACCAATTAAATACATACTTTGGTTCTGTCTTTGCAAAGGAGGACTCAAATAGCCTCCCAGAGATGTCGGGGAACATAGGGTCTAATGAGAGGGAGGAACTGAAAGAAATCAGTATTTGTAGGGAAATGGTGTTAGGGAAATTTACGGGATTGAAGGCCGATAAATCCCCAGGGCCTGATAATCTACATCCTAGGGTACGTAAGGAAGTGGCCCTAGAAATAGTAGATGCATTGCTGGTCATCTTCCAGGGTCTATAGAATTTTGGAACAGTTCCCATGGATTGGAGGGTAGCTAATGCTACCCCACTATTCAAAAAAGGTGGTAGAGAAAACAGGGAATTATAGACCAGTAAGCCTGGCATCGGTAGTGGGGAAAATGCTAGAGTCCATTATAGAAGATGTAATAGCAGAGCACTTGGAAAACAGTGACAGGATCGGACAAAGTCAACATGGATTTACAAAAGGTAAATAGTGCTTGACTAATCTACTGGAATTTTTTGAGGATGTAACTGGTAGGATAAGGGAGAACCAGTGGATGTGGTGTATCTGGACTTTCAGAAGGCTTTCGATAAGGTCCCGCATAAGAGATTAGCGTGTAAAGTTAAGGCACATGGGATTGGGGGCAAGGTACTGACTTGGATAGAGAACTGGTTGGCAGACAGGAAGCAAAGAGTTGGAATAAACGGGTCTTTTCCGAGTGGCAGGCAGTGACTAGTGGGGTACCGCAGGGATCAGTCCTAGGACCCCAGCTATTCACAATATATATTAATGATCTAGACGAGGGAACTAGATGTAATATCTCCAAGTTTGCAGATGACACAAAGCTGGGTGGGCGTGTGTGCTATGAGGAGGATGCCGAGAAACTCCAGTATGATTTGGACAGGTTGGGTGATTGGGCAGATGCATGGCAGATGCAGTATAATGTGGATAAATGTGAGGTTATCCACTTTGGTGGCAAAAACAGGAAGGCAGATTATCTGAATGGCAATAGATTGGGAGAAGGGAAAGTGCAACGAGACCTGGGTGTCCTTGTGCACCAGTCGCTGAAGGTAAGTATGCAGGTGCAGCAGGCGGTCAAGAAGGCAAATGGTATGTTGGCCTTCGTAGCGAGAGGGTTCGAGTACAGGAACAAGGATGTCTTGCTGCAGTTGTACAGAGTCTTGGTGAGACCACACCTCGAGTATTGTGTGCAGTTTTGGTCACCCTATTTGAGGAAGGATGTTCTTACCATGGAGGGAGTGCAGCGAAGATTCACCAGACTGAGACCTGGGATGGCAGGAATGACGTATGAGGAGAGATTGGATCAATTGGGCTTATACTTGCTGGTGTTTAGAAGAATGAGAGGGGATCTCATTGAAACTTATAACATTCTAATAACAGGACTAGATGCAGGAAGGATGTTCCCGATGGCAGGGGGAGTCCAGAACCAGGGGTCACAGTCTAAGGATAAGGGGTAAGCCATTTAGGACAGAGATGAGAAGGAATTTCTTCACCCAGAGTGGTGAACCTGTGGAATTCTCTACCACAGATGGCAGTTGAGGCCAATTCATTAAATATATTCAAGAAGAAGTTAGATATATTTCTTAAGGCTAAAGGGATCAAGGGATATGGGGAGAAGGCAGGGACAGGGTACTGAGTTTGGCTGATCAGCCATGATCTCATTGAATGGAGGAGCAGGCTCGAGGGGCCGAATGGCCTACTCCTGCTCCTATCTTCTATGTTTCTATATTAATAGTGCCACTATAATATTTTAAAATAAGTAGCTAAAAACTTTAAAGAATAGTCTCCAGTGGTCTTCACTTTACACTTGCATAGGAGTCATATTTATTTATGTTTTTATCACGTAATTCCCCATTCTTACAAACTAAACTGGGCACTCAAACCCTAAAATCGGCACTCTATTACCACATTCAAATCTGTGACATGAAAATATAATAGCAACAACGCTGGTGAAACTTGCAAGTCTAAACCATTATAAATTCCCAGTGTCACTTTGAAAGCAGCTCCAAAGCACAGTATTTTGAATTTGACCAACAGAATCAAGCTACTTTCTCTCAAATGTAAACTGTAACCATATTACGATATGGTGTGGAATGGCATTGTGTGTCATGGCAGCATGATTTGTCTTGCAACATATTTTAAATATAAACTCCAGAAGTGCAAATGAGAAAGCAGGGGATTGCACATTAACAGTACAGTAGATTCCATGGTGAAAATCTAGCTGTAAACATATAATTCTAGTTCAGAGTATAAATCTTGATCTAAGTTACAGCTCCTCAACTCTAAACTTAAGGCAAAAGGATATTCTCAATTCTTGTAGCTGTGAGTTCCTCAAACTATGTAGTTAGTGTTTCAATCCATCTACTGATCTGCAGACATTTTAGTGAACTTATGCAAAGGAACCACTTTTCAAAAGACCCATCAACTGAATTGGAGGGTCTAACAATACTAGCAAACTAAATTAACTGGTTATCAATCCTAATCTATTGTAATTTTATGCATTTAGGGCCATAATTTTAGTTTGAAAACTGGCAAGAAATCCAGGCAAGCATCAAAATGTTTAGAAAGCAGACCAGACAATAATTTCTTTTATTTTTTTATATACACAATAGGTGCATTACTTCACGTTGGGGGGTGGGTGGTGGATCTAAACCCATTTGTATATTTAGAGACAGAGAAAAGTGTCATACTAAAAGAATTACATCATGTAAAGTGGAAAATTATAGCACTGTAATCATGCACACTCCTTCCCATTCATTCCCACCCATCTGCATTATTTCAATTTATCATTCTCTCCTATCTACTGTACATTCTTTCAACTTTCATTTATACCAATATGCACTTTCAACTTTCTTAATGTTACCTTTTATGACTGTACAACTTCCTTTCCACTTTTCTCATGATTTTGTTTATACCCATTCTTACATTTTTTAACATCACTATGCATTGCAAAATGGATAAAATACAAGAGCTGCAAGAAAACTCATGCGTAGCATCCTCAGTTTGTAAACAAGCTAGTTGATCTCTCCTCTGGTGCTGTTTACATTCAAAATTGAAAAAAAAAAAGTTGTATCTTTCTTTTCCTGTAACTGTCTCTCTGCTCATCTGCCCCTCGAAAATCCTTCTCCCCTTTGCCTTTTTGGCTGTCTTCCATTCTTTCTGCCTAAACTCAAGATACAGGACGCTTCGGTAGATTATTCCATTTAACTATTTCTATGCTTATATGGTTAAAATTATCCCAAAATCCTGATAATAGTATCTTTGAAATGTTAACATTTAAAATGTTTTGGCAGATTGCCGTATGAATGACCAACGAATGAGTCCTGGGCATCATTAAAAATGCCACATGAAGATCAGAAATTCAGAGAATTCCAATTTTGAAGAGGTACAGTTTAACTGATTATTTTTCCCCTCACAGAAAGTTAAAGCAGCTTAGTTTCAGACAATGATATTCAATTACAGCAGAAAGTAATGTATTTAAAGATTACACTAAAAGTAGGACAACGCACAAATATTTTTCCCATTTCAACCCAAGCGTATGACAGAAAAGCAATGGGATTAGTCAATCACATATTGTGATGTTGGCCCCAATAAGTCTGTTTCTATTGGTAGTTTGTCTACCATAACTTTTAGGTTTTACAGTAACTAAGATTTGAAAAACATGAAAAAATTGTTTAAACTTATGTAATGAACCATACTGCAGTATTTCTAATTTTTAAAGACAGTTTTATGATTTGCTTCAAAACATAAATAGCATCTATATTGCAATACCATACCTTTCACATTCTGCTGTACTCTTCCTCCAGCTGTGTTATGCCAAGGCATTCTAATAGAGGTATGCAGTGGTGTACTCCTTTCATCCAGATAACTCAAATCTTCCAGCTTAGCTGAACTAGTTGCTGTGACAACAAAGGGTCAAACCACGCAAAATCACTATACTTGTCAAAGCCATACTCGGGGATCTTTCAAGATGTGTTGTGCAATTCACAGACTAAAAATTACAGACCAATTAGTGACATAACAAATTAATGCCCTAAATGCAGTTGTTCTTCGGATATCAATAACAAAACATATGTCAATAACTTCAGTTTCTGTAGTTTCACATTTTACTCAAGATATTCACAACTTCACTAAGTAAATACCATACTTACACACTTAACAGTGAAAGCAGCAGATAGGAAAGCTATGGGTATGACATTTCACGCCATTTCCCTTGATGGGGTTCAGCAACTCATGAATCCTTTAGTGAAACCCTGAACATTTAAGCACAGATTTGCTGCATAACTAAATGGTTCTTCTGCACCAGCGATTTAATCCAGACATTGACAGTACTCAACTTGTAATTGCACTTGCCACATTCTCTGCAATGATGCCAGTATCCCAAAACATAACTACTAGTAATGAGGATTCATTTATTTCTTCATAGAGTTGCTTAATCAAGGCTACAGAATAACAATGTCCTTAAAATTCTGAAAGCCACTTCAAAGAACTAGTATTCTGTAACAGTGCAAAGCTGGTTAATCATGGTTTACACCGGTACGGAGCTGTCCATCTGAAATGAATCAGTAGCTCAACAGCAGACAGGCATTCTTCCTTCATTGGTGCACTGAATGAGAAGAGTAAAGACATGCAGGGAAGCTGGCCATGCATACAAAGTTAGGCACCCCTGCTGGCTACATCAGCCTGTTGTGTGCATCAGACTGCTCTCAACTATAGTTTACATAGGATGGCTTTCACCGAGAGACTACATCAGCATAAAAAACTGAAGTTTTTTCCTTTCATTGTTCCAGACATCAGCAGCGCTTTTAACTCTTCTAACACTTAGTCAACTGAAAGTACCTCCTTCAAAGAAACACTGCACCATAAGCGACATTATCTAGAATTTATTCTACCATAGCAAAAAATGTATACGGCAATAAAGTAAAAATGTGGTATTTTAGTAACAACTTTAAAGTGACAAAGTATAATTTATCAAATAAAATGCAAGTACATCAAAATTCTGTTAAAACAAGGGTTATCATGGAGAAATTACAATTTCAATCCTACCTTTTAATTCTTATATAGCAGGATCCCTTATTAACCTATATCATCATACTACATATAACAAAACATTAGTGAAATGGGCACTACAGGGCTGATTACACACTATTAGGGCATTGCGTTTTCAGCCGTTACTGACTTTTATGTTATTACCCTGCTCCAGATCTTCACTTTAAAAAAAAAAGACATTTGATTATCCTGCAACAAAAACCCCGGGGGCAATTTTGGCCAAATACTTTAGGCACTAAAGGAGGTAAAGAGGTGGCCAAGATGGGGTCTTAAGCTGCAACACCAGTTTAGCCCACATTTAGCACAAGACACCATCTTGGTAAAGGAGTTGAAGTCAACACTAGAAGCGGCCAGCTGGAAGATTGTTATGGGGCTGATGGACAATTAAGTTGCCTGCTAGTGCTCATTAAAGAGGCTGCACACCATTTTGGTGGGAAACACTTAATTTAACGACCTCTCCCAACTGCAACCAGCTGAACAGGAGTAAACAAGTCTTAGCTGAGGATTGAGTGCGACTTAAAGCCATGCTCAGCTTTCAATGTTCACTTGCTGATTGAAATTGACTGAATTCATTCGAAAATTGCCTGCTAAATCCTCACTTTCAAACAGGCGTTTCTTATTAGCATAGCACCCATTTAATGTCTGTTTTCACCCAATGGCCAAAATAACAAACCCCACCTTTTCCCCCATGTATTTACTTGGAAGTCAAACGCCGTCTTCTAGCTTCTCAAAATGCCATGCTTTTTCTTCCTGCTCTGCATTCCAATTAAGTTAAGGAGTCCCAGGATAATACTTTTACTTTGCATACTCACACAGAGAATATGCAGAGAATGGAACAGATTCACAGAATCACAGAATCTACAGTGCAGATAAGAGGCCATTTCGGCCCATCGAGCCTGCACCGACACATATCCCACCCTATCCCCGTAACCCCATGTATTTAATCCCCTAACACTAAGGGTCAATTTATCATAGCCAAATCAACCTAACCTGCACATCTTTGGACTGTGGGAGGAAACCGGAGCACCCGGAGGAAACCCACGCAGACACAGGGAGAATGTGCAAACTCCACACAGACAGTCGCCCGAGGCCAGATTTGAACCCGGGTCCCTGGCGCTGTGAGGCAACAGTGCTAACCACTATGCCACCGTGCCTTGTATTGTATGCACACAACTTTTTACAACTGTACAATTTAATTTTTTCCACACTTATTTATCCCTTGAACTTTACACAATTTTAAAGGTTCAAAGTAAACCAGAAATAAAATGTTTTCAAAAATAATCTGAAAAGTTCTACATGCTATATACAGCATCTCATTAAATTAGTACTAATTGCGAATGACAGTGTGACATCAAGGAACCCCAGTAAAATTCAAGTCAATGGAAATCAGGGGGAAAACTCTCCATTGGCTAGAGTCATACCTAGCACAAAGAAAGATGGTTGTGATTGTTGGAGACCAATCATCTCAGCCCCAGGACATTGCTGCAAGCATTCCTCGGGGTAGTGTCCTAGGCCCATCAAGTTCAGCTGCTTCATTAAGGACCTTCCCTCCATCATAGGGTCAGAGTGGGGATGTTTACTGATGATTGTGCAGTGCTCAGTTCCATTCGCAACTCCTCAGATGATGCAGTCCGTGTCTGCATGCAACAAGGCCTGGGCTGATAAGTGCCAAGTAACATTTGCACCACCAAAGTGCCAGGCAATGACAATCTCCAACAAGAGATTCAAACCGCCTCCCCATGACATTCAACGGCATTACCATCGCCGAATCCCTTGCCATCATCATCCTGGGGGGGCCACCATTGACCAGAAACTTAAATGGACCAGCCACACAAATACTGTGGCAACAAGAGCAGCTCAGAGACTGGGTATTCTGCGGCGAGTGTCTCACCTTCCGACTCCCCAAAGCCTTTCCACCATCTACAAGGCACAAGTCAGGTGTGATGGAATACTCTCCACTTGCCTGGATGAACATAGTTCCAACAACACAAGAAGCTCGGCACCATCCAGGACAAAGCAGCCTGCTTGATTTGCATCCCATCCACCACCTTAAACATTTACTCCCTCCACCACCAGCGCACTGTGGCTGCAGCGTGTACCATCTACAAGATGCACTGCAGCAACTCGCCAAAGTGCTGTATCTGATCCACAAGAATTTCACTTATTTTCTATCATCATCAACAATAGCCCATCTACTGCTCTACAGTGTGGGGAAAAAACTTCAAATTTGGTGATTTCAGGGTCCCTAAAATCAAATCTCTGAGGACATTAGATAGTAGCCCAAGTAATACACTCTCTCTATAATACTGGCTGACCATATAATTCAGTAGGTTGCCACACATCAATACAAGAGGAAGGGAAAAGCTATATTATTGAGATCCCAATTCTCAAGAAATCTTGCACCCTTAAGTATCTGAACCAGCTGAGGTCCAACTGAAGAGATACAAGTTAGAGGGCTTGGAGACCTAGGAGCTGAGGAATATAGTCCGTCAGGTAGAATGGTTAATTTAATACCCCAAACCAGGCTCATAGCATCCAAACTATGAAACATGTGACAGGGCGACCACAGAGAAGTAAAACAACACATCATAGGCATAGAGTGAGATTTTGACCTGCAAGCTGGAGATCAAAGTGATGGTGAGCTGAGCAGTCCCGGTTTATGCTATAATGGGGCACTGTTGCCTCACAGCGCCAGGGACCCGGGTTCAAATCTGGCTTCGGGCAACTGTCTGTGTGGAGTTTGCACATTCTCCCTGTGTCTGCGTGGGTTTCCTCCGGGTGCTCCGGTTTCCTCCCACAGTCCAAAGATGTGCAGGTTAGGTTGATTTGGCTATGATAAATTGACACTTAGTGTTAGGGGATTAAATACGTGGGGTTACGGGGATAGGGTGGGATATGTGTCGGTGCAGGCTCGATGGGCCGAAATGGCCTCTATCTGCACTGTAGATTCTGTGATTCTGTGAAGAACATCGGCCGTCTCCATTTCTCTGCTCCCCTCACTCACTCCAACCTACCTCTGAACTTGCAGCACTCCATTCTCTCAGATCCAACCCCGACATTGTCATTAAACCTGCTGACAAGGGTGGTGCTGTTGTTGTTTGGTGAACCGACCTCTACCTAGCAGAAGCTGAACGCCAACTCTCCGGCACCTCCTCCTATCTCTACCTGGACCATGACCCCACTACCGAACATCAAACCACCGTTTCCAAGAATCGCTGACCTCATCTCCTCTGGAGATCTTCCCCCCCCCACGGCCACCAACCTCACAGTTCCCGAACAGCCCGCTTCTACCTCCTTCCCAAGATCCACAAACAGGACTGCCCTGGTAGACCCATCGTTTCAGCCTGTTCTTGTCCCACGGAACTTATCTCTTCCTATCTCGACTCTATCTTTTCTCCCCTTGTCCAGTCTCTTTCCACCTACATCCATAAGAACATAAGAAATAGGAGCAGGAGTAGGCCAATCAGCCCCTCGAGCCTGCTCCGCCATTCAATAAGATCATGGCTGATCTGATCCTAACCGCCAATCTATCACTGAACCATCTCCTGAATCGAACAGAATTAGACACACGAAATAGGAGCAGGATCAGGCTACATGGCCCCTGGGCCCGCTCCGCTACCCACAGTGCCATGACCGATCCGAACCTAGACTCATGTCCAAATTCCTGCCCGTTCCCCATAACCCTTTACTTCTAGGAAACTGTCTATTTCTGTTTTAAATTTATGTAATGATGTAGCTTCTACAGCTTTTTGGGGCAGCATATTCCATGGACCTACCACCCTCTGAGTGAAGTAGTTCCTCCTCATCTCAGTTTTGAAAGAGCAGCCCCTTATTCTAAGACTATGCCCCCTAGTTCTAGTTTCACCCATCATCGGGAACATCCTCCCCGCATCCACCCGATCCGCGACTCTTCTGATGCCCTCCGCCACTTTAACAGTTTCCAGGCCCCAACCGTCTCCTTTTCACCATGGACGTACAATCCCTCTACACCTCCATCCCCCACCAGGATGGCCTGAGGGCGCTCCGCTTCTTCCTTGAACAGAGGCCCAACCAGTCCCCAGCCACCACCACCACCCTCCTCCGCCTGGCTGAACTTGTTCTCACATTAAACAACTTCTCCTTTGACTCCACTCATTTCCTCCAAATCAAAGGTGTTGCTATGGGTACCCGCATGGGTCCTAGCTATGCCTGCCTTTTCGTGGGATATGTGGAACACTCTTTGTTCCAGTCCTACTCGGGTCCCCTCCCTCACCTCTTTTTCCGGTACATTGATGACTGTATCGGTGCCGTTTCCTGCTCTCGCCCTGAACTAGACAATTTCATTCACTTTGCCTCCAATTTCCACCCTTCCCTCACATGGTCCATCTCCGAATCTTCCCTTCCCTTCCTTGACTTCTCTGTCTCCATCTCTGGCGATAGGTTATTGACCAACATTCACTACAAGCCCACTGACTCCCACAGCTACCTGGACTACACTTCCTTCCACCCCACCTCCTGTAAGGACTCTATTCCATTCTCCCAGTTTCTCCATCTCCGCTGCATCTGCTCAGACGATGCCACCTTCCACACCAGTGCTTCCGACATGTCTTCCTTTTTCCTCAACCGAGGATTCCCCTCTACTGTGGTTGACACGGCCCTCGACCGTGTCCGTTCTATCTCCCGCACTTCTGCCCTCACCCCTGCCCCTCCCTCCCGGAACCACGATAGGGTTCCCCTTGTCCTCACCTTTCACCCCACCAGCCTCCACATTCAACTGATCATCCTCCGCCATTTCCTCCACCTCCAACGTGATCCCACCACCAAATGCATCTTCCCCTCCCCTCCCCTTTCAGCATTCCGTAGGGACCACTCCCTCCGAGACACCCTAGTCCACTCCTCTATCACCCCCAGCACTCCTTCGCCTGGCACCTTCCTGTGCCAGTGCAGGAGATGCAACACCTGCCCTTATACTTCCCCCCCACCCCCCCCCCCCCCCCTTCCCACCGTCCAGGGCCCCAAACACCCCTTCCAGGTGAAACAGCGATTTACTTGTATTTCTTGCAATCTAGTATACTGTATTCGCTGCTCACGATGTGGTCTCCTCTACATTGGGGAGACCAAACGCAGATTGGGTGACCGCTTTGCGGAACACCTCCGTTCAGTCCGTAAGGGTGACCCCGAGCTTCCGGTCACCTGTCATTTCAATTCACCGCTCCATTCCCACTCAGACCTCACCATCCGCAGCCTCTTGCACTGCAGCGTAAGCTCGAGGAACAGCACCTCATCTTCCGGACTCAATATAGAGTTCAGATCATAACCTCGGCCCCTATTATATTTTTATATATTTTTTATCCACACCTTTGGTTTGTGCCTTTTCCTTTTTTTCTCTCCGTCAGCAGTCTCTCATTCTGCCAGCGTATTTCACACTTCATCTCGAGCCATCTTTTGTCTCTTTACCTGTCCTATTACGACCTCGTCTCATCTTGAATATCTCAATGTCTCAATGTCTCTTCACCTCCCAGACCTTCCCCTTTGTTCTTTCATCCCCTCCCCCATTTCCCAGGCCCCAAACTGGCCTTTTAATCTGTTTAATTTCCTGCTTTTTTTCCTCAGTTCTGAAGAAGGGTTTCGACCTGAAACGTTAACTCTGTTTCTCTCTCCACGGATGTTGCCTGGCCTGCTGAGTTTTTCCAGTGTTTTCTGTTGTTATTTACAGTTGAAGAACAGTTGGAGATCAGTCCATTTGCAAATATTGTAGATTAAGGCAATGAATATAGGAGTAATTCATTTTTCTTTCTACCATAAGCTATTACGGATTGATTAAAAAAAAATTCAAATGCGTACCTTTAATGTAGAACAGCAAAAGGCCTATTGGTGATCATGCAAGAAAAATAAAATTCAAATTCACAGAAGAGTCTTACATGCATCACTTGCAGGAGATCACATCACTCACTACTAGTGAGGATATAAAAATTTCAGCAAGGCACGACCCTTTATTTGGGTGACAACCCATTAATTTGCATGTGGAACAAATGATGGACTACTCATTTGGAAGTGCAACAAATGAGGAACAATCAGTAATATCAGAATAAATTAAAATAATGGCAGCTAGACAGGAAAAAACTGCAATTTTCCTATTTTGTTTCGTTAAATGAAACTTCTTGGGAACAACCGTCAGGGCAGTTGCCAGAATATATTTGCCACACATTCTGCAGTCTAATTTACAATGGCAATAATTAGTTTTCATAAACCAGAATAACACTGAAAACACTTAACTGGTATATAGCAAGTAAAATGTTTCACTTAATAATCAATATGAGTTTATTTTTTATGTATGTAAAACTGTAATGAACTGAAGGTTCCATGAACGTTGACATGAAGATGCTGCAGCACTGAGCAGCATGTAAATAAACCTACTGACACTGAAATAACCTCTGGAGAAAAAGCCCAGCCAGGGGAAACAACCTTTCAGCATCTACCCTGTCAACTCCCTTCAGAATCTTGTATGTTTCACTGAGATCACCTCTCATTCTTCTAAACTCCAGAAATTGGAAATTAAGGGATGTCACTGCTGGTTAATGCAATTATTTCTCCTCTTTAATCATCCACGTTCATAATAAGCACTTTCATGTTAGATGCAGAGTAAAGATCTCTTTATCTTAACTTCAGACTATAATTACTAGAGAAACCAACTCCACAGCATAAAACTGCCGATAGTTGGGCACAAATTAGCGATCTCACTCAGGGAGCTCATACTGGTGGCTTCTGTGGGAGAGATATATTTACAATAATGCAGTTTAGGCTCCTGTTATGCAGCCTTTAATTTTTAATTCCTCTTGGTTTCTATTTCAATAATATTTTCACTACTTGATCCTACAGAGTTTTACTCCTACCCATGAACATAAATAAACATACCTGCAACTGAATTGGGTCGTGGCATCAGGTATGGTGACACAGACTGGTGCGTATAAGCAGCAGAACCATCAAAATTGGCTTCTACTTTGGACAGACTGGTGGCAGAGCCACGTGGCTCTTCCTCTGCTACAGGAAAGCAACACTCGAGTCTTAAATTCTTAGTGACACCACGTTGTAGACAGTCTCTCATGCTGCCATCTTTGCTCCATTCGAGACTTGAACCACTTTTTTCTTCATTTTCAGATGAGCTGGTTACTGTAGCTGAAATTACAAGTTAAAATTACACTGCATATGAAGGTAAAGTATTGTCAAATGTTGCTTTAGAGAATATCTGAAACTAGCTTCATATTGGATTGTATACAACTCTAGAGGTTAGCCTCTCGACGGGCACACCAAATGCTGCAGAATCAAGATTATGACAATATCAACATTTGGTCTTCCCATAATAATTAAGGAACAGTAGTCCTCCACAAAAATCAGCAGAGCACAGAAAGCAACTGAAAGTGAAGAAATAAACATGCCAGTGGCAAAAAATGCATGAGGGCATTCTACAGAATTCTATAATTGAACATCTAACAAAGCGATCACAGGGAGCAGTCAGCATGATTTTGGAAGTAATAGGTCATGCCTTACTAACTGATTGAAATTCTTTGAAGACGTAACCAAGTCAGTGCACAAAGGTAATCCAGTAGGATGTAGTTTAGTTTTTCCAAAAGGCATTTGACAAAGTTCCATGTGAGAGGCTAAGCGAGAGTGCCGGTAAAAGTGAAATAAAGAAGGAGTGGAGCCACAGAATCTGAAGATTCTAAGTATCTAGATATCTAATATTTAGGTTCTTTGCGTTTAGCATCTCAGTGGTTCTTGTTAAACTTGAGTAAATAATTGTCTTTTTTCTCTAAGTTAGGGCCAGTGGGTTAAACTAATAAGTTTAGTTAGTAGTCTAATAAAGAGGCATGGTCGGGCACCTCAGTCCTGTCAAATGCACATCCTGTGCCATGTGGGAAGCCCAGTATGCTTCTCATGTCCTGGATAGCAACATGTGCAGGAAGGGTTGTCAGCTGGAGGAACTCAAGCTCTGGATTTTGGAGCTTGAGCAGCGGCTGGTGTCACTGTAGCGCATCCGCAAGGCTGAGAACTACGTGGATAGCACGTTTCAGGAGGTGGTCACCCCACAGCTTAAAAATTTGCAGGCGGAGAGGGATTGGGTGACCGACAGGCTGACAAGACAGACCAGGCAGGAAGTGCAGGGGTCCAGAGTGAACCTCGCTCTCTAACCATACTGGTGAGGGCGATGGTTCCTCTGGGGAGTGCAGCCAGAACCAAGTTCATAGCGCCATGAGGGGCGGGGAAGAGAAGAGAAGGAAGGTCAGAAAAGGAAGTGATAGTGAATTCAGTAGTTACGGGAACAGACAGGCGTTTCTGCGGCCGCAGACGTGCCCTCAGGATGGTATGTTGCCTCCCTGGTGCCAGGGTCAAGGATGTCATTGAGCAGTTGCAGGACATTGAGCGGGGAGGGTGAACAGTCAGAGGTAGTGGTCCATATCAGTACCAATGACATAGGCAGAAAGAGGGATGAGGTCTTGCAGTCAGATTTTAGGGAGCGAGCAGAGAGATTATTGAGCAGGACCTCAAAAAGGTAGTAATCTCCAGATTACTCCCACTGCCACGTGCTAGCGAGTACAGAAATAGGAGGATAGAACAGATGAATGAGTGGCTGCAGAGATGGTGCAGGAATGAGGGCTTAGATTCCTGAGGACCTTTTTTGGGGAGGTGGGACCTGTACAAGCCAGAAGGGTTGCACCTTAACAGGGTCAGGACCAATATCCTCACAGGGAGGGATGGGGGTTTGCTAGTGCTGTTGGGGAGGGTTTAAACAAGCCCGGCAGGGGAATGGGCACCTGAGCATAGGTTCAGAAGGGAGAGAAGCAAAGCTGGAAATGAAAGGCAGTAAATCAGTAAGTGAGTTTGGAAGGCAGAGGAAACACAGGCTAGAAAATAAACAAAGGAATTTGGCAGTGCTTAATGGTGTCTACTTCAATGCAAGGAGTCTAGTGAATAAGGCAGGTGAGCCGAGGGCACAGATAGACACGTGGAAGTATATCATGGTTACAGGGTTTTCAGACGAGATAGAGGTGTGGATAAAAGAGGGAGGGTTGCAATATTGGTTAAAGAAACAATTACAGCTGTGAGGAGGGATGGTGTGTTAGAATGATCATCAAATGAGGCCATATGGGTTGAACTGAAGAACAAAAAAGGGACAATCACATTTCTGGGAGTGTACTATAGACACCCCAAACAGTCAGAGGGAGATAGAAGAGCAAATATGTAGGTAAATTTTTGAAGTGTAAAAACAATAGGGCAGTAATAGTAGGGGATTTCAACTACCCTAATACTGTATTAACTGGGATAGAATCAGTGTAAAAAGAGGGCACAGAATTCTGAAAATGCATTGAGAACTTTTTTAGCCAGTATGTAGCAAGCCCAACAAGAGGGGGCGGGTGGTTCTGGACTCAGTTTTAGGGAATGAAGCTGGGCAGGTAGACAGAGCATCAGTGGGAGAGCATTTTGGTGGTAGTGATCATAATTCAGCTAGATTTAGTGTAGTTATGGAAAAGGACAAGGATAGACCAGGAGTAAAAGTTCTCAGTTGGGGAAAGGCCAATTTTACTAAGCTGAGATGTGATTTATCAAAAGTGGGCTGGAAACAGCTACTTGAAGGTAAATCAATGTCAGAGTAGTGGGAGGCATTCAAAGAGGAGATAGAGGGTTCAGAGCAAATATGTTCCCACAAAGAAAAAGGTGGGACACCCAAATCTAGAGCCCCCTGGATGTCAGGGGATACACAAGGTAGGACAAGGCAAAAAGGAAGCTTATGTCAGATACCGTGAGCTAAATGCTGCAGAAAGCCGAGAGGAGTACAGAAAGTGCAGGGGTGAAATTAAAAAAGGAAATTAGGAAAGCAAAGAGAGGGCATGAAAAAATATTGGCAAGTAAAAGCAAGGAAAACCCCAAGATGTTTTATAAATACATAAAGAGCAAGAGGCTAACTAAAGAAAGAGTAGGGCCTATTAGAGACCAAAAAGGTAATCAGTGTGTGGAGGCAGAAGATGTCGGTATGGTTCTAAATGAATACTTTGTGTCTGACTTCACAAGAGAGGGATGATGCAGCCATTGTAGTTAAGGAGGAGGAGTGTGAAACATTAGCGGAGATAAACAGCGAGAGGGGAAATATTGAAGGGTTTAGTATCTTTGAAAGTAGATAAATTGGCAGGCCGGATTAAATGTATCCCAGGCTGTTAAGAGAAACAAGGGAGGAAATAGCAGAGGCTCTGACCATCATTTTCCAATCCTCTCTGGTTACAGGTGTAGTACTGGAGGTCAGCTAACATTGTATCATTGTTTAAAAAGGGAGAAAGTAGTAGACTGAGTAATTACAGGCCAGTCAGCCTAACCTGGGCAAATTATTGGAAAAAATTCTGAGGGACAGCATTGATCATCATTTGGAAAGGCACAGATTAATCAAAAAGTCAGCATGGATTTGTTAAGTAAAGATAGTGTCCGACTAACTTGATTAAACTTTTTGAGGAGATAACAAGGATGGTCGATGAGGGTAGCACGTTTGATGTAGTCTACATGGATTTAGCAAGGCTTTTGACAAGGTCCCACATGGCAGACTGGTAAGAAAAGTAAAAGCCCATGGGATCCAAGGTAAAGTGGCAAATTGTATCCAAAATGACTCAGTGGCAGGAAGCAAAGGGTTGACAGGTGTTTGTGACTGGAAGGTGTTTCTAGTGGGGTTCCGCAGGGCTCAGTACTCAGTGTCTTGCTTTTTGTGGTATATATATCAATGATTTAGACTTCAATGTAGGGGCATAATTAAGAAGTTTGCAGATGATACAAAAATTGGCCGTGTGGTTGATGGTGAGGAAGAAAGCTGTAGACTGCAGGAAGATATCAATGGACTGGTCAGGTGAGCAGAAAAGTGGCAAATGGAATTCAATCTGGAGAAGTGTGAGGTAATGCATTTGGGGAGGGCCAACAAGGCAAGGGAATACACAACAAATGGTAGGATACTGAAGTGTAAAGGAACAGAGGGATCTTGGAGTGCAGGACAGGTAGATAAGGTGGTTAAGAAGGCATACAAGATACTTTCCTTCGTTAGCCGAGGCATAGAATTTAAGGGCAGGGAGGTTATGCTTGAACTGTATAAAACACTAGTTAGGCCACAGCTAGAGTACTGCGTACAGTTCTGGTCACCACATTAAAGATGTGATTGCACTAGAGAGGGTACAAAGGAGATTTATGAGGATGTTACCAGGACTGGATAATTTTAGTTATGAGGAATGATTGGAATAGGCTGGAATTGTTTTCTTTTGAAGAGAGCCTGAAGAGAGACTTAATTGAGGTGTACAAAATTATGAGGGGCCTAGATAGACAGGAAGGACCCATTTCCAGTAGGAGAGAGGTCAATAACCAAGGGGCATAGATTTAAAGTAATTAGTAGAAGGTTTAGAGGGGAGTTGAGAACTTTTTTCACCCAGGAGATGGTGGGGGTCTGGAGATCATTGCCTGAAGGGGTGGTAGAGGCAGAAACGCTCATCACATTTAAAAAGTACTTGGATATGCACTTGAAGCGCTGTAACCTACAAGGCTACGGACCAAGAGCTGCAAAGTGGGATTAGACTTGATAGCTCTTTTTCAGCCAGCACAGACACGATGGACCGAATGGCCTCCTTCTATGCCGTAAATTTCTATGACGCCACTAAAAAAGGATTGAAGGTTGTAACGATATTAATGGTACGATGTGAATTTTTTTCGTTGGGAGGTAGTAACTTAGTGTTTTAGAGTACAGGATCAATAGGCAGTGAGGATGTGGTAAGGAAGTTCATTATAGAATAATCACACATGGACTCTGGATGGAATGGGCTCAACAGACCAAATGGCCTTTTCTCACTCTCTACCTTATGTGAATTAATAACAGTGCAATTGCAAAGTTTCCTTTACAAATTGTTATGAAACTATTCCAAGACTCCAAATGAAAAGTAAGCAACACGAAGACTTAAAAGAAAATATAAACTCAAACTACCTTTAGCAACACACAATTCTTTTTCTCAATACATCAACAAAATCTAATGCCAATTTCTAACGGTGGTCCAGGAACAAGCTAGTACACAAGACAGGAAAAGACAAAGTGGTACAGTGAATTATAAACTAGCCTGTTGCCTCAGACCTGTATTCACATCCAACCTAGACTGCAGAGATTAAAAAAATCTCTTCTGTCCTTTGGGTTCAAGGATTCTACATGATAAGAGTTTGGACAGCCCCAATCCAATTCTTAATGACCAAGCACAAAACATGCCCTAAATTGGCAATCTCATCGACAGTGGCCACAGGATTGCAAGTGTGTGAAATGCAAAATTATCACGTTGATGGAATAGAGCTGGGGGAGGCACCAAGACTTAGATTATCCAGGCCTTCAAGCTCTGTGCAGTTGCTTTCTATCTGTGCGCATGTTTTTTCCCATCCTTGTCTTTAGCAGTTTGAACTGCCCAGTTCTGGAGGATTGGGGAAAAAAACGACCCCCTTTGGTGAATTTAGACCCAAAAAAACATCCACCAGGTTTGGGAAGTTAAAAATGCTGGAATAGAACAGAAGAAAGCAAAAAACAAAAACCAGAGCAGGCAATAACTATGATAATGAAGATCAGAGGCAGCAGTGGTAAGTTGGCAGCATACAGGAAGTACAGCACACTAGCCAGTCAAAGTGCATGTATATATACACACACACACAAATCCTGAACTTTGTAGTAAAAGTGCCCCAAAAATGGTGTTCACAACAATCCTGCTGAAATCTAGGAAAACAGAGCTAATGCTAAGAACCAAGGACATTACAAGACAGCACTGTGAAGACAAAAGGATCTTTCACAGATAGTATTTGGTTCGAATTAGTGGCTGGAGCTAGGTACACCCAGATTTGTCAAGATTGAATGGAGGGTTATTTTGATTGACCAAGATAAGAAATGCTTGGGACAATCAAAACAGAGAGCTATCCTTAATATGTACGCTCTTGTGCTACAGTTTTCACATCTAGACCTGGGACTTGATTGGCTTTATGTAACAGTAGTAAGACAGAGAAAGCGATAGGACATTTTGCAACTGAAGAGCAGACCTGGTTTTTCCTCAATTAAAAATATACTCAAGTATTTGACATATAGCTGTCTTAAGCTATTGCCATCAAATAAAGCAAACCTTACAACAAGGTGCATCACAGATTGGTGGAATTGGTGTCAGAATTTATTTTGAGAATCAAATTTATAAAAAATAATGTGTTTGATATAAATGATCAAAGACAGAAAAGCAGATGATCAGAGAAATCAGACAGTTTCAAACAGATAGAAGGCTCTTCGAGAGAAATGTTACAAGAGTTCAGAAAGACTTGAAGGTTAAGATCTCTACCAGCCACAACTAGCAAAATAATTTAGTGTATCACTCATATGTAGGCGTTAAGTTTACGAGAACTGAGGGGAGGTTAGTGCTACTGAAAGATCAGTCTTCAGAAGGGAGGAAGAAATATTACAATTACAGATGGAATTAATCGCACCGATGTTCCAGAAACAAGCAGATAGCATCCCATAAGGAGGTGCGGCAACTAACTATATTACACCGACTCAGAAGAATGAGCTTAAATAAGCTCTGGAATCTTTGTTAAAGCTGTGAGCTTATAAGCAATAAACTGAACTAATAGGCTTTTACTATAAAAACAGAAAATGCTGGAAATACTCAGCAGGTCAGGCAGCATCTGTAGAGCGAGAAACAGAGTTAACGTTTCAGGTCGATGACCCTTCATCAGAACTTGAAAAAGTTGGAGATGGAACAGGTTTTTAAGCAAGTGTAGGGGCGGGGGGAGGGGAGGAAAGAACAAAAGGGAAGGTCTGTGATAGGATGGAAGGCAGGAGAAATTAGAGACAAAAGGCAAAGGAGATGGTAATGGGACAAGTTAAGAAACAAAAGATGACTCTAGATGAAGTGTAGATGGCAATGGCAGAATGATCGACAGCTGCCATGTGAGAGAGAGAAAAAAGATAGGAGCAGAGGTTATGGTCTGAAATTGTTGAACTCGATGTTGAATCCAGAAGGCTGTAAAGTGCCTAATCGAAAGATGAGGTGATGTTCCTCGAGCTTACGTTGAGCTTCACTGGAGCAGTGTAAGAGGCCGAAGATGGAGAGGTCAGAGTGGGAGTGGAGCGGAGAATTAAAGTGACAGGCGACCAGAAGCTCGGGGTCACCCTTACGGACTGAACGGAGGTGGGAACTGAATGTTCCAGGGTACTCAGCATTTAGGAAGGACAGACAAAAAGGAAAAGGTGGTGGCATAGCGCTGTTAATAAGGGATGAGATCGGTACGGTAGAGATAAAAGATCTTCGCTTGGCAGATAATGATGTATAACTGGAATCAGTTTGGGTGGAGCCAAGAAACAGCAAAGGGTGGAAAACATTGGTGGGAGTTGTGTATAGGCCACCAAACAGTAATGGTAATGTAGGGCACAGTATCAATCAAGAGATTAGAAGTGCATGTAACAAGGGCAATACGGTAATCATGGGGGACTTTAATCTACATATTGACTGGGCAAATCAAATTACCACTAATGATGTGGAGGACAAATTCTTGGAATGCATGTTCAATGGTTTCCTGGCTCAGTATGTGGAAGAACCAACCAGGGAACAGGTTATTCTGGATCTGGTACCGTGTAATAAGAAAGAGCTAATCAATAATCTTGTGGTAAAGGGGCCTTTAGGGACAAGTGACCATAATATGACTGAATTTTACATTAAGTTTGAGAATGATGTAGTCCAATCTGAAACTAAGGTCTTCAATCTAAACAGAGGAAACTACAAGGGTATGAGGGACAAGTTGGCCATGGTAGATTGTGAGACTACACTAAAAGGTATGAAGGTGGACACACAATGGCTAACATTCAAGGAAATAATGCACAACTTGCAACAAACATATATTCCTCTAGGGCATAAAAACTCAAAAGGAAAAGTGATCCAACCATGGCTAACAAAAGAAATTAAAGCTAGTATTAAGTCAAAGGAGGAAGCTTATAAAGTTGCCAGAAAAAGCAGTCAGCCTAAGGATTGGGATCTTTTTAGAAATCAGCAAAGGGGGACCAAGAAATTGATAAAGTAAGGGAAAATGGAATATGAGCACAAACTAGCGAAAAATATAAAAACGGATTGTAAAAGCTTCTATAGGTATGTGAAAAGGAAGACTGGCGAAGGTACATGCAGGTCCTTTACAGTCAGAGACGGGAGAACTTATAATGGGGAAATGAAGAAATGGCAGAGAAATTAAAATAAATACTTTGTTTCTGTCTTCACGGAGGAAGACACAAAAAACCTCCCAGAAATACGAGAAAACCAAGGGTGTGACGAGAATGAGGAACTTAAAGAAATTATTAGTAAAAAAACAGTACTAGCAAAATTAATGGGACTAAAAGTCGACAAATCCCAAGGACCGGATGACCTACATCCTAGGGTTTTGAAAGAGGTAGCCATTGGAAGTGGACGCATTGGTTGTCATCTTCCAAAATTCTATAGATTCTGGAACGGTTCCTGCAGATTGGAGGATAGTAAATGTAACCCCACTATTTAAGAAAGGAGGGAAGAGAGAAAACAGGGAACTACAGACCTGTTAGCCTCATATCAGTAGTTGGGAAAATGCTGGAATCTATTATAAAGGATGCAATAACTGGGCACTTAGAACCTAATAGTAAGATTGGGCAGAGTCAACATGGATTTATGAAAGGGAAATCCTGTTTGACAAACCTATTGGAGTTCTTTGAGGATGTAACTAGTGGAGTAGACAAAGGGGAACTGGTAGATGTGGTGTATCTGGATTTTCAGAAGGCCTTCGATAAGGTCTCACACAAGAGGTTGGTGAACAAAATTAGGGCACATGGAATTGCGGATCAGCATGGATTGAGAATTGGTTAACAGACAGAAAACAAAGAGTAGGGATAAACAGGTCTTTTTCAGGATGGCAGGCTGTGACTAGTGGAGTACCACAAGGATCGATGCTTGGGCCCTAGCTATTCACAATCTATATCAATGATTTGGATGAGGGGACAAAATGTAACATTTCCAAAATTTGCTGATGATACAAAGCTAGGTGGCAGTGTCAGTTGCGAAGAGGCTTCAAGGAGATCTCGACAGGCTCAGTGAGTGATCGAGAACATGGCAGATGGAATATAATGTGGATAAATGCGAAGTTATCCACTTTGGTAGAAAAAGCAGAAAGGCAGAGTATTTTCTAAATGGTTAAAGATTGGGGAATGCAGATGCTCAAAGGGATCTTGGTGTCCTTGTACAGGAGTCACTGAAAGTGAATGTGAAGGTGCAGCAAGCCATTAGGAAGGCAAATGGTATGCTGGCCTTCATTACAAGAGGATTTGAGTACAGGAGTGAAGAAGTCTTACTCCAATTATATAGGGCCTTGGTGAGACCACACCTGGAGTACTGTATACAATTTTGGTCTGCTTACCTAAGGAAGGATATACTTGCCATAGAGGGAGTGCAACGAAGATTCACGAGATTGATTCCTGGGATGGCAGGACTGTCGTATGAGAAGAGATCGAGCAAACTAGGCCTGTATTCTCTTGAATTCAGAAGAATGAGAGGGGATCTCATTGAAGCATACAAAATTACAGGGCTTGATAGGATGGATGCTGGGAGAATGTTTCCCTTGGCTGGGGAGTCTAGAACCAGGGGCCACAGCCAAAGGATAAAGGGTAGGCCATTCAGGACTGAGATGAGAAGAAATTTCTTCAGAGGGTGGTGAATCTTTGGAATTCTCTACCCCAGAGAGCTGTGGAGGCTCAGTCATTGGGTATATTCAAAACAGAAGTCGATAGATTTCTGACTAGTAAGGGCATCAAGGGATATGGCGATAGGGCCGGTGAATGGAGCTGAGGCAGATGATCAGCCATGATCTCATTGAATGGCAGAGCAGGCTTGAAGGGCCGAATGGCCTACTCCTGCTCCTATTTGTTATGTTCTTAAATGGGAATGAATGATGTCAGGTAGGAAGAAGTACAAGCTGCAAGCATCACTAACAAAATGATACACCATTAGGATTTGTAGGCTTAAATAGGGACAAGCCAGCTTTTACATACCTAAAAGCTTAGTAGCAGAATAATAGTATAATATTCCAGTCATCATAAAACGATGTTAATATTGACCCATGAGCCAGAGGAAATCCACTAATTTTAATTGAATTCTACTGATTTTCAGGTAAAAATTGTTGGATCATACAGCTTTAACATGACCAAATTCCAGCAATGGTAATATCCAATATTGTGGAAATCATTTTATTTTACAATATTCCTCCAAGGTATAATCTCTGGAATGAACTTTTATAGTTTTAGTACACAACCAATTAATTGTTAAAAGGTAACTGCTAGCACAAGTTAATTTCAATGCAATTCTCAACTAATGTAAGGGTGATGGCAAACAAGTGTGTGATATCAGCAATATTGTTTCCAACATGCCCACCTTTGCTGACAATTTTGGCAGTGAGAATTTGAATACTTGTCTGCCCATATCATATAAAAAATGCACAAGAGAAACGAACTTAATGAAGGAAAGCATGACCTTCATTGTTCTGATCACCTCAAATGTGGTACAAAAGTCAACATATTTTAATAATTTACAATTATTTTGATTAAAATAAGTTATTGTTTTAGCACATTTAGTTTACAGCATTCAAACAAAAGTGATTTAAACAGCAATTCTTATAAACTGGATTTTAAGAATTATTGAT
Source organism: Somniosus microcephalus (assembly GCF_052327205.1). Classification (NCBI taxonomy): domain Eukaryota; kingdom Metazoa; phylum Chordata; class Chondrichthyes; order Squaliformes; family Somniosidae; genus Somniosus; species Somniosus microcephalus. The sequence continues at coordinate 266,604,617 of NC_140990.1, read as the reverse complement.
GTGTCTTCAAGTAACAGTGATCATCGAAGACTGAATATAGGGTGTGTGGGCATAACATTCTCAGGAACCAAAATCCCATACCTATAATGCCACTGTCCTTGCTTTCCAGTGTGGAGCTTAAGCTAGTAATAGTTCCACAGGGGCTGGGTTTTTTTTGTGGCGGCTTGCTGATGCAACTATTCAGGGTTGAGCATGGGCTGTCAGTGCCTGGAGAAGCCGTACTGCTCGTTAGTGTCGAACATGGACTGATTCCCTGAACAGCAGTTGAACACTGAAGGACATAAAATAAAACAATTAGCTCATCAAACAAAATATTTGCAGAATAATTATTTCGTAAGTAGTCAATCAGACCTAGCATTGCACAGACGAAATGAAGATCATGTCAAGCTGGGTTAGAGTGCGGAAGATAATTGAGGGCGATAGAGGGGGGGGCCACCGAGACGGCGAGAGGGGGCCACCGAGACGGCGAGGGGGAGGGGGGGGCCACCGAGACGGCGGAGGGGGGGGGGGGGTGCCACCGAGACGGCGAGAGGGGGGCCACCGGAGAGATAGAGAAGGAGAATGTGGATAGAGAAGTAGAGAAGGGGGATAGAGAGGTGGTAATGGGGAGCGAGGGGACGTTAAACGGGAGAGAATTAACACGTGCAAGAAATTCTCAATAGCGATTAATTTGTCAACAACAGTGATTCAGCGACAGTGTAATTTCAAAGTGTTACCAAATAAGCATGGAACAAACATCCATTTATCAAGTATATCTGGTATACGACATTTCTACAAAAAAACTTACAATACTACTTTTTTTTTTGAACAGTACATTTTAATCAATAGCTTTTAGTAACTGGTTGAAATCAAGATATTCCAGCTGAATTGTATCAAAATGCCAAACAGCATCCTCCCTGTTCTTAAAAAAAAAAAACAGTATTTTGATTTTTCCTGGTGGCAATCATACCACTTTTTCATTCTTCTCTTCCATAGGTAAACGAGCAGAGCTTGGAATCCCTTCTCCCAGGAGAAACCCCAATCTTGTCATCAGTTCCTGAGCAGCAGGGGAGGAGCTTCGTTCATTACTCTTCTGTGGCTCTGGTAGACAAATAACTGCGGTTATTCAACTTACTTCTGAAGCTCTGCCTACTTGTCTCAGTTGTAGGTCTCTAGTTACATAGCAGGCCTATTACAGAATTCTGGTCTAAGATTACTCAAAATATATGTTCATCTTACTTTTTAATGCTGATTTACTACAAATTCATGACGTACATTAGTTGCTGCACACAAGCTTATGCCATTTATGAACAAAAAGTAAAATATTGCATATGCTAGAAATTTGAAACAAATAGAAAATACTCAGCAAGTCAGGCAACATCTGTTGAGAAAACACAAATCAATATTTTGGGTATTAAACACTTCCTCAGAACTGGGAAGGGTTCAAGCTCTGAAACATCGACTTGCGTTCTCAATAGATGCTGCCTGGCCTGCTCAGTGTTTCCAACATTTTCGATTTATGTTTCTTATGCCATTTATACTTGTGCAGTTAAGTACTGTCTGCCCTAGCTCTCTGATGTATTATTTATATTTGAAATTCTGCACACAAAACAATTTCTGCTGTACTTCCTGGTGTTCATTTAGATGCAAGTATATTCAAAACTATTCTTAATTTGTGGAAAAACAAGAATATTCCAAAATATCGAACACAACCATGTGTACAAAAAAGCCCTGTTTCTTAAGTTTTCCTGCAGCAGATCAACTATCAGCGACAAACAATTACTATTTTCACATTAATATCAGCGACCTCCATTGGTCAACTTTTACTTACGATAGGTAAGCTACAATCACATCAACACTGGTTTCACCATTTCCTTAAGTTATAGACATTCCATCATAAAATAGTAAACCAGCTCAATGTTTCACCAACTGCAGAGATGACAAAATTATCCATAGTTTTCAATTCCCAAAAAGCAGCAAATCCGGTATCAAAGTTTCACAAGTCTAGGGCCTACAGTGGTAGTGGTAAAATTGTCAAAATCATTTTATGGAATGCCATCAATGTTCATCTGAAGAGTGCGATGAGCATTGGTAAAATTAGGGATTTAAAAAGCCACATGTGTACTGGAAATTTCTAAAGAATGTGCCTGGATTATTTATAGAAGGCAATTGATAAGGTTCCACATCTGAATTTTCTAAAGATGATTAAACCTCAATAATTAATGGCTGGCCAAACTATTTCTAAGTGATATGGAGGAGGCACTCTTTGTAGTATTATAAAACCTGCACCAAGCTAAGTGCCCAGGTGAGAAGTACTGGACAAATGGGAAGCATTCAATAATATAAAAGCAAAATAAATAAGTGGAGATGGGGGTGGGGGTGGGGAGAAAGAGAGGGATGGGGAGAGGGGAGAGGGGGGCACAGGAGGAGACACACAGAGAAATGAAGTAGCAAGAGACACACACACAAAGAATTGAAGAAGTAGAGAGAAAAACAAGTGCAGAGAAACACACAAAGTAGAGACAGACAAAAAATGCACATAGATGTGAGAGAGCGAGACATACACAGAAGAAGTGAAAGCATAGAACAAGAGACGTTATACACAGAAGCAAGCAACAAGTGAGCTGGTCAATGAAGTAGTCACTCATGCTCTGTCATTTAGCACTCCAGCCCAGCTCCGAATCATGCAGCATTTGCGATGTCCTCAGTTTTTCCAATTGCTAACTGAAAGTTTTCAAGTCTGGGCCTGCTCCTGCCAATGTGCCTGCCTCTCAGTTTATGCTACTGTTAATTATTCAACACTCTCCCGTTGCTCTAAACTTTTGCTGGCCTTCAGGGACCGCTAATCCTCTGGAACTCTTTCTGCCGTTTAACTGGGAACCAGGTTAGTACTGTGTGCTGGAAGAAGCTGCCCAATCCCACTTCAGACCCTGGCAGCACCCACAATTCCAAATCCTTGACCACTCCAGATCTTCAAATCCTGAGCCACTACTTTCACAGAAGGTTGGACCCTACCTTTAGAAAACAGAGGAACAGAAAAATAGGAGGAGTAGGCCATTCGGCCCTTTGAGCACGGCTGATCCTCTAGCTCAACAGAACTTACTGCTGTAGCTAGTATAATAATCACTGTTGCTCTTGCTCCAGTGGTACATGCAAAATGGTTACTGCCTTGGACTCGAGCTTCTCTGCTCCCCAGCCTTGCCTCTCATACTCCCCCAATGCTCATTGATGAACTGTTCCCTACCCACCCCATTTTCCAGATTCATTCAACAATACTCTCCAATGAACTCCTCTCCTGCTTCTCGTCTCATGAATGTTTTTGTTTAAAAACTGTGTCGCTATTTAATATGCTTTGACGTTTCTGGAGCAGTCAATGGATAAACTGTTTTTGTGAAATATAGAATTTATTTGGTTGAAAACTACAAATTTTTTATGTCGAAAATAAAGTTACTAAGAAAAAACTGGGGGTTATTTTTTTATCCCCCCAGGAAGCATTTTGAATGATGTGGGGAAAAGATAATACACCACCACGTGGCAGTGTTACAGGAAGTCATTACACATCTATGATAAGATTAAAATTGGAAATCCTACAAGAGCACTATACAGTATACTAGTGTCATAAGGAAGCATCACAGGGTGCATCAAGAGTCACAAACACCAGTGAATACAAGGACCTGCATAGGGATATTTACAAATCATTTATTAATGGCACATGTAACCCATGAACCAATTTTAATGCAATAGTCAATTACTCGCAGCACTGCACATGGACAATCCAGATTAATTGTAGTGTTTACGTGAGTGTAATTAGGAAGTGGAAGATAATTGGATCAGGGCTGACGAGGACTGCAGCTCCCACGCAACCGGTTCACCGGCTTTTAAATAGGAAAAAATGCACACAGTATTTTGAAGGGGCTGTGCACCCGAAAAAAATTAAAGGGAACATCGTTCATCAGTAAGAGATTTGGAGTTAGAATAAAAGTTCTGTGATGTCAGTGATGAGTACATCAGAGGTAAACAATCTTGGAAGAGCATGGCTCTATATATAAAAAAAATTATATCCTTAGCACATTTGATAGATGTCATCATGCAATATCTTTGGCTTACATTGTTGAAGACAGCCAGCCATTTCAGACTTTGCAAGCATACCAGTTACAGCTCAGCCTACTGTAGTTATCAACTGCTCAACAAGACACTTCTTAATGGATCGAAGATAACTATTTTGTTCCACAAAAAATCTATAACAAGTTTAATATTCAAAGTAATAATTACAAACCATCTGGCAGCAAGATATAATCCAAGCGTGGTGTGACACTTGTATAATCATCTAGCAAATGTGTACGGCATCCCCACTGGAACCAAAATATCACCTTCATTGGACATCTACGGTAATTTTTTGATTCCACGCACCCAACAGGCAAGCCAGGCTCAAAGGGAACGTGTGTCAGAGAAAGGGCTACAAAATGATTTACCAAATTCTCTGACACATGTTCCCATTAAGCACAGCTCCTCATTGGAGGAATGAGATAACAATTACCCAAGTATATCCCAGACTACTTAATTACTTTATGTAAGCTTTGTGGGAGCTTTACCTTGTCAAAACTGTAAAGAATGGAAACATAATACTGAAGGCCATTTAATGCACACACAGATTTTTTTTTTATTACTTAAGGTATCTTTTAGCTACAGCAGCTTCCATCATTTACTCTTAACACTTAAAAAAGACAAGATGGGTGTACTCACCATTATGTGCAAATTGGGAAGGGTCAGTTTTCTCTGCCAACTTCGTCAATGCTGAGGCAATTGCATCGCCTGGCACCTTGGGGCTTTCCACATATTTCAACTTCCTGATTGGGCCTGCATGAGGAGAAAATTCCTTTCCTGTTAAAGATTCTGTCTGGAAGAAGTTTTGTAGTTAAACATTCATACAATACTGTCAAAGTTTAGTGCAGTCGCCTTCACTGAAAAATCTCATACTTTTCAATAGGTGAGCAATTCAGGGAGAACTCCAGCCAAAAAAGTACTAGGAATGTAAACTACAGCACAAAACCAAAGTAATTACCTACTTGTGAAATTGTTGGGATATAGCCCTTTAAAACAATTATTTTATATGTATAAAAACACAAAACATACTGTCTATTGTTTTACATAATGCAGAATTTAATCTTTCAAAGAATTTTGCACATATTTAGCAAATCTGAGAAATTTGAAAGAGCCCAGAGCGCTTACATCAATAAGTATTTCACCTAGCTGACACACACACTGAGTATAGGCATTTCTCCACAACTACATTATCTGTAGATTTACAAGTCATTTGAGGCACAACTAGATCTTTCCATTCCTTTATGCCTAGCACTGTATTACGTACTTTCATGAAAAACATTCTAGAAATGAGAAGATTATTTACATAGATGTTACACAGAAGTTACAACACTAAAAGTAGCCATTCGGCCCAACCAGTCTGTGCCAGTGTTTACACTCTATGTAAGCACATAGCTTGAAGCACATTTACCCACCCTGTTCCCTATCCCTTCCACCCTTTTCTGTCATCCACCTAGGTATCAGTCATGACTCAGAGGAGAGCTCTTGCCTGAGTCAGAGGTTGCAGGTTCAAGCCCCACTTGAGAGACTTAGAATCATAGAATGATACATCACAGGAGGCGGCCATTCGTGCCTACACTGGCTCTCTGAAAGAGCTATCCAATTATTCCCACTCCCCTGCCCTTTCCTCATAGCCAATGTTCTCTGACATTGTTTTTGGTGCACGGGCCCTGTAACTGGCTGCACAGCCCATTCAACTTTTTGCACTTTTTTTTAAAATTAGTTCATCGGATGTGGACGTTGCTGGCAAGGCCAGCATTTATTGCCCGTACCTAATTGCCCTCGAGAAGGTGATGGTGAGCTGCCTTCTTGAATCGCAGCAGTCCGCATGGTGAAGGTACTCCCAGTGTTGTTAGGGAGGGAGTTCCAGGATTTTGACCCAGCGACAATGAAGGAACGGCGATATACTTCCAAGTCAGGATGGTGTGTGACTTGGAGGTGGTGGTGTTCCCATGCACCTGCTGCCCTTGCCCTTCTAGGTGGTAGAGGTCGCGGGTTTGGGAGGTGCTGCCGAAGCAGCCTTGGCAAGTTGCTGCAGTGCATCTTGTGGATGGTACACACTGCAACCACGGTACACCAGTGGTGGAGAGAGTGAATGTTTAAGACGGGGTGCCAATCAAGCAGGCTGCTTTGTCTTGGATGGTGTCGAGCTTCTTGAGTGTTATTGGAGCTGCATTCATCCAGGCAAGTGGAGAGTATTCCATCACACTCCTGACTTGTGCCTTGTAGATGGTGGAAGGGCTTTGGGGAATCAGGAGGTGAGACACTGGTCGCAGAATACCCAGCCTCTGACCTGCTTTTGTTGCCACAGTATTTGTGTGGTTGGTCCAGTTAAGTTTCTGGTCAATGGTGACCCCCACACCCACCCCCCAGGATATTAGTGGTGAGGGATTCGGCGATGGTAATGCCGTTGAATATCAAGGGGCGGTGGTTAGACGCTCACTTGTTGGAGATGGCCATTGCCCGGTACTCCTGTGGCGCGAATGTTACCTGCCACTTATTAGCCCAAGCCTGAATGTCGTCCAGATCTTGCTGCATGTGGGCATGGACTGCTTCATTATCTGAGGAGTTGCGAATGGCACTGAAGACTGTGTAGTCATCAGCGAATATCTACACTTCTGACCTTATGATGGAGGGAAGGTCATTGATGAAGCAGCTGGTTGAGCCTAGGACACTGCCCTGAGGAGCTCCTGCAGCCATGCCCTGGGGCTGTGATGATTGACCTTCAACCACCACAACCATCTTCCTTTGTGTTGGGTATGGCTCCAGCCAATGGAGAGTTCTCCTCTCCTCTCCTCTCCCCCACCCCACCATTGATTTCATTTTTACTTGGGCTCCTTGATACCAGACTCGGTCAAATGTTGCTTTTATGTCAAGGGCAGCCACTTTCACCTCATCTCTGGAATTCAGCTCCTTTGTCCATGTTTGGACCAAGGCTGTAATGAGGTCTGGAGCAGAGTGGTCCTGGCGGAACCCAAACTGGGCATCAGTGAGCAGGTTATTGGTGACTAAGTGCTGCTTGACAGCACTGTTGACGACACCTTCCATCACTTTGCTGATGATTGAGAGTAGACTGATGGGGCAGTAATTGGTCGGATTGGATTAGTTCTGCTTTTTGTGGACAGGACATACCTGGGCAGTTTTCCACATTGTCGGATAGATGCCAGTGTTATAGGTGAACTGGAACAGCTTGGCTAGAGGCGCGGCTAGTTCTGGAGCACAAGTCTTCAGTACGACAGCCGGTATGTTGTCGGGGCCCACAGCCTTTGCTGTATCCAGTGCGCTCAGCCGTTTCTTGATATCACGTGGCAGTATCCAGTGCGGTCTGCCGTTTCTTGATATCACGTGGAGTGAATCGAATTGGCTGAAGACTGGCTTCTGTGGTGGTGGGGACCTCAGGAGGCCGATATGGATCATCCACTCGGCACTTCTGGCTGAAGATGGTTGCAAACTCTTCAGCTTTGTCTTTGGCGCGGTTATTTCCATTGAAAAGCCGATGAGCGGCCTGAGCTGGCCCGCCAGACAGCAACACTGCTCATAACCCTGCAAATCTTTTCCCTTCAAATATTTATCCAATTCCCTTTTATTATTCAATCTATGTCCATCACCCTTGCAGGCAGTGCATTCGAGATCATAACACTATGTAAAAATATTTCTCACGACTTTGTTAAAAAAAATTCCTGTGCCTCTGGTCTAAATCTCTTACAAATTGAAATATGTATCTGTGGCCCCTTGTTCTTGACCACCCAGCTTCTGCAAACAGTCTGCTTCTTCCCACCCTGTCCCATCCCTTCATAAAAATTTCTATTATAATAGAAATAATTTGCGTTGTTCCAACGGTAAAATACACTATGAGGTGTTTCGACGTTTTTGAATTTCCTCATACCAATCAGCATCCTAATGAATCTGCAAAGCACCCTTTAAAGCCTCAATAACCTACCTAAAACGTGGAGCCCAAAACTGCACACAGTAGTTATTCAAACAAAAACACATGAAAAATAGCATTAAAAAGTATCAGAATTGCATTTCAGACACCATGTATCATCCATCAAAGTGCCTATTCTACTCGGTAAATAAACAAAGGAAAACATTTCTCCAAAGAAGCAGCAACACCCTCATTTACCCTACTTCACTTTACAAGTGGCTGCACTTCCCAGGTATTGCCCCCTGCAACTACAGCAGATGTATACACATAGAAGATAGGAGCAGGAGTAGGCCATTCGGCCCCTCGAATCTGCTCCGCCATTCAATGCGATCATGGCTGATCATCCAAATTCAGTACCCGGTCCCTGCTTTCTCCCCATACCCCTTGACCCCTTTAGCCTCAAGAAATATATCCAACTCCTCCTTGAATATATTTAATGAACTGGCCTCCACCGCCCTCTGTGGTAGAGAATTCCACAGGTTCACCACTCTCTGGGTGAAGAAATTCCTCCTCATTTCTGTCCTAAATGGCCTACCCTTTATCCTTAGACTATGTCCCCTGGTTCTGGACTCCCCGACCATCGGGAACATCCTTCCTGCATCTAGTCTGTCCAGTCCTGTCAGAATTTTATAAGTTTCAATGAGATCCCCTCATTCTTCTAAACTCCAGCAAGTACAAGCCCAATCGACCCAATCTCTCCTCATACGTCATTCCTGGCATCCCAGGTATCAGCCTGGTGCATCTTCGCTGAACTCCTTCCATGGCAAGAACATCCTTCCTCAGATAAGGCGACCAAAACTGCACACAATACTCAAGATGTGATCTCACCAAGGCCCTGTACAACTGCAGCAAGTCTTGTTCCTGTACTCAAACCCTCTCGCTACGAAGGCCAACATACCATTTGCCTTCTTAACCGCCTGCTGCACCTGCATGCTTGCCTTCAGCGACTGGTGCACAAGGACACCCAGGTCTCGTTGCACTACCCCTTCTCCCAATCTATTGCCATTCAGATAATAATCTGCCTTCCTGTTTTTGCCACCAAAGTGGACAACCTCACATTTATCCACGTTATATTGCATCTGCCATGTTTCTGCCCAATCACCCAACATGTCCAAATCATACTGGAGTTTCTCGACATCCTCCTCACAGCACACACACCCACCCAGCTTTGTGTCGTCTGCAAATTTGGAGATATTATATCTAGTGCCCTTGTCTCGATCATTAATATATATTGTGACTAGCTGGGGTCCAAGGACTGATCCCTGCGGTACCCCACTAGTCACTGCCTGCCACTTGGAAAAGGACCGGTTTATTCCAACTCTTTGCTTTCTGTCTGCCAACCAGTTCTCTATCCAAGTCAATACCTTGCCCCCAATCCCATGCGCCTTAACTTTACACGCTAATCTCTTATGCGGGACCTTATCGAAGGCCTTCTGAAAGTCCAGATACACCACATCCACTGGTTCTCCCTTATCTATTTTACCAGTTACATCCTCAAAAAAATTCCAGTAGATTAGTCAAGCACGATTTACCTTTCGTGAATCCATGTTTACTTTGTCCGATCCTGTCACTGTTTTTCAAGTGCTCTGCTATTACATCTTTTAATAATGGACTCTAGCATTTTCCCCACTACCGAAGTCAGGCTTACCGGTCTGTAATTCCCCGGTTTTCTCTCTACCACCTTTTTTCAATAGTGGGGTAACATTAGCTACCCTCCAATCCATGGGTACTGTTCCAGATTCCATCGAATGTTGGAAGATGATCAGCAATGCATCTACTATTTCTAGGGCCACTTCCTTAAGTACCCTAGGATGTAGATTATCAGTCCCTGGGGATTTATCGGCCTTCAATCCCATCAATTTCCCCAACACCATTTCCCTACAAATACTGATTTCTTTCAGTTCCTCCCTTTCATCAGACCCTATGTTCCCCGGCATCTCTGGGAGGTTATTTGTGTCCTCCTTTGTGAAGACAGAACCAAAATATGTATTTAGTTGGTTTGCCATTTCTTTGTTCCCCATTATAAGTTCCCCTGATTCTGACTGCAAGGGACCTACGCTTGACTTCACCAATCTTTTTCTCTTCACATATCTATAAAAGCTTTCACAGTCAGTTTTTATGTTCCCTGCAAGCCGACTCACATATTCTATTTTCCCCTTCTTAATTAATCCCTTTGTCCTCCTTTGTTGAATCCTAAATTGCTCCCAATCCTCAGGATTATTGCTTTTTCTGGCCAATTTATATGTCCTCTCCTTGGATCTTATGCTATCCCTAATTTCCCTGGTTAGCCACGGTTGAGTCACCTTTTTTGTTTTATTTTTGTGCCAAACTGGGATGAACATTTTCTGCAGTTCATCCATATGGTCTTTGAATGTTTGCCATTGCCTATCCACCGTCAACCCTTTGAGTGACATTCCCCAATCAATCCTACCCAACTCGCGCCTCAGACCATCGTAGTTTCCTTTATTTAAATTTAGGACCCTAGTCTCCGAGTCAACGACTTCATTCTCCATCTTAATGAAGAATTCGATATTATGATCGCTCCGACCCAAGGGGCCTCGTACAACAAGATTGCTAATTAATCCTTTCTCATTACATAATACCCAGTCTAAGATGGCCGGATCTCTGGTTGGTTCCTCGACATATTGGTCCAGGAAACCATCCCGTAAACACTCCAGGAATTCCTCCTCCACAGTATCGTTACTAATGTCGCCATTTGTTCCTTCCCACACCAACGTTTACACCCGAAAACACTATACAATAGAGATCGACATGTATTTAAACAAACTAGTGTACTGTATTCACTGATCATGGTATGATCTTCGCTATACTCAGATTGAATGACAACTTACTGAACATAGAACCATGCTTGCAGACAGACTGACTAACATCCCTGTGGCTCAGCACTTAAACTCCATCTCATTCTCAGGTCTCTCATGCTCAGACTTCAACTACGAGAATATATCATCTTTCTCCTGGGCACTCTTCAGCTCTCTGGTCTTCAACAACTTCAGATCTCACCCACATCCTTGATCTTCCTGAATACTCCCATACACATTCAACAGCTTACACTTCCATTTGGAATCATGTTTAACTCATCTTTCTCTTTTGATGGCATTTTCACAAACTTGACAAATGATCTTCATGAAATGTGCAGGTTTTCTCACCTCTGCCATATTTTAAAATCTACTCACAGGCTATATTTTTAGTTGCCTTGTTTACAATTGTGGTTCGCAGATCTGTACTCAGCAGATCTGTACTTGAGATCTCCCTCCACTCTTTGGATTAGTCAATCATATAAAAAGGTTCTCCCTTCCTCACAATACCAGTTCTTTTGAAAGGCTCCATTCAAATGCAAACCTCTTTCACTCTGATAAAAACTGGTGTATTTCAAATATTTTCCTTTTTTATTTTACATTCAAGTAATTATTCTGAACAAACACATTACAACAATTCATTTTAAATATTGCTTTATTCCAAGATGCCTTACTCAATTAAACCTACATTATTTTATTCAAATTACTCAGTTGAAACTAAACCTTCAAACTGAAGTATCTGTTGTATGAATAGAAATCACATGAATTTGTTTTGAACAGGGTTGCAGTACAACATCCTATGCACGAGTATAAGCTTTGTTTTTGGTAACAATATATAATTATAGGAAGTTTTTAAATAAACAGCATAGCCCTGAATACATCATACTAAAAATTCTCAAATAAAAAACAGATGCTTGTGTTGAAGGAGAAAGCCCTACTCAAGAAGGCTATGAACATAAGAACATAAGAAATAGGAGCAGGAGTAGGCCAATCGGCCCCTCGAGCCTGCTCCACCATTCAATAAGATCATGGCTGATCTGATCCTAACCTCAAATCTTCTATCACTCTGCATCCACCCGAACCCATGTGATCTCCCGGGAGAGGCGAAAAACCAGATAAAGACCCAATGGCCAATTTGGGAGAAAAAAATCTGGGAAATTCCTCTCCGACCCATCTAGGCGATCGAAATTCTTCCAGGAGATCACTCTGTCCCTATATTTTCTACAGTACTTACCTTCTGTAAAGGCGATCTCCACCCCAGCCAGGAACAGGAATAAAACCATCTCCTGAAATCTAACAGAATTAGAACACAGTAGGAGCAGAACAAGGCTACACGGCCCCTGGGCCCGCTCCACTACCCACAGGGCCATGACCATTCCGAACCCAGACTCATGTCCAATTTCCTGCCCGCTCCCCGTAACCCTTTATTCCCTTTACTTCTAGGAAACTATCTATTTCTGTTTTAAATTTATTTAATGATGTAGCTTCCACAGCTTTCTGGGGCAGCAAATTCCACAAACCTACCACCCTCCTGAGTGAAGAAGTTTCTCATCTCAGTTTTGAATGAGCAGCCCCTTATTTTAAGATTATGCCCCCTAGTTCTAGTTTCACCCATCATTGGGAACATCCTCACCGCATCCACCCGATCAAGCCCCTTCACAATCTTATATGTTTCAATAAGATCGCCTCTCATTCTTCTGAACTCCAATGAGTAGAGTCCCAATCTACTCAACCTCTCCTCATATGACCACCCCCTCATCCCCGGGATTAACCGAGTGAACCTTCTTTGTACTGACTCGAGAGCAAGTATGTCTTTTCTTAAGTATGGACACCAAAACTGTATGCAGTATTCCAGGTGCGGCCTCACCAATACCTTGTACAACTGCAGCAATACCTCCCTGTTTTTATATTCTATCCCCCTAGCAATAAAAGCCAACATTCCATTGGCCTTCTTGATCACTTGCTGCACCTGCATACTAACTTTTTGAGTTTCGTGCACCAGGACCCCCAGATCCCTTTGTACTACAGTACTTTCCAGTTTCTTGCCATTAAGATAATAACTTGCTCTACGATTTTTCCTGCCAAAGTGCATAACCTCACACTTTCCAGTATTGTATTCCATCTGCCAAATCTCTGCCCACTTACTTAGCCTATGTCCCCTTGCAGGTTTTTTATGTCCTCCTCACTCACTACTTTCCCTCCCATCTTTGTATCATCTGCAAACTTTGATATGTTACACTCGGTCCCCTCCTCCAAATCGTTAATATAGATTGTAAAGAGTTGGGGACCCAGCACTGACCCCTGCGGAACACCACTAGTTACTGGTTGCTAATCTGAGAACGAACCATTTATCCCAACTCTCTGCTTTCTGTTAGAGAGCCAATCCTCCACCCACGCCAGAATATTACCCCCAATCCTGTGATTTTTTATCTTGAGCAATAATCTTGTGTGGCACCTTGTCAAATGCCTTTTGGAAGTCTAAATACACTACGTCCACTGGTTCCCCTTTATCCACCCTGTATGTTACTTCCTCAAAAAACTCAAGCAAATTTGTTAAACATGACTTCCCCTTCATGAAACCATGCTGAGTTTGCCCTATTAAATTATGTTTATCCAAATGTCCCGTTACTGTCTCCTTAATAATGGACTCTAACATTTTACCAACCACAGATGTTAGGCTAACAGGTCTATAGTTTCCAGCCTTCTGCCTACTACCCTTTTTAAATAATGGTGTTACATTAGCAGTTTTCCAATCTGCCGGGACCTTTGCTGAGTCCAGTGAGTTTTGGAAAATTATTACCAATGCATCCACAATCCCTACCGCTACTTCCCTCAAGACCCTGGGATGCAAGCCATCAGGTCCAGGGGATTTATCCGCCTTGAGTCCCATTATTTTACCAAGTACCACTTCCTTAGTGATTTTAATTGTATTTAGTTCCTCCCCCCCCCCGAGAGCCCCCTGTTTGTCCAGTGTTGGGATATTCTTAGTGTCCTCTACTGTAAAGACTGATACAAAATAATTGTTCAGTGTTTTTGCCATCTCCATGTTTCCCACCATTAATTTCCCGGTCTCATCCTCTAAGGGACCAACATTTACTTTAGCCACCCTTTTTCTTTTTATATAACTATAGAAACTTTTACTGTCTGTTTTTATATTTTTTGCTAATTTACTTTCATAATCTATCTTCCCTTTCTTAATCAATCTTTTTGTTATTTTTTGCTGTCTTTTAAAGACTTCCCAATCTTCCATCCTCCCACTAGATTTGGCTACCTTATATGCCCTTGTTTTTAGTCGGATACTATCCTTAATTACTTTACTTAGCCACGGATGGCTATCTTTTCTTTTACACCCTTTTTTCCTCAGTGGAATATATTTTTTTGGAAGTTGTAAAATAACTCCTTAAATGTACACCACTGGTCATGTACCGTCTTACCCTTTAATCTATTTTCCCAGTCCACTCTAATTAATTCCGCTCTCATACCTTCATAGTCTCCTTTATGAAAATACAAGGCAACGCCCAAAATGGCTGAGTCAGTTTTTTCCAATAAGTTTCAGAGACATACAGAGAAGTCTCAGATTCAATCACCAATCTGCATTAAGTTAGCTGATGTCAGATGAAGCAGCAATAAACACACTTACAAATGGCTTCAGCACCCCAGATTTAGTTTTTTTTTTTGGGGGGGGGGGGGGGGCGGTGGCGGCAAAATGAGGCAGGATATCACCCCTGGCCACATAGTGATTCATGCTAGAAATGTGCTTGTTTGAACATTGTACAGGAAACTTTGAGATATCCGGCACCGACCTGTTGCCGTCCCATCAAAACTGCCGGACAAACCAGCACTAATGTTAAAACATACGGAGCTTTTGAGCTCCGTATCTAGCAACAAACCCTGTTGCTTACAGCTTCTAAACAGTCGGCCGTAGCTTGCAAGCGTCTCTGTAGCTAAGCAACAGCTTTAGCTAGACCTTGCAGAGCCTGACTGGTGAAAAAAAAGCAACAAAAAGAAAAAAAACTTACTGAACCGACTCCTGAATTTTGCCGGTGGATCGAGCATTCCGGACAGTTAACCTCCGGATAAACCAAAGTTTCCTGTAGTTCAAGTGTAATGCTCCCCAATAGGAATAGACTGCAGACACTCATGACCAAGGTACTGGAGAAAGCCAACTGTTCATGGAATCATACCCCAACAAAGAATCAATGCTTGGGAGGAAAAGGCAGAAAACTGATCAGAAAAAGAAAAACAAAACCTGTTGTAAAATATGAATGCATGGCCAGGTGTGAAGTTTTGTTAAAGGAAAGCATTGAGCTATAAATTCAACGTCTCTACAACTACTAAAAGTAATCAGGAGGCTCGGTTATTCAAAGTTTATACCTGGGGACCTTTTGCCTGTCCATGCATGCATCATAAATGGCTGACGTGGCAAGAGTGGCGAGGATGGAAGCGACATGGATACTCCTTTAGACACGTTCATTTTGTATATATCCTCTTGTATGGAAAACTGGCCAGAACCACAATCTGAAATACCAACGTGCCCAGAGTAAGAATCTCCTGTTGAAACCAGAGTAGAATAGCCATTTGTTAAAAATCATGATAGAAGATTGACTGCATATTTGATACAAGGAGTTTCAATATTTTGTATCCAAAAATAAACTAGAAGTGGAGGAGGATGATGATGATGATAGGAGGTACTTAAGAGGGGAAAAGGAGGATAGGAATAGGCAGGTGACATTGGGAGTATGAGGAGGAAGATGGCAAAGTAGGCTGGAGAGGCAGTAGAAGTATTGAAGGGGAAGGGCAATGATCGTGAAGCTGAGATAGGGAGGAGGAGGAGGTGAATGGTGCAAGGAGGAAGAGGAAGAGTAGGATAATGGAAGGGAGTAGGTCATTCAACTTATTCAACCATTCAATTAGAACGTGGCTGATCTGTAGCTCAATTCAATTTACCTGCCTTTTCTCCATATCCCTTACCTAACAAAAATCTAGGAAGCTTAATTTTGAAAATTCCAACTGACCCAGCATCCACAGCCTTTTGGTGGACAAGAGTTCCAGATTTCCACAACCTTTAGTGTGGAAAAAGTGCTTCCTGATTTGACTCCAAATTGGCCTAGCTCTAATTTTTACATTATGCCAACTTGTTCTCGATCCTCCACCAGAACAGACAGTATGTCTGTATCTACCCCATCTAATACCTTTATAACCTGAAACACTTCTATCTGATCACCCCTCAACCATCTGAGCTCCAGGGAATAATTTAACTCTTTTTCAGCTTCTATCATTCTGATGAACCTGCACTGTACCCTTTCCAAGGTCATTACATCTTTAATGATGTGGGGTTCCCAAACTAAATGAAGGCTTTGGTCACAAGACTTTGTACAAATGAAGCATCACTTCCTCACTTTTGTATTTCTTGAGATAAAGGCCAAATTCCATTGGCCTTTGATTGATTTCTGTACCTGTGCACTAGCTTTTAGTGAAGTGTACATGGACACCTAAATCCTTTTGCCCCTCCACAGTTCCTAGTCTCACCTTTAAGTAAATATTCTAATTTTTCTTTCTCGGATTCCAAGTGGATGACCTTACACCTTCCCACATTGAACTCCAGCTGCCATAGTTTTGTCTGTCTATGTCCCTTTGTAAATTCCTCCTGCCATCCATGCAACTTGCTGTGCCTGTTAACTTAATGTCATT
The DNA here is from genome assembly GCF_052327205.1 of Somniosus microcephalus. Lineage (NCBI taxonomy): Eukaryota > Metazoa > Chordata > Chondrichthyes > Squaliformes > Somniosidae > Somniosus > Somniosus microcephalus. The sequence goes on along the minus strand of NC_140990.1, from coordinate 266,588,105 downwards.
TGTAAACTTGGATATACAACTCTCTATTCCTTCATCCAAGTCATTTATATGGTGAAAAGCTGAAGTCCCTGGGGAGAATCATTTGTCACATTCCGCCAATCAGAGAACGAGCCTTTTATTCCTAATCTCTGTCATCTGCCTCCCAACCAATTACCAACCCATATCACAGGGTTACCTCCAATTCCATGCACTCTAATTTTTGCTAATAATTTTATGTAGCACCTTATCAAATGCCTTCTGGAAGTCCTACAGACACCATTGAATGTCCACTAGGTTAGTGACCAAATCAAAAAATCCAACTAGATTCAGTCTGATCAGCTCATGCTCAATCACTCTGTCCCCGATGGGTTCCAATAACTTCCCCATACTAACTTTAAACAGAGGTCTATAGTTTCCTGGTTTCTACATCCCTTCTGTCTTAAATAATGGGAGTTGATGTAATAAAGACTCACTACGCTCTTGGTTGTACATAAAGCAAGGCTTTAATCGACTTGTAACAAAACATGGAGGTCTAGTTAGTAGTCACTAGCTTCCGGTTTCCAGATTGTCTCTGGCCAAGTTGGGCCCACGCCCGAGTATTTATACTCCTCGGACGGCGCCCTCAGCTGGCCGTTCAGTAGTACTCGAGTTACTTCTTGCAGAAGTTGCGATTTATGACAGGAGTAACATTTGCAATTTTCCAATCCAAAAGGCACAATTCCCAAGTCTAGAGAGCTTTGGAAAATTGTGATTAATGCATCTGCAATTTATCCATCTGTTTCTTTTAATACCCTGGCTTTTGTACTCTATTCTTTTTATAAAGTCAAGGGTCCCGCATGCTTTTTTTAAAAGCCTTATCAACTTGCCCTGACACCTTCAAAATTTGTGTATGTAAACCCCCAGGACTCTGTTCCTGCACCTCCTTTAAAATGTATCATTTAGTATATACTTCTAATTCTTACAAGATCAACTTAATGGATAATGGTTTAGTGATTTTGTTTTTCAGAAATGTGTTGGCATTTTGTATCACATTTTATGATAATGGTATATATTGACCAGTGTGAAGGAGGAAAATGGCAGTCATGTAATAAGTATAGGAAATTTAACTAGTTAATGTTGTTGTAGGAGCTGTTTCCAAGAAAAAAATGACAGTGATTTGATTGTGTAGTTTGCTTATTGCTAATTGGAAGCTTTCCTATCCGTATAATGAATGGAACTGGTTTTCAATTGGCTCATGTATTCCCAACTAAATATGAAACAATCAGCACAGGTCAACTTAAGAAATAGTAATTATGACAGCCTGAAATTTTTGCCCAACAGACATGAATTTTTGAGATACAATGCTTTTGAATTAACACACTATCAGTGCACTGTGTAGGCGGATAGATGGTAGCATTTTGGGATCACAGAGCACAGTATTCAATTCCATCACGGAAAAGGAATCTTGCATTTAGTGCCTTTCATGTCCTCAGAACTCCTGCAAAGCCTTTGGTCCACAAGTGCCCTGGCGCAATCCCCACTGCAAGGTTTTTTTCCACGCACCACAGGCGGATAGGAACGCCCCTCCTGCCTCATTTGCATGAAGTAGTCACAGGAATTCCACGGTAGTGCTGTTGGTGTGAAGACCTGATACAATTGGTCTCTGCCCACATTTGCTCTTCACTGTGCCTAGGAACTGAGCATTCCCCAGAAGCAATAGAGGAAAATCTGCCCTGAACAATGTACTTCTAATAATTCGAGGTCATCTTTTTCACTAAAAGAAATGAATTATCCAATAATTTGAATTAATGAATGTAACTAACAGGAAAGTAAGAATGTAGTGCTTAAAAATTGAATTATCAGATAATTTCAGTTAAGTGGTTTCAAACTAAGTAGACAGTAATCAGAACATTTAAATGATCCTGCAAGTACCTGTTTTGGAAAGGGGCTCATGCCTCACAGCAGATCACATGCAAAATTTGGTCAGACTCTAAATAACCCATTTCTAAGTTACTTAGGTGACACTTAGCTACTCACAGCTAAATTAAATGACACCCAACAATTCTAAGTGCACACACAGCCAAAATGATAATTGGTCATCAGTTACATTTTAACAGACTGGAGAGATTGAAAATACAAAAATGGACAAATATGCAAGAGATTTGTCCTATGATGAACTAGAACAGTAGCAGAAAGTCAAGCAACAAGTCATGAGCTTTGCTAAATTGATAACCATGAGCTTCGCTAAATTGATAACCTTAGGGTCTAGAAGGTAAATTTTGCACCACTGCAAGTATATTTTCCTGTAATTCACATGAATCCACCTACACTGTAGAGTTTCCTCATCTACAGCAACATCCAAAACAGAGCTTTCTTAAGTGGGCATTTAGACTGGCTGAATATGTACTGCATTATTTACCTTTCTTCTGCCATCCACAGTCAACACTGAGGTGTGGCTTGTCTTTCTGTTGCTCCATTTTGCACACATCTGTTTTTTGAGGAAATCAAAGAGAAAAAAATTACCTCAATAAAGTACAGACAATTACTAGGTTGAATTTAAAACAAGACTTACGTTATCACAAGGGCAATCCTTAAGGCTTTGGTACTTTTTTTTTGTGGATAAAACCAAATCACTGCCACACAATTAGGATCCAGTTACAATGCAAAATTGTTGGGAGTTCTTAAAACAGATAGCCTTTGCAACAGAAGACTAAAACGATTGAAGAAAATAACTTGAAAAAATGGTGGGGGGGTGGGAGGGAAGACATTGATTGCACTATTTTCTGCAGTTTTCTACATGACAGTAGAAAACCAAAAACAATTGTTAATCATTTTAAAAAGACATATGATGTGCACATTCAAAAATATATATTTGTATCAACTTCAATACAGTAGAGCCCTAAAAGATTTCATTCTTCTAGAAACTATGAAAAGTATAACAGGATTCTCCTTTGCTGTTGCACATGATTAATTCAGAAAATACACTGCTTTAAAAAGGACAGTGTTATGCCAGCTGATGAACAATAAATTACTTTGTTGATGAGATATAGCTGAGATTAACCTAGCCTGTCCCGTTAATACCACAAACGTCTAATTACTGTTTTGCGGTGAAGTTTGTTGTTCGTGAGGCATTTGTATAGATTTGCCCATGTTCAGATTACTCCCTCTCAACTCCAACGCCTCCTTTTATTATCTGCAAATTTGACGATTGTACAGTGGGTTAATGCATTATTATGAAAAAAGGGCTTCAACACAGATCCCTGGGGCACTTCACTCGTACTTCTCTCACCCCAGTACTAGCAAATTTCTGGAATCAGGCCAAAAGAAACCAGAATTAAATGATGGCCTCTCTAATATTTCTAACATTTTCAAGTGTGATGGACACATCTCAAAACTTAACATAAAAATCTTAGAGCCTAAGCAAAATCAATAACTTAGAGAAATCCTAGACACATTAAAAAGGCTGAAAATAAATCCTCCCCCCACCCCCCGCCAAGGAGTAGATGGTATTTATCTTATTGCTGAAAAAGATTAGGGGAGGAGATTAGAGACACTGACGAGACTTGAAAACAAGAAATACTTATTAGATTAGTTATATCGCGGTTGCAGCGGGGGACGGGGTAACTGAACGGTGTGTCACAGCCGTTTCTAATTTATAATGATCGGGATTAGGAAACTCAATGTAGTGGTCAAATTTGTTAATGATACCAAACTATTTGAGGTTAGGATCAGATCAGCCATGATCTTATTGAATGGCGGAGCAGGCTCGAGGGGCCGATTGGCCTACTCCTGCTCCTATTTCTTATGTTCTTAACTAGGGGGCACTGGAATCGCAGTAGCTGCTCAAAAATTACAGAATAAGTTGAAAATATGCAGGTGGACAGAAAAATGGCAGATGAAATTTAATGCAGGCTAATGTACTGTACATAAGCATTAATAAAGGATATATGTACCTTGAATGGTGTTGAAAAAGCTGAGGATGAAGCTAAAAGAGGCTTAGTAGACTTGAAGCTCAACATAAAGAACATAATAGGAGCAGGAGTAGGCCATTCAGCCCTTCGAGCCTGCTCCACCATTCAATATTATCGCTGATGATCCACCTCAACTCCACTTTCCCACCCTATCACCATATCCCTTGATTCCGTTACTATCCAAAAATCTATCAATCTCAGTCTTGAATATACTCAGCATGTCCAACAGCAGCGATCAACAATATCAGTAGAATGCTGAACTACCTAACCAAAACCATAGGAGACAAGTCAGAGGAAGTGGTGACCAAACTGTATAGCAATGTGGTCAGACCGCATTGCATACTGCATCCTGTTTTGGTTGCCAAGACACACTAGAGAGGCACATGCTGAAGACAGTGCACAAGAGCCACAAGGTTGTTCACTAGTAATGAGGAAACACTGAAAAAAGTCATTTAAGTGTATTTTGTGAATTTTAGTGTGTTAAAAAGTTAATTATTTGAAGTGAGTTTAATTTTTTAAGTGTATATTAAACTGTTGGGGAGTTAAAACCGGAAGTAGAATCCAGGTATAAAAGGGGCGGGTCTAGTGCTTGTGCACAGAGTGCTGTGCATTGAGTGCTGCTAAAGTTTGATAAGAGGGAGAGTTCAGGCAAGTGGGAGGTGAGGGTGTGTTTTTTGTTCTGTTTTCCCCACTCCCAGGCTTAGACAGCACTGCGGAAGCGGAGCAGCGAGACGAGTCAACCAAACAGGCCCCACAGACAGTATTCAAGGAGGAGGTTGGTGATCAGCTGGTTGGTTGGTTTTCTTCCTTCTCTTTTATTCCTTTAAGTTGTTAAGTCCTATTGAATAGTGGTGTAATAGTATCATCTATATCGGGGCAGAGGGTCTTCATAACTAATAATAATAAATTTAATTAATTACATCGATATGGGTGAACATGTGATGTGTCACTGTTGCGAAATGTGGGAGCTGGTGGACCCCATTGAGGCTCACGGTGATTACATTTGCGAAAAGTGTTTGCTGCTAGAGGAACTCAAGCTCCATTTTAAAGAGCTTGAGACCGAGCTTCAGACACTGCAACACATCAGGAAGGGGAAGAAGTTCCTGGACTCTATGTTTCAGGAGGTGGTCACACCTATGAAATTAATTAATGCAGATGTAATCCGTGGTGAGGGACAGGACGGTGTGACTACGAGTGAGGCAGGTACAGGGATCCAGGAGGCAGTGTTGATGGAGCCGCAGCCCTTGCTCTTGTCAAGCAGGATCGAGGTTCTTACTCCCTGTGAGGGCGGGAGCGGGGACTGCAGGGAGGATGAGCAACCTGGCCACAGCACCGTGGTACAGGGGGCCATTCAAGTGGAGGGAGTAAAAAGAAATGTTGTAGTGGTAGGGGATAGTATCATTAGGGGGATAGATAGGGTTCTCTGCAGTCCAGAGGGGGAGTCCCGAAGGCTGTGTTGCCTGCCCGGTGCCAGGGTTAAGGACATCTCTTCTGGGCTGGAAAGAAACTTGGAGGGGGAGGATCCAGTTGTCGTGGTCCATGTTGGTACAAACGACGTAGATAGGACAAGGAAGACGGTTCTGTTGAAGGAGTATGATCAGCTAGGGGTCAAATTAAAAAACAGAACCTCAAGGGTAATAATCTCTGGGTTATTACCTGAGCCACGAGCGAATTTGGCTAGGATAAATAAAATTAAAGAGTTAAATGCGTGGCTCAAAAACTGGTGTGGGAGAAATGGGTTTTGCTTCTTGGGACACTGGCACCAGTACTGGGACAGGAGGGAGCTGTTCCGTTGGGACGGACTCCACTTGGCCAGTGCTGGGACTAGAGTCCTGGCGAATCATATAACTAGGACTGTAGAGAGGGCTTTAAACTAATTAGTGGGGGGGGAGGTTTCTAGAGAGCAAATAATAGAAATGACAATGGATAAGGTCATAGACTTAGGTAGCAGTGGGGGAATTAAAAAACAATGTGTCAGGAAGGGACAGAAGGTATGGAGTAAAAAGTAAAGCACCAAAAGGGGAAAAAACAGGAACTAAGTGTTACAAAACATATTTGAAAGTTCTTTATCTGAATGCACGTAGCATTCGTAACAAAATGAATGACTTAACGGCACAAATAACGACATATGGGTATGATCTTGTGGCCATTACAGAAACATGGCTGCAGGGTGACCATGACTGTTAAATAACCTGGTATGTTTAATTCCCAATCAGGAAGGACAGGCAGGAAGGGAGGGGAGGCGGGGTGGCTGTTAATAAAGGAAGGAATCACTATAATAGAGAAATGATATTGGGTCAAAGGAGCAGGATAGTGAAACAGTTTGGGTGGAGAGAAGGAATAATAAGGGGAAAAAAACACTAGTGGGCGTAGTCTATAGGCCTCCGAACAGTTGCAACTCTGTTGGACGGAGTATCAATCAGGAAATAGTTGAGGCTTGTAATAAGGGAACATCTATAATTATGGGGGATTTTAACTATCATATTAATTGGACAAATCAAATTGGGCAGGGCTGCCTTGAGGATGAGTTCATTGAGTGTATTAGGGATGGGTTTCTTGAGCAGTATGTAACTGAACCGACCAGGGGGCAAGCAACCTTAGATCTGGTCCTGTGTAACGAGACAGGATTAATTAAAAATGTCCTAGTAAAGGATCCCCTTGGAATGAGTGACCATAACATGGTTGAATTCCATATTCAATTAGAGGGCGAGCAGGTTGGATCTCAAACAAGCGTGCTGAGCTTGAATAAAGGAGAATATGAAGGTATGAGAGCGGAACTGATTAGAGTGGACTGGGAAAATAGATTAAAGGGTAAGATGGTACATGATCAGTGGTGTACATTTAAGGAGTTATTTTACAGCTTCCAAAAAAAATATATTCCACTGAGGAAAAAAGGGTGTAAAAGAAAAGATAGCCATCCGTGGCTAAGTAAAGTAATTAAGGATAGTATCCGACTAAAAACAAGGGCATATAAGGTAGCCAAATCTAGTGGGAGGATAGAAGATTGGGAAGTCTTTAAAAGACAGCAAAAAATAACTAAAAGATTGATTAAGAAAGGGAAGATAGATTATAAAAGTAAATTAGCAAAAAATATAAAAACAGATCGCAAAAGTTTCTATAGTTATATAAAAAGAAAAAGGGTGGCTAAAGTAAATGTTGGCCCCTTAGAGGAGGAGACCGGGAAATTAATGGTGGGAAACATGGATATGGCAAAAACGCTGAACTATTATTTTGTATCAGTCTTTATGGTAGAGGACACGAAGTCCTAGAAATTCGGTGGGCTGCACCACCAGTTAGCGCCCAAAGAGGGCACTTAGTGGGTTTAGCGCCACTGGCCATGCCTCCCGCAAAATTTAGCGGGGCGCTAATGGCGGCATTAGCCTGTAGCGCTGCGCCACCACCGATGACGTCATCAGTGTGCGCAGCGGCCCGCTACCGCCCCGATCGCGATATTTGGTCACGCCCCCCGCTGTAACGCCAGTCGCAATTTGCGACTGGTTCAGGGGGGCCTACCTGCGGCGGTAGTGGCGCTAATTAAAGGGGAGGTGCGGGGCGGCCATTTTTTTCGCTGGCCGCCTGCCAGCACCTCCTCGTGCCGCCGTCCCCAGCCTCCTGAGCACCCCCGCCCCCCCCCCGGGCAGTGCCGGCTGTGTCCCAAGAGCCCGGCACTTCTCCTCGGTGCCGGGCTCTTTTGCCAGTATTCGCGATCTCCGATCGCGCTGGTGCAGGCCCCTCCCCTTTAAGAAGGGGAGGAAGGCCTGCAGTACCACAGCGTCCCGTGCCGCAGCATGTGGCGCTGCGGCATGGTGCGCTGCGATATTCAGCTGCAGCGCCCCAAGAGTGAAGCGGGGTGCCTCGAGCAGCGCCCCGCTTCCATTTGGGGGCGCTGAAACTGAATTCCCGGCTGGCGCAAGCGGCTCCATCCGGAGCGGTAATTCCGGCGCCCAGGCGAGCGCCACCGAATTTCTAGGCCTAAGAATATCCCAACACTGGACAAACAGGGGGCTCTGGGGGGGGGGGGAGGAGCTAAATACGATTAAAATCACTAAGGAAGTGGTACTTGGTAAAATAATGGGACTCAAGGCGGATAAATCCCCTGGACCTGATGGCTTGCATCCCAGGGTCTTGAGGGAAGTGGCGGTAGGGATTGTGGATGCATTGGTAATAATTTTCCAAAACTCCCTGGACTCAGCAAAGGTCCCGGCAGATTGGAAAACTGCTAATGTAACACTCTTATTTAAAAAGGGTAGTAGGCAGAAGGCTGGAAACTATAGACCTGTTAGCCTAATATCTGTGGTTGGTAAAATGTTAGAGTCCATTATTAAGGAGACAGTAACGGGACATTTGGATAAACATAATTTAATAGGACAAACTCAGCATGGTTTCATGAAGGGGAAGTCATGTTTGACAAATTTGCTTGATTTCTTTGAGGAAGTAACATACAGGGTGGATAAAGGGGAACCAGTGGACGTAGTGTATTTAGACTTCCAAAAGGCATTTGACAAGGTGCCACACAAAAGATTATTGCTCAAGATAAAAAAAATCACAGGATTGGGGGTAATATTCTGGCGTGGGTGGAGGATTGGCTCTCTAACAGAAAGCAGAGAGTTGGGATAAATGGTTCGTTCTCAGACTGGCAACCGGTAACTAGTAGTGTTCCGCAGGGGTCAGTGCTGGGTCCCCAACTCTTTACAATCTATATTAACGATTTGGAGGAGGGGACCGAGTGTAACATATAAAAGTTTGCAGATGATACAAAGATGGGAGGGAAAGTAGTGAGTGAGGAGGACATAAAAAACCTGCAAAGGGACATAGACAGGCTAAGTAAGTGGGCAGAGATTTGGCAGATGGAATACAATACTGGAAAGTGTGAGGTTATGCACTTTGGCAGGAAAAATCGTAGAGCAAGTTATTATCTTAATGGCAAGAAACTGGAAAGTACTGTAGTACAAAGGGATCTGGGGGTCCTGGTGCACGAAACTCAAAAAGTTAGTATGCAGGTGCAGCAAGTGATCAAGAAGGCCAATGGAATGTTGGCTTTTATTGCTAGGGGGATAGAATATAAAAACAGGGAGGTATTGCTGCAGTTGTACAAGGTATTGGTGAGACCACACCTGGAATACTGCATACAGTTTTGGTGTCCATACTTAAGAAAAGACATACAGGAAACTTTGTGCTATCCGGCACCCACGGGACCGAGCTGCTGCCGTTGCCTCAAAACTGCCGTACTCTCCAGAGTTAATGTTGAGAGATACGGAGATTATCTCCGTATTTAACAAACACTGTTGCTTAGCAACAGCTTCTAAACACTCGGGTGTGGCCCTAAAGCTCTGTAGCTGAAGCTGTTGCTATAGCTACAGACCTTGCACAGCTTGACTGTTCAAACAAAGCAACAACAACAAAAAAAAACAATAAAAAAAAACAGCTGCTGATTTTTGCCGGTGGCTCCAGATTGCCGGATAGCTCACCTCCGGATAGCACAAAGTTTCCTGTACTTGCTCTCGAGTCAGTACAAAGAAGGTTCACTCGGTTAATCCCGGGGATGAGGGGGTGGTCATATGAGGAGAGGTTGAGTAGATTGGGACTCTACTCATTGGAGTTCAGAAGAATGAGAGGCGATCTTATTGAAACATATAAGATTGTGAAGGGGCTTGATCGGGTGGATGCGGTGAGGATGTTCCCAATGATGGGTGAAACTAGAACTAGGGGGCATAATCTTAGAATAAGGGGCAGCTCTTTCAATACTGAGATGAGGAGAAACTTCTTCACTGAGGGTGGTATGTTTGTGGAATTTGCTGCCCCAGAAAGCTGTGGAAGCTACATCATTAAATAAATTTAAAACAGCAATTGATAGTTTCCTAGAAGTAAAGGGAATTAAGGGTTACGGGGAGCGGGCAGGAAACTGGACATGAGTCTAGGTTTGGAATGGTCATGGCCCTGTGGGTAGTGGAGCGGGCCCAGGGGCTGTGTAGCCTGGTTCTGCTCCTACTGTGTTCTAATTCTGTGTTAGATTTCAGGAGATGGTTTTATTCCTGTTCCTGGCTGGGGTGGAGATCGCCTTTACAGAAGGTAAGTACTGTAGAAAATATAGGGACAGAGTGATCTCCTGGACGAGTTTCGATCGCCTAGATGGGTCGGAGAGGAATTTCCCAGATTTTTTTCTCCCAAATTGGCCATTGGGTTTTTTATCTGGTTTTTCGCCTCTTCCGGGAGATCACATGGGTCCGGGTGGATGGAGAGTGATAGAAGATTTGAGGTTAGGATCAGATCAGCCATGATCTTATTGAATGGTGGAGCAGGCTCGAGGGGCCGATTGGCCTACTCCTGCTCCTATTTCTTATGTTCTTATGTTATGTTTTCAGCTTGGAAAGGAGATGTCCGAGATGGGATAGGAGAGATTTACAGTATAAGATAGTTAAGGAAATGAAACAAAGTAAATACAGAATATTCCTTTAACAGTGAGAGCAGGGCAGGGAACATAGATTCAAACTAGTAGAGTTGGGAAATTCTTTACATAAAGGGTGATCAACATATGGAAGAGACATCCTGGAAGAGCAGTAGAGATGAAAATCCAGCAATCCTTTTGAAAACAATTGGAATGTGAAGTGGGGGAGCTTTAAGATTTTTCTGGGCAAATAAATTAAAATGGGACAAATTTCTTCATTCATAACTATCTTGTGTTCTCCCACAGCATTGCTCATGGTGAATTAGAGGTTATGCTTTTGCAAAGAGGCCCAAGGCACTTCACAGGAGTGTGGTAACAAGCCACATAACGAAATATTAGGACAGATGACCCAAAGAGGCAGGTTTTAAGGAGTGTCTTAAAGGAGGAGCGGTAGAGGGGTTTAGGGAGGGAATACCAGGGCTTAAGCAGCTGAAGGCACAGTCGCCAATGTTGGCACGATTAAAATTGGGGATGCGCAAGAGGCCAGAATTGGAGGAGTGCAGAGATCTCAAAGGCTGGTAGAGCTGGAAGAGGCTAGAGAAATAGGGAGCGGCGAGGGCATGGAGAGGATTTTAAAACAAGGACGAGAATTTTAAAATTGAGGTGCTGCCAGACTGGAAGCCAATGTAGGTCAGCTAGCATAGAAACATAGAAGATAGGAGCAGGAGTAGGCTATTCAGCCACTCGAGCCTACTCCGCCATTCAATGCGATCATGACTGATCATCCAAATTCAGTACCCTGTCCCTGCTTTCTCCCCATATCCCTTGATCCCTTTAGCCTTAAGAAATATATCCAACTCCTTCTTGAATATATTTAATGAATTGGCCTCTACTGCCTTCTGTGGTAGAAAATTCCACAGGTTCACCACTCTCTGGGTGAAGAAATTCCTCCTCATTTCTGTCCTAAATGGCCTACCCCTTTTCCTTAGACTGTAACCCCTGGTTCTGGACTCCCCGACCATCGGGAACATCCTTCCTGCATCGAGTCTGTCCCGTCCTGTCAGAATTTTATAAGTTTCAATGAGATCCCCCCTCATTCTTCTAAACTCCAGCAAGTATAAGCCCAATCGTCCCAATCTCTCCTCATACGTCATTCCAGGTATCAGCCTGGTGAATCTTCGCTGAACTCCTTCCATGGCAAGAACATCCTTCCTCAGATAAGGCGACCAAAAGTGCACACAATACTCAAGGTGTGGTCTCACCAAGGCCTAGCACAGGGACGATGGCTAAACGGGGCTTGGTGCGAGTTAGGATATGGGCAGCAATGTTCCCCCAGCCATCGGGTGGTCCCGCGCAGGTTGCTCACAAGCTTAAAAAGATACCACACATGCAGTACCTCTTCAAACTTGTGAGCGGCCTGCGCAGGACCTCCCGATGGCTGGGGGAACAGTATTGCCCATATCCTAACTCGCACAGCAAAATTAAAGGGACCGCAAGCATTAAAAAATTGAGGGAACATTGACTGACAGTACTGCCTTACCCACCACCAGTAGATAAATAGGTAAATACCAGTCACAATAAATCAATCTCTGGATGCAATACAAGGGAACAGCTAATTAATATTTACTATCCAGTTGTTATAGGGCTGGTCTTTTATATCAATACTAGCTGAAGTGCCCGGCGGTGCCGAGGCTTTTTCGAGGGCATGTTGTTGTTGGAAAAGAGAGAGAGACTTTGGGGGGAGGGGGGGGAGAGGAAGGGGGGAAGGGAAGGGCGGGGGGGGGAAGGGAAGGGCGGGGGGGGAAGGGAAGGGCGGGGGGGGGAAGGGAAGGGCGGGGGGGGGAAGGGAAGGGCGGGGGGGGGAAGGGAAGGGCGGGGGGGGAAGGGAAGGGCGGGGGGGGAAGGGAAGGGCGGGGGGGGAAGGGAAGGGCGGGGGGGGAAGGGAAGGGCGGGGGGGGAAGGGAAGGGCGGGGGGGGAAGGGAAGGGCGGGGGGGGAAGGGAAGGGCGGGGGGGGAAGGGAAGGGCGGGGGGGGAAGGGAAGGGCGGGGGGGGAAGGGAAGGGCGGGGGGGGAAGGGAAGGGCGGGGGGGGGAAGGGAAGGGCGGGGGGGGAAGGGAAGGGCGGGGGGGGAAGGGAAGGGCGGGGGGGGAAGGGAAGGGCGGGGGGGGAAGGGAAGGGCGGGGGGGGAAGGGAAGGGCGGGGGGGGAAGGGAAGGGCGGGGGGGGAAGGGAAGGGCGGGGGGGGAAGGGAAGGGCGGGGGGGGAAGGGAAGGGCGGGGGGGGAAGGGAAGGGCGGGGGGGGAAGGGAAGGGCGGGGGGGGGAAGGGAAGGGCGGGGGGGAAGGGAAGGGCGGGGGGGGAAGGGAAGGGCGGGGGGGGAAGGGAAGGGCGGGGGGGGGAAGGGAAGGGCGGGGGGGGAAGGGAAGGGCGGGGGGGGAAGGGAAGGGCGGGGGGGGAAGGGAAGGGCGGGGGGGGAAGGGAAGGGCGGGGGGGGAAGGGAAGGGCGGGGGGGGAAGGGAAGGGCGGGGGGGGAAGGGAAGGGCGGGGGGGGAAGGGAAGGGCGGGGGGGGAAGGGAAGGGCGGGGGGGGAAGGGAAGGGCGGGGGGGGGGAGGGAAGGGCGGGGGGGGAAGGGAAGGGCGGGGGGGGGAAGGGAAGGGGGGAGGAAGGGGAGGGAGGGGCGCGGGTCGCCCCCCCCCCCGGTGAAGACCGCCGATTGCGGCTGTGCGAGACGGCCGGCGGGCCCGGTTGCCAGGGTAACGCTTGACACTCCAAGCCCCGCCCCCCGGCCGAGCCAGAGAGAGACGCCGCGTCTCAGCTCCTGCCGCGCGCGCACCCTAGCGGCGCTAGGCTGAGGCTCGGCCCTCCAGCCTTCGAGTGGGGCCGGGAGGTGCCTAGCTTGGGCGTGGGTGCGAAGGAGAAGCCGAGGCTTCGAGGCCTACCTGGAAAAACGGGGAAAGGTAGGAAAATTAATGAGATTAGATAAGTTAATTCGTTTCTAAATCATTTTTTTTTTTTTAAAACAATGTGTTTTAAAAGCAACATTTTTTTTAAAGATGCAGAAAGCGGGAAAAAGGAAAAGTTTGGAATCAAGATGGCGGCGACTCACCTCGGTTCAGAACGATAAGGCCCGGCCACACACGCACCGATTGGCCCGGCGGCACACGCCAGCAACCCGGCGTACGATTGGTCGAGCTCGAGGTCACTCTGTCGCTAATGAGCGGATAATGAGATGCTAATGAGCGAAATGTTGAAGGTTTTTGGGATACCGCGGGCGCGATTTTAGCCCGGCCGAAACGTAAATACACTTAAAACCGTCTCGGAAGCGTAAGCTTTCTTTGGAGGTAACGCGCGCGTAGGTACGCCCTGTAACTTTCGAGCGCATACCCGACAGACGCACACGCAATGACAGACAGACAGACGTACCGTATAGAGAGAGATAAAAACTTAAAGCAATTTGTATCTTTTCCTTCTTCACCAAATATCTTCGCAACAGTATTTAGCATTACCTAAATGTTCTACATAAATATATGCTTAAATCAAGACTGTTATTCAGTACCTCTCTTCAAACTTGAATCATGATAAAGCAGCAAATTCTGGAAGAACTGTATCATATTAAGGTATGGTAGCAGAGTTACCATACGCACCAAAAACCCACAACGGAAAGTTGTGAAATTGAATTGAATAAATCTGGTACGGTGTGGGCTAGCACAAGAAAAAAAATCAGGAAAATTGCCAGATTGTCATTAACTTATTCATTAATGCCCTCCAGGGAAGGGAATCTGCCTACTCTACCTGGTCTGGCCGACGCGTGACTCCAGTCTACACTACGCGGTTGACTCTTGTATGTCCTCTGAACTAGCTTTCTGGACAATCGCTACAATCGTGGGTGCACCAACACAAGGACTACAGTAATTCAATAAAGTGGCCCATCATCGTCCCAAGGTAACTAGAGATGGGCAATAAATGCAGCCTCGCCAGCATTGCCCACATCTCAACAATAAAAAAAAGGGCCATGATTATTTTTGAGTTCAACGTATAAACAGTAGAGTAGTGATGATTTTAAAAGTGGGTATACAGTAAGTCTAGGGAGGTCCTTTCATTTTTGGAATTTCATTTGATGCATTTTCTAGCTGTTTGAAGAATATAATATGCTATTCTATTCCAAACAAGGTACAGGAAACTCTTTTTTAATCCAGCACCGACGGGACCAGCATGGTGCCGGTTGATCAAAAAATCCGGATTACAGAGGTATACTTACTAAGGTACGAGAGCCCTGTACACGGCCACAGATCCAGGCGTCCCTGTTGCATGGCAACAGGTGCAGGAACCCCGGTTACACGGCCACAGATCCAGGCGTCCCTGTTGTATTGCAACAGGTGCAGGAACCCCGGTTACTTACCGGAACCTACACCTGAATTTTGCCGGTTAAGAGAGATTTCCGGTTATTTAGGTGCCGGTAAAGAGGGTTTCCTGTAATAGACTACTGAGCTAAACAGGAAACAACTATTTTGATGACACTTAGTCATTATTAGCAAAATATATAGCAGTTTCTTGATTCTTGTTTCCAATTGTTTCTCACGAGAGGCCTGGAATTTGCAGTCCAAATGACGACGAACTGGCAGTGTTCCAATTCCCTACTAAAAGTTAGGCCCAAAGGGATTAGGTGTAACCAGGGTTTTAACAGCGTATTGACTGCTAAACAAAGGTTATGGGCCTGAAAAACTCATTTGAATTCTGTGCGGTGTGAAATTTGTCCATTTCAATAAAAATTAAAATTAAGAAACTATTTTTTTTTTTTAAAGTTTGTTCATCTCGATTTCAGGGTTGTCTTTTCCCTACGCAAGAGCCCCAATTTTTGTTTTGCTCGCTAACATTTTTAAAAAGTTAGAATTTTAAGAGCTTACCCACTTCCTTGTTCGATGTCTGAGAATTTTGCGTTTTGATTGGCTGCTTAGACAGCTTGTTGCCATCACAGCAGCTCGCACTAGGGAATCCCCACTATACTCTCTTGATTTGAATTAAACGTCAGAAACCCCAAACTTTGACAGAGATCGCAAGATCTTTGTGCGAAGCTTACTTCAGGGCCAGTGGCGAACACCTTTGCTTCGCCGCTGACCACAAATTCCGTGTCAGTCTTTTTTTATTGAGTTTCAGAATGTAATGTTGAAATGCTTCATCATCCATTTTTAGTAAACAAATTTCAGATTTATTCCCAAAATCGGTTGTCAAAAAAAAAATCACACATACAAAACATGAAGGGAGCTTTAGTCACCTACCATCAATACCTCGAGAAAAGCAAAGTTTTCCAAATAACAATTAAAAAAAGTATGAAAATATTCCTTCATTAGTACAACTGCCACAGAGCTTTATGATCATATAAGATAGCTGCCCACAAATGCTTTATATCATTTGCTGCCCTCTATTTTTGAAAAACATGTAATTTTTTGGGGGGATACACATAGCCCATTTAAATTTACAAACATAAACCTCTAACATTCAACTATGCCTCATGCGATCCTCCTTGGCGACTTTAACGCCAGAATTGGAAAGGACAGACCTCTGGGGAGGTGTGATCGGCAGAGAGGGGGTAAGGAAAGCCAACTCCAACGGTACCCTCCTCCTGACGAAATGCTTAGAACATGGCTTCGTCATAGCCAACACCTTGTTCCGTCAGAGAGACAAGTACAAGGCTTCATGGCAACACCCTCGCACTGGCATCTGCTGGACTATGTCATTGTCTGAGCGAGGGACCGCAAGGACGTCTGCATCACCCACGCCATGACAGGAGCTGATGACTGCTGGACAGACCACTGCCTAATCCGCTCTGTCATCTCCATCAACGAAGCCCTAAAACAGTGGCGGCAACAGAAGCAATGCCACAGGAAAATCAATGCTGGAGCACTCAAAGACCCTGCTAAGAAAGCCCTATTCAGCCTGCGCCTCACAACCAACCTGACGCAACCTGACGACTCCCAGTGATTCAGACACACCCACAGCGCCTGGTCGGCACTCAAGGCCTCCACAATCAGCACCTATGAAGAGATGCTCGGTCACTCGACCAGGAAACGCCAAGACTGGTTCGACGAGAACGACCAGGAGATCCAGGAGCTAATAAGCCGCAAGCGCAAGGCATTCCTGATCTGGAAACAGCAACAGAACTCGAGAGCAACTCTACAGATGCCTGAAGGCCAAGGTCCAACAAAAAACTCGCGACCTAAAGAACAGATGGTGGCTGGAGAAAGCGCAGGAGATCCAGCAGCTAGCCGACTACCACGACGTACGTGGATTCTCTAGCATTCCAAGGGACTGCCTAAGAAGAAGATGCGATCATGTTGACACAACAAAAGGTTTCAAATCACTGGGCTCATTCTGTGTGATCCCCACAAAGGCCTCATCATGGCAGATGCATGAGACAGAAGACGGTTTGCCGGTGCCCAATACATTCAAATGTGTTAAGATCTCAGCATGGGCAGATTAAAGCCAGACAGCCCCTTCTCTATATTGTTTCTAAGGCTTGGCTGGAATTGCCCAGCATAAAATCCTTAGTTTCTAACTTGGCTTACGATAGGCAGAGCTGAAATTCCCCCATTCCTTGGTTTTCAATGCTTGGTCAAACTTCTCCCCGAGCATATCCTTGAAGGAACCCAGGACTCAGTCTTTTTAATTAGATACTCTATACAGGCCAATATATTGGAACAGGGCTTAAGCTCCTGTGGTAGTTTGGACGGGATCAGTCACAAATTGTAGAACAGGTCAAAGTTATTCAAGAATTTTGGGTTTGCAAGGCAGGTAATCAGTCCCTCATACTTTCTTTCAAATCCATCCTGTGATTCAGCTCTGGCAAAAAGTCTTGGTGGTGAAAGGGGGGCCCCAAAGAACACCCAGATATATCACGCAGTCCTGAAGCTGTTTCTCACTCAATGCTTTCAGGGATATGGTCAGTGTAACACTTACATCTTTAACCCTATAGATGATTCTTTCAGGGACTGACTGAAGTGTCTGTGGATGCTGTCTACAAAGGTTAATGATGGTAATTTCATATACAGCATTGGCCACCCGCAGCTCAATATGATGTTTCATGCAGCGTAGGTTTACCAGAATGATATCCGGACTTCAAGGGTTGCTACGAGGAGAGATTACACAAATTAGGGTTGCATTCCTTAGAATTTAGAAGGTTATGGGGTGATCTGATCGAAGTTTTCAAGATATTAAGAGGAACAGATAGGGTAGATAGAGAAACTATTTCCACTGGTTGGGGATTCTAGAACCAGGGGGCATAGTCTAAAAATTAGAGCCTGACCTTTCAGGAGTGAAATTAAGAAACTTCTACACACGAAGGATGGTAGGAGTTTGGAACTCTCTTCCGCAAACAGTAATTCATGCTAGATCAATTGTTAATTTTAAATCGGAGATTAATAGCTTTCTGTTAACCAAAGGTATTAAGGGATATGGGCCAAAGGCAGGTATATGGAGTTAGGTCACAGATCAGCCATTATCTCATTGAATGGCGGAACAGGCTCGAGGGGCTGAATGGCCTACTCCTGTTCCTATTTTCTTATGTTCCTAAGCAGGGTCATGTGAAGGCACTGTTAACAAAGCTATGACACTAACTATACTTTCACCGCAGTATGATACTTGCCCAATTAGTTTTCCTGAAGATAGCGTTCATTGAAGCCAGTGACTTGAGGCACATTGAAAGCAATGATACCATGGCTTCAGCTGCTTCTCCCTTAAGCGGAGGGGTGCAGGAACATAAAGACAGGGTTATCATCTCCTGTTGCTACCTTTATGTACACTATTAGTACCCTGAACTGCTTTTCTATTCAGAATGGTTGGTTTGTCAACGAACACAACAGTTTCAATAAGGATGTCACATGATTGTTAATGATTTTCTTTTCAATTTCCTAATTGCTGTTGAATTGTATTATATGTACAGGACGATTTTGAGGTCAATGCTCTTCTGCTGCTGCAGCTCCCATTAATTCTCACGATCAGGCATGACATCAATCAGCAGTCTGTTCCTGTTGAGAATCCCTCACCTCAAAAAATATATTCTCTCCTTTCATTACTCATTTCCTCACTTTTGTCCTCAGAGAAGCTACAAGAAATACCTGGTAGCACTGAATCAAAACCATGAGCGCCAAGTGAATTGGTTGATACAACAGCCTTACACATCAGAGGCAACTACAAGGCTTCAGACCAGAGATTTCATCAACACCAATGCTGATACTGGTAAAGCAACTGTGCCAACTTAAAGTCAGTCAGTCATTTATTTGAAGAATGGCAGATGCTATCTGCCCTAAATAGATGGAGGTGGTGACCCCCAGGAGACCCATCAGTGGGAGACTGAATGATGCAGGGAATTGCCAGCTTTCTGCAGAAGCAGAAATATTTTGTATCTACACCAACAAAACAATAATTTCTTTCTAATGAGGAAGCATATGGTGGATACATTTCAGCACCATTTGTTGTTTCATTTCAACAAATAAAAGTCCAAATCAATTTCAAGCATCAAGTTCAGATGCAGTACTGGAGAACCATAGAAGTATACAGTACTGAAGGCAGCCGTTCAGTTCATCATAGACATAAAATAACCTATGCCACTATTCAAAGGATGAGCAGGAAAATCTGATGTCCTGACAAAAATTTATCCCTGTAGCAAAATGGATTTTTGCCTCTGTTGCCGGTGTTGGATTTTTAAACTTAGAATATTTGTCATGTTAGATTCAGCACGTAAGTGGTTAGCTCCCAAAGCTGCACATTGTATGCTTTTTAACAAGCTATCAGCCTGAAACCAGTTTGCTTGTCAATTAGATTTTCCTCAATGCACATTTGTTTATGCTCACACAATAGTGATTTAAAATGTTATGTCATTGGAAGGTGGGGTGGGGGGGAGGGGAGGAGTGTTATTTACATTCTGAAACATCTCATGGGAATGAGAAATGGCTCTTTGCAATACCGGATTGTCTAAACTGTCATTCTATTCCATTCATACAACTGGGGGCAAAGCCAGGCAAACCCTTCGGAACTTTCTAGCCCTACATTAAAAAGGTAGGTCCTCATCCCAGCATAGTGATTCAACAACTTAAGTTCTTGAAGAAAGTGTCTGACAACTCTGTGAGCAGAGACTTCACCTCACAAACCTAAGAGGGCAGTTCACAGAGAGACAAGCTCAGTCACAGAATGAGGGTTCATTTTAGCAGCCAGCACCAAAGATTGACTGTACTTTAAAGTCCGAGTCAACTTAGCCTGAAAGGGTTAAAGCTAACGTAAGTGGTCTATTGTTTTAGGGCTCATGTTTAGAGAAAGCAAGTTGTCTTATTGTTTTCATATACCAAGGAGTGTAAGGAAATTTATATTCACTGAAAACTATATTTGTATGTCTTCTGTAAACAACCCACTTATTGGCTCGGAGGCTGTGTCGATTCTCAGTAAAGTACTTCTCCTTAATCTGGCTTCCTTAAAGAGAGGAGAATTCACATGATGTGTTATACTCTAGCAGCTGGAGCAGGGAATAAAGGTTCTCTTACAATTCCTGGGCATGCTATTATTTATCTATGCATGCCAATCTACAGAACTCAAAAATTGACAAACAGCTTCAGAAGAGCTGACAATGTGCAACTGGAAATAAATCCTGAATCAACTTCGAAGTGACTGACTGAATAAAATTAATTCCTTTTTATTGCATTGAATCTCAGAACTTCTATTGGTATTTTGGGCTCAAAATTCTGCAATTCAGTTTGTTTAGTAGCTGTGAAAACCTGAAATCCAATGGCCCCATGTTTGACATACCAAAAGTAGTTGCTACATAGAATGCAGTGGGAGATGAACTAGTCATAATGTCGGGCAGCTACGCTGAATATTCCATCGGTTAGATCATATGGAAAGAAACTAAAGTAGATAAAAGTGCAATTTTTGCAATGGTAGATTTAGAAATGTTTGACGGGAGAGTTGATTATGCAAACTTCATTTCCCAGGGGGGGAGGCCAGAGATCTGGGGTGATGCACCCTCAAGAAATTGATGACACTTTTTGATGTATTTTATCCTGAATGCTCAGCATTATACCTTTAAAGATGTTCTTCTAGTCCTCTACTATAGTGTTGTTGAACAACCAACTCCAATCTATTTCCTTTTGTTCTTCCTTCAATTCTTTTAGTCTTTTAAAAATTATAAACCTACACTGTGATCTCAAGTATATATAACTCCCAGATCATGTTGAACTTGACCATGCTGTGCTCGCTATCCCCTAATGACACTACGGGTTCCATTTCCTCTACACTGTCTGGGTCATTATTACCAGGTCAAGATTAGCATAGCCTTTCGTAGCTTCCTGGATACATGGGCCATGAAACTATCATGGAATAAATTTACCAACCCTGCCTTTAAACCACTTGGGTTTTCAGAGTTTACATTTGGCTGATTAAGATCTCCCATTAGAATTACGTTTCTGTTCTCACAGTCAATGATTAATTAATTACTACTGTAGGGAGTTCAATAAAACAGGCTCAGAGTGAAACATATCCTGATTCTACTGGAATAACAGGAGAAGGGTAAAGTTCAGTGGTCCCAAATTGAATGTTTCTGCTTCCAACATTTTCTCACCTACTTATTACAACCAGTGGGAAGCTGTACAGAACCAACAAAATAAGCACTGCTTTAAACCCGCCCCCATACCACTTTGACCACATCTCTCCTAGGACTTGAGTGGCCTATCAGAGATCAATCATCGTGATGGTGAGGCAGGATTAGATTCCATTCCCAACCATCAAGATGCATCTGCTGTGATCGTTACTTCAGCCAAAAAGCAGCCTCCACTCAAACCACACTGTTCAAACAGCGAGCAGCAGACTCAGCTTCTCTGTTTGAAAGGTTGATGCAAAGATGTAAATAAGGTGTCTGATCCTAAAGCAGAAACAATTTTTTCCCTTGCTATTTTCTGTTCCGATCAGAATCCAAAAGAAACATTTTCCATCACATTAAAAATTGATGAGGGCTCATCCTAAACAGAGGAGGTTGAAATCAGCAATTTTGACAACTTTGACATGAACAGGGACTGATAAAGCAAATCATCTGGTAAATGGTTTTCAGCTATGTTTATCTAGAAACTGGGCAGAAAGACTTGCACTCCAGATCATAGGGTTGCAAGGTCTGCATACAGGAGTAACTGGTGATGCTGAACCCAAGAACATGTCTATTGTAAAAATTCAAAACTGTGACACACCCTCAACAAACAACACCAAAGCAGATTAACTGGCCATTTATCTCATTTGCAGTTTGTAGGACCCAGCGGTGCAGAATTCGGCTGCCGACATATAAGCGCTTCAAAAGTAATTAATTGGCTGTGAAGTGGCTTGGGATATCCTGAGGCCATGATAGGTGCAACATAAATATATAAGTTTATTCTTTAGTGCAGGTCTTATAGCTGTAGAATTATCTTCCTGATATCTACACACAAGCAAATTACAAGAAATATATTTTACAATCAGTAAAGGTTAGAAAAGCAAACAGAAAAGTTCAAGCGCTATAACAAACAGGGAATTCTGCATGTTACAGAGTTGACTATGGGAATTCTTGAGCACTGACTAATGTATTTCAGGCACTCAGACATTTGCCAACCAAAATGGTAGCAAAATGAAAGCACAAATACTTAAGAAAATAGACGGTATGCACCAATTAAAAATAACTGACAGCAATTTAAATATTACCAATAAATTTACTGTACAAAACAATTGCTCCAGTATTTTTTTCCATGGCACAGAATATCTTCTGTTCATGTGAGCATTACACACAACAGAAGCCGAGTGCCAAGAACTACACTGTCTTTAGAATAATAACCACCAGTCCCAGAAAAGATTTTTGGCAGCTTTTTTTATTTATATGGAACAAAGCATACTGTGTTTTGCAGCATTTTTGAAGGAAAGACATTACTATATCAAAACAAAGATTTTAACTCTATGATGCCCCTCATGGATACTAACTTTGTTTCACACTTCACTACAAAAATTGGTCCAATAGTCTATATGTGATACAAGTGGGTTTTAATTTCCCTCCCCTCCCAGCATTCCGAAGGGACCGTTCCTTCGACCAACCCTGCTCCATTCTTCCATCACCTTCCTGTACAAGCGCAGTAGATGCAATACCTGCCCTTTCACCTCCTCTCTTCCAGGGCTCCATTTACTCCTTCCAAGAGAAACAGCGATTTATCTGTACTTCTTTCAATTTAGTATACCGCATGTGTTGCTCACAATGCGGTCTCCTCTATATTGGGGAGACCAAACGCAGATTGGGTGACTGCTTTGCTGAACACCTCCGTTCAGTCTGCAAGCATGACCCTGAGCTTCCAGTCACATGCCGTTTTAATTCTCTGTCCCATTCTGACTTAGCTGTCCTCGGCCTCCTGCACTGCTCCAATGAAACTCAATGGAAGCTCGAGGAACAGCACTTCATCTTTCTATTCGGCACTTTACAGCCTTCCAGTTCAACAATTTCAGATCATAACCACTGCTCACATTTTTCCGGAGAGCAGGTGCTGATAATGATTCTGCTGTTGCCATTTACAACTTCTCTAGATCCATCTTTTGTTCCTTTACATGTGCAATTATCACTCCCTTTTGCCTTAAACCATTATCCCTTTTGTCATTTAGTTACTCCTGCCTTCCACTCTATCACAGACCTTCCCTTCCAACATTTCCCTGTCTCTGCACTTGCTCAAAACCTCTTACATTTTCCAGTTCTGATGAAAGATCATCGACCTGAAACGTAAACTGTTTCTTTGTCCACAGATGCTGCCTGACCTGCTGAGTACTTCCAGCATTTTCTGTTTTTATTTCAGATTTCCAGCATCCGCAGTATTTTGCTTTGGTTTTGGTTATTAATTTGGTTCGGCTTCCATTCATTCAGACAAAGTGCAAAGAAGAGCCTATTTTATTAGCATCTTTCCCACCCCCCCCCCCCCCCCCCATATTTCACCAAATTATGTTGCCAAGTTTCATGTATGGTATTTATAGTTGAGAGAACAGCAATTAGGAAATTTAGTGAAGTTACATTAAGGATCACAACTAAGCTCCGCTGGAGGTGCGGTAGGGAATGCGGGATGGAAAATCAGGAGTCCACTGTCTGGAGCAAGAGGAGTTTTTGAAAAATCTGATTTGCTGGAAGTACAAACCACATTTAAATAACTATGCCACAGAATACTCCAATTTTGGACAGTGGCATCATAGAAACATAGAAGATAGGAGTAGGCCATTCGGCCCTTCGAGCCTGCTCCGCCATTCAACGAGATCATGGCTAATCATCCAAACCCTAGCACCCGGTCCCTACACCGACAGCCATCCCACCCAAGCCCTATCCCCGTAACCCCACATATTTAATCCCCCCTAACACTAAGGGCCAATTTTTATCATGGCCAATCAACCTAACCCGCACATCTTTGGACTGTGGGAGGAAACCGGAGCACCCGGAGGAAACCCACGCAAACACGGGGAGAATGTGCAAACTCCACACAGACAGTCACCCGAGGCCGGATTTGAACCCGGGTCCCTGGCGCTGTGAGGCAACAGTGCTAACCACTATGCCATCCTCCACACATCAGTTCGCCTATTAATGAGTACATTCCACGCTTGGAGAATCACATGGGTTGACATCACTTGAGACATTTTGTTGCCAATGGCATCAATTTATAAGTCACGTCACCCTCACCCCTCTGGTAAATAAGCATACTGAACTCCACCATAAAAGCAGTGGAAGAAGCAACAACTCCTGATCACAAACATTTCTTAAGAAGGGACTAAGAGGAAGGAAGGCTGGGTGCTTGGTGTGCGAGGGATACTTCTATTCAAAGAATGAAAACACTAATGGCAAAAGTAATACTACATACTTTGTAATCAGCTCTCTGTACAAACCAGTGGAGACCAAGTAATATATCCCTTGCACAGGAAGAAATACTCCAGCACAAGGGCGAACTTCTGAAAATGGCCACCACATCCAAGCAAGTGCTTTAAGCTATCCAGACTGCTCTAGCTAGCAGCTTTGTACATATGATCAAGAAATTTACTTGAAGTTAAGCCACAACTGAATTGAGTGGAATTTCTCTGGGCTTAATTGAAACATTTCCTACCTGCCAGATATTAATAGTGAAGAATACACTCCACTATCTACTTTAGTAACTCGTTGTCAAGAACCTTAGATGGACAGGCTATGAACAGTTACCAGAACTACACTACACCACACACACACACTAACTTAACCAAGTGTGTACAATAATACTTAAAACTGTTTTAAATTGAACCCAGCTAAGACTGCAATAGGATAGTAGCCATAGTACTGGACCAGCAATCCAGATGTCACAAGTTCAAATCCCACCACTGCAAGTTGTAAAGGTGAATTCAATTAATCCAGTAATTTGTGAGCTGGCACCGCAAAACTAACCAACTGGTTCACTAATGCCCGTCGGGAAGGAAGTCTGTCACTTCTACCCAGTCTGATCTATATAACTCCAGTCCTATACTTAATTCCCCAAGCAAGTCACCCAATCATAAAATAATTGCTACAAAGTTCAGTAAAATCAGACAGACCTATCGGCAATGACCCAGTGTTCAAATCATGGTAAGAGTAACATAATCTGAGTTCAGTCGACAATGCAAAGCCCTCCTGACTGGCATCTGGGGCTCAAGTTGGGAAAGCTGCCCCACAGCATCGTCAAACAACAGTCGTCGCATCAGTAAACGAATAGGAGGCGGCTCCATCAACATCTCCATCCTCAACCACGGTGGAGTCCAGCTTTGTCTCTTGCACACATGCTGAAACGATTTCAATTGCCTTCAGCATAAAAGTGCTGAATGGATGATTCTACTCTACCTCCTCCTGAGGTTCCAGTGTGCAGCCAATTCAATTCAATCCAAGCGGCTGAGTGTACAGGCTATGGGCCTGGACAACATTCCAGCTGTAGTGCTGAAAACCTGAGCTTCTCTAGCCAAGCTATTCCTGTATAGCTGTGACACTAACGTTTGGTTGTCAGAAGCTAACCATCACAGATCCAGGATATCATTGCAGGAGTTCCTCAGGGAAGCATCCTTGGCACAAGCATTTTCAGCTGCTTCATCAATGACATTCTCTCAATCGTAAAGTCAGGAGCGGGCCTGCTAGCTGACAATTTCATAGAGTTCAGCTCCATTCACAACTCCTCCAATAATTAAACAACCCATGCCAGCCTTCAGCAGGACAGACAACATCCAGGTTTGAGCTAACAAACGGCAGTACCATTCATGCCACATACATGCCAGGTAATGATCATCTCAAAGAGGAAGTTCAGCCATATTCGCTGACCTTTAATGGCACCACAGCATCACCATCAACATCTTTGAGGGGGGGATCGATCACCATAAGCTAAAATGGACCAGCCATTATCAACAGAAGGTTGGGTACTCTGCGATAAGGAGCTCACCTCAACCATCTACAAGGCTCCAGTCAAGAGTGTGATGAAATTCTCACTACTTGCCTTGAGGGGTGCAGCTGCAACAACTCTTAAAAAGCTGAACACCATCCAATACAAAGTAGTCGGCTTGGTCAGCGCTTCTGCCATTGCGGCGAAGTAAAATGGGCTAAGCTGCGGAGCTCCCACAAATAATTGGTTAACTTTCAGTTTAGGCTCACACATGAATAATACATGGCTGAGGCTCCAGAGGTATGCTAGCACCTAAATAACCAAAGCCCAACATGACTCAGCTCCTTCAAGAGATATTTGGAAAAATTAGATTTGAAAACCCTTTTTAAAAAAGAACTTTGACACTGTTTGCAGACATGAAAACCAGATTTCTAAAGCAAGTGCAGTATTTATTTACACTTCCTCTTAGCGACTAACTTCCAATAACTGGCAAAATACAGAGGGTACAGACAGCTTTTCAACATTATCAACTGTTCTGTCACCAAAAAGCACAAATTCTTAAGATAAAAAGGTTTCATTTTCCATAATGTAGTAAAAGACATAGAATAATAATCACAGGACACTTCAACCACCCTCAAATAAACTGGCAAGAGGTAGGGGGAAGGGGAAAAGAGAATCAATTTTTTTTTTTTTTTATAAACAGTGTGCTTAGGACTCCTTTCTTACCCAGTATGCAAGGTGGTAACCTGGAAACATTGACAAAGAGAAAGAACAGCAGTGGGAAATATTTAAAAGGTGATTAAGAGAGTTCAGGAGAAAAATATTCTGCTAAAAACATACTAGCCAATAATGAAACACCATAAGAACATCAGAAATAAGAGTAGGCCATGCTGCCCCTCGAGCCTGCTCTACCATTCAATAAGATCATGGCTGATCATCAACTCCACTTTCCCGCCCGATCTCCCTATCCCTTGATTCCCCTAGAGTCCAAAAATCGATCTCTCTCAGCCTTGAATATACTCAAAGACTCAGCATTCACAGCTCTCTGGGGCAGAGAATTCCAAAGATTCACAACCCTCTGAGTGAAGAAATTCCTCCTCATCTCAGTCTTAAATGGCCTACCCCTTATCCTGAGACTATGCCCCCTAGTTCTAGATACTCCAGCCAAGGGAAAGAACCTCTCAGCTTCTAGCCTGTCAATCCTCTTCAGAATCTTGTATGTTTCAATGAGATCACCTCTCATTCTTCTAAACTTGAGAGTATAGACCCATTCTACACAATCTCTCATCATAGGACAGCCCTCTCATCCCAGGAATCAATCTAGTGAACATTTGTTGCACCGCCTCCAAGGCAAGTATATCCTTCCTTAGATAAGGAGACCAAAACTGTGCACAGTACTCCAGGCGTGGTCTCACCAAGGCCCTGTACAATTGTAGCAAGACTTCCTTATACTCCAACCCCCTTGCAATAAAGGCCAATATGCCATTTGCCTTCCTTACTGCTTCCTGTACCTGCATGCTAGCTTTCTGTGTTTCTTGCACGAGGGCATCTAAATCTCTCTGAACACCAACATTTGAAAGTATCTCACCATTTAAAAAGTATTGTTTTTTTCTATTCTTCCTACCAAAGTGAATAACCTCACATTTCCCTACATTATACTCCATCTTCCACCTTACTGCCAACTCACTTAGTCTATCTATATCTCTTTGCAGACTCTTTGTGCTCTCCTCACAGCTTACTGTTCCACCTAGCTTTGTACCATCAGCAAACTTGGATACATTAGACTCGGTCCCTTCATCCAGGTCATTAATATAGATTGTAAATAGCTGAGGCCCCAACACTGATCCGTGCAGCACCCCACTCGTTAGAGCCTGCCAACCTGAAAAAGATCAGTTTATCCCTACTCTCTTTTCTGTCTGTTAATCAGTCCTCTATCCATGCTACTATATTACCCCCAACCCCATGAGCCCTAATCTAGTGTAATAATCTTTTATGTGACACCTTATCAAATGCCTTTTGGAAATCCAAATATACTACATCCACTGGTTCCCCTTTATCTACCCTGCTGGTTACATCTTCAAAAAACTAATAAATTTGTCAAACATGATTTCCCTTTCATAAAACCATGTTGACTCTGCCTAATCAGGTTATGATTTTCCAAGTGACTTGATACCACTTCCTTAACAATGGATTCCAGCATTTTACCGACGACTGATGTCAGGCCTGTAGTTCCCAGTTTTTTCTCTCCCTTCTTGAATAGCGGGGTTACATTTGCGACCTTCCAATCCACTGGGACCATTCCAGAATCTAGGGAATTTTGGAAGATCAAAACCAATGCATCCACTTTCTCTTCAGCCACCTCTTTTAGAACCCTAGGATGTAGGCCGACAAGTCCAGGGGATTTGTGGGCTTTTAGTCCCATTAGTTTCTCTAGTACTTTTTCCTCTACTTATATTAATTACGTTAAGTTCCTCGCCCTCATTAGATCCTTGGTTCCCCACCATTTTTAGTATGCTCTTTGTGTCTTCTACTGTGAAGGCAGATACAAAATATTTGTTTAACATGTGTCATTTCCTTATTCCCCATAATTTCTCCTGTCTCAGCCGCTAAGGGACCAACATTTACTTTTGCTACTCTTTTCCTTTTTACATACATGTAGAAACTCTTACAATCTGCTTTTATATTTCTTGCTAGTTTTCTCATTCTATTTTTTCCCTTATCATCAATTTTTTGGTCAACCTTTGCTAGCTTCTGAAACTCTCCCAATTCTCAGGCTTACTATAACTCTTTGCAACATTATAAGCTTCTTCTTTCAATGTAATGCTATCCTTAACTTCTTTAGTTAGCCACGGTTGGGTCACTTTTCCCGTGGAGTTTGTGTTTCTCAATGGAATGTATTTTTGTTGAGAATTATGAAATATTTCTTTAAATGCTAGCCACTGCTTATCTACCGTCATACCCTTTCATCTATTTTTCCAATCTACCTTAGCCAACTCACCCCTCATACCTATGTAATTGGCTTTATTTAAGTTGAAGACTCTAGTTTCGGACTTAGGCAAGTCACTCAAAATTAATATAAAATTCTATCATATTATGATCACTCTGCCCCAGAGGATCCTTTATTATGAGATTGCCAAATAACCCTGTCTCATTACACAATACAAGATCTAAAATAGCCTGTTCCCTGGTTGGTTCCATGACGTATTGTTCTAGGAAACTGTCCCGAATGCATTCCATGAACTCGTCCTCCAGATTACCTTTGCCAATTTGATTTGTCCAGTCTATATGAAGATTAAAGTCCCCCAAAATTATTGCATTACCTTTGTTGCAAGCTCCTACTATTTCTTGATTAATATTCTGTCCAACGGTATAGCTATTGTTAGGGGGCCTATATCTCCTACCAGTGTTTTCTGCCCCTTGTTATTCCTTATCTCCACCCATACTGATTCTACTTCCTGATCTTCCGAGCAGAGATCCTTTCTCGCTACTGTCCTTATGTCATCCTTTATTATCAGGGCTACTCCCCCTCCTTTTCCATTCTGCCTGTTTTTTCGAAACATCAAGTACCCTGGAACATTTAGTTCCCAACCTTGGCCACCTTGGAACCATGTCTCTGTAATGGCTATTAGATCAAACCCATTTATCTCCATTTGTGCCGCTAGTTCGTCTATCTTGTTACGAATGCTTCGTGCATTCAGATAAAGAGCCTTTAATTTAATTTTTTTTTAACCATTATTCCCTTTGACCTTATTCTCTGCTTTACCGCTACCATTAAACTCTGTCCCTTCCCATCACACTGCTTATTTTTACCCAAATTGCTACACTGCTCTATTGCCTTGACCTTTTTCAGATTTCTAAATTTCCCCTCACCTGATCCCTCCCCCCCCTTTTTTTTTATTTTTTATAAAGTTTAAAGCCCTATCGACAGCCCTAGTTATTCGATTTGCCAGGGCGCTGGTCCCAGCCCGGTTTAAGTGGCACCTGTCCTGACGGAACAGCTCCCTCTTTACCCAGTACTGGTGCCAATGCCCCATGAATTGAAACCTTTTTCCCCACACCACTCTTTCAGCCACACATTTAACTCTCTGATCAGCTTGACCCTGTGCCAATTTGCACGTGGCTCAGGTAGTAATCCAGAGATTATTACCCTTGTGGTTCTGCTTATTAATTTAGATCCTAGCTCCTCAAACTCCCTCAGCAGAACCTCATTGTTAGTGCTACCTATGTTGTTGGTTCCTACATGGAGAACAACTGGATTCTCCCCCTCCCACATCATGAATAGAGATATTGGTAAAATTGAAAAAGGCATACACTAAGTACAGTACATAGACAATAAAGGGATGGCAAAAGGGAATAACAGGAGGTTAGGAAAGAAGTCAAAAAGAAATCAAGAAAGCAAAGAGGAATTTCAAAATTACATTATCAAGCAATATAAAAACAAACAGTAAAGTATTCTACAGACACAAATAGGGCCATTCGACATGACATTCGATGGAGAACAAAAATGATAGGAAGACATTTAAGATAGAAGGGGGGGGGGGGGGGGAGGCAATTCCTAAATCAATCAAACTTAGAGAGGATAAAACCCCTAGTCTTGATGGATTGCATCGCATCAGCGCATATTAAAAGTTAGGGAAGATTGCAAAGGCACTACATACATACATACATACAACTATAGACCAGTTAGCTTAATGCCGGTGGGTAAGGAAGATAATGTAATCTTTACTCAAAGATGAAATAGGAAAACATCTAGAAACCGAAAATAATAAAGAATAATCAGCACAGATTTTGAAAGGGAAGGACAACCTTATTGAATTCTTTGAACAAGTAACAGAAAGCGTAGACAAAGGTAATGCAGTAGATGCAATATATCTGGATTTTCCAAAGGTCTTTGATAAGGTACCACATAGTAGACTCATGACTAAGGTCGGAGCGTGTGGAATCAGGGGACAAGTAGCAGAATGGATAACAAACTGGCAACAAGACATAAAACAGAGGGTAGTTACTCACACTGGCAAAAGGTGGGAAATGGTGTTCCACAAGAATCGGTGCTGGGACCACAGTTGTTCACCATTTACATGAACGATTTGGACTCGGGAATCAGAAGTACAATTTCAAAATTTACAGAGGACACCAAATTGGGGGGTATAGTTAATACTGAGGACTGTGACAAAATACAGGAAGACATTAATAAACTTGCAGAATGGGAACGTAATTGGTAAATGAATTTCAATATAGATAAATGTGAGGTGGTATATTTTGGTAGAAGAATAAGGAAGCCATATACCCCTTGGAAAATGTGTCTAAATGGGGTAGAGGAGCAAAGGGATCTAGGGGTACAGATACAAAAATTA
Organism: Somniosus microcephalus; assembly: GCF_052327205.1. Taxonomy (NCBI): domain Eukaryota; kingdom Metazoa; phylum Chordata; class Chondrichthyes; order Squaliformes; family Somniosidae; genus Somniosus; species Somniosus microcephalus. The sequence continues at coordinate 266,557,055 of NC_140990.1, read as the reverse complement.
TTGAAAGCAGCAACGCAGGTTAATAAGGCCATAAAAATAAGCAAAAGCACTGGGATTAATTTCTAGAGGGATAGAATTGAAAAGCAGAACAGTTGTTAAACTTATATAGAACCCCAGTTAGACCACCCTTGGAGTACAGTGCACAGTTATGGTTTGCAGATTATAAAGAGGATATAGAGGCACTGGAGAAGGTGCAAAAAATATTTATGAGGATGGTACCAGAACAGAGAGGTTATACCTATTAGGAAAGGCTGAACAGGCTGGTGCTCTTTACTCCAGAAAAAAAGGCTGAGGGGTGACTTGATAGAGGTCTTCAAGATGATGAAAGGGTTTGATAGGGTAGACCGAGAGATGATATTGCCACTTGTGGGGGTCGGGAGGGGAGAAGAGTCCAAAACTAGGGGCCATAAATATATGATCATCACTAATAAATCCAATAGGGAATTCAGGAGAAACTTCTTTACCCAGAGAGTGGTTAGAATGTGGAACTTGCTACCACAAGTAGTAGAGGCGAATAGCATGGATACATTTAAGAGAAGCTAGATAAACACATGAGGAAGAAAGGATCAGAAGGTTATGCTGATGGGGTTAGATGAAATGGAGTGGAAGGAGGTTTGTGTGGAGCAGAAACACCGACATAGACCTACTGGACAGAATGGCCTGTTTCGGTGCTCTAGATTTATGTAGTAATAAAAATAGAGCAGTCTCAAGGACAACATTTGAGCTATTGTAGATTTCTGATCAAAAATCTGGCCACAAAGTTAGATTCATTTCTCCGGTATTTGGCAGTATACAGTAGTTTCCATTGCTTTTTCCTCATATGGAAACAACCTTATAAAATGCTATTAAAAACAGATGTTAAGGTCTCTCTTTCTGTTACATCATGACTATGGAACATTTTTCTATCTTTTAAATGTACAGGCAAGATATTAATTAAAAGTTTAGCTCAAACCAACATGGAGCATTAGCAATATAAACAGCAAAACATATCACAGCATGCTATTAAACTCCAGTGTGACACTAATAGTTACTTTTTTTAAATTCACATTCGGTTTGCAATTAAGCACCTAAGAAATGTTGCACTTGAGCGAGAGTGAGAGCATGCACACAACCGTGTTTACTCAAATATGCTTAAAGAGCTGGGTCTATATTCTTTAGAACAGCATAAACTTAGAGACAACCTGATAGAGGTACATAAAATAATCGAAAGGCTGGATTGCATGCCTAGTGACAGATTATTACAGTTTGACAGACTAAGGAGGGCCAAGCGACAAGCATTTGAAGGAAATGGGGTTGACTAGATGTTGGGTAGTTCTTCTTTTCCCAAAGAGCAATGAGCCTCTGGAATACGTTGCTGGCTTGCACAGTATGTGCTGACTCTCCAAGTCTTCATGCGGGAGCTGGACCGGTTCTTGGCTGAGGCAGAGATTAGGACTCTTTGTGGGCCCAGCAAGACCACTCCTGGCTCACAAAAATAAAAACTAACATCCAGCATTTTCTAAGCCGTTTTATGGATGCTTGGTTAGACCATTCAACACCTATTACACAGACACAATGAAAGGTCCACCCTATTTTTACCTGAAAATTGCAACTGGGACCCTACAACTGGCATAGGGCCCCGATTTGCTTTAAGCAACTATCCGCGTGTTTCAGACAGGCGGACTTCTTGCCCATTCAGAGGCCTGGCTGAAAATTGCATCAGGTGGGCCTTGGGCATTAATGGAGTTGGCATGGTGTCCCACCACCATCCAATTTTCAACTGCCAGCCACCCATTTTTCAAACATGAAATGATCAGCCCATAGTTGAAAATTGCCCCAGTGAGTGTTTGTACCAGCTATATATTACTGCAACTATTAATTACTCATTTATAAGTTAGACTTATTAATGTGCCATTAAATTTGAAATGATTTCCCAGTTGGAAGTGTATTTAAGCAGGAAGTGTGCTTTAAAGTCGATTTCTCTCCAATTTCCTATTCAAAACATTAAGAAGTTTGTTTTACAAAGTAAAAAATTCCCTATTACATACCAAAATCTTTCTTGCTCCCTTTTCCACCTTCGCGGCTTTTTTTCAGAACAGCTTTGAACATTGTACAAGGTTCCTGAACTCCTCCTTTGGTCTGTAATGGCAAGGAAAACATTACCTGTGCAACAATCACAATTTGATGCACTCAAATTCTTCAATACTTCCTAAAAATAACTTCAGGGTGTATTTTCTACTACACATTCCATATTATAATTTCTACATACTCTATTACTTTTTGAATTCTAAAATGCCTTGCTGTTTCACTGTGCAACAGGATGAGGTGTGACACAATGACAACCTGCCTTTATGGTACTTGTATCTACAGCAATCACATTTAGAAAAGTTTCAAATCTACAGCATTGTTTTTACATCAAGTTTAGAATAGTTATTTGAACAAGTTAGCTACATTTTATTGTGTGGATAAAGGGGTAAGAGTTACACTAGCCGAAAAGCAAATAATTGTCAAATGCTACTAACTGAATATAATTTTATATTTACAAGAGTCTTCAGGGCTCCAGCCACCCAAGAGCAGTGATATAAAACTGCATGTGAGGCAGTGCACCCATCACTGGGCTGGAAGTTGTGCCTGCAGTACACCACTTCCAACCCTTCACTAATCCAAGCAACATGTGCCTCTAGTCGGTCAACCAATTTCCTATCCATGCTACATTTATTCCTATACCAAATGCCTGAATTTTTTAACAAGCTTCCTGTGAGACACCTTATCAAATGCCTTTTGAAATTACACTACTTCATCTACATAAACGGTCACTTCTCAAAAAAAACTCAGCTGGTCTATAGCAAATCCATGCTAGTCATCCTTCATTATCCCATGCACGCATAATTTGATCCAGAATTATGGGTGACCAAATCTGTGCACAACTGACAATAGACTAACTGGTCTATAGTTAAGTAATTGACACTGTTGAAGAATGAAGAGAAAAAGTGCCACTGGCTACTCTGCATTGCCCTGACATAAACAGCACAACTCAAATGAAGTTCACACTAATTTGGTGTCCCCAAAATATACAACTAGCTAGTAGCAAAATACTGCCACTGCAGTATTCTGTTAAAATTTTTATTTTTTCCAAATCCATATACCACCACTATCAAAAGGAAGAAATCAAAGCTACCCTTTGCATGGAAGATGGAAAGAATCGCACATTGCTGAAAGACACCAAGTTGCTCTGCTCTAAAATTATGCTCCTGCAGAATACAACTTACTCAAAAATATCCATGGTTCCGTCTTCAGTCTCCATATCCATAATGAATCTTATGTATATAGTTATATACCAGGGAATAAGTGGGAAGACACCGGACCTAGATGACATACAGGAAACTTTGGTTTATCCGGAGGTTATATGTCCAGAACACTCGATCTAACGGCAAAAATCAGGAGCCGTTTTCTATGTTTTTTTTTAGTTCTCGTTGCTTTTTTTTTCCCCAGTCAAGCTCTGCAAGGTCTGTAGCTATAGCAACAGCTTCAGCTACAGACGCTTGCAGCTGCAGCAGACGGTTTTGAAGCTGTTGCTAAGCAACAGGGTTTGTTGATTCACACGGAGCTTCTCAGTTCTGTATGTTTAAACATTAACTCTGGTATGTCCAGCACTTTTGATGTTACGGCACCAGCTAGGTCCCGTCAGTGTTTCCTGTAATTAAGGAAATACTGTATATTAACCAGGAGGGTTACCGGTCTCCAAATGGACTATCCGTAAGATATTACGAAATGATGATGAAAGGCAAATATTTCAGGAGACACAAAGCACCAAGAAAGTGGCAGTTTCACATTTTCAACCTTTTTTTCCTCTCCAAAAGAAATCCAGCAGTTATTTTTCTCCTCACCTTTTAAATCAAAGCAAAATATCTCAGTAGTAGCTGGCTTTGAATGTTCAGGCGCCACCAGAAAACTTACAAATAGGCAGTGATCAAACTCCCCAGCAGCTATGATTTCCCAATATCAAGAAGCCTTTGATGAACAACTCAAGTACATTTTGCACACAATGCACTATTGATCTTATGCCACCTTGAGTAAATAACTATCCTTTGCAGTCTTATGCATGGTTTTGTATCCCCAACTCTACAGAAGCTCATTATCAGGGAGGATTATCTACCCCCACCCC